>NC_086153.1:107360613-108560613 GCF_035149785.1 Candoia aspera | reverse complement strand
TCCAGCTGAAGCATAATGTAAGAACAGCATCCCTGACAGATTAGATTATCTCCCAGGGAACCAATCATAGATGTCCTTATTATGAATTTGCATCTAATAATCAAAATACCAGTGAACTACAAAATATAGAAAACAAGATAGATTGGATCCAAGGTGCCTTTTTCATTAAGACTGGAAGACAGGCTAATTGAAGCTATATTCATACGTATAATGCTTACAGACTACTGAATCATCTTTACTAGGGAAGTATTCTGAGTCAACTTTCATGGGCTGCACTGAAGTAAGACTGTGTTCTGCTCCCATGTTTTACACTTGGATTTTTTTTTTTTTAAAAGCTGCACACATGTATTATTCTAGAAATTATTACAGTTCCTGCCTTCTGAAAGTTCACATTTTTGCCCCATAAGTCAGAGGATATTATTATTATTATTTCTTCTAATCACTCTGGTTACATTTTGCATTATGGTAGATTGAGTTGCAAAGAGATTTTCAAAGGCATGTATTAAAACTGAAAAATCGTTAGCACCTCGGCTAATAAACTCAGACACATTCATTCTTGTCATCATACCAAGCAGTTAACACTAGGCCACTGGATATTAATGAGCTATTTTGTAGACTTATAAAAGTCATTTATACCAAGAGCAAGGTTTCCGCCTCGAGAATGAAGACCCATGGCATTAGACATTCATGTCCTGTGTTTCATTTTCATATCAGATGATGCCCAAACCCTGCATTTTCTTACTCCTTTGTGATAATGAATGGCTAGGATAAATCAAAGTACTACATTATGAAATTGAAAGGAGGTAGAAAATCTTCTGTGGACTAAGGAAAAGATGGTGTCATTGATTCTTTTACTATTATGTCTTCTTAATATCCACAGGATAAATAGCAGTTATTTATCATAGTTAGCATTTTTATAGATGTATCAAGTGTTTAGAACCCTTCATTTTTTCCCCCAAGTATCCTTTCAAGAGCCCTGTAAATTTACCTAGGCTACACAGGCTGACAGAAACAAAATAGGCCCAAAGGATAGCTTAGTCAATGTTTGCCAGAGGCAACATTTTAGAAAGGGTCCTCTCTTTTCATAGCTTGTGTTCTCCAACTTTCTACCTTGTAGATATCTTGACTGAATTCTGGACACTGTAATTCCAATTCATGTGAAATATGCTAGGTTCAAGAAGGCGGTCTTAAGTTCTGGATCAGATTTTGTCCTTATCGTCACCCACTTTCTGCTTTTCATATTAGGTTTGTGTGCATGTTTTGCCTCCAAATGGGGTGAAATTGGGAGAGTTTCACCAGCTGTGATTGGAAGGACTACAAAAATTTGGGTGCTACACTTGGTTTTACCGTCTGATTGCCTCCTTTAAAGCCATATGGATAGTCACTGAGGAACAAGAATGGTGGATATGATAGGCCTTTTTCTGAAGTCCCCTGGGCTTATTCAAGCTCTTTGTTTTATCCAAGTCATTTCTATACAGTAAAGAACTAGTTTTTCCCAGTAGTTTACTTGACAAACATCTCAAAGTAGATTAAAAGCTTAATTGTTAATCTCTTGCCTTTAGAGAATTGTGTTTCATATGAACAAAGCTTGTGTGACTCCTTATGTTGGGATCTAACAAAGAATTATATTTCAGATTTTAAAATGGCTAATTTTAGATTCTATTCTCTGGAGGAAAGTCTTTGGAACCATCCAAAATAACTACATAAAGCAACAAGAGATGTGGCTTTGATGACATTTCACTAATTACATGTCGCCATAACAACTGAAGTCCTACTCTGAAAATGTTTTCATTGTTAGAAAAGCAACTTTCCTCTCACATCTTCATAGAATGAGTCAGTGCTGCTTGCCCTTTACAATCCTGTCTATTCAACGACAAATCTGAACTGAAATGGTGTGATGGCATAACGTGAATAGCTCACACATTCTCTAATGAAAAGTCTGTGCCAGCCTTTTTTTTTTTTAATGTTTTAATGTTTTTATTAGCAATGTCAGCTTGTGAATGGAATCTAGTAGTTTTTCTGTCCTTGCCTACTCTGGTACACCAAACTTTAATACATCTGTAATTGAAAATGCAAGGGACCATGTTCGCTTACATAGATGAGCCAGCTCATGTAATAAGTAGCTCATGTAATAAGTAGCCAAATGTTGGTTGACGTATCCTACCTGTGGGCAACTTGCTGATCTTGAAGGGCTTTAGTGGGCCTGGAGCAGCCATTCAAACTATCTCCCCACTGAATTCCCCCATCACCTCTAATGTTAGATTTTGCCCCATTCTGCTGCTTGCAGACTAGACTATAAGAGTGAGAAGCCTTTGCCTTCAGGTTCAATATGGGAAGGAGGTGGAATGAAAAGTAAATATGTAGATGGGGAAAAAGTGTGTGATTAGGGAAAAGGAAGATTTTAGGAAAGTGTAAATGGCAAAACATAGATGGCAGGAAAGTATAGGAATGATGATAGATGGGTAAATGTGTATACAAGTGAGTGTGTTATACAGTATGTGTGAAAAAAGAGAATGGGACAGGGGGACATATTTAGGTAATATTGCTCTATTTCTCTGCAGTGGTATACTGTCTTTTAGGTCATTTTCTTTAGAGAAGCTTAATAACTTTGACCCTAGAATTCCCTTCTAGTGAACAAACAAATTCATTCCTTCACAGATACATTCAATATTACCAATTTTTCTAGGTACAAGTCAGTTCATTCTATTTTCTGTTGCCAGTTTGGGAGCTGGCAATTTGGGAGAAATTTGGCTTCATGCAGAATAGAAGATCATCATGTTTTCAGACAGCACCCATTTCACAGTGTTAGAAATGTTTTATGATTACTGCACTGATATTAGTCCTAGAGGGGGAAAATCCACACACATTTTCAGTGCTCTGTTTGAAATCCCTTGAAAAGTCCAGGATTGCATGAGTATGCTGAATAGACCTATCCAATACTATTAGTTATTAGATCTTCACCTTCATGAATTCTAGATTCATTGTTAAAGCTTTTAAAAAGGCTCAATTAACTATACTTTCTTCTGCCACTCTATTTTAGTTTTTAGTTGCCTCTGCCACAAAAGCTCCAGGCCAGATAGCAAATGTCACCTCAAAAACCTTTATAGTTTAATTGTAATTCTTATCTTCTCCCTTTTTAAGTTTTGTTCCCTCTCCTGGGTCTTCAGTTTTTCAAAGTTTAATTGGACGTTTACTGGATGAATGTCTCCTTATTCGGTTTTAAAATGTCATTCCAGTTGCTCGGTTTAAAAAAAAATGCAGCACCTTATTATTCAACTTCATTGTTCTGCCTGGGTCTTTGAGTTATAGCTGCTTATTTCACCAAGGGAAGCTTTTTTTTTTTTTTAAGTTCTGTTCACAGGAGAGTATAATTTAATTTGTAACCTGAAATTCTTCATATTAAAACTGCACATCAGTTTCATGAAGAAAAGGAGTCATAATAAAGACAATGAAATCAGTGAGCAGGCTTTTTCTTCCTAGGTTTGAACAACATAAAAGATGAATGCTTATATATAATACAAATAATTATTTTTACAGTATTTCAATATCCGTGCTGTTTTTTCTAGTAACTCATCACGTAAATTGGAAAAATGCAATGTGAAGTATGCTAGACCACACCCAACATAATTTTTATGTTTGTTCACTGCCCATGACTTCATTGACTGCGACCTTTTAGACTTAGAAGAGCATGGTGAAGTGAGGTAAAATAGTTGTTACCACATAATGATTCTGAAATGTTTAAATGCATAAGGAATAGACAGTAAAATGAAGAAATAGAGGTGCAAGATGGAATGGGATTGTGACTGACATCTCACTGACCACCACAGATTTAGAGAGATGTCTTTACTTTAATGTTGCTTGCATTGTGCACTTTCTCAACAGTTAGATCTATTGCTCCTGGTTCTCACTGAGATCTCCTCCCCCTCCCCTCCCCCTCCCACTCCTCCTCTATTACAAAAATCCTCCTAAGGAAGCTTACAGTATATACATTAGAAATGCATTCAAACAAGAACTAGTCTGGGGCCCCAGTTGAAGAACAGTTCCCTTAACCTTCAGATTAATTCAGAAGCCTGGAATCAAAGTCTTGATACAGCAATCCATATCTTCACAGCCCACATTGGTTATCGTTGGAAATAAATAGTTATAGCCTTTTTTTTCCTACTTTGTACAATGGAATTTAATGTTCAGGATTAATAATCCTTTAAAAATAGATAATATATATAAAAACACATGTGGATTTCCCCCCACTAGAACAAATAGAAATGCAGTAATCATAAAACATTTCTAACACTGTGAAATGGATACAGTAAAAAACAAAACAAAATGCCCTCTACCTACATCTTTATTTATACTTGACAAAGCGTGTGCACATTTTAAATGATTATAGCATGCTTTGAAACTTGTGACAGACTTGGACGTGCAGCAGGCAGAACCTGCTACTTCAAAAGGACTCACACAATCCAAGTTTCATATCAAGAGGTTCAGTGTGGCTCCTGCAGAAATAGCATTTCTAGTCTGGTGGCTTTCATGAAAGGGCATGCTCATCCTGACCCCTTTGTGAGCAGTTATTATAAAGCTAGCATACAATGTAAAGGTGCCCCATCTAAAAACAACCTGAGGGGGAAAAATGGAAGAATAGCTTTGAGAGAGAGAAAGATTTTAATTGTAATTGAATATCCATTCTGCAGAAGTCCAATGCTTTTTTATTTTTCTCCTTCTAAATATGCTTTTCACCATGCTCTGTAGTATGCGATAATAGCTGTTTGTGAACAGCATCCTTACTAGTCAGAATTCACTCTGCTTCCAGCATTTTTAAGTGAAGGCTTCCCACACCCAAAATGAATGCTTCTCACTTTGTGTTTATGTGTGTTTATGTATTTAGGGTTTTTTTTAAAAAAAACTTTCAAAGTACACTTTCACTTTATATTTTCAAGAGTGACAGGAGAGCTGCCACATAGGCATGTGTGAACCAGTCCTGATTGAATTTATGTTTGAAATTGAAGATTCAGAAATGGCATGATTCAATTTGATATTGTGCTTCAGGATTTGGATGCAAAATGATTCAATTTGACCTGCTTTGAAATTTAATTTTGAAAAAGCTTTGACCAAAGGCTATAATGACAAATTTGGTAGTTGTTGCTGCTACTGGTTTTAGCAATATAGGATGAAAATGGCAAGGACTGTAGATCTTTTAGAGGATATTAAACTAGCAAAGTTCTAACTGGATAGCTTCAATGGTTTCACCACAATACATTTTTGGAATTGTCCTCCCTGCATTTCTCTGAAGAAGCAGATAGCAGGGATGAGAATAGGGCTCCTGAACTGTCCATTAAGGAGACTCTTGAGAATTATGCTGAACCCATGTAGAAAGTATTCTACCCCAATTTAAAAATAAAAACTTTCAAAAACTGTTTGAAAAATAAGCTGATGTTTTTCTACCTGTTCTGCTGGGGAAGGAAAGGACTTTCTAATAACTTTGTTTTCTGGGCTACCAGATTTGCATGACTCATGGAAAGCTTTGCCTATTCTGGAGTAGATGTGGACAAGTCTTAATGTAATTTAACTGCTAGGATTTCCAAAACCAAGATTCTAAAGTTATGAGACCTCCTTCTACTCTCTGACCACTTATTTCTTGACTTTCTGGGCATGCCTTTTTTAGACTTGGCATTGGACAGGTGTACTTCCATATGACAACATTCTAGAAGAATGCTCAAAACAAATCTCTGTGTGGCATAAACTTCCAGAGTTAGGGCTTGTTGGCATTACTTTATGCTAAAGATTAGTGGGATTGCTTTCAGAGAAGACTTTACTACCCTGACATTTTTGTACATTGGTGTCAAGAGTTGCTATCATATAGCTGCAGAAGCTCTCAGGGTGAAGGAGGGAGACTTTGATGGTGGAACCAGCATAAGCTGGTAGGTGGACATTTGTCCAGGCAAGCTGTTTAGCAGAAATGCTATGCAATGCAAGCAGAAAATAGATTTCAGAGATGAGTAAATATACCAGTTAAGATGCAGGCTTTGGCAGAGGCAGGCAAGCTCAAAACAAGCAAGAAATGGAACTTGCAGTCATTTTTTCAATTATTATAGGGAATAATCCAGGTAGCATGGCTCACAGAGAGAGAGAGAGAGAGATGGGGGGAGAGAGAGAGAGAAGCAGCTGGTTGGTGAGGTTGTTGCAAAAATTTAGAGTTTAGGGACTATACTAAGTAGAGGAGGCAAACCTTGATGGTGGACTTGGTAGAGGCAGGGATGGCAAATGAGGAGAAAGTGAAGGTTAGATTTGAGTGACTGTATTGGACAGAGGAGGCTGGCAGAGGAGAAAGAAGTGACTCCCATACCTATTTATTGGACCATTGTGACATGGCTGGCATAGTGACAGGCTAGCAGAAAGACTGGCATTTTTGGTTCACATTCTTAAAAGCAGGAAACATTGGGGTAAAGGCCTATTCTTAATCTTGATTTTAGGATCAAGGCCTATGTTTAATCTATCACCCTATTGTTAAAATTGGGGATCACAGCTTATTCTTAGCTTTGTACCCTGATCTCTAAAATTAGTTTGGCACTTTTGAGCTAAGGCTTAATGTTAGCCTTACACCAATTCACTCAGTGTTGGGGGAGAAAAAATGACTCAACCTTTAGTTTAAGCCCATAGTCCAAAAGCTGATAGTTAAGCTAGCAGTTCTATCAAATCAGGCTTTATTTTATTATTTTATACTTTGCTTTACTTTAATCAAACAAGTTACACAGTTGCCCATCTCAGTTACAGTACAATGTGATATACAGTATTGACCTGCCCTGAACACCGTTTACTTAGAAGGCTTGTTGGAGGCTGCAACAGGTATTTCAGGGTAACTCTAGCCAGATCCAGTTCCACCTGGTAGCAGGCTACCTTGTACTACAGGAGGTTGGTTCCGCATCCTCAGCAAGTTAAATGGCAATGGACAACTGCACACTGTCTGCCTTCCTTGGATGGGTGTCCTGGGCCTGCCCATGAAGACAACCCTTCTGCCTTTCCTGAAACCTGTTGTGGAGTGTTTTGGTGGATGCTAAATTGCCTTGCCTGTTTTGTTGGTTGAAGACTATTTGCTGGCAGGACTGTGGCTTCCCCAGTCTGAAAGGAAGCTCTCCTTTTAAAAGACTTCACAAGGGAAGCTGGTAATTATCAGATAATTGATAAAAAAAAAATTGAGGACCAACACAATTTGAGACATGGCTCCTCTTCCTTCCTGCTCACTGACCTGCTGACAACAATTGCCTCGACAAAAGCTTCCCCTTGATTTGCTCACTGCTCTTTGACTGAACAGCTGAGGTCAGGTATGTGAAGAGCCACAAATTCACCAATTCCTGAAAGGAATAGTGCTCTGAGAAGCCATCTGCTGCCTGCTTCTCTTGAGGTGACTTGCTGCCATTCATGGTGCAGTGGAAGTTACCCTGCAATTTTGCAACAGAATTAGTGAGAGAAACTAAACTGCAGGCCCTGGCTGGTTCATCGAGAACCTGCTCGTCACTCCCTGAATAACCAATACAGCCTAAAAGTGAAGCAGAGGATGTCCATGAAATGGGAATCATTCACCACATGGCCGTTTTGGCACAATTAATGGACTTCTTGAAAACATAGACAAGCTTGTCTTGCTCTCCATCAAATGGCTCATGGCATGGTGTAGCTCACACAGGGGAAGAAAAATTCTGATAAATTGCAAGTCAGATTTTGGCCCTGGATTATTTTCTTTACAGAGCTTTGCAGCTGTTCTGGGTTGTAGCTCACTGTGTTACAAATTGTGCTTTATATGGCAGTTTTACAAATGATAAGGTGGCCAAGCAGAGTGAGTTGATTATTGCTATCATTCACATTGTTAGTCTAGACATACTTGGTTTTGGCTACAGATGAAGTGGACTTTCCACAGAAGGAAAGGTTTACCTAATGAACTCATAACCAATGTTTGTGCAACACCACTGGATTTGAAAGGAAAAAGGTACTTTGGGACTCAGATGGGCACCCAGGCAGCATCTGCTGGCAGCTCTTTAAGCCTGCTGCATCTTCTCCTAGGATCACACACATGCAGATTTGTAGCTGCAACACTGTATCAGTAAAAGGCACATTTTGTTTAAGAAGTTGCCCATAGGTGCTACATATCTACCCGAGTGTGCATCTTTACTTCTCTCTCTCTCTCTCTCTTTTTTTCCTTCAGAAAAAGATAATACATTCTTGGGAAAAACAATATGAAACTGACCTAAAATTAAGAGGACCAACAGAAACTGAAAGAAACAAACTACCAGATTCGCTCATCCCTCAAACTGTTTTAAGGTGTAGGAGGAATAATCTTAATTGTTTAAGTAATGAGAATAATATGAGTAGGACAAAATTTATACATTTTAAATGAATGCATAAATTTACCATAATGTAAACTGACAGGAGTTAATGAATGAGAGGCAAACATGCAATCTGTAGTAAAGATTAATGCTTTATCTATATAAAACCCTTCTATTATGTACAATTATTTTTAGAAACAGGAGTTTGAAGGATAACACTGCTATCAACCTTGATAGATTTTTGCACCCTGCATCATTGGTTCTGGTTACACGGTAAAGCTCCTATGATCCCAAGTGGACCCATATACAACATGCTGCAAATGTCTTTGTATTATTAAGGACAATGAAACAGACTCTCCCCCAATCTGTTTAGGCTCCTTCACCCTATTCACTCCTTTACTCTATTCACTGCAAAGCAAGGCAATGGTAATAGTCCTCTGAAACAGCAAAGTTGTATTTCACAGGTTGTGAATAATGCACTGCTATTTGATGCTGTGTGAAAGGGAGATCCATCTATTCCATACCAATGAGTATACCCTCTATAAATGTCACAGGATTTGTTTCATAGAGTATCTCATTTTGCAAACATATGGGAAACATTTTCTCCTTCTCCAAAACAGCTGAGAATGGTCACACATTTACGTTAATCTTATTAAAACAACAAGGTTACTTTTCTGCATCATTAGCTTTCCTATGGAAGATGTCAGTGCTATTGTTAAGCAGCATAAGGCCAGAGATGATTTTACAGATCGTTCCCTTAGAATTGGCTTTCTGATCTAGAAATGCAAGAGAATAATCCAGCAGCTTGCTGTGTGATCTACATAGCAGGGGTTAACTTTGTTTTAATGTGGAGTGAGGTTGTGGTTGGACTCTTGCTGAATTCCATTGTCTCTTCTTTGTCATTCACTTCCCCTCTTTTCACAGAATCATCTGAGGTACAGGAAAGCTTGAGTAAAAAGACAGAAGAAAATTGATGAGAGCCAGCAATGGACATGGTTTCTTACTGTGGTTTGAACACCATTCCCTGAATCAGCTGTGCAATGGGCAAAAGAAATGTGGTTCCCCAACAAAATGAAAATAATGTCTTTGCCATATAACAATGGTTGAGTAATAGCCATTAAAATGTGCCTTACACAAAGACTAGTAAACAATATGTTCCACGTTGGAGATGCCTAAAATGATAAACAATAGACTCCTAAACTAAGTGTTCAACATCCCACAGGATAAAATTTATGGTAGCACCTCTTCATAGAAGCATGGCATGCTATTTTACGCTTAGGTTCAAGAAGCCTAGCTTTGTAATGTGAAACAGATTTATTCAAAGTAGTGAGGGGGTAAGAAATAATGGTTCATAGTCTAAATAAATAGGTTTTAAAACCTTGGCTTTAAAAATTCTGCAGAACCAAAACAACAACAAAACTCAATCTTATCCCAATCTTTCTCCAGCTCTGTCCATTGTGGTATACTTTATTTTTCATTTTATTATATGTACTATATGTGTGTGAGTTCAATATTGTAAGAAGTCTAAAGTCCAGTGAGTAGACAGTATTCAAATAGGTATATTAATAAATAAAGCTCTAAAACAATATCCGCATATAAGAATGGAGAGTCTATTTTAAAGGATGTGAGGAAGATGAGGGAAGGATTGCTGAGATCCTTAAGGAAAGATCAGCTTCCTCTTCCTTATATTATTTGGAGGTGATACATTCAACAGCTGAAAAGAACAGAGGTACAAACAAACAAACCCAAAACACCTTCTGCCATATTTGGAGTTATGATGGGATTGGAGACTCAATAGTAATTCCTGACTTACCACCAGTAGCACCTACTCCAGAAATAGACACACAACCAGTGGTTGCTCCACAGCTGCTAATACTTTTGTATACATGTTCTGATAAGATTTTACTCCTTTTTTTTTTTTTGTATAAGAAAGCCACCACAGTCTCTAGTTTTTTAAATAGATTAGATCTTGGTGGAGAGCGTTATGGTGTCTTGACTTATTGTTATTATTGATTGATTAAGCATACCTGTGAATTGTTATATTATTACCTTGGCCTGCCAATATATGTTCCAGGGTTTCAGTGAAGCAAATCTACTTCCTACCCTGGTGTCTTTTGTTTATTCAGTAGAAAAGATTGTTTAAGTTCTACTAGAATAATTAGAATTTAAGCACATCCACTTAATTTGAACACCTCTCTGTGGATCCTGCCATTAATCTACCATATGCCTATCAATGTCTTAGTTAGAAACACTTAATGTCTAGTGCTCAGGTAGCACATTACAAGTTGCTGCGCTGCCTCTAGAATCACAAGGCATATAGAAGATGGTCAAAAAGATTCAGTGTGAAACAAACAAAAAATTCAATGCCTGTGTACTCCACAAGGCCAACTGGGGAAATGAGATCAGCCTTCATCTGCCAGAAAGGTATTCCAGCCCTACAATACTTACTGGCCCAAATAAGGCATTAGGAACCATGGAGGAAGGCAGTGGCTGCTAGGAAAAAGAAAGGACAAAAAAAGCAATGTGTGTTAAAAGGTATAGCTATGCCTGTGGCATCCACAGAAAATGCTCACAACAGATCAGCAGCCCTCTGCCATCAACAAAATGAGCCATACTACTGCATACATTACAGCCTGCAGAGTCTCCAATCACATCATAACTCCAAACATGGCAGAAGATGTTTTGGGGGGTTTTATATAAGCCATCTAATGAGCAGACAAAATGTCTGCAGTTCAAAGAAAAAGTCAGTGACTTGTGCAGTACAATCCGGCAATCTACCCCTTGGAGCTCAATTATTAATCCCTTTTTCCACCATTGGTCCAGACTGCCCCATGCTGGGAAAAAAAAAAAGCCCTCTTGCCAGGATTTATAGCTGCCTTCGTCTGTATGTATACAGCATAGCAGAACCAGTTAGTATTTTAGAGAATCCACAGATCAAAACATGATAGCAATGAAACACTCCATTCCCTGTTGCCTAGCATGAACCACTGGCTATCTAAATCACATAAACACAGGAATTCATAAAGCTTCAGATTTGTATCAGGTAGCCCAACATGGGGCTTGACATGTTTCTCATTTTGTTCCACCTCCTGCTTGACTGAAACTCTCCTTTTCATCTTAGGAATCTTATCGGTGAAGCTTGCTCTCTTAACACAGAGAGAGAACTTTTTCAGTAAGACATATTTCTCCAGGCCATGTTTATGGCCATTGTTTTATATCTTGCACCTTCATATCATGCTTCAAGTGCTCAAAGCATGTAAGAGGGAAATTCTGTTCAGGTCTACCAACCGTGTCAATATCAATTGTGTTAGATGGCCTGTAGCACTTTATGCATTCAGCATTTACCCTTTAATTTTAATTGAGTTAGCTTTCACTCCATTGTTTACAGCTAAAGGGCTAAATTGCTTCCCACAGGATATTTGGAGAAAACTTACATAAATCAAGGCATTGGAAGACTTCAATGTGATCCTGTCTCATTATTACATTCCCGCCTTAGAGCTCCCATTCCTATTGTCTATTTCAATTAATTTTATTCTGTTGGATGAAATGTTAGCTTACTCCAAAGAGATTTTTTTGCATTGGGCCTAGTAAGAATTAATATGCTGCTGTATTATTATAATACACACACACACACACACACATTATATATATAGTACGTATATATATCACATGTATACAGTATGTGTGATATATGTGTGATATATATCACATCATATACTCTGTGTGTGTATGTATATATATAGTGTATATATATGTATGTAAGTATGTGTGAGTGTATGTATGTGTGTGTGTGTGTATAGTGTGTGTGTGTGTGTGTGTGTGTAGTATACACACACACACACATACAGTATATATAGTATGCTTTGGTCACAGATATAGATCAAGATCACAGATCTAGAGAAAACAGATCCTCTCCTGATGACTGCTTTCTTTTTGTTTGTTTGGTTTGGTCAGAGAATATTGTCCTTCTGGAAGACCTTCCACAAGATCATTATTCCCACTGGAGAGTGCCCTATTAGCACCCAGTTAGAATGGCCACAGGGGCCAGTTTAAATTTAACAGGCAATTTCGCTGTTTTCCCCATTCTCAGTGACCAGTCTCCAGAAGCCCCCCTCCTCCCTTTTGTATCCTATCTTCATGCCAGCCACAACATACCTGACCCTGAAGGCCCTTTGACCCACCTTCTCTAGCTCTCCTTTCTATATTCCTTTAGTACTGCTGCTATCCAAGGTAGGCATAGCTACGCTCTTTCCCTCCTCTTTCCATACCCCACACCTCCATATCTTTATTACCCCCACTTTTTTCCTAATCATTGTTAAGCAAGCAGGACCCCCCAATCCTTGTGAGCAAAAAAGATCCAGATCAGAAGGATGGTGTCTCCAGCCAAAGCCCAAAATTACAGCCTTTGTTGCCACTTGATGACAGCAGCAGCAATTACCCCCTCAAGCCCTCTGATCACCTCATTTTGGAGATGCAATAGGAAGAATTTGTAGGAGTAGAGGTTAGACATAGACATCCAAATGGCTGAGCTCTTAGGACTCTTAACCTATCTTAAAATAAAACTGGAACATGACATAAACCCCAATTTAAGGGAGCTTTCCATAATGAAGGTTTAGGTGATTCTTAGTATCTTCAGAGCACTAAAATCTATGGAATCCTTCAGGCAGAGATCAAACTTGTCTACTGAGATAAAACCAACTAATAAAATTCACAGTTTATATGTTACACAAATATGTTTCCTTTTTCTGTGAGCTTAGGTTGAAAAGATATTCCTCTATTAATCCCACCTCTCTCTCAATGGATGGATGAATGGATAGATGGATAGACAATAGTATCGATGAATAGGAGGATTCATAGATTCTGGTATGTTTTCTGTGTGACTATCTACACATACCGTAAATATAATAGACATACTGCATATAGACTGAGATCCGTCTCTTCATTTTCCATTTCGATTAAGATATATACTGCAACATTTGTCTGGTTAATGAAGCAAGGGATACCAAAATGGTTCACTAGGCAAAGCGATTTGTCCATCCAGTACTGTGTCCTGTATGCAGAAAATGATGCTGCTTGTCACTTTTTACAGAAACAACATTGTGACATCATAATGAAGAGTTTTCTCCCATTTCTCCCATTGTTCTTTTTAAATGTCCAGTGGTCTGAGGCAGTATTACTCTCTGCTTGCTATGATCAACAAAACCAAGCAAGTCAATAGAGTTGGTAATCTCCTGGGTAGTAATGCTGTAGGAGTAAATTAAATGGACACTACTTATCTGAGTAAAACTATTGCTGAGAAAATGCACACCAAAATTAATAACCAAGGAGGAAAATTCAGCATTTTTGGCCCCCTTTTGAAAAGGGCTGACATGCTAAAGGCCAGATGTCAGAGTCGAAACTCTGATGTCAAGACCCATGCTGAAACTGGTCTTGTGGGTTTGATTCTGCATATCTAGCATATTTGTTTATTTGTCTGTATATACCTTCCTGTTCAGATGAGAGATCAATACAGGGAAACAGCAGCTGCAGTAGGTCGAGTATTGGATGTCAAAATCTGCAGTCAAGTAAGTTTGCTTCATTCTTTCTGGAATTTAATTAACCATTTAGGGTGCTGGTGATTCAAATTGTTTAGGATGGTCAGAACATGAGTAGGGCAGTGCAAGAAAATCAAACAGATAGGAAGTGCTGGTGTGTTCTGAGCAGCACAGGAAGGACTGTGGCCACACTAAAAAGGACATTTCTAGTGACACAAAATGTTCCCCCTGCTATTATTTGTTTATTAGATTCATATCCTGCTTTTCATTCAGAGCATAAGGTGGTACACATAGCACTCTCCCTTCTATTCTTCCTCACATTCAAATGAGAGAGAGAGTGACTGATGATGAGTCCACCCAGTGAGCTTCTGTGGCTGAGGAGGGATTTGAACCCGGGTCTCTCCGCACCTAGTTCAACATTTTAAGTACTATACTACATTGGCTCTCCGAACAGGTATTTCAGTTATACTTCTTTTCTGTATCAATTGAATGAGTTGTTAGTGCGTTTCTAGAAAATTATAGAAAATTCAGATTGCTGGTATTGACTTACAAAGCTCTCAAATATTTTTAAAAGGCTATATTTTTTCTTAAAGGATAGTTTTCATCTAAAGCAACCTGTCTGCATTTCAGACTATACTTTTATATTGCACTCATCTACCTGTTTATGAGACCAGTTACATTGCTGGGTATGAGGAACAAGACATTCTCAGTACTAGCCTCATGTCTCTGGAATTCGATCAGAAATGAGGCCTGTTTAGCCATTATAGGCCTTTATGCATTTTTTTATTTTTTAGTTTTTTTCATAGGTTTTACTACAGTGTTTCCCAAACTTTTTCCTTCATTACCCAAATCCACTGATCCTTTTCATCCAGTGCAGGTAAAACATTTTAAGTCACTTTAATGGGTTAGTGTGTTGTTACCCAAAGAAAAAACACTTTTACCCAATTTGGGGTAATTTACCTAGGTTTGGGCAGCACTGTTTTACTGTGTTGACACTTTGGTTCATGTTCTTTTAATTTTGATAATGTGATTATTGTTGGATGCAGTTATTTTATTCAGTGGTGCTCCCAAGTGGATAGGAACTCAGAAAAAATGCTCTTGTGGAAGGGGGTAGAATTCATACCACCTCACCAATCAGATTAATTCCTGCTATTTAAAAGAGAAAAAAAATCCATTGCCTGCTGCTTCATAAAAGACAGAAAGATGGGGAGAGGCAATAGGGAAATGGATATCTTTTCTCCTTTTAAGAAGAGAAAGAAAAGTAACCCATTCATTTTCTATCATCAACACAACATGTAGGAATGAACTACTTTAAGTCTGCATTCTAAGCATTTCACAGACCTTATCGGGTATGTTGATCATAGCACACCAGATCAACTGTGTGAAAAAAGGTAGAAAACAGATTAGAAAATACATTTATGCTACATCACAAAATATAATAGAACTGTTATTAGAAAGGACAAATCTATAATAGTTTATACATTACAGCCAGATAATATAATGGTTAGGTTGGTTGGAAAGTCCAGGAAGACCCAGGTTCAGGTCCCCCCTCAACCATGGAAACTTATTGGTTGACTTTGAATCAATCTCAGGCCAACCTACCTCACAGTGTGGCTGTTAGGAGAGAAAAACATGGAGGAAGGAGTCCTATGTGCCAATCTTCAAGTTAAAAATCAATCAATTATTTGTAACAGGAAATCCAGTTTGGTGTAGTGGATAAGGTGCTGGACTAGGATCATGGAAACTAATGGAATGACTTTGGGCCAGTCATTCTCTCTTGGCCCTAGCAAGAAAGCAATAGCAAGCCACTTTTGAAAATGTTGCCAAGAAAACTTCAGGGATTTGTCCATATAGTCTCTGGGAGTCAAGACTGACTTGAAGGCATGAAAAAACAAAACCTTGTAACATTGTGGCAAATAAAAGTGCTCCCTTTTATCTTTGTTGCTAGAAAACTCCATGACAAAGAAAACAAACAGAAAAGTCCAAAGGTTATGAAAGAACATCATTGGGAAGCCATATTTCAGTCCTCTGGATTTCATACTGTGAAGTTTGTCATGGAAACTGGCAGTATTAAATGCAACCATCCTTTCTTTAAGGATAGCAAACTGGGGAAACAGTTTATAGCAATGGCGGGTTTTTGTCTCCCTCCAAATGGCAACAGGTTTATCATATACTCCTGACAAATTCTGGAAACACATCAAAACCTTTGAATTTTCCAAGCCTTTCCAAAGAAAAAACAATTTTCCTTCCCCAAATCAACAATGGATTATATCAGAGAAGCACTACATTTAGTATTATATACATATGGGAGAGATAAACAAATCTCCAGTGTATTTAAAAATGTAGTGGTAGTAATCAGTCAACTGGTCAGGGCCTCTGGGGAACCAGTAAGTGCAATGGTGTTGCAGGGGAGATCAAATGAACAGGAGGAGACATTTTTGACTCAGGCTTCCTAAGTCTCTTTAAAACCCCCGAGACAGAATTAACTTTCTTTATGTCTCATGCATGACTCTAATTATGCTACCTTACCATTTTTCAATTGCCTATCTTGATTTGATATGAACTTTTTCATGTCATGCTTTACAAGCAATAGAGGCAAATAAAACCAATTGTATATTCCTAATTATGTCCTTGGATTCCATTATTTATCAGTGTTCAAGGACATTAGCATAAGATACTTCATTATGCTATTTACTCCCAACATGAAAAATACAAAAAGAAAAGGCTGGAATGTCATAAAGGCTGAATGTGACACTAATCATGAATCTGTTGCTGTGATGTCTACCATCAGATACTGAAGACCACAACTCATTAAATAACTTCTCCCATTCCCCTGAAAACAGGAACCAGTTCTGCCAAAGCAGTTAAGTGCTATCATTGTTAGTCATGTTATTAAGTGAAACAACAGTTCCAAGACTGATCTGTGACCTTGGATGATAGATTCTTAATCATGCTCCCAGAAAACATAGCTTAGAAGATTTTCTTAATGCATTGTAGTAATTACTGTGTGGTGCTACTGATTCATCAAAACAATTAGGTAAAGGTAAAGGTTTCCCTTGACGTAAAGTCCAGTCGTGTCCAACTCTAGGGGGCGGTGCTCATCTCCGTTTCTAAGCCTTAGAGACGGCGTTGTCCGCAGACACTTCCAGGTCATGTGGCCAGCATGACGACACGGAACGCCGTTACCTTCCCGCCAAAGCGGTACCTATTGATCTACTCACATTTGCATGTTTTCGAACTGCTAGGTGAGCAGGAGCTGGGATTAACAGCGGGAGCTCACCCCACCGCGCAGTTTCAAACCGCCGACCTTCCGATCGGCAGCTCAGCGGTTTAACCCGCAGCGCCACCGCGTCCCCCATCAAAACAATTAGTTATGTATTAATATGAAACCAGGTTATCTGAGATTAATTTCATTATTATAATTTAACTTTCCCCTCCCACACAAACTTTAAAAAAAGGAAAGAAAGAAAGAAAGTTAAATGGCCACTGGAAGGGGGATCAGGTTTTAAGACCACACCAGTTATACTTTAGTTCCAATATTACACAGTCTACTATAGGCCCTGAGTGGGAAGTATCCATGGATGCCAACTGTAAAGGACCATTATTATTTGAGTCCTGGCACTTATATATTGTTAAATGTTTCCCATTTCTCCTTTTGAAGGACAAGAAAACTACATCAGAATAATTCAATGTCACATATATAATGACTCTGCATTCAGTGAATTGTCTACAGCACATAGTACATCTGCTCAGGTAGATGGGTTTATATTTGTTTTTGTAATCTGAGAATGTGAGTGAAGAACAATATAAAATACTTACAATCAATCAATCACTTTGTTTTGTGGGGAAAGAAAAAAACAAGAGAAATCTCTGTGTCCTGATTTATTAAATTAGTTTTGTGGAAAAAGATCAAACAGACAAAGACTGTGTTACTAATTCACAT
Organism: Candoia aspera; assembly: GCF_035149785.1. Lineage (NCBI taxonomy): Eukaryota > Metazoa > Chordata > Lepidosauria > Squamata > Candoiidae > Candoia > Candoia aspera. The sequence continues at coordinate 108,542,824 of NC_086153.1, read as the reverse complement.
TGACCTGCACTTACATTCTACCAGATAAATTCCACAATCACACTCAGACATTTCAGCTTGAGACTATTAGCATTACTTTTAATTAAAATACAAATATAAGGATGGAAAGAAGTATCCAGTTTGTTCCCCTTCAGTATCTGTAGACCACAAAGCAGATCTTGATCACACCCATCAATGAATAGTGCTAATGATACATACAGCCATGGTACATACAGAAAATTATTTCTGGAATAAGACCTTGGACATCTTGAAATTCATAGAATTGCCTTGAAACTCACAAACTTTCACCATTCTAACTGACCTTGCAGGGATTTCCTTAATTTGGGGATTTCTCTTTCTTGTGCCCCTCCCTCCTCCCTCTGCCAATACAGGGCAGGTCACATAAAGGATGGTCTGGGAAGACATGAATTTGTATAATTATGAGTAATTATCACTTGTAGGTTTGTGTTACTGTATTATTATGTATATGGTTTTATTGAGACTGAGATTGCTTTGGTTTTCCTTTGCTTACTCATTGTGATACACCGCCCAGGGTGTAGTGATTGGGGTGATATACCAATACGCAAACAAGCAAAATACAAATAAATAAATAGAAAGCTGTTATTGTTCTGTCAGGGTAGATGTGGTAAAACACTGTATATACCAACAGTCATATTCAATTGCTTGTTAAAGACATTATTCATCTACTACTCTTAGATCTCTTGCACATCAAAAGCAACTTATTGTAAGGTGCTGCAGACTCTGGCTCCTCTTACTCTTTTCACTTTCTCTTCAAAAGTGAGTCTTAGCTCCAGCGGGCACAGCTGTTCAGTCCACCATTCCCACCGGAAGCCATTCAGTCCGCCATTCCCACCGGCAGGCAGAGCGGACAATGAAGTGACTTTTTTTAGGGCTCAGGCAGGCTTTCCTGGAGCCCAGAAATGTTCTCCAGATTAAGGAGAATACTTGGAATCATCTCATTTGCCCTCGGGATAGCTGCTTGCAGTCAGGAGATCATAAACAGTGGTTCTCGCTTGACTGGTAAGAGCAGCACAGAAGCAGGGACATCATCGCTTTCCAAGCTGCGCTGTAGCCTTAAAGGGACACTAAGACCGGCCACCCCATTTCTAAATCACCAGTTTGTATTTTTTTTTTAAGGTATATGTACCCCAAGAGAGGCTTTCTACAGCGAGGAGAAGCTGGTTCTCTTGGTACTTAACGTTATTTTTGGAATTAAAATTCTTTTAAGCTTTGGATTTTGTTTTCCTTCCAAAGAAAATTCCAAAGACTGAAAGTAAACAATTGTCTTTCTGTTATTATTTTTGTGTTAAATTTTCCTACTCGATGAATCAGCTGATTTGAACCTTCAGCATTCTGTTCACTTTCCCTTGAGATCAGTCTGCTATTCACTCTCACTTTAAGTAAACAACTTTTGAATATCTTTGACTTTTGCTGATTAAGCTCTTAGGGGCACCATAATCTACTGTGTGAGACATGGAGGAATTCAAACAGATACTTTCTGACCTTCACCAGGATCTTAAACAGATTTCTTCTGACTTCTATAAAACTTTTATTCAAGACATCCAGGACATTGTGGAAAATATGAGATCTAGAATGTGCCATCAGGCTGAGGATGTGAAGGATGAAACTGAGGAATTTGGGAGTGATAGAAAGTTTTTTTTTTTTTAAGACTGAGATTGGGATGTTTACTGAGATGCTGGGTGAAGATTGGATAATGAATTTGGAGAAATCTAAGGGAGAGAGTGATCTGCAAGACATAAGTATCGATCTCCTGGTGGGATGCCATGAAAAGAACCTGGAATTTTTGAAGGGGGCATTTGAGCTATTTGATTTTCTTAAGAGGAAAACTCTGTATACATTGTGGGGATATGTAACTGCTCTGGTTTATTGTGAAGTGGGATAAGGGTTGAAGAATGTTCATCTGGTTTGCTTTAAGGATTTGATTGATGCTATTTGCCTTCAAAGATTTGGATTCACTGTTTTGAATATTGGGATTATTAAAATTGTTGTATTATTAAGTATAATAGCTTTTTAACTTGATTCTTATTATAGTAGACAGAAATGTATAGAATGGTGCTAGGAAGGGAATGATTAAATATGTTTTATCTTTTGGAGGGGAGAAAGATGTTTAAGAGGTTTATATGATTTTCCCCCCTTCCTTTTAATATAAGGGGGAGGAGTAACTGTACTTAGTGATTTTTATTATGTGTTAAAGTGGAATGACCTATAGAAGTAATGTGGTGTTTTGGTTTAATATAGAGTAAGAGATTGATTATGGAAATTTTGTATATCCTTGCTGTTAAAAGTCGGAAGCCACACTTTTCTGTATTATTTTTTTTAAAAAAAATTGTTTGTGTTTCTGCACTTTTTAGTTTTTTTTCTTTCTTTGTAGTTTTTTGGGGTTTTTTTGCAGCTTGTATTCTTTTCTTGAAATTCAATACAATTTATTATTTTTTTTAAAAAAAAGTGAGTCTCAGCTCATCTTTCACCCTAGAGATTTAACAGCAGAAGCCTTGATTTCATTTAACCCATTGATTTAGGATATACAATAATTCAATATTATATACAAAGCTCTTTCATAGTCAGTGGTGATTCAGTTACAGATATAACCTCTGCCTTAACAAAATATATTTTTATATTTAAAAATGGTCTTTTTCATTGCCCCCCAAATACTGAAATTTGTTAAAAGCTTATTAGAGCTATTCGAAATATTGTCCAGCTCATACAAACATGAGATAAATCAGGAAAGAACACTTCCTGGACTGTACCACTTGAAACTTCAGCAGGGGGCAGCATATTGGAAGGAAGGCTAGAACCAAAGAATCCACATTTTATGGGCACATAACTTCTTTTGTGGAATCTACAGCTAGGTCATCTAAAGAGGTACTGCACAGGAAAAAAATTCTTAATGAAAATATTTTGCATTTGTATAGTGTTTTCAAGCTTTAAAATATTTTTTCAGCATTTTCTAGTAGCAATAGTCCTTATTTAAAAGGCAGATCAGAATTATGTTTCCCTCACTAGCAAGTGGAGAAACTAAAACCTTTGCTTGTTCTCAACTGCATTTTTTATTTTTATTTTTCAACTGAAGAGTGTTGCAGTGGGCCTGCCCATCACTCTGAGGCACTACAGTGAATTGGTAGACTCTAATTTTCATTTGAGATGTGTGTTTTAATTGTGATTCTTTAAAAAAAAGGTTTATGAAGCCTAGATGAAAGCTTACACCTTTTCTTCTTTCCTTATTTTGGGGGGAAAAAAAATCAGAACTTGCATCTCCATGATTTGCTAAACTTTAGCATTGTGGCTTCCAGGGGATCTTCAAGCTTTAACAAAGAAATCCATAGCCATGTGATAATCCAGTTTTGGTTTTACAGAGAGAGGTTTTCCTAAAGCTTCCTAATAATGTTGTGTCCAAGATAGCTTTTGAAAAGGAACTTGGTGATTTGTAGGTCAGTTTCTTAGACACAGTCTTGGGGTAGCACTTGTTTTTATCATGATATCATTTGAACCTACAACTGAATAGACAACTACAGGTTTTTTTTGTTTGTTTTTTTAAATATCAAGTTCTAACATATATTAAGAAATAGGTCCACATGTGATATGTACTTCCTGCATTTTATCAGGCAGATCAAATTTGAAAGTGCAAGTAATGCTTGTGACAGCTGATAATTATCTCATACAGCAGATGAATTGGTCTGGCTTGTAATATTCAGCTGCATTACATATCATGTACTGTTTTCTCGGAAGATCTTCTCCAGTTTGGATGATTAAAACAGAAAACGAGATTCAGCATTTTCCAGAACTAGTGCCCAAAGCCAAACTGTGGATACTGAGACAGAACCTCTGCTGTGTTAGTTCTATATAGTAGCTGATCATTCTGATCCACTAACGTCCATGGACTTTAGAAAGCTATAGTGTACTAATGAGACAAAAAGTGGAGAAAGAGTCAAGGTAGTAAAATATAAATGAAAGTGCATTTTATGGAGGAAAATGCAAACATACCCTATTGGGAAAGAATTTCCAGGGAGCAGAAAGGTTCTGCTTAAGCTTGCTGAGAATGCATTATAAACATTTGCTGGGAAAAGCTTTAAATGCATAAATCCAAATAAATTAATCCACTGGTAAGCATTTCCAATGTTAAAAAAGAGGCAAACTTCAAAATTATTTGTTAGCAATGACTACAGTTTATGCCTGTCCCCTTGCATAGTGACTGATGCCACAGCCATGTCCAATAATGCACCACCGCAAAAGCCTACTAGGCAAAGCAATCCTTCTTTTTATAGATTGTGCCTCAGATCCTCACAGTAAGCTATTATTCTGGTTTTGCCATATCCCACAACATGATTTCATAAAGGGAACATCTGTCTTTGTCCAAAATTCCCTTCACCGTTTCAGCTGTATGATACTTTATACAAATCCCTCTTGCATCCCCAGCTGTGTATATTCTGTGTTAAATCTAGGCTGTGATTTTCCTGGGTCATTCAAGCTATTCCTTTTATCAGTAAAACATTATTTATGGCTATTTCCTTTGGTCATCAGTCAGGACGTCAAGAGAGTCCTGGTGAGCAATATCTAGAAATACTTTCTTTAAAGGTAGCCCCCTCAAATGACTTGTGCTGCTTTGATGAGCTGTGAATTTTGAAAGTTAAACATATGAAGCAACATCAAGAAGGGTTTAGTCCTCACCTGAATGAAAAGAGGGCATTGAAATTGAAGACAGTATTTGCCAAGATCTCCGATAGAGGATTCTCTAGGATCCCTAAAGCAAGATGGGCTTAGCTGTGAAAGTTCAAGGCTGATTGCGTTTTGGGTCCTCTAAATATCACCCCATTGGAAGTGCGGGTGCGGGGGAGAAAGCTTTACTTCATCAGATATCCCAATAGGGAATCTGTTTATTTTAAAGAAGCCGTGTCTTGTTAAGGATCTAGCTAGTTCTCAGTAATAATTGCCTGCAGTTCACTAGGCATTCTGTGCTTGTTCTATCATTACCATGTAACACATTTCATGTGATAAATAACCAACACATATAGATCTCAAGCCTTAAAAAGAAATGCTCTGTGGGGGGGTTTACACTTAAACCAAGGAGATTAGTTATTGAGCTCAGAATAAATAATTGAATCAAATAATTACCAAATTTAAGACTTCAGTGCAGAAAAGTTGATTAAATTTGTGCAATTAAGCTTAGAGCAGCAGCTATAACACTAGATATGTCAAATGAGGAAGTAGGGAAGGAAAAAAAAGTCTTTTTCAAAGATGGAAACACAGAGATTTGGCATTTGGTAGGCAGCATTGGAGACCTCAGAACAGTGGAGGAGTAGAAGAGCTGTGACAGAGAAAAATGGGAAATATAGATGAAAAAGCGAAGGGTGAAAAGACTGGAGCAAGCATATTTATCTATTCCAGAGGAGGATTGAAAAGCTGTCAGTTTTAGTTCCAGTTCCAGGGATTTTGCTTCTGTGATTTTGTAAGTAGAAACTGGTGTCTAATGCCTTGCTGATAACATCTACCTTTGCATATTCAGAGGTGATCTGCACTTCCTGCTTGCCCCAGCATGAGGACAAATCACCTACCATTTCAGAAGGGCAGGAACAGACAATGATGTCCTCAGCTCATCCCTTGCCTGCTGGGAAGATGGCCTTTACCCGAGTTTTCTGGCTCCACATCAAAAGCAGTGTTTTTCCCTCTCTGCTAGCACAGTCTGGTTCACCTGTGGTGCTTCATTTTATCCTGCACAAATGCCTCCAATCCAATTAGCTGGTGTGTGCTCTGCTGGATGTGTCCCCAGGTTCTGCTTTCCTTCTTCAATGGCCATTTCATATTGGACTGCTGGGTTGACTGCCATGAAAGGCTGGCCCATTTTTAGAGGTTCGGTGGTGGCAGAGTGACATGCTGGCTGGTTGACTGGCTTTCCTTCCTTTTAACTGGTGAAATTGACAAGAGTTCTGCCAAGTTTCCTTTTCCACTTCAGGAAAAACTGTAAAACAATCCTTAGAAGACCTGCCCACAGAAGAGAAAGCAATTGGTGCTTGGTTTCCTGGCATGGATGGGAGGGGAAAAGCAAGAATCCACTGGTCAGGGGTCATGTTAACTCTATACAAAATCCCTGACCATCACTGTGACCAAAGTGGAGAAAGTAATTGAAACCTAGAAACGGATTTCTTCAAACCAGTTTCATTTCCAGCCACTTTATACCCAGGAGGCAAAAAGCTGAAGGCTACAATGTGGAAAAGCCCAAGGACTGTTAATGAAATAGGAAGTGATCAAGCAATATCTTCTATACAAATGGGCAGATGGAAAGATAGTTATTGCCTTTCAGAATTCCTATGTGTTCCAATAAGCATTGCAGGGGGACAGGGGGGAGGGAATATTCAAATACATTTTAAAATTAACTTTTTTCCAACAAAAAACATACTTACAAAAACAGCATTGAGAGAAAATCATATCTAACATAGATAATTAAATGTAGAAGCATGGAAATGTACATGTAAATGTGTATTAAATGTCATTGTATGTGAAAATAGGATGAAATGGATTCCCGGTTGAATATGTAGATGAGAGTGACATGGCATATTTCTGTATTCATGGTTTACAGTGTCATTCAGCCATTGCTGTGGCAATATAGAGTCTGTTTTTATTAGTGATATATCTTAACAGTGATGGGGAGATGACGCTATGCATTTTCTAGTGTGACAATGCTTCTCAGCTGGAGGTAGACTAATTCTAAGATTCCTTGTCCCACGCATTATAGAATTCCTCATTTAACTTACATTTCTCTCTTGTGTGAACTATAGCTTATATTATATCTTGCATATTGCAAGGTAAGTATTTTTCCCACAGGCATCCACAGGGCCACAACTGGGGGGGGGGAGTGGGACATGTAACCCGGGCGCCACGCTGGAGGGGTGCCAAAATGGGCATGGAATCCATGTTTGCCCCAGGTGACACAGACCCTAGTTGCAGCCTGGGCATCCAGGGGGTTAAGGAAAGGGACCCACAAATTTTGGTGCCAACTTTTTAGATGGTTGGGGAGATTTAATGAACTTTGTGGAGAGGTAAACTTTATCCTCAACTTTGAAGGGTGGCTGAGGTGCCCGTTTGTTGTCAGCATGGCGTTTGTAAGCAGCTTGAGCATCGACGAGAGGCTGTTTGATTCGAGGCCAGGAGTCACCCAGATGTGCTGCCCAGTCTGCAGGGGAAGATGGAGGAGACGTTCGTTGCAGCAGCTCTGGGATGGGCACAAAATCCCGGCCAAAGACAATGCAAAAGGGTGCCTGACCAGTGCTCTGATGCACTGCATTGTTGTAGGCGACTTCAGTGAAGGGCAGGAGATCGACCCAATTATCTTGTTGATAGTTAACAAAAGCACGCAGATATTGCTCCAGTGTGGAATTAAGCGCCTCTGTAGATCCGTCAGTCTCAGGATGCGACGCAGTGGAGAGCGCTTGTTTGGTACCCACCAATTTCATAAAAGCCCGCCAAAACTGGGAGGTAAATTGTGTGCCTCTGTCAGTCACCAAACGGGAGGGGCTCCCGTGGAGCCTGTACACGTGTACAAAAAAGAGGCGGGCAAGCTGCTGGGCTGAGGGAATGGAAGCGCACGGAATGAAATGGGCTTGTTTCGAGAAAAAGTCCTTCACAACCCAAATCACAGTTTTCCTCTGGCTTGGAGGTAAATCAATGATAATCTCCATAGAGATCTCCTCCCAAGGGTGAGAGGGACTGGCCACTGGCTGGAGCAACCCCTGGGGCTTACCAACCTTCCGTTTTGAACCAGCGCAGACAGGGCAAGAAGCAATATATTCCTTAACATCTCGCCTTAGCGTTGGCCACCAGAATTGGCGTCTAACCAAGTGAAGTGTTTTGACAAACCCAAAATGTCCAGCCATTTTGTCATCATGGCAATGGAGTAAAATGTCTTTGCGTAAAGTCTCAGGCACATAGAGACGATCGTTTTTCCAAGCAAAATCACGGTCAAAAGTAACAGTGTATAAATTTGCTTGCAACCAAGTGTCAGATTTCAATTGGGAAAGAAACTGTTGTTGCAAGTCTGAGGGAACTGGCAACCATCCAGGATGGGGTGAAATTGAAGCGTCTGGCTGTTGCGCGCGAGTCTGGCTGCGGGTCACCGCTGCCAGACTCAATTGTGGGTCCGTCCACAGTGTACCGACTACATCAGGTACAGTGCTGGAATCCTGGGGTCTGCGGGAAAGTGCATCAGCCAGAAAGTTTTTCCTTCCCGGAATAAATTTCGACTTAAAATCAAAACGGCTGAATAATTGAGCCCATCTGATTTGCTTTGGGTTGAGCTTACAAGGTGCACTGAGTGCTTCGAGGTTCTTGTGATCAGTCCAAACCTCAAAAGGGTGGCTAGCCCCCTCCAACAAATGGCGCCAAGTGTCTAAAGCCGCCTTGACAGCAAAAGCCTCTTTCTCCCAAACGTGCCACCGCCTTTCAGTCTCAGAGAATTTACGGGAGAGATAAGCACAAGGCTTCAAATATCCCGACTCATCTGCTTGCAGCAGGAGCGTGCCAATGGAGAAATCAGAAGCATCCACTTGCACCACAAATGGCTTGCTAGGATCGGGATGCTGTAGAATGGGTTCTGCTGTGAATAGCTTTTTAAGCTGGTCAAAAGCCACCTGGCATGTGGGCGTCCATTTCAACAACGCCCCCGGATTCTTTGCCCTCCGTGTATCCCCCTGCCCTTTAGTTTTTAGTAGCTCAGTGAGGGGCAGCGCTATCCCCGTGAACCCCTGGATAAACTGGCGATAATAGTTCGCGAATCCGAGGAAACTTTGGAGCTGCCGACACGTGCGTGGTGGCTCCCATGCTAGAATGGCTTCAATCTTAGCTGGATCCATTTCAGTACCCTTGTCTGAAATTCTATAGCCCAAATAGTCAATTTGGGATTTATGAAAAGCACATTTGGACAATTTAGCATACAGTTCAGCCTTTCTCAGCTTGCTGAGCACTTGTCTAAGCAGTTCTATATGTTCCTCCATGGTTTCAGTATAGATTAACACATCATCCAAATACACCAAGACCCCTTTGAATAAATGGTTATGCAAGACCTCATTGATCAGTTGCATAAACACTCCAGGCACCCCCGCCAGACCAAAAGGTAACACTTTATACTGGAAAGAGCCCAAAGGACAATTAAAAGCAGTTTTCCATTCATCCCCCTCCCTTATACAAATGCGGAAATATGCCTCCCTCAGGTCCAACTTAGAGAATATTTTACCTTTTGCCAGATGTGATAACATGTCTTTGATTAACGGGACGGGATATTTATTTAATATTGAGACTGCATTCAATCCACGGAAATCTGTACATAATCTCAAAGTCCCATCTTTCTTTGGTCTGAATAGAACAGGAGCACCCACTGGGGAACTGGCTGGTTCGATAAAACCCCTGGCTAGATTTTTATCAACAAACTCTCTTAGCATTGCCAGTTCCTTCTGGGTCATAGCATAAAATTTTGGCTTAGGCAACTTTGCATTAGGGATAAAGTCTATGGCATAGTCAGTTTTATGGTGCAGTGGTAGCTGATCCGCTTCCTTTTTGCCAAACACATCTGCAAAGTCTTGGTATTGTTCTGGCAGTCCGTCTAGCGGACTAGTAAGGAGATGCGGAGTTGTAGCTGCCGCCCTCCCCACCTCGCCACTGTCCAGTTCATCCCCCTCAGGGGCTTTGTAGAATCCATCTGCAAAAGTCACAGTCCTGTGCACCCAATTTATGTGTGGGTTTTGCTGAACAAACCAAGGCATCCCCAAAATGACAAACAGACCCCCCACAGGCGCTACCACAAAAGGCAGTTTCTCCCAGTGGCTTCCCATTTGCAATGCCACCATCCCTGTGGAGTGAGTCACCGGTTTCCCCCCCCCCCACTGTAGATCCATCCAATTGGGTGAAGATCATGGGCCGTTTCAAAGGAAACGTGGGTAACTCCAACGCAGCTACCACGTCAGGATGCATTAAACACCAGTGAGCACCCTGAATCAACCATAGCCCACACTTCCACGGTTCTTGTCCGTGACCCCAATTTCACCTTCACTGTCATGGTAGGGAAATTTCCACTCACCGAGGCGTGATCACGCCCTTCCTCTTCCACCTGCCCAGTGGCACCCTTTAAAGCAGGTGGCTGGCGTTTCCCGCCAGTTGTTTGCAAACAGCCTCCTCCTCATCCCCAAAGAAAGGGACTTCCTCAGGTTCAACCTCCGCCAGCGCCGCCTTCATCTTCCTTGGTAGGGAAGGAGATTTTCCAGATGACTTTCCTGGCCGGTCTTCGGTCTTTCCCTTCGGGCATGCCGCTGCTCGGTGCCCCTCTTTTCCGCACCACAGACATTGCCCTCTCGCATAGCATTGCTCCTTCTCTTCCTCCCAGGTCCGCTGGCTGGATTTCCCTGGAGGAGCCGAGGTGCGGGACCCTTTACTGAATCTCCCATATCTCATCGATTTTCGGTGGGCAAACGTCTCTAGGGCATGCTCAGCGCTGCTCGCCAGCTGAATCCAATCATATAGGGTTCTTGGGTCCTCACGCCCCAGAGACCACTTCAGAACCTCAGTTTCCAGTCCATCCTTGAACATCTCCACCAACGTGGATTGGGACCAATCCTCCACTTTCCCCGCCAGTGCTTTAAATTCCAGCGCATAATCCGCCATGGATCATGACCCTTGATACAGTCCCTTTAATGCCCGCTTCGCTCTTTCCTGAGCTAGCGGGTCTTCAAAATGTTGCTGTAACGCCCACAGAAATTCCTCGAAGTCTTCTAACTCCGGAGCATCCGATTGGCACAGCTGTACATACCAATTGCCCGCCCTCCCCTTCAGCTTGGTAGCAATGGCGTTTATTTTCCCCCACTCTGACCGGAACCCCTGTTCCCCATCCTCCATATAACTGTTAGCATTAGTTATGAAGAAGGACAATTTGGTAGGGTCCCCATCGAACTTTACTGTGAAGGGTGGGGGTCTTGCAGTTTCTGGTCGCTCCCCCCTTTGTACGGCCCCTAGTGAGTGCCTCTCCGCTGGAGGGGACCTCAAAATTGTCACCCTCGGGCCCCTCTCCTCTCCTTGACGCCAGACCCTGCTTCTCCCTCTGGGGGATGGTAGGGGTGACGGTGAGGGGGAATGCCTACGGCGGGACCCTTCCCTTCCTTTTTCAGGCGACCCCCATCCCATTGACATCTTCTTCAGCATGAATTCGACCGAGTCTAATTTTGCCTCCAACACTTTTATACAATCAGGGGTGGGGGACCCCTCAGGCGCTTCCTTCCTGACCACCTTGGGTGACAGCGGGTACCGCCGCTTCCAGGAGGCTTGAGCCGCCCCAGGGTCCGATTCCTCCTCCCAAGTAAGGTAGTCACCAGCTGAAGTACTGGTCATTTCAGGTACTTTTTGATGTCCCTCCTTCTCCTTCGAGTTGGGGTTGGGTTCTGCCCAGACCCCCGGAGCGTTGCTGCAGGGTACCTTCTCCGCTCTAACCACCATGGAGTTCAGTTCCCCTTTGCTCGATGCCTCACTCTCCATCTCCTGCAATCACGGTTTGTTCCTCGCTAGCGCTCCCCCTCACAGAGGAATCTGGATAGGAGCTAGCGGAATAAAGGTTTTGAGATTCTCAGATTTATGTAATGGTTGCCTATTCTGACAAACTCAGTCTCACAAGCAGGTGCTTAAGGATAACTGGTTTATTGAAAGAATAGTATGCAGATACAAAGAAAGCTGAGAATGAGCAAAAGCACGCCAAATACAAACTAAAAACCCTCGCTTCAAACCCGGTTCCACCCTCGCTTGCGCTTAGCAACCACCCCCTCCCAGGTGTTAGCAATCGTTGCCCACATCAGCCTGAGAAAGTAACCTTGAACACATTCCATAACCCAAACATACATTCCACAGTTACAGTAAGGAGATTACAGCCTGGCACGGCTGGAAATCTCCATCCAGCAAACATGGATCAGGAAAGTGACATGCGAAACATTACGATGTATTCAGAACATTGGAACGATGAACATGACACAAGGTGGTTAACAATATATATATCATGATGGAAAAACTACAGTTTATATATTAGCATCAGACTGAGACACAAGTATGTAACAAGGATTTGCATTATGATGTCACTGCAAGTCTCGTCATGTTGACCTGATCTCAGTTCACTGCAGAAGCCTGTGATTATTCTACGTGTTGAAACAATCTTTTCCAGTCTGATGCTATCCAGATAGATAGACTACCACTCCCATAATTTTTGCTTAGGTGGCCTTCCTCCCAGGGGTTTGCTATGTGATTTATTGACAGGGCAGTTTATTAACTCAGAACAAGGTAGCAGAGCCTAGATCCTTCCCTCAGTGTAATTCTTCCACGATTAAAACAATAGAACCGACAGCACAGGAAGACTTTTCAGAAAAAACCCTAACTTCCCTTGGAGAAGTACCTCAAACAGAGTAATATTCCACTAAAAGACCAGTTCGAATCATTTCATAACTTAAAAACCATTAAGCTCTAAATGGCATTGCAGGGCACAGTTACATTTGCTTAATGCTTAATGAAGTTAATGGTATTTAAATTGTCATAAGTTTATGCAAAATTATAGCCATAGGCTATGATCCTAAGCTAACTTATCTGTTACTCCTTTGGCTGTACATGAGGCTTCTTCTTAGTACAGGTGCTGATGATGCGGATGTTAGATTACAGCTGAAAATGTTTATTATCACATGTCTGATGTCAGTCTTCCATGGAATGGAATGTGTATCTGGAGATAGAAAGTGCAGGCATTAACTAAGGGACTGACAATTTTTGGAGATAAATATATGTAATGATACCAGCCACCATATAACAACATTGAAAGCATAAGTAAATCACTGTAGCAGAACTAAGTAATAGAGGAAATACAGGGTAATAAAGGGAGGGTTAACACTGGCAGAGCCACTAACGACTGATCTTGGGTCAGTTGGAGCAAAATGGAGCAAGTAATATGACGGAAGGCCAAGGAGGCAATAATGGCGGTTCATCCAATCAACAATCTGGATTTAGATTGCTGCACTTTAGGGAGATGGCAAACAATCCAGCTTGATGGACAAGGACCATTTTAAAGTATTGATAATTTCCATGTAAATTAAAATGATCTAGCTGAAAGTGGAATAACAGGCCTGGAGGGATGTTTGGCAGGTTGCCTGCTTATTACAACAATGCAGGCACCAAGCAAGGATATCAAAGCTATTTAGAATCACAGCTGTAACTTATCCTTGATGTTGAGTAGTTGGGGAATAATATATTCCTCCCAAGGGTTTGCTATGTGATTTACTGACAGTGCAGTTTATTAACTCAGAACAAGGTGGCAGAGCCTACATCCTTCCCTCAGTGTAATTCTTCCATGATTAAAACAATAGAACTGATGGCACAGGAAGCTGGTGCCAGCTCATTCATAGGCTTAAAATATTGCACTGGTAATCTGGACAAGAAATGAATACATGATAAGGGTGAGGATAATAATAACATTGAGTTGCCTTGAGACATTGTTCTTTAAATGCAGCTTCATATGGTGATGTGGCTCTACTACATGGGACCTAATGGTTTTATTACTACAACTTTCTTCCCCTTAGAAGGCCACTGGCATTATTACAGTCATAAAGCACAGAAGGAACATTTCCCCCATCTTGGCACTCGATGCTTTGCAGTTGTTAAATTCCTTAAACATTAGAACACAAACATCATCCACATGGTCTGGCCATCCTGATAATGCGACTGTAATTTTTTTTTTTTTTTTTTAAGTGCCTAAATTGTTCTGGACAGACAGATCTCCGGGGTACTTGCAGGGGGGTGTGGATGACAAAAGCAGTATTGGTCCAGTGTGATACAAGTTCTGCCTTTTGCACATGTGGTAGGATGTTGAATTTGTATAAAAGGGGCAGAACGTGTGCTGTAATGGGGCAAAACTGCTTCCATCATCTTGATGAAATTCCTGGATGTCACAGGTGCCCCTGATCATGTTTGCAGTTTTTCTCACGAGAAGCCTGGCTGACTGAGGAAGGGCTGACCATCAGATTTCTGAGGTGAGAATTAAGTACCACGGTTTTACAGATATGATGAATAAGAGCTGATGCACCTGTATAAACTATGCAATATTTTGCCTTTAATGTACGGTAAAATGGGATAGAGAAACCTGATCAGGACTGAGGACACCAATGCCGAGAAGGGAAATTAGGAAGGAGTTAGCCAGCCTTTTGCCTTCAATAAGGTCCTAACCCAGATTGCTCCCCAATATCAGAAGTTTATACTACAAGAAACAAAATTCATTCTGGGAAGCAATTTCTGGACTTATCCATTATATCAGGAGACGGCATAAAATATATAAAAGAATCAGGTGAGGGCATTAAATAATACCATAAAAGGAAAGAATTCATAAGCAGCCCAAAGACCGACATATTAACAACAACAACAAAAAAATCGACAGGGCCTCAACATCAACCTGCCCCAAAGCCTGGGAGAATAGCCAGCTTATTGATAGAATGTCATTGGAGTAGCAGTCATCTTAATCTGGGCAGGAGGGGGCGGATATCATTCTAGGAGGCAAATGCCATGATAGCGAAGGCACATTTCCTGGCTCCTGGTAGATGATAATTCTTAACTGATGGAACCTGAAATGCCCCTGATCCTACCAGATGGCCAGAAAGGTAGGTAGTCCCTCAAATAGCCTGGCCCTGTGCTATGAAGGACTTTATAGGCGATAAACAGTACCTTGAACTGCACTCAGAAGCCAACCAGTGTAGCTTGCAGAGCAGTGAGATCACATGGGCATAATGAGGCATACCAAGCACTGCCCATGCCCCACATTCTGGACTAGTAGTAGCTTTCAAGTGGTCTTCAATCATGTAGAGTGTATTACAGTAGTCTATTCTGGTGACTAAGGCAAAAGTGACTGTCTGAAGGGCCTCCCAGTCCAGGAAAGGGTATGACTGGTAACTATGCAAAGGCTCTCTTAGCCAGTAACTGTCACCTGTTCCTCAAGCAGAAACTGTGAGTCAAAGATGAACCCCAGATTACTCACCAGTCTGGAGTAATGGAAAATCCTCAGATGCAGAGGGCCCAAATATCTGCAGCTACTTGGTCTTATCAGGATTGACCCTGAGCCTATTCCTCCCTGTCCAGACCCACATAGCCTCCAGATGCAGTGATACGATCTTAACAGCATCACTTGGCTGGCCCAGGACTGCGATTAACAGGGGTACAGTTGAGATGTACCTGACCCCTAAACTACAGATGACCTCACCCAGTGGTTTGATATAGATGTTAAACAAAAGGGATGGAAGTATCAAGCCCTGCAGCACCCCACAAGTGAAGGGATGTGAGCTAAATGTCTCCCTTGTCAACACCAAGGCTGGCCACCAAGAAAATAGAAGAACCACCACACAACAGTGCTCTCCACTCCCAAACCCTGCAGCCAGTCCAGAAGGATACTATGATCAGTGGTATTGAAAGCTGCTGAAAGATCAAGGAGCACTAGGGTGGATGAACTACACCCCATCCTGGTTCTACCATAGGTCATTAACAAGTGTGACCAATGCTGTCTTATACTATACCCAATCTGAAACCTGACTGAAACAGGTCTAGACAATCCATCTCATCCAGGAGTCTCTGGTACTGAAGCCTAACCATCTTCTCAACAACCTTCCCCAGGAGACTGGATGAAAATGTTCCAGAATCATTGGGTTCAGTGAAGTTTTCCTGAGGAGGAGGTGCAACATCATTTCCTTCAAGGCTGGGGGACAATCCTTTTCCTCAAAGAAACAAATACTACCACATGAACCCAAACACAGGTCACCTCCTGAGCAGCCTTGACCAACCAGGAGGAACTTGAATCTGACAAACAAGTGTTACAGTATACAATCTGGAGGACACTCTTCACTTCATCAAGACTCACAGCCTCAGATGTGTTCCAGAGAACTATATAAAACATCTCAACTGGACCTGTCCAGTGGAATCCAACTCTGAGCAAATCTAAGTGACTTTATCTTCCAGATAACAAGAGTAAACATCACAATGGTCCAATAGATGTTTCTATGGTTCATTTATTCCCAAACAGGGAATGAATTAGCTTAAACAGAACCACCATGCAGTTATCAGCAGGTACAATGAGGGTGTAGAAATAATATTTTGCCACCCTTATTCCCATGATGTAATCCTGAATTTGGTCTTGTATCCATATTTGGTTAGACTCACTCTTTGTCTTCCTCCAGCAGTGCTTGAGATGGCTCTTCTGGCATTTCCTCTCCTGGAGTTCCTTGGAAAACCCATGCACAGCCCATGATCAGTTCATAGAGGCTGCCTAGGAGTAATCCAACCCAGGTGGTGACGAAGGCCTGAGATGAACTGTCTACCGGTTTCTTAGGGAAAACCCCAAGAGCCTTCTGGAAACCAACTAGGTCCAACAGACACCTGGGGTGGGCCAATCTGACAGGCCCTAATCCCCATGCAGTGGGGTAGTCTCAGAAAGCCAAAAAAGAATCAAAGAGTGGAGATGGCATCATCAGCCACCTAAGGAGAAAGACCCACTTAACTCCCTTCTTGAACTGCAGAAAGGAAACTTCAAAGAGCATCTGGGGTGGGGGTGGGGGGAGGGATGAAAATAAAAACTCCTAAGAACTTTGTAATGAAGTAGCGCTTGAGTTTGCTTCCTTTTTCCCTCATCTTCTCCCTCTCAAATCATTTGCTTTTTGTGTCATGTCTGTAAGATTGTGACCCTGAGGATAGTGACTGCTCTGTTATTAACCTTCAGAAAAAGCTATGTTTCAGCTGAAAAGCAAGGTAAAAATGCTTTACATCAGGGTGTGCAACCATTTTCAAGGGGGATTTACAGGTTTTGGAGCTTATCTTTTTGGTCTTAAAGGCATAGAAGTAGGAGTGATATAATACTGTTATCAGAGGGTGTGTTTAAAATTTTACTCTAATCTTTATATTTAGGGGGACATCGTTTTTAAGGCAAAATAACTGTATTAACTTCACATTCCTATTTTAATAGATTTTTAAAATTGGAGAAGGAAAGAGTTGCAGCTGGTTCAGTTTAATTAAACCGCCAGCTATTGGTACAGACACCTTGTAATATTGGTGTTTAACATGGAAATTAATAGATGGTTACTGTGGATTTGCTCTCTCCCCCCCGCCCCCCCAAAAAAAAATCAGGTCTAAGACCTTGTCTGGGTTCAGCAGCTAAGCACTATTAGGGAATACCAGGTCTGTAGGCCAAACTGGGAAGTAAAAAGCATTCTGAAAGGAGACAACAGTAGTCCACTTACATATTGTTGCACAGAAAACTGCATGGACCTGTTCCTAAAGTCACCAGAAGTTAAGCTTGACTTGAAGAACACTTTACCTTTGTCAGATCTGCTGTCACTTTTGTGCCCCAAAAATCTGCCTCAGCCCTGCCTTTTGGTGTCATTGAAGCTTCAGTGGAGTCTCAGCTTTGTTTTGGGGTTTACATGCAGACATCACAAACAAGTATCTGTCCTACACCATTGTTCATGCCTCCCAAGTCTTGCTACATGGCTTGCCACCTGCTTTTGCCTGTCCAAATCTAGGACAGGCAGTTCCATATGTTTGTCCATCACAGCCCTTTTTGTTGCTGGTTGCTCATATGCAAGTAGGAGAATCTGACCCTGCTAAAGTCCTGCGAGGTCAGATAATGAAGAAAGGAGACAGTGAAGACCAGCCAGGTTTCTATACTGTCCCCCATCCGCATTTTTTTTTCTTATGAGTTAAAGAGGTTCCAAGAGAAGGAGCTATGCCTTTTCTGGAACTGATTCTAGAGCACTAATCCCTGTAGCACTTCAAGGAGATTTCCAAGCTCTGCAATATCCTCTAGTCAGATAAATTGCTCAGTATGTTACTTTAACATGAGTGGGGAAATCTGCCAATCTACACTTTGCTCAGTTCCATGTTCTTGGAGTTTGTTTGGGTCTTTTGAAGTTTGCATCAGTTCCAAATTATATTGCAAAACTTGGGAAGAAATATGGATTTTGGCACATAATTTTGTTCCGGTTTGTGTACCGGTTCACAATTTACAAATTGCATTAAGTTCACTCATGTGTTTTAACATGAATGCTTATCTTATTCACACTTTACGTTGTTAAGGATGAACTAGATACCTGGTGAGAGATTCACATCAGACTTGGACTGAATCAGAGAAGTCTGTTCCAACTCATTACCCAAATCCAGATTAAGATCCAGAAAACAGATACTTGTTTCTTCCATTGTTTAGCATGGAGGCAGAAAAGAGGCTTTTTTTTAAAATTTTGTAGACACAATAGACTCTTCGATGGGAATACAGACTGTCTGTTTTATAGAAATAGTTTCAGTTAGTTTAGTTATGATCTCTTAAGATTTTTTAATTTTTTTTTTTAATGAAGGACTGCAGTTTTAATTTGTGGCAAAATTTGACACAAGTGTCCAGCAGGAATTCTCCCTTCTGCAGTGGAAGAATCAAATGAAATTTCAAAGAAATGTGAGATGGTATACAAAGGGAAAGATTTTCTAGGGAAGGATAATTATTTGCTAAGATTCCTGAATGTGGAAAGGTAGAAAGTGGAGGGATGGAAATACAGTATAATAGTTTCACTCAGTTTAGAATAAACATTTCTAATAAATCAGTCTCTTAAAAGGAACTGAAAAAGGGGTTAAGTAAATCAAGAATCAAATAAAAGGAATTAAGACATGTGTAAAACCCATAATCCAAAACAAATAACTAAAAAATCAGTAACAGTTAATGCAATGAGACTGCTCATGATGGACATTGTAATTAGGAAGAAACAAATGGAGTTAATTCATACTTTCTAAGTGCTTGTACCTGATGAGTCCCAGTAAGAAAGAAACCAGTTGTGCACTGCCTCCTGGGGGTCAGATAATATATGTTACATTTTATGTTTATTTCTTTTTAAGGGATGCTGACTCTATACTCATACACCAGGTGGCCAAATATTTTTTATCAAGTTATACAATTCCACAAAACTTTTAATTAGACATATTATTTCACTGTATTATTGTTTTTCTTTTTCCTGACAACAAATTGTTAGATTAAACTATTTTCTTTTATTGTAGAGGCTGGTCAAAGACTGTAATCAAAAAAGATATATAAAATGTTATGATTAGGGTGACCTTGCTGGTCTGCTCCATCAGCTCTCTTATTTGAAAGGAGAAATCCAGTATTTTTCTCCCTTCCCTCCATCCTTATTTTCCAATAAACTAAAAGTACTATTCCCTTTCCAGCACCGCATACTTCCAGAGATGCAGATGAACTTCACTGAGGATCGGATTCAGAAAACAATAATCTGAATTTGATCCTTCTTTATCTTGGGGAGCAGATCCTCTGACTTCTACTTGGGATTCTGATTCACCTGATTCTGATTCACCTGATTCTGAAGCACTGCCCTGATATACTTAACACAGAGACATAGAGGCACACACACGCACACAGAGATGCACACACACACAAAGTGTGCATCTATTTATTTTTATACATATTTATTTATTATGGTTGTAGACTAGTAGAAACAGAGTGCTTAGTGAATATATAAAAGTCTATCTTAATAGACAATAAACAAAATGAAATTTAAGACTAAGTTAAAATACATTTATAAAACAACCTAACTAACATCTGCTGGATCATGGAAAAAGCCAGGGAGTTTCAGAAAAACATCTATTTCTGTTTTCTTGACTATTCTAAAGCCTTTGACTGCATGGACCATAACAAATTGTGGCAAGTTCTTAGTGGTATGGGGATACCAAGTCCTCTTGTATGCCTCCTGAGGAATCTGTATAAGGACCAAGTAGCAACAGTAAGAACAGACCACGGAACAACGGACTGGTTTAAGATTGGGAAAGGAGTACGGCAGGGCTGTATACTCTCACCCTACCTATTCAACTTGTACGCAGAACACATCATGTGACATGCTGGGCTTGAGGAATCCAAGGCTGGAGTTAAAATCGCTGGAAGAAACATTAACGATCTCAGATATGCAGATGATACCACTTTGATGGCTGAAAGTGAAGAGGAACTGAGGAGCCTTATGATGAAGGTGAAAGAAGAAAGTGCAAAAGCTGGCTTGCAGCTAAAGCTCAAAAAAACCAAGATTATGGCAAGCAGCTTGATTGATAACTGGCAAATAGAGGGAGAAAATGTAGAAGCAGTGAAAGACTTTGTATTTCTAGGTGCGAAGATTACTGCAGATGCTGACTGCAGTCAGGAAATCAGAAGACGCTTAATCCTTGGGAGAAGAGCAATGACAAATCTCGATAAAATAGTTAAGAGCAGAGACATCACACTGACAACAAAGGTCCGCATAGTTAAAGCAATGGTGTTCCCCGTAGTAACATATGGCTGCGAGAGCTGGACCATAAGGAAGGCTGAGAGAAGGAAGATCGATGCTTTTGAACTGTGGTGTTGGAGGAGAATTCTGAGAGTTCCTTGGACTGCAAGAAGATCAAACCAGTCCATCCTCCAGGAAATAAAGCCAGACTGCTCACTTGAGGGAATGCTATTAAAGGCAAAACCGAAATACTTTGGCCACATAATGAGAAGACAGGACACCCTGGAGAAGATGCTGATGCTAGGGAGAGTGGAGGGCAAAAGGAAGAGGGGCCAACCAAGGGCAAGGTGGATGGATGATATTCTAGAGGTGACGGACTTGTCCCTGGGGGAGCTGAGGGTGTTGACGACCAACAGGAAGCTCTGGCGTGGCTGGTCCATGAAGTCACGAAGAGTCGGAAACGACTGAACAAATAAACAACTAACATCTATGAGTGAGGTCCAGGGTATAGTCTATATATGAATTATAAAATAGACACTAAAATTATATAAGTATAGTAACATCTAAAGTTACAGAAAAGTAATAATATCTAAAATTTAAATGAATTAGAGTTACATAAAATGTGTTTGGCTAGTAGCAAATTGGCACATCAGGGTCCAGCAGATCTTCTGTGCTGCTGCACAAGACCTAGCCACGTGCACTGTAGCAGAAGGCAGTTGTCTATGAGTAGTGAAGGGTGCATTGGAAACTACATGTGTGATATATAGCTATTTTTGCAATGGCTAAAAGTTTTGTCATTTTTGATAAAGCCATTCCTGTGAATTTACTAAGAGTCTGCCCTTGCCTTATTCTTATATAAGAGTTTTCTAATTAGGAGTTGCAAATTTATGGCTTAATAGAGAGATGCATCTGAGTATGCAATTTGTTGGAAGTTAAGTATAAGTACAATAATGATGCTTTTCAACTTTTCCTGATCAAGTGGCAGATGGAGGCCAGAGAGGAGCACCTGTCCAGCTTTAGCTGGTGCAGCAGTTGCATGCGTTCTTGGATTAGAAAGCTCTTACCACAGTGGCATGTACCATCATCACCTCACACTTAAACCACTCCAACATGCTATACATAGATCTGCCTTTGTAAGTGATTAATTAATTAATTCAAAAAGTAGTGGTATGACTGCAAAATAGGGAGGAGTCAGTTTAGTAGCAATATCTCATTCCTCTGATCATTGCATTGAGTTTCTGGGTCCATTTCATTCATGTGCATTCATCCCAAGCAGGGCTACTTAGGGTACTACCCTTGTGAGGTGAAAGGAGTATGCACACCTCATACATGTTGCCCCTACACTATGGAATGGGTTACTCTTTGATGTATGGAGAGCCCCCATCTTCCCTTGTTTTCAAAAAATAGCAAAGACCATGTTGTTCCAATGAGTTTTTGGCACAGGTGGTAGACTTGGACTATTTCTGTAACTGATTTTTTTTTCCCCTATGTTGGCTTGTGGTGGGTTTTATTTTTTCAATATTCTTTGAGGCTTTGGAAGAAGGGTGATGTTGCAATGGCCATATGTATGTATGTATGTGTGAATGAATGGATCTAATAAATTTGTTAACAGTTAAAATATGCATCTTTGTCAATACTAGCTCCATGTTATACAAATCGTAAGCCCAAGGACAAGCTAGTGAAATGAATCCCTCTAATTAATTAATGATTATAGAAAAATTAGTAGAGTTCGTTAGCATCACATCATGAATATTCTTAGTCTGTAAAATCATCCATCCTTGGTCACCCTAAAAAATAAATCAAGTTAGGCCCAATTACAGATGCTATATGCTTAACGTTTGCACAATCATTGGAATGAAAATTGCAGAAAAAAGTTGAGAACCCTGCCAAGATTTTGGCAGACAAATAATTACAAATTCCATAATGGTCTCAATGTATGAGATTCACTGCCACAAGTTATAATCGTGACCCAACAAAGGTAAGTTTAAAAAGAGGCTAGACAAATTCACAAATGATGAATTTCATGTCCAGCTGAAATGTGTTTAAGAACAGTAGGTGTTGGAAACAAGAGAAGATTGATCTGATTAATTGCTATGTGAAACATGATGCTTGGCTAGATGGGTTTTGATCTGATTTATAAGACGTTTTTATGAAATACTCAAACCTCTCATTTGGGTTTCACAGCCTCATTCTAGCTTCTTCAGCATCTCTGTCCTTAACTATACATTGATGGCATTAGTGAGATTTTTTTAAAAAAATCTATTAAAGATGAAAAGACACTATAACTACCCAATGTTTTTGGCTCGGGGCACTAAGACTATTTTCTAGGCACTAAGACTATTTTCCAGTGCATAAAGAACTTGGACATAGTGTGACCCAACTTGAACCTAACAAGGTGCTGTCCCTGTACAAAGTCCAAAACATTTCTTCCAAATAATTTTCTAAAGTTTTCAGCTCCACTATTTTCCAACACCAACACTATAACCAGTGTTAATTCAGTGTGACATTTTACAAGGAAACCTCTGAAAAACATGTTAACTGCTTTTCAGCTATTAGGAACATTTGGACTGACAGGTTTTATAGCACTGGGTGAGTCCCTTCAATCCTTAGCAAAAGGAGTTGTAACTACAAGTTTAAGAACTTAATTTTGCTTTTGGAATAAACAGGAAAAGAGTGATTAAAATGTTGATTTTAGAAAGTTACAGAGTAAGGGCCCAGATAAATTTGAAATAAGATTTTGGAATTAATTATAAATTATAATTACATAATTTATTAATTTTAAATCCTTCCTGTGGGAAAATGTTTTTGTTTTGTTTTGCTTTTTGAAAAAAAATAAGACTTTAAAAAATGGACACTAGAGGGAACTAGAAGGAGCTAAAGATTACAATTAAAGGAGAAGAACACTCAGACTTGACTTACAGTTACAGAATGAAGCAGAATATTTTAACATTGGGCATACTAAAGGTGATTTTTGAACAATGGACCCAGAAGTTAATTTTAACAGTGTCTGCCTCTATAGATAGACTATGTTTAAAAGATGTTATGGAAGAGAACAAGTTCTACCTGACAAGGTCAAGACTGGGTTGAAAGTAGAATTAAAAATGACAGGCTACAACAATGACATGGAAAAAGGTGTTACACTGGACATACAAAAGATACTGACTGATGCCTTAATCATTAAAAAGGATATACAAACAACAAACCAAGAGAGTGACCTGGATAATTTTCCTATATTAGATTTACAAAAGAGGCTTGTTAAAGTTTTGAAGAATTTTATGAGAAGGGACAAAGGAAAAATGAAAAGAAATTGTCCTAACTACCAGGAAACACACTGAGACAATGACTTGGTCTCTAATATTTATTACTAGTACTTAACAAGAATCCTAACAAACTGAGGAAGCGTGGGAAAAACCCAGCCATATAAACCCCAAAGGTTAAGGCGGTCCCGATCTGTGTCTCTTTGAATGGCTGAACAGTTCCTCAGTGCTACGCATGCGCTTGACAGTCTGGGTGGGAGCCCCCTGCTCGCCATCCTTACTCATGACAGAAATCAAGTTCTATCACATTATTTGAATGGACCAAAGATTAAGATTGTTAGAAGTAAAAGTAAGGAATATAAAGTTGGTTTATTTAATCAAGTCTAAACTAGATATGTTGTTATCTCTGTTAACTCTTAATGAACTTTTGCTGACATCAGGACTGAAATGACGAGGCTTTATAGATTTGTTTATAGATAAGAGATGGGATATGGGAAGAAGAGATCATTTGTTATATTTTAAGAGAAGGTGATAAGTTACTAAAGTTGTTTATACTTGTGATGAAGGTGGGAAGTCAGTTATTTATATATTTCCTTTTCCTTTACTGTATTCTTATTTTTTTCATTTCTATTTCTATTTCTTCTATTATTTCTATTTCTATTTCTCCTTTTTTTTTTGTTTTTTTCCCTTTTTTTCCTTTTCTGCACCTTCTACTTTTCCTTTTTATTATTTCAATTATTTCAGTTTGTATTAGTTTTTAGTGTTGTAATTATAATTCTTGATAAAATTACTACATACACCGTATATAAAGAAACCTCTGAAAAACAGTCATCCAGAATGCCTGATTGGTTAAGACGCACAAAACTGTGTGGTCAGAACAATGTGGAATAGATATGATAACTGCTTCCCTATCTTGATAGTAAAGGATAATGGCATGGCATGATGGTTTCTGCAAGAAGATGGTATATAAATATTAAGAATAAATACTAAATAGTAGTAGCTGTATTGTAAATATGAAGTTGTTGTCATATGTAGGGATGGAGGGTAGCAACATAAGAGCTGGAATGCTTTCTTTGTAGTTAGGCAACAGCATCTGGTTCTTCTCTCCTTCTTCCTGCTGTAACTTCTATTAAGGCATTTATTGGTCTATTGTTCTGTTTCTCTGTACCTGCTGGTGAACTACTATGTTCTCATGTATTTCAGCATCACTTAATTGTTGCCATTAAACTTCTGTAAACCATCAGCAGAGATGTCATTTTAGGTATCTCTTAGCAAATGTGGAAATCAAGTTATGTACGTGAGAGAGAGTCTCTCTGTGTTGGATGATAGAGGATTGTTACAGCTGTTACCATCTGAAGGAAAGTGCATAGTTCCTACATCTTTGATTTATGGTCCCATCCTCTTGCCTATCCCGTCAACTGAATTTCATATAATAAGTCTACTGCAACTGGCTCTCTCTGGTAGGAGATAGCAGTGGTGCCACATAAGGTCATTTCTTTTCAGGCATTGCTAAACTGCTCATCAAATCCATCATATATGTTCCAAGGTTAGTGAAAGAGCCTTCTGAGCCCCCTGGATGCACTGGAAGCA
This sequence comes from Candoia aspera, assembly GCF_035149785.1. Classification (NCBI taxonomy): domain Eukaryota; kingdom Metazoa; phylum Chordata; class Lepidosauria; order Squamata; family Candoiidae; genus Candoia; species Candoia aspera. Next base: position 108,517,686 of record NC_086153.1, on the reverse strand, counting down.
AGGTAGTAGCAAATACTGTTTCATTAGAAATGCCAACCATTTCTCAAAAGCTGGCCCTCCATCTGCCTACTGAAATAAAATGGTTGCACATTTCAGAGGCAAATAGATTGTTCAATTGACATATGAATAGCCTTTCCATTCAACAAGTCTTCTACTTTGAATTCATCACAAAGAGAATATGAAACATCAGATCTAAAGTATGACTCTCTGATTACATTGTCTTTCTAAGTCTTGCTGTCAGTTACTGCCAAAGCAACTATGTGGTGTTATGTACCTGTTGTTCTAACAGACTGAAAGGACCAACTACCACCTGACACTCCATCAGGTTATAGTCAGATGAGTCACTCAGCTTTTGTATTAACTGCCAAGGAAGGTCAAACAAGCCCTTCAGGTACACAAGAACATTTCAACTTCTTTTCATTCTTCTGTAACCAAATATTCAGCTGTTAGCCAACAGACAAGGAAGAGAGACACAACAAATGGCACATCGTTCTGCCAGAAGACAGTGACGTGATAAAAGTTGCTGGAAGAGTGAAAAATGCAGAATTTGAAATGGCAGGGGGAATCCAGGAAGAACAAATAGCGTGCATGAACACTATTTAAAAGACAAACTTTTTAAAAAAAATAACATATAGAAATGCATTTATAAACAAATATTTCACTCAGTGCAACTTCTGAATGCAGCCAGAGAAAGATATAACGTAACCACTCAATCACACAATATTGTTATTCTTGGTGTTATTGTGTTGAACACTGCCTTCGGAGGTCATTGGGTTAAATGGTGTAAAAGTAAAAAATAATGGTGTCAATGTCAGACTGGAAAGCAGCCTATTTCACTTTAAACCATCTCTCTGTTGACTAAGATTTAGTGAGAACAGTCTCTTGAGGATACCACATCTGCCACTTTGTGGTAATCTAAGAGGATGCTCTTGATAGAATGTGCCTGGTTTGAATCCCCTGCCTCTTCAGTTACAGCTGAAGCCTTGCAAGCTTTTTTTTTCTTTGCCATTTTTAGATGCATTTCTTCACCTGGCCATGGGTTCAAATGATGCTGCATTGTCTTCTGTTGCTGTGTTGTCTTGTAGTGCTTTCAGCAAACTTTTGCTTTTAAATCTATGTGGTCTTTTTTTCCAGGGGTTTTTAATGAATTCCATAATTATTGCTGTTGTTAATATTGTTTATTAATGTTTTATAACTTGCTTCCTTTGTTTTAATTAACTCTTATCCTTTTTAGGACCATTTTTAATAATGAATATGTGGATTTTAGATTCCATCAATCCATCAATCCATCAAAGCTTGGTGAAATAAAATCTAATAGACTTCGATGCAGAAAACTTTTTGGAATTGTGATACTGCTATAAAAACATCCTTTATGGATGGTTATTCAACAAGAAATCTAGAATGGTGGTAAGGACAATAACTCTGAAATTGATTTTAATTCCCAAGCAGGACTTGACAGGTGCAAGAGGCTGTAAGGTAACTTGATCATAAGAGATTTGGACTTTTAAATGTTTGAACCATATAACTGACTTTTTGCAGAAGCAAAAGGGAAGTCAACTGAAGCTACTGATCTCTGCCCATTCCTATTGACACATCTCTGTATTACTCTATATCTCTATATTTATATCTCTATATTTCTTGCATTATCAAGGAAACATTAAAATAAGACTGCAACCTTCAACTTAGCATAAACTTCAGTCTATGTATGTATCTTTTTAAAAAATAATTTTATTAAAGATTATAAGGATTATAATTACAATAGTATTTCAATCTATGTATCTATCATCTATCAGTCAATCTACCTACCTAGATTTGCATTTTTTTTCCTATGCACATGTATTTGATTTGATTTGATTACATTTTGTTTAAATATTACCCAAATATCTTATCTTTCAATTCCCATTTTATTCTGGAATAAAGTTATTTAATTTAGAAAATATGGCATTGCTTTCTCTAGAACAAAAGATTTATTGTTGCTATTGTTTACAAATCTCTGCTGTTAGCTGAATTATCAATAGAAGTGTCCCTTCCTCTGCCAATTTAATTGAAGAGAATTTTCCAGCTACATAGCAGAGTCTGGCTCTGAATATTTGGTAATGCAATGCTTAGGGATCATCACCTGTTCTGCCAAGTGTCCAAGCAGTGAACACAAGCCCAGACAATTGGTTCTTTTAGATCCAGAGACAATACACACACTGTGAGGTTTCAGCCAGCTTCTGACACAGAAAATGAAACTCTTTCTGAGTCAGAAGGGGAAACAGAAACTTACCAGGCAGAAACCAAGAAAGCAAAACCCAGAAGTTATTCAGCAGCATGGGAGAAGTTACAGACGGTGATTAGCCAGTCGGAGGAGGAGGATTTGAATTGTCCAATCAGCATGTGGGAAAGGCATGCAGAAAAGCGCACAAAGGAGAAGACAGCCTGATTGGCTGCAGAAGGGAATAGGCGCACAAGGGATTGGCATAAAAGGCAGATGTGTGAAGAGCAAGCAGCCAGAGACAACTGATCCTTCGAGCTCGCAGCCCCAGCAGAAGAGTCCTTACCTGCACCATAAACCTTGTCTGTAGCCAGAGGGGAATCAGTGCCTGTGTTTCCTATTGTAGAGGACCTGTATCCTGCACATGCTGCCACAGAGGATCTGTCATGAGCACTGATGGTGAGCAGGAGGGGGCCCTATCCAGGGGGGAAATGCATGCATAGTAGTGAGGAGTTGAGCAGCCATTCAAAGAGACACAGAACAGACCCACCTTGACTTTTGGGATTTATCTGGGTTTTCTCACACTTCTTCAGTTTGTTAGGATTTTCTGTCTACTGTAGCAGTAATAAAACACTAGAGACCCATTCCTCGTCTCGGCATGGCTCCTGCTTGTTAGGACAGGATCTTCTCCTTGCTGAATCCAGCAATCTCAGTCTTGCATCCAGCTTTGGACCCTGCCATTGCATCCAGCTTTGGACCTTCCTAGCTCTCAGTTGAGCCCAGGATCTCCAGTCCAGTTTCATCATGCTTCCAGCTTCCAGCCTTGCCCAGAATCTCCAGTCCAGTCTAGCCATGCTTCAATTGCCCAGCATTGTTCAGGAACTTCAGACCTGTCTCATTGTGCTCCAGGTTCTCAACCTCGTCCAGGATCTACAGTCCAGTCCAATAGTGTCCCAAGCTCCCAGCCTAGTCAAGAGCCTCCAGTCCAGTCTAGTCATGTGCCAAGCTCCCAGCCTAGCCTGGAATCTCCAGCCAAGTCCAGCCTTGTTTCAAGTCATCAGCCTTGACCTGAGTCTTCAGCCCAGTATACCCAGTCTACCCTGGACTGTCCAGTTCAGTCCAGTCCTGCCTCCAGAGCCAAGCCTTGCCCAGTGGTTCCAGTTCAGTCTCACCTAGCTTCTAGGTGTCAGCCTAGTTCGGGTGGTGTTTCAGATTGCAGACACTTGCCTCCAGCTCCACTTTTGCCATGTGCCCTAGCTTCTTCCAGTTTCCCAGCTCCAGTCAGCGAATCCTGCCTAGCTGTTTTGCCACAGTCTCCTCCTGCAATCTTGCTGGTTCTCCCATTGTTCCCAGGGTGGTCTTGATTGGAACCAGCCTACCTCATTGATCACAAGGACTTATTATTGTAAACAGTTGTATTAATAAAGAGTGGTTTTGATAATAACCCTGCCTGGCTGCCTCATAGTCTGAACAGGACACACAGAAGTGAATAAAGAGATTTTAAGCTTTATTATTAACTTAAGCAAACAGATTTAAACAGAAACACAGTTTAGGCAGATTAAACAGAAGCATAAAAAGCATAACATAAAAAAAGTCATAACATACCAAGCAAGTTGATACCCAGTATCCCATAGGCTTTCAGGAGCCCCTTAATAACGACAGTGGAGATACCCCAGGGCGGCTCAATTTCTACAGCACCCAGCACTCAGGTCTGTGCAGAAGCTCCCAGACTCCAAAGGTAACCCTAAGGGTTTTATCAAAGTCTGGCCCTAAAACTTCATGACCCTGTTTCCATGGTAAAGGGACTGCAGGATCCGAACTTGACTGGATAGTTCCCAGGGTCTGGAGCACCTGTTTAATCCAAGAGCCTGGATACTGATACTGAAACTATACAGATAAGCTAGTGCTTAACAAAAACAATCTTGGGGTTTTCTCTTCTCTCCCCCTCCCCCATTTCAAACAGAAATAAAAAACAAGCCAGCTAAACATTAGTGTAACTCAAACTGTAAGCTTCTTCGTGTGAAGGAGAAAAATAAAAATATGTCACTTAAACTCCTTGAAATACAATGGTCTTCCACATTTCCCCTACATCACCTAGTCACTAAGTCCACAAAAGAAAATTTTAAAATGACATGTCCAGAGACTTTGTGAAATTAGCCCACTTCAAAAACTATCACTTTTCTAACAATTCACAAAGTTCACAGTAGCATAGGCACAATATCCTCTTTTGCGTTTAGCAGTTGTCTTTCATTAAAGAAAGAGATTCCAACCTTTACTGAAATATAATTTCACTGTTCATGACATACCTGTTGTTTTCATTGCTATGACACTTGCTAAGCATAGCACTGAAATTGATAAACTCTTTGTCATCTGAAACCACACAACCGACTTGGAAGTAGTTTCCTTTCCTTTGCTGTATTTTCTGGCCTTGCTGTTTATTCAGTGCTTCACTTACACTCTCAAAATATCAATACTTTTGATTTCTCATGATCCTATGGTTGTCATACACCTAGATGAATATATATTGCCACTAATGAATATACAGCCTCTGGTTAAACATCTTCAGAGAAGGAGATCTTTAACCAGATGATTCCTCTTCAAAAGGGCCTCAGCAAGAATTAGAGCTAATTGTTCCCCTTATTAGGTGTTAATTCTCCCAAACAGCAAAACCAATGCTGCATGAATTTGCTATGTGCATATGACAGATCAGTACATAGATGACACAAAAATAGGGAGGGGAAAAAAATAACACCTTAGAAGATAATATCAAGATAGTCAAGGGGCATCTTGACAAGCTGAAACATTGGACAAACCCAACAAGATGCATTCCAACAGGGAAAAGTACAAAGTATACAAAAATACAAAGTCCTACTTTTGAATGTCTGTGTGTGGGGAATCAAAGGCACAAGTCTAGGATGGGGAGCTGTTATGTCCATAGAAGAACAACCAAGGTGAAAAGGGATCTAAAAGCAAAAGCTTTGGAGGAGTAGATGGAGCTGTTGCAGGACTACAAGGATAGTAGTAGTCTTCAAGTATCTGAAGGGCTGTCATGTAGAACAGTAGAGATTATTCAGATTTATTCTAGAAGACAGAACAAGAAATAATGGATTCAAATTACAAAGTAGATATCAATTTTAACTTGGTGAGATAGCAGTGAAAGCCTTGGAAAAGAAATTCAGATGTAATTATTTTCCTTGTGACACTCTATGGAAGTGAAAGTTGGATTTTGAAGAAGCAGGATAAATTGATAATTGATTTTGAAGAAGACTACTAAGAATTGTATGAATAGCCAAGAAAACAAACAAAGCATAGAACAAATCAATTCAAAGTTCTCACTCAAGGCACAGTTAAGTGGTCTCAAATTTCATATTTTGAACACATTATGCAAAGAACCTCAACAGTAAAGGAACAAACAAGAAATAGGCCACAGACTAGCATATGAAGACCTTGGAAAAGATATTCACATGCTGTGATGTGCCTATACCTACAAAGATCAAAACAGTGCAGGCAATGATATTCCCCATGACACTCTAATGGAAGCAAAAGTTGGATTTTGAAGAAGCCAGATGGAAAGAGTATTGCATTTTGATATTGGGGAATACTCCTGTGTATGCCATGGATAGCCAAGAAAACAAACAAATGGATCATTGAACAAATCAACCCAGAGTTCTCAAATGACCAGGCTCAAATTATCCTACTGTGGACACATTATGTGAAGACCTAGCTCTCTGGAGAAGGCTGCAATGCTGTGAAAAGTGGAAGGAAAAAGAAGAGGGAGACCAGCAGCAAGATGGATGGACTCAGTTACAGAGTCTGTTGAAGCTGAGCAGCTATAAACAATTTGAAAATGAAAATTATTAAAATTAAAATTATTAAAATTAAAAATTTAAATGAAATGGTGATGGATGCACTATTGGAAGACCTGAAGGACCAGATTAGGAATAAATCATCCTGGAGAAGGTCTCTGTATGTGGTTGCTAAGAGTCAATACCAACTTGATGGCACAAAATCAATCAATCAATCAATCAGATTTCTGTTGGACATCATGAAAGAAACTGTAATGGTAAGAGCTGTTCAACAACAGAACAGACTTCCTAAAAGGGTGGTGGATTCTCCTTCTCTGGAGATGTTTAACCAGAGGCTGTATATTCATCTATGGCAATTTAATCTATGGATTCCTGAATTGGGAAAGGACTAGATCTCCAGGATCACTCAACTCCACATAATATTATGATCCTTTGGATTGGTCCCTGGTGGTTTATGATACAACGAATTTTCATGCTTCTGGAGACAGAAGGCTTCTGGAAAGATTGCATAGAAACTACAATGCACTGCAACTCACAGAATGAAAAAAATAGCTCGGGAGATGTGCCAGAATTCAGCAAGCTATTAAACCTTATTTGAGAACTGAAACCTGAAGGTCTTGCATTAAAACAGGATGTTTTCCTTACCATTCCTAGTGCAGCTCAACTGTTAAGATCCTAGCTAAAATTGTGTAACTACACAGTCATGATGTGAAGCATACATATTCTCAGACTTCACACCAGACATGGCAATAAATCTTAACTCTCCAGATACTTAAACTTGTATAAAGAAAGTTTATATAGCAGAAGGTCTCAAAAATAACATGGCTAGATAAGAGAATTTATTGCAGACAAGATAACAGACACAAATATGCAGAACATTTGCCTACTCACAACTCAGAAATCAATATACATCTGTGTTTGTGTTTGTGTCTGTGTGTGTGTGTGTGTGTGTGTAAACTCTAGGCCTTTTCCTCCTACCATTTTGAGTGAATAGAAATGTGGCCATTGTTTCCCAGGCTTGAGATTGGTAGACATCGGCTCAGTGTTTAGATAATGGTTCTGTCTTGCTTGAGAACTGCGGGTCCCCACCTTGCCAGTGTATGCCTTTATACATATATTTCAAAGCTGATTGGAATAAGCTACCTGAAAATAAGTATGAGTGATTCTTCCCAAAGCTATGTATAGGCATGTAAAAGCAGCAACTTCAGTCCTTCATGATATCTTCATCCTGGTACATCAAGTTCTTAAGATAATCTTTGATAACTTATATAGCATGTTAAATCAGAAATATAACCTGTGCATTTTATCAACCTCCCACATAAAAATACTGCTCATTATTTCATAAGAGCAATTTCATAAATTTGGCTTAGCATTGCAGCCAAACTATAACAAACTAAAGACATTATAAACAGACTAATACAGAGCATGCAAGTGTCTGCATTACAAAAAAAGGTTAAGCTAGTATTGAATATACATGAATGTGGTTTAAATTATTAAATGACCCCACAGTAACCATGGGAACATGGAGGTAAGAAGCATGAACATGGAAAGTTCCACACACTCAAAAATGAGTTGAATCAACTATACTGTCATGTCCCCCGTTGCGATGCATACATGCATCACAACGGGAACACGCCTTTCCGGAGAAGGGAAGGAAAGAGGAAGGAATTAGTGATAATCCTTTAAGCACTAAAAACCAGACACCAATAAAAGACAAAGGAGCTATACCTTTGCCCTGACCCAAGAAGCCATCACCCTATCTCCCTGACACCTCTGCATTACCCCAGGGGACACACCTGCGCCGGACATGGGAAGAGGAAAGAGGCGGCCAGCGCTAATCCTCCTGATTGCCCATCAAGACCCCGGAATCGCACCCTGATCGCCCATCAAGACTCCGGGTCAGGACTTTGAGACAATGGGGGTGGAGAAGGGCCAGGTCCGCACCGCGGGTATTTACCAGCTACCTCGCACACCACGTACCCATTCCTGTCTTTTTCAGTGTATGCATTCTGTCCCCAATAAACCGGAAATCCTTAGACCTAACTAAGTGAGTCCGTGTCTCTTTGGGGATAAGGCAACCATCACATAAGGTTAAGCTAGTATTGAATATACATGAATGTGGTTTAAATTATTAAATGACCCCACAGTAACCATGGGAACATGGAGGTAAGAAGCATGAACATGGAAAGTTCCACACACTCAAAAATGAGTTGAATCAACTATACATTGACACTTTAGGCATAATCATGTGGAGATAGAGTAGAGTTAGACAACTTCAATCAGAAGATCTTACTGTTGACTACTCAGGACATAAAAAAACAAGAATGAATAGTGTTGCTTTCGTAGGTAGGAAAGATATAGCAATAACAGAAGTTAGCTATAGTGCAATCAATTACTGAATAATATCAATTAGACTTTCCCTATTATGATTATTCAAGTTTATATTCCAACTACTGATGCAGATGAAGAGGGGGTTGATAAGTTTTATGACCAAGTTCAATTTAACATCTACAGAACACACAAGCAAATGTGCTGCTTGTGGCTGGACGCTGGAATGCCAAAGCTGGAAATACTACAGAGGAAAATGTAGTTGGACTGTATGGCCTAGGAAACCAATATGAAGCAGGAAAACAACTTATCAATTTCTGCCAGTCCAATGATTCCTTTATTGCTAACACAGTCTTCAAACAATCAAAACAACACCTATATACACGGACATCACCCGATGGAGTACCGGACATCACCAGAAATCAGTTTGACTATATGATTGATAGAAGGAGGTAAGACAGCTCAGTTATACCAGGAAAGATGTGGCTAGGGCAGACAGTGCAACAGATTACAAATTGTTGATGTGCAAGGTCCATGTTAAGCTGAAGGGGAAGAAGAAAACCAACTACTTTCCATGATACAATTTTCAACTAAGAAAACAAACAAATGGGTTGTTGAACAAATCAGCCCAGAGTTCTTACTTAAGGTACAAATGACTAGGCTCAAATTATCATACTTGAGACACATTATGCAAAGACCTAGCTCTCTGAAGAAGTTTATAATGCTGGGAAAAGTGGAAGGAAAGAGAAGAGGATGGCCAGCAGCAGGATGGATGGAGTCAATTATACAATGAAGGGTGCACTGTTGAAAGACCTGAAGGTCCAGTTTGGGACAGATCCTCCTAGAGGACATAGTATCTATCTATGAGGTCACTAAGAGTCCACAGCAATTTGATGGTACATAATTATTAATCAATCCTTTATGGTACAGAATGAATCTAAATTATTTTTTTTAAAAAAATAACTAGTAATTAATCACCACCCTGCCAAAAAAACCAACCCAAACACCCAAGCATTTAAAGCAGAGTTGAAAGTATGTTTTCAATAACCTGGGCAAAATATTCAAACAAGCATCCAAAAGGCTTCTATTCAGTGGATTAATCCAGCAGTGAGAAGCAACAGAGGTGGATTTTTTTCTCCCAGTACCAAAAAATGCTAATATAAAAAATGCACTTTTTTTTAAAAAAAAATCTGAATTTAGACCAGTCCAAGCAAGGACATTATTATGGGTGTTAAATATAAAGCTATGTCCCTTTATACGCTTTTTGGAAATAAAACTCCAGTATTATTACTTCATTAACTATTTAAATGTATAGAACTCGGGCGACTTAATGTTACCTGACAATACAAAGGGGACCTTTAATAATATTGTCAGTGTCAAAAACAATTAGTTTGGCAATATCCCTCTGTGTTCTGGAATGTCCCCTCGCTCATGAGCAGCGATGCCCAACTGAGTTAATGGTTTGGTTTTAATTATAAAGGGGACACTGAGCTGGGAAACTATTTTAATCCCCTGTATGTTATTACAGAGGCAATTCTTTATACAATTACTGTATTACTGAAAAATTCACTCTCTGTTACTGTTATGGTGATGGAAGCCCACTCAAAATGAAAAGAGAACAAAGCAATCTTTTGTAGTCTTCTGTCTTGATGAACTCTTGCACTGAAGGAATGAAATTCGTTTTGTTTTGTTTTTTCCTAATGAAATGTTAGATAAAACAAGACAGCGCAGACATGTGCTGTTGTGTTTCTGTCATATAAATTTCACATGAAGCCGACTTAGATAATCTGTTCATCCAACTCAGTGACTTCCTAAATGGTCTCGCAGAAGTCTTTCCTCATGCTGCTTACTGAAGTCTTTTTGAAATTGCCACGGCCATTGCATAAAACACGTGCCAGTGTATTAGTCCACTAATGAAGAGTTATTCAAAGGAATCACACGGGCAAAAGTAGTGGTCTCTCATCGTAATCCTTTAACCATCTGAAAAAATTCTTTAACCCCTTTCACGCCATCAACGTGCCATGATATCGTGGGGCCACATATCCACTTCTCCATACCTACTTTTAATAGTCCGTGGGTTTGTACGTTATACAGTTAGAATTGTTTGTGCAAAACTTTGCAAACGTGTTCCTTAAAGGGCCACACAAGTGATCAGAGATTTTTTGCATGATTGTCTGTCATGTAGTAGCCCTTTATGTCATCATATTGATACTGTTCACATGAAGGCTCTTCCACAAAGGTGATTGTTTGTGCAATGGGGAGAGAGAGAGAGAGAGAGAGAGAGAGAGAGAGAGAGAGCACTGCTGTGTGACTAGCATAATAGAAGAACTCCCTCCCTGTTTCTTCCAAATCCTCCAGAAACTTGGTCCTGCTTGGTCCTGCCCTCCTCCATAACTCCTATGAGATAAACTAATACTAAATAGAGGTAAGATGAAAATGGTGTAGATAGGCGGTTCTTAGTCCTGGGAATTAGAAGGGTGGTATATTCTGGATAAAGAAACACTGTTTTCAAAGGAACAGGCACATAGCTTGGGTGCTGCTGTTTATTTGAATGCATCACTAAAGGCACAGATGCTGTCAACGACAGGGAGGGCCTATGTTTGGCTTTGGCTGCTATGCTATCTATGATCCTACCTCAGTAGTCCATGATCCAAGTGTGATCCTCAACCACTGTCTGGAGACGTTATAATACTGGTAGAAGAGCCTTCCACTAGCTGCAAGGAGCTCCACCAGTGGGAGAAATGCAGGAAGTTCCATGGGCATAAATCACTGAAGGAATTCTACTGCCCATAGACCTAAAACCGTAGTGTTCCTGAGACTGATGCAGCACATGGAGCTTTGAATCTGCTCTCTTGCGAATCAGGATTCACGTTAGGACTGGGCTGAAACCAATGGGAGATAACATCATTAAGGCCAGGTAGAGAACAAAGATTACTTTCCCAACATCTGCCTCTAATACCACAAGGTGTCCTAACAGTCAGAAATCATGCCGAGACGAGGAGTAGGTCTCTAGTGTTTATTACTGCTACACAAAACAGAATCCTAACAAACTGAAGAAGTGTGGGAAAAACCCAGACAGATAAACCCCAAAAGTCAAGGCGGGTCTGATCTGTGTCTCTTTGAATGGCTGCTCAACTCCTCACTACTTAGCATGTGTTTTCCCCCCTGGATAGGGGCCCCCTCCTGCTCGCCATCAGTGCTCATGTCACAAGGTGCCAGATTTTCAAACATGATAAATGATGACTTCCCACCCACCCTTGTTTAGGACTCCTCTTTAGGTGAACATTCCAGTGTGTGCCCATGTGTGTAGAATCCCAAGGCTTTAGTTTATTTGAAATATTTAATTGTATTAATTCTAGCCCCATAGCTAGCAAACCATAAGAACATAAGCAGTGCCTGTTGGATTGGACCCCTGGCTAATCTGGTAGAGCAGTCTGCTCTCATACTACCCAACCAACTGCACAAGGGAGCCCACTAGTGTCCCAGCAGAAGGTCTTCAGATGTCACACTGCCACCAAGGTTAATAGCCACTGATCACCATGACTTCCATGAATTGGTCCAACCAATTTTTGAAGACAGCCAAGCTGGTAGCAAGCTCTACATCTTGTGATGATAAATTCCAAGGTTGAATTACAGGAAGTGTAAAAAAAAAAAAAAAATTACTTATCATCTGTCCTGATTCTTCCAAGATTTGATTTCATTGGGTGACCTGTTTCTAGTATTTTGGGAAAGGGACCCTGACTGATCTCTAAAGAGCAAACTAGAGTTAGACCTGGTTTATAGTTGGAGGCCACTAAAAAACTCCAGGGTTGTATACTAGACTGTAAAAAGAAGATTATTGCAAATTGCTTCCACATTTTTATGAAAAGTGAATGGATATATCCACAAAATTTCCAAAAGATGAGCTCTACTTTACTTAAAGAAAGCCTCACAATTAAAAAGGTGTTATTATATTATATATTTCAATTCAAGAGAACTCATGTATTTTTAAAAACAGTTTGTGTATGGTTTATATTTTTGAAGAATGTTTGCACCAAGAAAAGGATTTAAATTATGAAAATATATTCTAAAAAATCCAACACTCAGAGTAAGTCTCATTTGTACATGTGTGGTTCGGAAACCAGCGAGCAAAGTACATTTGGGGACAGAAGACCAATTCATAATTAGTCTCATAGCTAAAACAAATGCGTGGAAGTAAGAGTGTTCTGCATCCTTAAGGTAAGAATTCCACAAAGGAAGATGAAATTCTTAGATTCAGATGTGCTTATTCTCTATTGCTCTTCAACAGGAATTTATCTCTCAGAACAGCAAAGGTATCTGTAGGTCACAGAGTGTAAGATAATGTTTCTCCCCAGGTTCTCAAAACCAACCTTTTAATCTCATAATAGTTTATGAGTACATTTAACTGAGGTATTATCTTCAATATTAATATCTCTTTGACTATTAATTAATGCCCTCATGATGATGGTATGAATAGACACCACTTGTACAAATGAAATAATTTCACCACAGTGTGTTTTTGTGTACATTTTTATAATAAAATACCATTAAAGTCCTCATATTAAAACATGGACTTAATGAAGTGACTTGATTTATAACAATGTTGTCAAAGGCTACCAATTACAATATATTTTTGTAACCCAGACAGTATTTTACAATGGATTGATTTTTATAAAGAAATTTGCTGGTGTTTATCATTAGGAAATTTAATGTCACAAACACAGAGAAAATGGTGGAAGATCATCTTCCCCAAAATATACTTAGCCTGAAATAACATATCATAAATAATTACTGTAAGGCTTTTAAGAACTCTTGATCTGCATAACTATTAACTCTTTCATGTAAATATTAATATCTGTCTCTATTAGTGGAAATCCAGAAATAAGTTACACATTGGATCTGAAACAGGCAAAATATTTTGTTTGTTTTATAAATGGATCCACATTATCATATTTTAGTGGGAAAATACAATATAAATTCAGTAAATAAATTCATGCATGATACTCAAGTGGGAGTTTGTTGGGCAGAAGGCTGTCTGACAGAAAATATTTTATTTTGGTTATGTGCTTCCTTGACACAAACCCCAAATGTAATGTCAAATGGGATACATGGAATGATTTTAAATTTACTTAAGGTGGAACAAGAGTCTCTAACTTACTCTGTCCTCAGTTCAAAACCCTGCCTGAACTTTCTCCTCCAGTATATAGTTGAGGAGCTGCCAAAAAGTGCTATTTTTGTATCAGAGTACCATCAGGTGGTGGTGATGGAAAAAAAAACTTGAGTTTAAACATTTGTTCATCTTACCATTTCTGACCACCCATCCTTTGAAGTTGTAAGAAGCTTTATGACCTTTTTAACTGCCTGTCTTATATTTGGCATGCTTTACAGTCTAATTGTCCTGTAAATTTCAACCCATTCTAATTAAAAAAAAAAATGTTGTTGTAGGGAAAATAGGAGGAAGAAAGAGTATTAGGTGTATTTGTTGCCTTGAATTATTTATAAAAATAATAAAGACAGGATAAAAAATCTAAACAAAAATCTCATTATTTATCTATTATTTATATATATAAGTTGGGCCTTGCCCAGCCCTATTTTGTAACATGGGAGTCACAATCCAGAAACTCCAACTGGAGGTGAATGTATTTTTATGGTTGAACTGAAGAAATCTCAAGAGTTCATTCTTCGCTTTTCATGTTGTTGCTTATTCGTTCAGTCGCTTCCGACTCTTTGTGACTTCATGGACCAGCCCACGCCAGAGCTTCCTGTCAGTCGTCAACACTCCCAGCTCCCCCAGGGACGAGTCCGTCACCTCTAGAATATCATCCATCCATCTTGCCCTTGGTTGGCCCCTCTTTCTTTTGCCTTCCACTCTCCCGAGCATCAGCATCTTCTCCAGGGTGTCCTGTCTTCTCATTATGTGGCCAAAGTATTTCAGTTTTGCCTTGAATATCATTCCCTCAAGTGAGCAGTCTGGCTTTATTTCCTGGAGGATGGACTGGTTTGAACTTCTTGCAGTCCAAGGCACTCTCAGAATTCTCCTTCAACACCACAGTTCAAAAGCTTCGATCTTCCTTCTCTCAGCCTTCTTTATGGTCCAGCTCTCACAGCCATATGTTACTACTGGGAATACCATTGCTTTAACTATGCAGACCTTTGTTGTCAGTGTGATGTCTCTGCTCTTAACTATTTTATTGAGATTTGTCATTGCTCTTCTCCCAAGGATTGAGTGTCTTCTGATTTCCTGACTGCAGTCAGCATCTGCAGTAATCTTCGCACCTAGAAATACAAAGTCTTTCACTGCTTCTACATTTTCTCCCTCTATTTGCCAGTTATCAATCAAGCTGGTTGCCATAATCTTGTTTTTTTTTGAGGTTTAGCTGCAGGCCAGCTTTTGCACTTTCTTTCACCTTCATCATAAGGCTCCTCAGTTCCTCTTCACTTTCAGCCATCAGAGTGGTGTCATCTGCATATCTGAGATCGTTAATGTTTCTTCCAGCGATTTTAACTCCAGCCTTGGATTTGTCAAGCTCAGCACATCGCATGATGCGTTCTGCATACAATCACTTTTCATACTGTAAAGTTAAAATCCTGAAGAACCATCGGAAGTTAGAGAAACAGCATCAACAGGAGTTACTAAAATAAATCTGAGATGTAAACTACTTGCAACCAATATCCACCACTAGACGAATCAGATATAGCTTCTGCCAGACTGAACTCTACCCTCTAGACCATGGCTTCATAGTAGAAAGCACTTAGTAGAAAGTACTGCTGGCTTGAAGCTCCTAGATTCATTTGATGAGACATGCTCTGTAATGAAACTCTATGGAGAAATAATGTGGTGCTTTATCTCTTGCCACCCACACACCCCAAGTCTCTCTCCAGTTTCCTATCTTGATCTTTAAGAAGCTCTATGCCTGCACAGTGTTATGTGAGATTCCCTACATTGATTTTAACTGCTGTTTGGCAACAGATGGTGGCTCTGCTCTTGACAGTTTTTCTTACCTGCCTTTGTGTTGCACTGTAATGTGCTGCAGTCTGCTTACTCTGATTAACTTCAGTCATGCAGAAAGTTTTCTGTATTTCTTTCTGTACCACTTAGCTGATGAAAGAATCTGTTATGGAAGCTCAATTCAGTATATTGAACACCTAAGTGGAAAGATACCGGTGCAGTCTATGAAACCGTTCAGATCTCTGCTTACTGGTGACAATTTTGATTAATTTCAGTAATTCTAAATGGGGCATGAAAACCTGAGCCTTTGATTTAGTGCAGTGGCACAGGAAGTCACAAACCCACAATTGGTAGCCAGTTATAGATTGCAGGGAAATTGAGAGCCATGACCTAGCTTCCTGCCCAACTCTGCCTGCTTAACCTTCCAGTGGTTTATTTTGCTGTACATGGGTTCACTGCTGGTGATCTACCCTGGGCAGTAACTCAACAAAAGACACGGCAGCAGCACAGCTGGTCACTGTAGCTGAGAGGCAATGCTATTGGAAGTGTTGGGCAATAGGAACGGTGCATCTGGGTAGAGAAAAGTGACTCACAACAACACACATATATGTGCATAAGTGTGTATGCAAACACACATATACATATACATGTCCATGGGTAATACAAAAGTTTCAACCATTCTGTTCAAACTCCAGGACCTTTTTCTTTTTTTTTTTTCCAGATGCTTGTCTCATGCAGCAATGGTGAGGTCTGCAATGAGTACAGTCCTTTCTGTGTCTGGATGTATTATCACAGGATACAGCAGCAGTAACCAGGGGAAAATGTGGATGCCTTTTTCAATCTGCTTCCACTGAAGGAGTTTGAATATTATTGTTACTATTGTTCCATCTACAAAATGATCAAATATGACATCTAGATCAGAACAACAGAGGCAGGTGAATCTGGCATTAGCAGCCTGTGATAACATTATTCTGCTTACATCACAAAGTAAGAGTCAAATAGTGGCCACACAACCTTTCTTTGGCTCCAGCAAGCATTGCATCCAGCCTTCTTTCCTCTTCTGTTTGAAAATTTGGCCAGAAAAGCCCCCGCCCCCTTCCCTAACAGAAAACCTCTCTGATTGCAAAATGGACTACCCAATTTTAGCTGATACTGTCCTGTTCGGACTAAAGAATGGCCAGGTATAATACAAAAGGAAGTCCTTTATTACTGTCAATTATTTACAATAAATAAGAGTCCATAGATCAGACAATACAATTCATTCAAGTCCCCCCAGGCAAAGGATGGAAACAAGGCAAGGCTGCAGGATCTGGAGTAGCAGAAGTTCTTGGCAGTACGGCAAGACAGAACTCAGCTAACCCTCTCAACGAGGCAGCAAAATCGGCTGTGGCTACGGCACGTGGCAAGGAGGAGACATGAGGTTCAAATGCAGGGCTCAGCACGGAGAGGAGACTAGGCTCAGCAACGGAGGCAGGTCAAGGCTCTGCTGGAGACACGAGGTAAGTCTCGGTTCTGGAGATGAGGCTAGACTCTGCTGGAGTGGCAGGACAAGGCTCGGATCTGCAGGCAAGGCAGGGCTCGGCTGGAGTGACAAGGCTCGGCTTGGAACTGGAGGCAAGACTGGACTCGGCTGGAATGGCAAGCAGAGGAGGTAAGTCCACATCGAAAGGAGGAGCTGGCACTGATTCCATGTCAGCTACAGGCAAGGCTTTGGGCTCTGGCAACAACTCTCAAGAAGCTGTTAGCTCAGTGGATCGGTTGTCTTCAGCGGTTTGCTCCTTGTACTGGTGCCTTTTTATCCGATGCTTTTCATGCCGTTTCTCATCTGTAGTGAATCTGGTTGACTTTTGCTTTGCTTGCTTCTCAGCTCTCCTCTTGTGCATGCTGATTGGATTCAAACCTCCCTCCAGTTTTTGCCCAATCCGCATCTCTGAATTTTCCTGCTCTGCTGAGTCACTCCTGGTTTCTAATTCCTCAATTCCTTCTAGGTAAGTTTTGTTTTCCCCTTCTGGCTCAGCATAAGTTTCGTTTTCGGAGTCAGAGTCAGACTGGAAACTTACAGATGCTCACATGCACTGCATCTCATAGAGGGCAGAACTGATGAAAAAAATTAGGTTCCCTGTCTTGCACAGTTGAAAATTGAAAGCTTCCCTGGATGTAAACTTTCTCTCTATTAATTCAGAACATCATAGAACCATAAAGTTGGAAGGAATCTTAGGGTCCCCTCCCCTGGTCAGTGTACTGGAACCACTATAGCATCTCTGACAGAAAACCATTCCACCATTACCTGAAGACCTCCAAAGAAACAGACACCAGTTCATATGGCACCTTGTTCCTCTGGTTCATACAGTCAAAAAGTTTGTTTATTATGATAGCAATATGCCACTTTTCTAAAATGGCTCTGAGTGGTGTAGAACAAGAAAATAGAAAAACAAAACATTAACAAGAAATATACATTATTATATTGTATTATAACATAATTCATCTCCTCCCAAATGATCTCTTCCACAGCCAGGTTTTCACTTCATTATCAAAACTCATTAGGAAGGAGGTAGTTCTCATATGAAGGCAGGTTGTTCCACAGAAAGGGTACCACCATTGAGAATGCTGTGCTACAGGGTCTCCGTAGATGGAACTGCTTTGAAGATGGGATCCTTAGTAGGACCACTCTCCCAGATCTTACTGGATGGGCAGATTCACTTCAAAGCAGGGCTCTTGGAGACAGCCAGGTCTTGAGCCATGTACAGCTCTAAAAGTAACCAGCACCTTGAACTGAGCCAAGAAGGTGACTGGGAGCCAATGCAGCTCCTGGAGTAGAGGTGTTATGTGGGCAAATCTTGCTGTGTCCAACCCCAGACCATTGCTTGTTGAACTTCTGGATTCAGGTTCAAGCTAGAATCCAGTTTAGGCTTCTGGATGATTTTCAAAGGTAGTCCCATGTAGAGTGATTTGCAGTAGTCCAGGTTCTTTCTGATATGTAGCCTGAACCTACTTCCTTTAATCCACTGATTTTGGTCCTAGTCTGTAGGACAATAGCATTTGTTTGTTTGTTTGTTTGTTTGATGTACAGTATATGGACACCCGTCTTGTGGAACACAACTGTAGATGGGTAACAAACAATTTAAAATTAATTTAAAATTAACAATTAAAAAGTCACAAACAAGAAAAACAAGAACACAAGAAACAAGAAAGACAGAATGAATAAAACAATCAAGAAAGAAGTAAGTCCACTCATCCTGTATGACAGTCCTTCAGATATAAGAAGACTGCTATCATATCTCTCCTCGGCCAACTCTTTTGTGGGTTAAATGTACCCAGATCCTTTAACTGTTCCTCAAAGGTTTCCTCTCTATTTGCGCTAATTTGTGATAAAAGCTATTTAGACCCTGTTTTCTTTCTTTAAGGTTTAGAGTGATCTCATTTCTATCACTTATGCATTGCACAAATAAGTGCCATTAGTGGTTATTTTGTATTTCCTTTTGGGAAGGTACCAAACTGAATGCATATCTAATATGCATTATTTTTTATAAAAGTATAGTTACCTTCTATACTTTTAAAACTTCTTTATTCAATATTTCAAGCTGACAGTAAATGCTATTTCCATCTTTGTCAAAGCAGTCAAGAGCAAGTCTAATTTCTGCCATGGCTGTTCTGATAAGCATAAGGGTGGGGGGTGGGGAGCTATGATTTCGTGAGTCATACATTCAACATTCAGTCATGTGTTTAACAGGAATTTCCAGATTTAAAGCTATATATAGGAAGAAGAGCATATAACTCTTTAGCTTTCACTTGCTATCAATCTCCATAGATGCCAATTCAACAACAACAACAAAAAACCTATTACACGTGGAAGTGAGAGAAAAGAGTTTATATGCATTGGTCTATATGTATTCCATGTCCTTATTACACTTCACCTCTCTCATGAACATAGTTCTGTTAATTAAAACATTTCCTGATGTACATATTTTATACATTTGTTGTTGTTTATTCGTTTAGTCGCTTCCGACTCTTCGTGACTTCATGGACCAGCCCACGCCAGAGCTTCCTGTCGGTCGTCAACATCCCCAGCTCCCCCAGGGACGAGTCCGTCACCTCTAGAATATCATCCATCCATCTTGCCCTTGGTCGGCCCCTCTTCCTTTTGCCTTCCACTCTCCCTAGCATCAGCATCTTCTCCAGGGTGTCCTGTCTTCTCATTATGTGGCCAAAGTATTTCAGTTTTGCCTTTAATATCATTCCCTCAAGTGAGCAGTCTGGCTTGATTTCCTGGAGGATGGACTGGTTTGATCTTCTTGCAGTCCAAGGCACTCTCAGAATTTTCCTCCAACACCACAGTTCAAAAGCATCGATCTTCCTTCGCTCAGCCTTCCTTATGGTCCAGCTCTCGCAGCCATATGTTACTACAGGGAACACCATTGCTTTAACTATGCGGGCCTTTGTTGTCAGTGTGATGTCTCTGCTCTTAACTATTTTATCGAGATTTGTCATTGCTCTTCTCCCAAGGATTAAGCGTCTTCTGATTTCCTGACTGCAGTCAGCATCTGCAGTAATCTTTGCACCTAGGAATACAAAGTCTTTCACTGCTTCTACATTTTCTCCCTCTATTTGCCAGTTATCAATCAAGCTGGTTGCCATAATCTTGGTTTTTTTGAGGTTTAGCTGCAAGCCAGCTTTTGCACTTTCTTCTTTCACCTTCATCATAAGGCTCCTCAGTTCCTCTTCACTTTCAGCCATCAAAGTGGTATCATCTGCATATCTGAGATTGTTAATGTTTCTTCCAGAGATTTTAACTCCAGCCTTGGATTCCTCAAGACCAGCTTGTTGCATGATGTGTTCTGCATACAAGTTGAATAGGTAGGGTGAGAGTATACAGCCCTGCCGTACTCCTTTCCCAATCTTAAACCAGTCCGTTGTTCCGTGGTCTGTTCTTACTGTTGCTACTTGGTCGTTATACAGATTCTTCAGGAGGCATACAAGATGACTTGGTATCCCCATACCACTAAGAACTTGCCACAATTTGTTATGGTCCACACAGTCAAAGGCTTTAGAATAGTCAATAAAACAGAAATAGATGTTTTTCTGAAACTCCCTGGCTTTTTCCATTATCCAGCGGATATTGGCAATTTGGTCTCTAGTTCCTCTGCCTTTTCTAAACCCAGCCTGTACATCTGGCAATTCTCGCTCCATGAACTGCTGAAGTCTACCTTGCAGGATCTTGAGCATTACCTTACTGGCATGTGAAATGAGTGCCACTGTTCGATAGTTTGAACATTCTTTAGTGTTTCCCTTTTTTGGTATGGGGATATAAGTTGATTTTTTCCAATCTGATGGCCATTCTTGTGTTTTCCAAATTTGCTGGCATATAGCATGCATTACCTTGACAGCATCATCTTGCAAGATTTTGAACAGTTCAGCTGGGATGCCGTCTTCTCCTGCTGCCTTGTTATTAGCAATGCTTCTTAAGGCCCACTCAACCTCACTCTTCAGGATGTCTGGCTCTAGCTCACTGACCACACCGTCAAAGCTATCCCCGATATTGTTATCCTTCCTATACAGGTCTTGTGTATATTCTTGCCACCTTTTCTTGATCTCTTCTTCTTCTGTTAGGTCCTTGCCATCTTTGTTTTTGATCATACCCATTTTTGCCTGGAATTTACCTCCAATGTTTCTAATTTTCTGGAAGAGGTCTCTTGTCCTTCCTATTCTATTGTCTTCTTCCACTTCCGCGCATTGCTTGTTTAAAAATAATTCCTTATCTCTTCTGGCTAACCTCTGGAATTTTGCATTTAATTGGGCATATCTCCCCCTATCGCTGTTGCCTTTTGCTTTCCTTCTTTCTTGGGCTACTTCTAGTGTCTCAGCAGACAGCCATTTTGCCTTCTTGGTTTTCTCTTTCTTTGGGATGTATTTTGTTGCCGCCTCCTGAACAATGCTGCCAACTTCTGTCCAGAGTTCTTCCGGGACCCTATCTACTAAGTCCAGTCCCTTAAATCTATTCTTCACCTCCACTGCATATTCCTGAGGAATATTCGTGAGCTCATATCTAGCTGATCTGTGGGTCTTCCCTAATCTCTTTAGTCTGATCCTAAATTGTGCAAGAAGAAGTTCATGGTCTGAACTACAGTCAGCTCCAGGCCTAGTTTTTACCGACTGTACAGATGTCCGCCACCTTTGGCTGCAAAGGATGTAATCAATCTGATTTCGGTGTTGTCCATCTGGTGAAGTCCATGTATAAAGCCGTCTCTTAGGTTGTTGGAAGAGAGTGTTTGTTATGCAGAGTGAATTGTCTTGGCAAAATTCTATCAGCCTATGTCCTGCTTCGTTTTGTTCTCCCAGGCCATACTTACCTGTAATTCGAGGTGTCATTTGACTGCCCACCTTAGCATTCCAGTCTCCTGTGATGAAAATAACATCTCTTTTAGGCGTGTTGTCCAGTAGGTGCTGCAGATCCTCATAGAACTGCTCTACTTCAGCTTCTTCAGCATTTGTGGTTGGGGCGTATATTTGGATCACTGTGATGTTAGATGGCTTGCCCTGAATTCGAATTGAGATCATTCTGTCATTTTTTGGGTTGTATCCAAGCACTGTTTTAGCCACTTTACTATTAATTATGAAGGCTACTCCATTTCTTCTGTGGTCCTCTTGTCCACAGTAGTAGATCTGGTGGTCATTTGATGTGAAGTGGCCCATTCCAGTCCATTTCAGTTCACTGACGCCCAGAATGTCTATCTTTAATCTTGACATCTCACCAATAACTACATCCAATTTGCCCTGGCTCATAGATCTTACATTCCAGGTTCCAATGGTGTGTTGATCCTTAGAACATCGGATTCGCCGTTCACCACCAGCACCGTCGGCCGCTAACCGTCCTTTCGGCTTTGAGCTAGCTGCGTCATCACGACTGGGGCTAGTTGAGCTCATCCTCTGTTCCTCCCCAGTAGCATTTTGACCATCTTCCGACCTGGGGGTCTCATCTTCCGATGGTATACCGACATATCTCTGGTTGTACTGATCCATTTAGTTTTCACGGCAAGAATACTGGGGTGGGTTGCCATTACCTTCCCCAGGGATCGCATTTAGTCTGACCTCTCTGTCATGACCTTCCCGTCTTGGGTGGCCCTTCACGGTTTAGCTCATGGCATCATTGAGGTGCTCAAGCTCCAGCACCACGACAAGGTAACGATCCTTTACGGAGATTTTATACATACCTTATATAAAACTTCTGCAAATGTGATTAAGCCTTGCATTGATCCGGTCAAGGACAGAGAAGGAAATCTTTGCTTTGATTAGATTAGGAATGGAAAAAGGTATTAGAGGGAGAGTCTTTGCCTTGATTCAATCAAGGATGGAAAGGTATCAGTGGCAAATATTTCCCTTTGGACTAGTCCTTTTCATATGGCTAGTAGCAGAAAGGACTGGTTCATGCTTATGTGATTTGGGGTATGGAGGAAATTTTTATTGTTTATTACAAAATAAGTGAGTATGATTTTGAATTATATAAAGAATTTGGAATCTATCATAACCAGAACTGTAGATTTACCAAGTCTGGGGTATACCAAAAAAGATTATTCTTTTACAATGGAAAGACTTGCAGCCCCAAATGTATAGTCTTGGACTGAAAATATACATTTGTTCTCTGCTTACTGGCTTCCTATTGATGTAATAGAAAGACCAATCAATATTACACCAAGTGGTCAAGGTTTAATGCTGTGTGTAAAACTGAGCTGTTTTCTACAAGTTTTTGTGCTTTTTCTTTCATTCTCTTTTCTGTTTTGGTTTTTTTTTTTAATTTCTTTTCTATCTTTTTTCTCTTCATTTCTGTATATACAGTAATTGCAATTTTAATAAATGAGGGAGCACACTTAGAAGGCAGGTAGGTGTTAGAACAGCCATTTCTGCTACTACAAATCATACGCATCATAAACTTATTTTATTATTCAGCTCTTTTTTACAAAATCAGCAGCCTTGCTTAGGGAGAGAGTTTTGAGTTAATTCTTATGAGCTATAAACTTGTATGTGTTCCTCTGTGTATGCTACAATGGTTATCAAGCTTCAATCATTAGAAATATTAATTTAGACTCAAATTTTCTGGTTAAATACTGTGCCTGCAACATTTATTAAGAGTGCATACACAGAGAGAGACACACAAATCATAAGCACACACAATACAAAAGCAGAGTATAAATGAAATTAGTGAATCATTGAAATTCTTATGTCAGCAACTAGGTCCTAAAGTCCATTATCCCCATGTTCACCTAGGATTAGACTAGCTTGATCTAATCTATAGGTCAGACTTGATGACATGTTCATAGATTAATTGTGATAAATATGAAGCAATTAGCAAGTGGTTTGAATGAAAGTCACAGAGGGAATCTTCTCAAAGGGACACTTGCCCAGAATAATCCTCCATATTCTGGACAACTTTGACTTGTCCATTCTCTACTTCTTGACAGTTCATTCTTAGGTTGGGGGCTCACTGATACACTTCATTTTTTTCTGTGTCCTGTCCAAAAACTTAATCATGTCTTATGTTCACAACCAGCATCTGGTCATGTAACTTGGTTCTATCTTCAACAACTTTTTGTAGACAAGTATCCAAGGCAGATTATATTGTTGTATTCTCATAATCAGGTTAGAAGATTTACCTTTCATTTTTTCCACCCTCTGTTTTTCATAGCAGCAACTAACTCTCCCACTTTTTCTCTTTCTCTCTCATGCACCATTAGCACAAAACACTCCACCACAACTCACCCATTTCACCACACCTACTCAGCCCTTGATGTCAGTAGTAACATGAAAGTGTTGAGAATGACTTCATGTGATCCTCACCTTACCTGACAGAAAGGGGAAAGGAAAATGTTAATATAGCAACTTTCTTGAATTTGCTAATGGACAGAATTCAGATTCCCATCATGTACATATGTCCATTGCCACACAGATATTTATCTAGTGCAGCTAGAATCACAAACATACTGGGCAACATATCCAATAGAGATCCTGATATGTCTCATATTACACTGCTTTCTTCAATGGATGTGCCATTTGAAGATGCTCTAATTCTGTGTGGCAATGGAACAGGTGAGGGGGACAAACACATTCAGATGAGTAACACCTTGGAGAAGCTTCTAATGAACCGGCAGAAGGCAAGTTCATTCTGCTTTTAATTTTCTTGCAAAATGATGAGGTACCTGCTGCCTTATCCAAGGGAATAGGACCGAGGAGGGAGTGGGCTCTCAGCAGAGGCCACAATAAGCTGTATAAGGAAACTATTGAACCAAATATATACAATGGTATGCAAAAAGGTTCCCCATCTTGTTCTAATTATAATCATTGTACCACCCCAACTAGAATATTCTGTTTCTGGGAGACCTGTACAAGATAAATTTTCTTGCAACCATCATGAAGCAACTCAAGTTTCGACCATCTCCCAGGACTCGCCTTTAAAAACGGTCACATTTGGGAACTCAGATCGACATATGGATGCTCTTAAATCCCTATCTATCCTCTCATGGAATATTTCAGGTTGGAACACCAAATCCAAAGACTCTGCTTTCATAAACTACATTGCTGAATTTGACCTACTCTTACTCCAAGAAACTTGGCTTGACAGCAACTTGTTTATAAATGGGTATACATCCCTCTCACTACCCACAGCTCCTGGAGCAGGATGAGGCAGAATGTGTGGTGGGCTAAGTATACAAATCTCAACTAAACTACGTACAAATATTATACAGTTAGACCCAATGGAGCGCTATGCAATGTCTGTGCTGTTAAAATTTAATAATGCTCTATTATTATTGGTGAATCTCTATCTTCTACCTCTCCAGAACAGGTCCCATTTTAACAACATATGGACTAAACTGGAAGTATATGTAAGTACTCTTATGCTAAATAATCCTTCAATTTATGTAATAATTTCTGGTGACCCAAATGCCAGGGTGGGAACGATAAGGCACTTTTTACTCAGTTCCACCAGTATCCCCCAGAACCAGTTACAATTCCCCCCCCCCTGTTAATCCTGCAATCTAAAGACTCAAAAGGGGACTATAAGGGGCTATGTCTATTACTAACAATTAACAAATTAAATTTATATTTATTGAATGGATCTATCAGTAGTGATTTCCCTGGTGAATTCTCCCACTGGGTCAGCTCAAGACCTTCCCTGATTGACTATACTTTAATCTCATGGAATTTGATTACTTTTGTACAAAAAAATTATTTAGGAAATTGATGTGATAGTGATCATCTTCCAAGTATTACAGTTTTAAAAGCATTTGGCAATTGCTTTCTGGAAACAGAACCCATCCCATTTTGGGATTCACACTCAGAGCTGAGGTTGGTTCGTGTCAAATGGACTCAGGAACTTAGTGAGCAAATTGCTCAGCTGCTTCTATCCAAAGCAGCACTGCAACTCCGCTCCACCATAGTCAGAGAGAGGTCTGGGGATTCTCCCTTGCAGACATTTACACAACTGATTCAGTTGCTCCAGCCTGTGATTTCCACCCAAATATCAAGGAGCAGAGATAATCTAGGGGGCAAGATCTATCCTTCCCAGCCCTGGTTTGATGCAGCATGTTTTGAGGCCAAAGGTAAACTGATCAGTGGATTTAAGCTATATAAAGAGAACCCAGTTGAGCACCCCATCCAAGATTTTATGCTCCAGAAGAAACAATACAAACATCTACAAAACAAGAAAAGAGAATTCATTAAGGTTTCCTGACAGCAACTGATAACAGCTTCTCAAGCCAGAAATCCCACTCTGTTCTGGGACCTTATAGCTCTCCATTCAGTTGACAGGCCCCTTTTACTCCCTCACCTCATACCAGCGTCTGTGTGGGAAGACTACTTTAGAGCATTATACTTACAAGAAGAGGCCCATATAGTTGACTTAGATCTTAATACTAACCTGCTCCCGAATTGGCCCCCTGTCACAAACGCTGAAATAAAGAGGCTTATAAAACAGTTAAAGCCTGGTAAAGATCCAGGCAATGACTTTATTACACCTGAAATATTACAAAACAACCTGGATTGGTGGACTCCTGTTCTTGCTTCCCTGTTTACTTATATTGACCACACTGCACAAATTCCAGAGGACTGGGGCCTAGCTATTATCGTCCCTATTTATAAAAAGGGCACTCGAGACCTGCCTGCTAACTACAGGCCCATTAGCTTGTTAAGTATAATAAGTAAGCTCTATTCCAGACACTTATACAATAAGCTAGTTGACTGGATTGACTCAGAGCATATATTGGCAGATGAGCAAGCAGGTTTTAGGTCCGGACATTCTATTTATGGACATGCCTTTATACTTCAACATCTGGCTGAAAAATATACATCTAAAACAGGCTCGACATTATATACCGCTTTTATTGATTTTAGGTCTGCATTTGATCTGGTTCCCAGATTGGTCTAAGCTTATCCATACTACAATTGATAGAAGGCTACTGTTGCTCATGCATAATCTTTATAAGAACTCCAGAATCAAAGTTCGATGCAGTACGCAAGGCCATCACACAAGTGAGATTCCCACTCACAGAGGAGTGAGGCAGGGTTATATTTTAGCTCCTCTGCTGTTTAATCTATATATAAATTCACTTGTGGCCAAAACGAATCAATTAGAATATCACCCTCCAAAATTGGCAGACAGGCATATCGTAACTTTGTTGTATGCAGATGACATAGCACTCCTATCACAAACACGAATCGGATTCAAACGAGCCATGAGCGCTCTGGCCAGTTACTGCTCTGAAGAAGCTTTCGAAATCAACTATAGCAAGACTAAAATGTTGGTCTTTGCAAAGAGACCTAAACTGCACATCTGGAGGATAAACGGCCAGAACATTGAACAAGTTAAATCCATTAAATATCTGGGCATGGTTTTTCATAGCTCCACTAAATGCAGTGTGCACCAAAGCTATGTTATACAAAATGCTCAAAAAACACTGGCAGCAATCCAATCCTTTCATTTTACCAAGGGAGCACAGAACATTCCAGCAGCACTAAAGTTATACTCAGCTAAGGCCTGCACACAATTACTCTTCGGTGCTCAGCTAGGACCCTATCCTTCTTTCACACCACTGAAAAGGGTTCAATCCAAATTCTTAAGGGCCATATTTCAGGTACCTCCCTGTACCCCAAATGTAGTATTAAGGAGGGAAGCAGGGTTGCCTAAAGTTGAAACAGGTGCATGGACTTGTATTATAGCACATTGGCTGAAACTACTGTTTTTTCCCTACGGGTTTGGGTTCTTTCCTTTCTAAGGATAATTATAAATCAGTATGGTTCAGGACCATACAGGACCATCACAAAAACTACAACATCTCGGCTTCTCTAGTGAGGCACTCCTAATGATGGGCTATGAGTGTGCTCTTAGCGAATTCAAGCAGCGTATCAAAGACCTAGAAATCCAGCAGGACCAGTCAGCTTTGCCTAAGAGTGTTTTTTTTGGGGTGACCAAGCCTTTCCTTATAAGCCAGCGAGATACCTAAATTATATAATTGTCTCCAAATTTCAGAGGGCACTTACTTTGGCACGCTGTAATGTGCTTCCCGCAGAAGTTTTGGAGGGCCGCTACAAAAAAGTCCCATACGAGTTGAGACTGTTCCCCTGTGGACAAGGGGCTATTGAAACTATAGAACATGTCCTGCTATACCATATTCTTTATAAGGATTCACTAACCCATTTAATAACCCCTCATTTGATAAGATATCCAGGAAATTCTGATCTCTTTTATGTTCAGTTGTTGCTATCTGATCAGAATGACTTAGTTTCCCTGAACGTAGCTAAATTTTGCTATACTGTCTGCAAATTAGGCAGACCTCGACTGCCCATTGACGACTCTATTAATCTGTAAATATATTATCATGTTTTGTTCATTTCATTTAATGTATTTTAATGTATTTTAACGTATTTAAATGTATTTTTTTTAAAAAAATTGTAATTCTGGTCTGTGACCGTATTAAAGATTGATTGATTATAATCATTGTATCATCTGTAATGAGGGAGGTGCCTTGGCAAATGACAATTCCCAAGGATCCTTATACAGGTTATTGCTGTTGGTAAAGCCGTCTGGATTACTAAAAGCCTGGGGTTCTGATCCCTCTGTTCCCCTGCTGTCCTCCTGTTTGAAAGAAATGAGGAAGGGGCAGAAGAGAAAGAAGGCTTGCAAATAGCTTATAGTTATACCTGACAACTTTGCAAGCTTTTAAAGAATTGTAGGAAGCAGCCTGAACTAATTCTGAACGATAATTATTAAAACAGACAAACAAACAAACGAAACCTGATGAACTATGGAGTCAATCTGTACGTGCTACCACCTTGGCCAAAACAGAGATAACATGCTGGGTTATTATTGACTGATTACTTTCCTTATATAACCTCTTATCTGTAGCTTCAAGCACTCAAGACTTCTATCCCATGTTGCTTTTGGTCAATTACATTTCTTAACTTCAGCAAGCTGCAATCTTTTTTCAAATAAATACATCAGCAATCAGACAGCAGTATCTTTTTATATCAGTTCCCTGTGCTGGTCAAACATAAATTAAGCAATAGTATTTTTTAAAAAAAAGTTAATTCAATATTTATGAACTCAGTGTGGTAGATTTTGATTTATGACTTATAATGCAATCAGGTGACATGGCAAATACATTCTAGCTCTTCTCTCCATGCACTCATACAGATACACAGAGTCTTAAACAGCTGGAAATCATTCTTTGACTTTTTGCTTTGACTTCTTTGACCTACAGCACAGTGTTTGATTCCTAGATTCAGCAGAACCTCACCATAGGGCATAAACATCTTTTTGAAAGATTCCTTTTGATGCACAAGTTTCTTCAGCACAAGTTCTATTCACAGTGTGAGCAGCCAAATGAGTAAAACAACTCTTTATAACATGTTTTCTTCCCAGACAACCTTCTTCAACAACTTCAAGCCAAATTCACTAAAGTCTCCAAAGGAGAAGATCATCTGCCCTTTGTGAGTGGTTATTTTTCCATATGATGAAACCCAAAAACAGTAGCCGGCCAACTAAGTACAGTTTATACACAGGTAAATAATAAAGCAGAAAATCCATTTTTTTCCCTAACAGGACATTGTCAACTCAAAAGCAAAATCCATGGAATTCAGTAGATCTTATTCTGAGATAAACACAGATGATGCAGTAGCCTCAACATCATATATCACATTATTAGTGAGCTGAAAACTCCTAATGGAAAGAGAATCAAAAGCAAATCAATGCAGCGATTTGGCATCTCCAGGAGCCAAGGTGGATGTGTGGGGCACTCCAGGCCCAAGGCGTAGTACTTTGTGGGGTCAGGTGTGTTAAGGTTTCCCTACTAACAGATTAAGCTACTTTTATACCTAATCATTTGGCTGGGTGAAAAGGTTGCAAGTGATTGTCTCCTCTCACGTGCTTCATGCAAAATAGCCTGGGGGGAGGACCTGCCCGGACTTGTCTTCTCACTTCTTCTTTTTCTCTCTGCTGGAAATGTAGCTCAGCAAGGCTTGCTCCAAAGGCAGCTAAGTCCTTTAAATGTTTTGCTTTTGTTTTTGCTTTCTGTAAATAAATTATTTTTATAGAAATGCTTGGTGTGTGACTTTTTTGACCTCTCCTGGGCTAAAGGCTTTCCCAGCATCTGCAACAGGTTATGGGCCCAGTAAAACAGCCCAGTAAAACCCAGAGAGAAAAGAGAGGTCAGCTCCACACCTCATGCACAATTTAAAGGCAGGTAGCAAAGACCTGTGAAGATTTTCTTTGGAGCCACCTGGAGATTTTCCAGCAACTGCAGGTCTGCAGGACTTAGAAGCTAGCTGAGGTGACTTGCAAAAGAAGGAAGAAGCCATGGCTACCTCCCAGCCCTCAGCGATGCCTCTGGAGCGCCTATCAGAGACCAACTATTTGAATTGGGCCCTGAAGATGGAGATGTATCTTCACAGAGAGAATCTTTGGCTGCCAATTGGTGAGCAAACCCCCCAAAATCCCAGTGCTGAATGGCTGAGACAGGATGAGCGGGCTAGAGCCACCATTATCTTGGGAGTTGAGGACAATCAGCTAGTCCACGTGCGAGGCATGCAGTCTGCAAAGCTACTTTGGGACGCTTTGAGAGACTTATATGTAAAGGCAACAGCAGGGAGTAAAGTTACCCTGATGAAAAAGCTGTACAGAGCCTACCTTGCAGAAGGAGATAGCCTTCCTGAGCACCTGCATTTTATTCAGCAGCTGTATGTTGAGTTGCAGGAGAGAGGAATGGAATTTACACCTCTCACAAAATCCTATATCCTCCTCTCCTCACTAAATGCAACGTGGGACACGCTGATTTGTACCCTGGAGGCTATGCCTGAAGCAGACCTCACCCCATCGTATGTTACACAGCGCTTACTCGCTGAATGGGAGAAGAGAGAGGAAAGATCCCCCCCCATCTCTTCTGGAAAGCTGCAAGACCAGAAAATGAGGGAAAAGAAGGGAAAGGAACCTGAGGCCACAGCGCTAGCAAGCCAGCGATGCTTCACTTGTGGTTCAGCTGGACATTTGCAAAGAGACTGTGCCATGAGACCCAAGAGTAGAAAGACAGAGCAGAAGAACACAAGGGCAACACAGAAGAAGGCTCTTCAGACAACCCAAATTGCACAGGTTGCTGAGAAGGGTAATTCTGATGTATGGGTGTTAGATTCTGGGGCCAGTTGTCATTTATGTAATTGTAAAAGCTCTTTTGTGTCACTGTCTAAAACTGAAAGACAAAGTGTATCTTTGGCTGATGGGTCTGTCACCAAAATTATGGGACAAGGTGACTTGTATTTATCCTGCTTAGGAGAAACTGTAAAAGGTGTGTTGTATGTGCCAAATTTACAATCAAACCTTTTATCTGTGGCACAATTGGCTGCAACAGGGTATATCATAACATTTAAGAAAAATGGTTGTGAGATACGTAAAAATGGGAAATTGTGTGCTACTGGTATGTTAAAAGACTCCTTGTACATTGTGCAAAATGCAAGGAAGCCAAGCTGCAAGGCTGCAGTTGGCAACACACCATATCATGACCAATGTGTACACCTGATGCACAGGAGACTTGGTCATGCTAATTACAAGTATATAGCACAAATGCCACAGCTGTGTGCTGACCTAAAGATAAAACCCTGTGATAAATACTTAGACTGTGTAGTTTGCAAAGAATGCAAAACACTAAAAGCTCCTGTGAGTAAGCACAGTGACAGAGTTACAACTAGACCTTTGGAAATTGTACACTCTGATATTATTGGTCCTTTTGCTCCAAGTCTTGGACAAGCAAGGTATGCAATGACCATCATTGATGATTTCTCAAGATACACATTTATCTACATCTTAAAACATAAAGATGAGGCATTTGAGAAATTTAAAGGTTTTGTGACATGGGCAAATGGAAAATTCCCTAGGCCTGTATCTGCACTCCAATGTGATAGAGGAGGAGAATACCTTTCTCACAAATTCAGAAGGTTCCTAGTGGAAAAAGGGATAGAACAAATTCTTTCTAACCCGTACACCCCTCAGCAAAATGGTGTTGCTGAAAGAAAGGGCAGAACCTTGCAAAATGCGATGGAATGCATGTTAAAAGATTCACGATTATGTTTTAAGTTCTGGGGAGAAGCTTTATCGACTGCTTGTTATGTTCAGAACAGGTTGTATAACTCTATGATTCAGGACACTCCATTCCATTTGTTTTATGGTGTGAAACCAAAGGTAAGCCATCTTAGAGTGTTTGGTAGCACTGCATGGGTTCACATTCCAAAACAGCAGAGAAGGAAAGGAGGCCCCACAACAAAGAAAGCCATCTTTGTTGGCTATGAACAAAGCCAGAGGAGCTACAGGTTCATAATGGGAGAGAAATTAATAATTAGCAAAAGCGCTTCTTTTGCTGAACAAAACTGGGGGAGATTAAATTCTAGCTCTCCAGTTGAACTGACCACCACAAGAGAACAGCAAGGACTTGCTGATGGTGATCTTTTGCCTGATGAGGACATTAAATCAGAAAAGCAAATTGAAGATCTGTCTGATGAGATGGATGCTTCTCAGGAAAGTGATAGGAGTCAAAATTTAAGCCCTGTATTACCTCGCAGATCTCAGAGGAGTAATAAAGGCGTTCCTCCATCACGTTTTCAGGCTGAAACAGTAAAGGCTTTTCACATATTTACAGAACCTGAGTCTTTAGAACAAGTGAATGCTTTACCACCTGAGATTGCACAAAATTGGCATTCTGCCATGCAACAGGAATTAGCATCCTTGAAAGAAAATAAAACATGGAAACTGGTAAATCTACCTCCCAATGAACGCTGTCTGGGTTGTAGGTGGGTTTTCAAACTGAAAAGGGATGCTGATGGCAAAATCCAAAAATATAAAGCAAGGTTGGTTGCAAAAGGGTTCACTCAAAGGAAAGATTTAGACTTTGACAAGACTTTTGCACCAGTTACTAAAGGTGAATCAATTAGATTACTGTTAAAAGTTGCTGCACTCAAGGGAATGTCAGTTAACCACTATGACATTCCAACTGCATTTCTCTATGGTGATTTAGACCACAGATTATACATGCAGCAACCCCCTGGCTATGAAAAAGGGGAGAATCTAGTCTCTGAACTGCAGAAGTCAATCTATGGGTTAAAACAAGCTGCTAGATCCTGGAACCAAAAATTAGATGAAAAACTGCAGAATTTTGGTTTTGAAAAAGGAAAAGCAGATCCATGTGTATATATGAAGAAAGACAAACAAGGCTGTATGTATCTGTGCATTTATGTTGATGATTTGCTGCTGTTCACATCAACAGAAAAACAAAGGCTTGATTTTGAAGCCTGCATGAAAAGCCATTTCACATTAAAAAGCCTTGGAATTATAACAACCTAGGTTTGGAAAAACACAGGAAGAAAAATGGTAACTTTCTGTTAAACCAAAGGGGAGATAATGGTAATGTGAATGGAAAGACATATAAAGTCAGAGAAGATTGGTTTGCATCTTAATCTGTAGTGTAAAAAGGGGAGTGTTAAGGTTTCCCTACTAACAGATTAAGCTACTTTTATACCTAATCATTTGGCTGGGTGAAAAGGTTGCAAGTGATTGTCTCCTCTCACGTGCTTCATGCAAAATAGCCTGGGGGGAGGACCTGCCCGGACTTGTCTTCTCACTTCTTCTTTTTCTCTCTGCCGGCATGTAGCAAGCCAGGTAGCTCTCAATGAGAGCTAAGTCCTTTAAATATGTTTTTGCTTTTGTTTTTGCTTTCTGTAAATAAATTATTTTTATAGAAATGCTTGGTGTGTGACTTTTTTGACCTCTCCTGGGCTAAAGGCTTTCCCAGCATCTGCAACAAGGTGGACCCCATGGACCCCATGAACTCAAGCAAACATCTGGGCAGACCATTGAACCCCTATAGGGAGAAGTTGGGGGTCCCTCCCATGGGACAAGTGGGTTCTACTTCCCAGGTGTTAGACAGGGAAGGAGCCAGAGAGTGGATGAGGTATGAGTAGATCCCTCCATTCTTGAGCAAGAGTCAAGAGGGAGGAGAAGTGAATGGGGTGTCCCCTGCCAGCTAGTGAGAGAGGCCGGTGAAGGAGGCACAGCAGATGTGGGGGTGGGGTGATGGCGGGGTCCCTACAGCGCTGAGAGTGAGAGCTGGAGTGCCAGGTGGCTTGCCACCACTCCAGGGTTGTTTGCTGTATGGGTCTGAACGTATGATTGGATGGAGGGATCCCTAGCTAGAGTACTTGAAGGTCAGGACGGGGGAGAAACAGAAGCTCCAGGGGGATTAGGGCAGGTTATTCCATTTAGGTGGTGATGGGTCGGGGGTGTTATCATGGGGGCCAGAGCAGGGCTGCAACCAGGGAGGCAAGCGGGGCATGTTTCCCAGGCGCTGCACTGGGGGAGCACTAAAATGAGTGCTGGGGGGTGCCAAAATGGGTGCAGAATTCATGTTTACTCTGGGTGACACAGACCCTAGTTGTGGGCCAGAGGGTAGACCATTGTTGGGGAAGATGCCCCCAGTGTTTGGTACCAGTGGCATGTTCCAGTCCTCTGTGCTCAGATCCAGGCCCTGGACAGCTGACCTATCAAGGCCTTGGCTTCTGACTGTTGCTCCTTAACGCTGTCAGTTAACAAGGTCCCCCTCATACGTGATCTGATCACTGAGGAGGGGGCAGACTTAGCGTGTATTACCAAGACCTGGCTGGGCCTTGAAGTGGGGGTGCTTCTTTTGGAAATGTGCCCTGCCGGGTTTATGGTATGGCACCAGTCAAATCTCCAGGGCAGGGGAGGAGGGATGGCTGTTGTCATCCAAGAATCTCTTGTGGCCTTCAGGGCACTGTTCCACAAGTGGCCGGCTGTGAGACCCTGTTCTTCAAGTTGGGTTCCCAAGAACAGTTGGGGGTTCTGCTACTGTACCAGCCTCTCTGCTGCATAGCAACCTCCCTGCCTGAGCTGCTGGAGGCCATCTCGGGGCTGGCAGTGGAGTTCCCCAGACTTATGGTTCTGGGGGACTTCAACCTGCTATCCCTGGGGTGTGCCTCGGAGGCAGCTCAGGAGTTCATTGCCACCATGGCGGCCATGGGCCTGTCCCAGATTATTTGGGACCCTTCTTGAGTCAGTGGCCTCACCCCAGACTTGGTTTTCTTGTCAGAGCAGTGGCAATGTGATCTGAGGAGAGAGTTACATCTGTCCCCTTTGTCATGGTCAGATCAGGCCCTGGTGGCCTTGAGTTTCTCCTATGCCACCCCCCTCCGCAGGGAGGCAGGACCCATTCGACTGGTCCACCCCTGGCAACTGATGCACCTGGCAGGATTTCAGAGGGAGCTGGAGGTTATACCCAAGTATCTGCTGCACGGTCCAGTGGAGGCCCTGGCTGCTGCCTGGAATAGGGAGGCGGCTGGGGCCTTGGACAGGATCGTGCCTATGCAACCTCTCTTGTCCTTTTGAATCCAGCATTCCCTGTGGTTCACGGAGGAATTGAGGGTTCTGAAGAGGATCAAGAGATGTCTAGAGTGCCACTGGAGGAAGACAAGGACTGATTTCAACTGAACACAAACTAGAGCCGCTATTAAGGCCTATCTTGTGGTGATAAGAACTGCAAAATGTCAATATTTCTCTGCTCTTATTGCATCTGCAGAATGCCACCCAATGGCCTTGTTTAAGATCACCTGATCCCTTTTGGGGAAGAGGGGGTTCAGAAATCCACCTACAGGGCGGGGCTGAGATAGGTGGTGATAAAATTTGATGATAGATAGATAGATAGATAGATAGATAGATAGATAGATAGATAAAATCACTCAGATTTATTCCAAGTTGGATGCCAAGCGTGTAGCAGGGCCTGGGGAGATGCCCAGGGAGCGGACTTGCCCGGTTATCTGGGAACAATTTGATCCTGTTGGGACTGAGGAAGTGGACAGGGTTCTCCGGACTGTAAATGCCACCACTTGCCAATTAGATCCTTGTCCCTCCTGGCCGGTAAAAGCAGTTTGGGAGGTTACATGTGGTTGGGTACAGGTGGTGAATTCATCTCTGGGGGAGGGAGTATTTCCAGCAGCCTTCTAAGAGGTGCTGGTACACTCCCTCCTCAAGAAACGATCACTGGACCCAACCATTCTGGACAATTTTCATCCAGTCTCCCACCTTCCCTTTCTTGGGAAGGTGGTTGAGAAAGTGGTGGCATTGCAGCTCCAGAGGGTCCTAGATGAAACAAATTATCTGGCCCCTTTTCAGTCGGGATTCAGGTCTGGATATGGGATGGAAACAGCCTTGTTCACACTTATGGATGATCTATGGCAGGAGCGGGATGGGGGCAGTGCATCCATCCTTGCTTTTCTTGACCTCTCAGTGTCTTTCGATATCATCGACCATGATATCCTTTTGGGCTGGCTCAGGGAGTTGAGGGTGAGTGGCATGGTTCTATGCTGGTTTGCCTCCTTCCTCCAGGGCCAGTCCCAACTGGTGTTGATAGGGAGTGAGAGATCCGATCCACGACCCCTATTTTGTGGGGCGCTGCAGGATTCGGTACTCTCCTGGCTCCTTTTTAATATCTACATGAAACCACTGGGTGAGATCATCTGCCACCATGGGGGGAGGTATCATCAGTATGCTGATGATACTCAACTATACATCTCCATCCTGGGTGATGTGAGGCTGTGGCCACCCTCTCTTGGTGCCTGGAGGCTGTAGGGGTCTGGATGGGGAACAACAGGCTTCAGCTGAACCCTGGCAAGACGGAGTGGCTGTGGGTTAGGCACTCCCAGGCATCTGGGAATTTGCCATCTTTGATTCTGGATGGGGTTGCAGTGCCCCAGACAGATCCAGTGTGGAACTTGGGGTCCTGCTCAAAGAGCAGCTGGCAGTTGTGGCCAGGGGAGACTTCACAGAACTTCGTGTTGTGCACCAGCTCCACCCCTTCCTGGATTGGGAGGCCCTCTGAATGCTCACTTGTGCCCTGGTCACCTCCCGTATAGACTACTGTAATGTGCTCTACATGGGGCTACCCTTGAAGAGTATCCAGAAGCTACAGCTGGTCCAGAATGTGGCTGTGTGAGCAGTCTTGGGAGCCCCAAGGAGGGCACATATAACACCACTGCTGCGTAAGCTGCATTGAGTACCAGTTTGCTTCCAGGTCCAATTCAAGGTATTGGTTATCACCTTTAAAGCCCTACATGGCATGGGGCCAGGCTACCTGAGGGACTGCCTCATCCCTTCTACATTGACCCATTCCACATGGTCCGGCAGAGAGGGCATGCTACAGACCCTGTCCATGAGGGACTGCTAATTGGCAGTGTCCAGGAGGAGGGCCTTCTCTGGCATTGCACCCCCCCTTGGGACATCTTACCCCCGGAGGTAAGATAGGCCCCCACTCTCCTGGCCCTCCGAAAGGGGTTGAAGACATGTGCCACCTTGCTTGGGATAGGAGGGGAGATAGTCATTCATAGGGTGGCTGGGACCGTGACCATGCCAAGGATAAGATTTTAGTAAGGCCCATTACCATCTTGAATTTTATACTCTATACTTTTGTACTTTTATGTTTGTATTCATGCATATTTATATTTATATCAATTTGATATTGTATTGTTTTTATTGATTGTTATTTTATGGTCTGTAAGCCACCCGGAGTCATCGTGTATGAGATGGGCGGCAGAGAAATTTGGCAAACAAACAAACAAACAAACAAACAGTGAGCCTAAATCTTCTAACAGAAATCAAAATCAAACAGTAAACATGCATGAATAAATATAAAATGAAAACAAAGAAAGCCTTTATTTTCCATATATTTGAACAATGCATAGCTGATTAACATGATTGTCCTTTAGTTGAGAATAGGATGCAAGAGATAAATCAGGAAACAATAGAAATATTCTCATTTTTAAAGCTGTTGGGTATATGATGCATTGAGATCATGCAACCATTGTTCAGAGGAGAGAAAGAGAAGGATTGATTCAGAAAATCTTAAATATGTCTTTAAGTCTTAAACTGGAGGTGTCTGCAAGGAAAATCCAAAGAGAAAATGGTAGTCATGACACTGTGATCCCTTTCTTTGGGTGTCATATAAAGGGGTAGCACTTCAGTCATGCTCCTGCAACCAACAACTTGCCTTTTTTGACCCCTCCCCTGTCCCAGATGCCACTGTCTTAGATTATATAGAACTGGTTGGCAACAAAGTAACATTTGAATTAGCCTGTACAAGGAATCTAGAATTCCACAATGAATCATAGAATTCACTATGGAAGTGATGCAATTCTCTTTGAGGAAATAAAGAGGCAGTGCATCTGATCTCGGTGAAGCACAGCTTCTTGTACAAGTAGTCCTCATTTAATGACCACAATTGGGACTGGCAACTCAGTTGCTAAATGAAGTGGTCACTAAGTGAAATCACAGCTGTGCTTACGATCTTACTTCAGCTTTCCTTTGCATTACAGATTTGCGAAGGTCATAAATGCAAGGATTGGTCTCAAAGTTACTTTTTCATCACTGTTGTAACTGCAGACAGTCGCTAAATGAGGCAGTCGCTAAACGAGGACTACTTGTAGTGTGTTTGTTCCTCCAGGACTTGCGAAAAGTGTCAGAGGGTATTGTTTAAATCCAATATTTGTGCAGAAGCCCCTTCTGAATGTTCCAAATGCTGGAAGAGCTGCTTGGCTTTGATTTTAGAGATGAGGAAACCACATTGCTTTTGTAAACCTGTTTCAAGGCAGTGTTTTGCACAAATTTTCATCAAGTGAAGCACTCCCTCAAAGATTTGCACAGCCCTAATCTTAATGCTAGTCCCTTGGGGAAGAAGATAATGAAAAAAGTCATCTTTGTTTTCCCCCCTCCATTTAAATTAAAAGAGTGGCTTGAAATTGCTGGAAATCACTGGATCAATAAGTTATATGACCTAGCTTTACTGTGTGTATTGTGAATTAGGACCGTGCCAGAATTCATTTCGGAGATAATTTCCAGTTCAAATCTCCAAAGTGATTTGAAGCATTGAATCAAATTGGTTGCCTCCAATTCATATTGGTGCAATTCAAATACGTCTGATTATTCAAAAGATTTGTGTGTGCACGGGGGGAGGGTTTTTCTAATTTGGGCTGAATCTTAAATAATGTTTCAGCTTTTGTTTTATATTTGAACTAAGGGGGTAGGAAGTTGAAATGTGTGATTGTCTCTTTGATATTGAGATAAGGTTGTTTTACTGCACAAACAGCACAACATTTGGGCATTAATAGAGATTAATAAATATGAAGTGTGGCTGCACTTTGTACAACTGTTCTGCTCCTCTCTATTCCTTACTGGTACAGCTGGAGGCTCCTCCTTATTTTGGAAATCCATGGCCTCATGGGCCCAACTTACAAATCATTTTCTGATCAACCTATGTTTGTTTTCCTGTCTTGACTTTGGCCCCTTTTTTGAATGTATACCTGCCCTGTCACCTGGTGACCCTGTTGTGGGTCAGATTAGCACAACTGGATGATTCCAGTTTGTATTTGGCTGCTGTTGCCATCTAAAGGTTCTGCCCTTTTTCATAGATACCTCTATGCCTCTGTCCCTCTTTTTCCTTGTGGTAGTCAGTGTCTTATTCTCAGCATTTTGGTCTCCTGTTAAAGATTGAGGCCTTTTGGGATTTAGGGTTTTTATTTATGTCCATTTTCTCTATTCCTCTTGAAGGGTTTTGACTTAGATTTAGGGATATGTTTCCTTTTCTTTTGTCCCTTGTGCTTGGCAGCCTACAGGCCAGACAGTTAATATATAAACCTCCTGATCAATGTTTTTGGGATGAAACCTTATATCCTGATTATGCATGGGAGTCAACATGTCATTATTTCACTCTATGGCCAGTCTCAACTTGCCTGTTACGTCTGTGCTTCAGTTTTTTATAGATTCACATACACAAAGGAAATCAAATATGCATTAATAATTTTCCCTTTAATTGGGTGGAATATAGCCTAGCATGCATATTTGATTCCATCCATCCAGCCAGCCAGCCAGCCAGCCAGCCAGCCAGAATCAGATGTGCATGATAGCTATATTCTACCCAACTAAAGGAAAATTTTGTATTTTATGAAAAATCTTTTTTTATTCTTTTGTACCTTTCTGATTTGCACCTTTAGAATATACCTGTGCTTCTATATTTCCTTTTTCTTGTACAATGCTTCCAGTTGTCTGGGCAACAAAATGGAATCTTTCAGTATCTTCTTTGGTCAATAGATCCTAAATTACTTTCTTTTGTATGTTCAGTGCTAATTATAATGAATGTTTTTAACTGATCATGAGCACAGAGAGACCACACGTAATGTGGGAGATATGATCTTATCAGTACATGCTCTGTGGATGTGTGCTGTTGGGAAGATGTATTTTGAATGCACTGTTGTTAAATATATAAGTACCCCTTTGAGATGCAATCAGGGTTCATCTCTCCAAGTTTGACTACTCCAATTATCCCAATGCTCACTTTTGTTTGCCTTTTGTCTGACTATTTGTAACAAGGGGACACATGTCTTATCCTGCACAGAGCATAAGATCTTAGCATAAGGTTTGTTCTATTAATCAGTAGTGACCTGTATTGCTTATTTGTATTTATGTGTTTCTTGTAGGACACAACTAGACTCAGAAAGCTTATGTCATATTCAGAAGTAATTTCTAAGCTGAGGTTTCCAGTCAAGGCCACAGGTGATGAGCAGTTATGAGAAAAAATTGCTTAAGTCCTACACTATACCATCTATCTCTGTTATGATATATAAGCACTACTTGTCCTGTTTTCACAGAGGGAGGCAGAAGTATTTTTCATAGGGGAGGTAAAAATTGATGAGATGGAGAAAGCTCAAAGCAAAAGGGGAACTCATTGTTCAGTCATTTTCAAGCTCTCCACCTCAATCAACAGGTAAAAGTGTTGCTCCTTCCACTGAATGTGTGGTTTTCAGTGGCATTAAAAGTATGAATGAGGTGATAAGAACTGCATCTTCTTCTAAACAGTGTGAAGGTAGCATTGCATGGGATCACATCTTGAAAACAGATAATCCCTTCTTTGTTGACCATACCCACTGAGAACTCAAGATCATATGAGCATGTGGATATCTGCCACGTGGTCAAGGTCCTGAGGCAAACGTGACAAAGCATCGGCCAGAAAGTTTTTCTTTCCCGGAATAAATTTCAACTGGAAGTTAAAGCAACTGAAAAATTGAGCCCAGCGAATTTGTTTAGGACTGAGACGCTGGGGGGTGCGGAGGGCTTCCAAATTCCTCTGATCAGTCCAAACCTCGGAAGGCATTTAGCGCCTTCCAGGAGGTGACACCAGGTTTCCAAAGCGGCTTTTACAGCAAAAGCCTCTTTTTCCCAAACATGCCACCAGTGTTCAGTTTCAGAAAACTTTCTGGACAAATAAGCGCAGGGTTTCAAGTGATTTTCAGAATCTCTCTGTAACAATATAGCCCCAACTGAGGAGTCAGAAGCATCAACTTGGACCACAAAGGGGCGTTCAGGATCAGGGAGCTGTAAAATAGGCTCAGCAGTGAAGAGGGTTTTTAACTTTTCGAATGCTGCTTGGCATTCAAGCGTCCAATTCAGCACTGCCCCAGGGTTTTTTATTTTGCGTGTCTCCCCCAAACCCTTGGTATGGAGTAAATCAGTAAGGGGTAAAGCAATCTCAGCGAACCTCTGGATAAATTGGCGATAGTAATTACTGAACCCTAGGAAACTTTGCAATTGCCTCCAGGTGCGGGGATGTTCTCAACTTAAAATTGCCTGAATTTTTGCAGGGTCCATTTCAATGCCCTTGTCAGATACCCTATAGCCTAGATAGTCAAGCTGGGTCTTGTGAAACTCACATTTGGAAAGCTTGGCATAAAGCTTGGCATCTCTATGCTTACTTAACACCTGTTTGAGAAGGCGTTCGTGTTCCTCCTCAGTTTCAGTGTAAATGAGCACATCGTCCAAATAAACCAGGACCCCTTTAAACAAATGATCATGTAATACTTCATTAATCAATTGCATGAAGACTCCGGGCACCCCTGCTAACCCAAAAGGGAGGACTTTGTACTGAAATGAACCCAGTGGACAATTAAAAGCAGTTTTCCACTCATCTCCAGCTCATATGTGGATGCGGAAATAGGCTTCACGAAGATCGAGCTTGGAGAAAGACAAGTGAGCTAACATGTCCTTCATGAGTGGCAGAGGGTATTTGTTGCAAATTGAGATGGAATTTAACCCCCAATAGTCCGTACAGAGTCAAAGTGTGTCATCTTTCTTTTCCCGGAAGAGCACAGGTGCCCCAACTGGGGAATTTGCAGGTTCAATAAACCCCCTTGACAGATTCTTGTCAATAAAGTCCCATAATGCCTCAAGCTCCTTCTGAGTCATTGGATAAATTTTTGGCTTGGGCAATTGAGCGTTGGGAACCAACTCTATTGCACAATCAGTTTTCCGATGGGGGGGTAGCTGATCTGCTTCCATTTCCCCGAAGACGTCTGCAAAGTCTTGGTATCAATTGGGCAAGCCTTCTAAACATGCCAAACTAGGGCGCGGCATGGCAATTGCAGCCCTTCCAACTTGAAGCTCTCTCTGCAGTAGGGGCTTGGTAAAACCCATCCTTAAAAGTCAGAGTTCTGTGTTCCCAATTTATATGTGGGCTTTGATAGGTCAACCAGGGAATCCCCAGAATTACCAAGGGGTTGCCAACAGGTGCCACTACAAATTTTAAAGTCTCACGGTGGCTGCCCATTTGCATTGAGACAGTTCCAGTGAAATGGGTTGCCGCCCCCCCCCCCCGCCATTGAACCATCCAACTGTGTGAAGATCAAAGGCTGCTGGAGGGGGAAGCTAGGCAGGTCCAAAGCAGCAACCAGATCAGGGTGAATCAGACACCTGGAACACCCAGAGTCAACTAAAGCCCAGACCTCTGTAGTCTTTGTGCGGGAGCCGAATTTCACTTTTACTGCTAAAGTGGGACAGTCAGCACTCACCATAGCATCCTCACACCCATCCTCCTCCACCTGCCCGCAGGCGCTCTTCATGGCAGGTGGCTGGCATTTCCCGCTGGCTCCTTAGAGTCAACTTCAGCCTCTCCCGAGAAGTAGAATACTTCCTCAGCATCAGCTGCCCCCTTGGCTGCTGTCATCCGCCGCGAGGGGGGCGGTGATTTGGCCGGCAGCTTGCCCGCTCGATCTCCAGCCTTGGCTTTTGGGCAATCAGCTGCTTGATGCCCTTCCTTTCCACATCATAGACACTGACCCCTCGCATAGCGCCGATCTCTCTCCTCTTCCCAGGCTCTATAGCCTGGCTGGGCAGCAGTTGCAGCACTTCGGGGTCCCCTCATGGTGGCTGGTTGTTTTTCAGGTCGTTTGGTTTGCATGAAGGTATGCTGGGTGTGCTCAGCCTTGCCAGCCAGACAGATCCATTCGTACAATGTCTCTGGGTTGTCTCTACACAATGCCCACTGCAGGACGTCCCGGTTGAGTCCCTCTTTAAACCGTTCTATTAAGGTTGACTGAGACCAGTCAGGGATTTTCCCAGC
The DNA here is from genome assembly GCF_035149785.1 of Candoia aspera. Lineage (NCBI taxonomy): Eukaryota > Metazoa > Chordata > Lepidosauria > Squamata > Candoiidae > Candoia > Candoia aspera. The sequence continues at coordinate 108,474,432 of NC_086153.1, read as the reverse complement.
TAAAGCCTTAAACTCCAGGGCCTAATCAGCTACAGACAGTTGGCCCTGGGTAAGATCCTTCAGTGCCTTTTTAGCTCTTGCCTTGGCTAGAGGATCCTCAAAATGCAGCTTTAATGCCCACATGAAGTCCTCAAAATACTCAAGCTCAGGGGAGTCAGCCTCACTTAATTGAACATACCAGCCAGCCGCTCATCCCTTCAACTTGGTGGCAATGGCAGTTATTTTAGCCTCTTCAGAAGGGAAGTATGGTCCAAACTGCCTCATGTAACTTTTAGCATTAGTGAGAAAGAAAGATAACTTGGTTGGATCCCCATCAAACTTGACAGAAAAGTCTTTCACCCCGGCTCCTGTTGGAGCTGAATCAGTGGCTGCTTGAATGGTTGGGCCCCAGGTTACAGTAGTTCTCCCTCCTCAGGGTGGGAACACTGGTGGTCGAACTCTGCAGGATGGAGATTCATCCTGGTGCCATCTCCGGCCCCGCTCTGCCAGCGATCCGGGTGGGGGGATGGGGGATGATTGCATGGAGCTGGAATCTCCTTCGCACTTCGGCTGCCCCCCCCCCCCATGATAGAGACAAGTTTCTTAATATATGCTCCATCAATTCTATTTTGGCCTCCACCACTCTTAGCCTTTCAGAGGTCTGAGATTCCTCCCTCCCTTGTGTGTTAGGCTGTCTCCCTGTTGATACTGTGGTAGATTCTACGTTTGGAGTCAGCGGGAACTGATACTTCCAGGATGCCTGGGACGTCCCTGGCTGGGGTTCTCCCATTTCATCCCAGGTGATCAACTCTGCGGGCGATTCTCTGGGTGCCGGTTGCTCTGGTTCTCTCCCATTGTCGGATTCCTCCACCTCAGGGCTGGAACTCGAATCCTGCTGGAAACCTGAAGGTTCTGGGGTGAGGATCAGTTCTCCGCTCTTGACTGTTGACTCGGGCATCAAGCCAGTTGGTTCCTCAAGTCCCCTGGTTGTGAGCTTGGACCCGGCCATTGTTAACTCTTTTCCCTCACAAGAAACTAATCTTGGTAGGAGCTAACCGTACAACTTTGATGATTCTCAGCTTTATGTAATGATTGCCTATTCTAAAACACCATCAGACTCATGAGCAGGATCACAAAGATATCTGATTTATTAAATAATAGTATGCAGGATCACAAAGAAAGCTGAGAATGAAAAAAGCATGCCAAATGCAACTAAAAACCCTTGGTACGAATGAGATCCCTCCCCCCATAGAATCTTCCCAAGCTCACAATCCCAGGTGCTCCTAATGGCTTCTGATGGTCCATGGGAAAAGTCCTTGAGCAGAGCATGTAACCCAAACACATTCCTTTGAAATGAACATAGATACAGAGCTTGGCACAAGGTTTCACAGCAGCTCCCTCCCAAACAGAAACACGCATCAGCACCATGGCATGTGAAACGTTATGAAGTACAGTGCACATTGAAACAGTGAACATGACAGCATGAATGGAAAGCAGCTGGGCACTTTGTCAATGCATTTACAAATTTACGTTTGAGGAATATAATATATCTGAGAGAGCCAGTTTGGTGTAGTGGTTAAAGCACCAGGCTAGAAACCAGAATCCATGAGTTCTAGTCCTGGCTTAGCCACAGAGCCAGCTGGGTGACCTTGGACCAGCCCTTAGGAAGCCCTAGGAAGAAGGCAATTGCAAACCATTCCAAAAATCTTGCCAAGAAAACTGCAGGGACTCATCCAGGCAGTCGCCAGGAATCAACACTGACTCAAAGGCAATAATAATAACAATAACAATAACAATAACAATAACATTATTATACATATAAATAATATATGTGAGAAAACAACACATCTTTTCCTATGAAAACCACAGGCAGGCAACAGTATAGGCAAGACAAAGAAATACCCTTAGTAGATCCAAATTTTCCCTTCCTTGGCAGATGAAACAGATTATCCTTATTTTGGTAGAACATAGCACATTTTGCTACTGAATGGAGCTAATGTCTCAAAGTACACCATGCCCTCATGCATCATTCCAAAAGGATCTGCTGCTTCTGTACACAGTCCACCTAAATGAAAAGTGGGTGTTCAGAGGTAGGCAACGTTGTATTATTCAGTCACTTGTTTGAGATGGGTGGCTATAAAAATCAATCAATCAAACAAACAAAGAAACAAACAGCATTTCCTTGGAAATGGATTTGATGAGAAAATCTAGTGTTCTGCAAAGTAAACCTCTTACTCCTGGGATATACTGAGTTTTGGCAAGAGGCATGACATTGTCACTTCATAGCATAGCTCAGTGAATTTAGGCTTAAGGAATGTTCTGTCATATATAAATTATTTTCTGGCCATGATTATTGTGATTCTAAAGCTCATTCCAAAATAAATTTCCCCAAATCAACATAGAAGTATAGATAGTTGCAGAAGTTTGCATGTGTAAATGTGTCTGTGCATAAACTGATTGTGCCAAAAGAGATCTTAGATTAAATGAGTAAGTTATAACATGTGTAATGTAAGATTTCTATTTGTTTAATGAGAGGTTGGTTTTGTTTTAATTCATAAATTTAACTAAAATTTAGGTCCCTAGTGTTGAGCTTAGCAAACTCACCATGTTTTCATAACTTGCCTATGCTACTGCTTGTTAGATCCTCATATACTGCTTAAATGTAATGTCAAATTTTTAATTAAAAAAGAATAACAGATTGTCTTCTTTGAAAGTGATCCAAATATTTTGACAGTGATGGTGTTTCAAGCCATGATAAACATTCATTCAGGAACTACACTTTTTGGCTGACAATTTAGATATTCTTAAGTTAAAATGCAATCATTTTTTTTCTTTCTGCTCCCCCATCCATTACTTGTACTACTCTTTGCCAATGACACCCAACCTATGAAGCAACTGTTGCATTCATTATATTTTCTGATGGATACAAATCAATATCTGAGAAGTTGTTTATATTTCTGTGTTGTGATCTCTGGAAACCTGAAACAAATATTAAAGCTGTACATCTGCATGCCAGCACTCACCAGGAATTTGAGTACAACATTTGCTTACTGTTTCAAATGTTGGTGTTATGTTTGTGACAGCTGAATTGTTCATTTGCAGCAAAGAATTCCATAACTCCAAAAAAGTAGAATGATTTTGTTTTGCTTGTGGAAGGAAAGGGAAGATTCCATTACTGAATAACATGTAAGTAAATTAAGAGTGAGCCTTGCATGGCGCAGAGTGGTAGGCGGCAGTATTGCAACCAAAACTCTCCCCACAACCCAAGTTTGAATGAGCCCCCAGCTTGCTGGGGAAGGTGACGATGGGGGAAGGCAATGGCAAACCACCCCGCTCTAGTCTGCCAAGAAAACGTTGTGAAAGTGGCATGCCCCCAAAGGGTCAGACATGACTCAGTGCTTGCACAGGGGAGCTTTCAATTTTGTCAGGGATGTGGTGGCTCTGTGGGTTAAACCGCTGAGCTGCTGAGCTTGCCGATCGGAAAGTCAGCAGTTCAAATCCGCATGATGGGGTGAGCTCCCATTGCTAGTCCCAGCTCCTGCGAACCTAGCAGTTCGAAAACATGCAAATGTGAGTAGATTAATAGGTACCGCTTCGGCGGGCAGGTAACGGCGTTCCATTTAGTCATGCCGGCACATGACCATGGAAGTGTCTACGGACAAACGCCGGCTATTTGGCTTTGAAACGGAGATGAGCACCGCCCCCTAGAGTCAGACACGACTGGACTTCATGTCAAGGGAAAACTTTACCTTTACTAAATTAAGTTTTCTTGAGAAAAATAAAGGACAAACCTGAAAAAGGGGTAAATCTGAAAGGTTCATAAGGATAAAAAAAAGTAATTGTTTATATTTATAACTTTGCTTTACAAAGAAAAATTCAAGAGCAAAACCAAGAAAAACTTTACAAAAACACATATTCTAACAAAAAAACTAAACTCAAACCATATATGTAAATGTCTTTTAAAAAGACAGTTAAATTTCTATATTTTTCACATGAATGAGAAAGTCTGTGCAGTAAGTGGTATCATTTATATGGTAAAAGTTGAATGACCAAAATAAAGAACAAAAGTGAGTTTTTGGAAAATAAATCTAAAAGACAGCTTTCTGAAATAAAGGACTGCCCTTTATAACAAAGGACATATGGTCACTGTAATTAAGAGGAAAGTTTTCACGGCCTCTTGAAGTCAAATAATGAATATACATTCTATATGTGACCCTATGCAAAATCTCTTTTCCATTGCTAGGTGGTTTTCTTTATGTAACAATGTGAGAGAATTTGTCACAAGTCTAAATTAAGAATATATATTATACCATTCCTGTCCATATTTTTGTTGACCCTTTCATACTCTAAAAATAATGAGGTAACTTATTTTTCCATGAAGCCACGTTACCTTTTCATCTGCAAATATTTACTTTCTATATGATTAATAACTTTAAGATTTACAATTTACTGCTACATCCACTCAGGGTGGGGGCAAGGGGGTCAAAATGGTGGGTATGTGAATCTGTGTGCATATACAATAGAAATGCATGTCCAAAGGGATGGGACTTCAATCTGTAGCCACACCCACCATCTTGATCTTCTTGGCCTCCATTGCAGTCAGCTCTGGTTCTAGCCTTCCTTGCTAAAGAGGTTTTAAACATATATAGTCCCTCAGAAGAGTCTTCTCTAAGAATTTGTGTTATACTTTTTCTGGATCTCCCCTCCCCGTTCTTATATAAGCTCCATGGACTACATTCTTGACCTTAACTGATCTAAGATCAGATAACTTTTTTTTTTTTTTTTTGTTAGAAATTCAACATTTTCACATTTGAATTAAAAACAAGCAGTTTGGGACTATTGAACTGCTTGTTTTGAATTTGTCAGTGAAATGCACAACTTCCTCTTATGTTACCACAGTTTGTCACTATTGGCCCTAAGATCTTCCTTCTTGAAAATATCAGTTCAGGCATGATATCTATTCTGCCTCTCCTGCAGTAAAGACAGATTCCAACACCGCCATTGGTTTCTCTGCACTGTCCATAACCCTCCTCGACATCCCTTGATTCCCTTGTCATCCAGTGAACAAACTGCCTCCCACACTGATGCTGAGCTTCTGAGGTACATAAATCAGCCATTGTTGGCTTCACTATTATTAACCTATATTCCTCAGAAGTATTCCTTGCAATTTTTATTGGCTGCTTGCATTTTCATTGAAACCACCCTCCACATGCAGCTTAAACTTTCCACTCAGGACTCTTATGGGCATTCACAGAGTATTTTCTGTGCATGCTTTGTAAGCTTCCCTCTGTGCATGTTATCTTGATTTAGATCAAACTAATTTATTATAATTCACTTTAACAAAGAATATCAATTCATATTACACATTTAAAATATTATATACTTTGCTCTTAATATCTGGATGAGGATTTCTGTAATCACCTAGATTCTTTACTAAAGTAGGGTTACAAGAAGTGTGTGTTTCTGCAGGATTGACTGTTGGTAATTATGAGCTAATTATTTATTGAGATCTGGCCTAAAACATCAAATGTATTTACTTTCCAATATTCCAACAGTGGGGAATAAAGAAGGGTAATTCCATTACTTTCACTGAAAGCTTTTCTTTTATGAGGAGTTTAATTTGGCCGATTTATGAATTTTCAATAAAACATACCCTATGATTTTTTTTCTTTTACTTTTTATACATTTATTTCATGCATTTCTTTAGCATTTCTGTTTACATATTTATTGTATAAATATCTTGGGCATTTCTCCAAAGGTGAACATGAGTGAATGTGTCCACTTTTTGCAAGCTTAAAATGCAGTTTTGTGCATATTTTTTTCTCTAATGGGGACACTTATTTACTTATTTATTTGCATTGTAACATTTTGGGAAGAGTTCACGCACATGGCTGAACAGCCTCTAATTATTATTCAGTGTTTCTCAGGTAACTAACTGAATAATGTTGTACTATTTGAAATTTCAGTTTGCTGACAGGAATACTGTATTTTTAAAACATTTCTAAATTTACTACTCATTGAAATAATCATTACACTGTTAAAATAATCTCTGTGCAGTATGCAAAATGAAGCAGTATCTACTACTATTATTACTTTTACTGTAATACAGGTAAAATACAGGTACATTTTCAGAAGGCCTTGGAGTTACATCTTACAGCTATGTAGACGGGTTGATTCATGATTATGGTTAATTCTATTTTATTATCCCACTATTTTACTGATACTAGTTTTGAATTGCATTTCATTGTCTTTTTGAGTTTATTTTGTAGTGCAAACTGCTATGAGTCAGTTTGATTCAGTGCAATGCATTAAATAAGCAACAATAATAACAGTTCTATGTATGGATGTATATATTTTGATTTATATAGCCACCCATCTCACATACATGACTCTAGGCAGCTCACAAGTTAAAACAGCAAAAAACAAAACTCATAAAATAAAAAATTACAAACTTAAAACAATTAAAGCAAGTTAATCAAACAACAAAGAATGTGGGGGAGAGTGCCAACCACCAGCTTACAACCAATATAGCCATCTTGCAGGCTCCACACCTTCCTTCCTTCCTTCCTTCCTTCCTTCCTTCCTTCCTTCCTTCCTTCCTTCCTTCCTTCCTTCCTTCCTTCCTTCTTAGTATACTGCTATGAATATGGTTGCATCCTGGATCGTCATATTCCATTCCACTTAAAGAGGTAGTGAAAACTTTCTTCCTGCTTAAATACATTTATTCTCAGTGTGTTTGGAGGAACTGAAACGCATATGTCAGTGAAAAGCGATTTCATGTAAGATGCTTTCATAGTTCTGCTTATTTCTAGTTGAGGGTAGCATGCCTTATCAGGGAATGCTGTTGTGCCATGCCTGTACATGTTCCCATGCCAATCTTACCATACTGTGAAGTGTTTGAAGCCCATTATCCAGCAGATTCATAGCATAACTAGCATTAGCATTCCACTAGAAATAGTGGAGAATAGATGTAGCTCAGCAAAACAAGCAGGAACAAGCAAAGATAACCCAAAACAGCCAACCAAGCCAAGTAGGGTAATCAGAAACAGGCATACAGCAACCCTGATCAAGGCAAGTAGGATAAGCACACATAAAAAAACAGCAAACCCCACCGTCTCATGTCAAAGCACTGACAGTGTAACCTAGTGTGGTAATGAAATGTTTGCAAGAAGAAAACCCAGCTCAATGAACACCAAGATCCCAACAGCACCACGGTTCTCATTGCAATGTTGTCTTTCACATACTGAAATGTGACAAGCAGAAAGTCAATAGTTGGACAACAAGAATGTAATTAGTCTAGATACCTCATGACAACAACTTTTGTAGCAATATAAACAAGGAGAAAATATGTACTTATTCAGAGACTCCTCTGCTGATTGGGATCCAGTAGTTTAGTGTAATGCTGTCCTCTAGTCATATTCAGAAAGACAACTCATTAGCCACTTTTGCTTGTGTATAAGGCAGTCCTGCGTGCTAGCTTTTCAAGAAGAGGAGGGCTAGAGCAAGCCTGTCTTTGGGTGTTACTTTGGGTGTGAAGGTGTTTGATAACCAACTGCTAATGGGCAAAACCCTGACTTAGACATGAAGCAGAGCAGGAAGAATTCCTTAGATAACAGTTCAGGGAGAAGCCATTAGGGAGTTAGCTGAGTTCAAGCCAGGAGTTCCAGGGTAAAACCCTAAGACACACACTGGGAAGTTTCCCATTAGTACATTGTGGCAAATAGCTGAAGTTGTTCTGCACAGTAGCTCTACATGCAGACTTTGTAAGGAGCGCTCTTACAGTAAACTCCCTTGAAAGACATATGGGCCATAGGCTCACACATGGCACAACAACAGGGAGAAGGAGAGAGGCCAACAGACAGACACTATAACATCTTCATCAGCTTCTCTCTCTCTCTCCCCCGCCATCCCAGCTGTAATTGGTGTGGGATTAGACTGAAACCCAAGGCTTAGAATTTAGAAATTGGTATGTAGTATCAAAGCTTGCTAATTGCTACATTGCACATTATTTCCTTGTTTTACTTTCTTGGAGGATATATGAGTCTTTTTGTTAAATTTGCCCCCCCAAAAAAGTAAAATTATTTTTGCTCTCTAATGAACCTTGTCTTATGACTTCTTCTCCGCATAGGCATTTATTTATTTATTTATTTATTTATTTTTCACATTTCTATCACTGTCCATCTCCCCCTAAAAGGGGAGATTAATTCATACACTGAAGCAAGTAGAAACAAAAGCCTATCAGGTCCCACATTCACCTTGTTTCTAGTACATTGTCTGTTGTGTGGCTTATCCATGGAATACCCTGATCCTCCATAATCACTTTAAGTGGGAACTGAGAAATGGTTTTGTTAGACCTTAACCTGGCAAGTCTATGGCTGCAGTTTCTGGAATTAGCATAGCAAGTCTAATGTGGAGGGAAAGCCCGGGGAAGCAGGTTAGAGAATCTGAAACTAATAACCTCTTAAGGAAAAGCGGTTGTTTGGAGCTGGGTCTTCATCAGGGGTTTGTGGCAGCAATGTAGCCCAAAGGGTAATCAAGAAGATGAAGTCATGAATCAGTTTTTGGGTCCTGGTACACAGTTTGGAAGACATGAGAGAGATTCATGAGATGCTATTGGAAGAATCTCAGTTGCAAGCATCTCTGCGGGAAGTAAGAGGCAGGCACATATCTGCAGAGTAGTGTGTCCCCTCAGATGTGTCTAGAGGTCTTCTTCTCCAAAATACTACTTCTGCCAGAACCTCCAGCTCTTGAGTTCAAGTGTACTTTCTACCTTTGCTTCAGCAGACTATTTGGAAGCTAAAGCTAAATCCAACCTGGCTAGAGAAGAGAAATAGGGTAATACAAGGTCAATCCAAGTAGTAACACTGACTAGAGATAAGGTCCAAATAAAAACCAAATATAAGCAAACAGGAACTGCCAAAAAAGTTCACTAGAACTTCAGGTTCACTAGAAGACTACCAAAAAATTGGTGAGTGGCATTGATGCAGCAGTTTGCTTCCCAGAAGGGTTGGCTTTTAAAGCTGGGTTCTCAGAGCCCTGCCAAAAAATTCAGCTGCAGAGGGATCAGAGGTTCTCCTTCACAGAGTATACTTATAAGAAGAGAGACAGTCATGAAGAGTTCAGTCTTTGGTTCCTTGTATGGGCATTTCTTCACTTGGCCATCAACTGAGCGTGCCTCTTTTACTACTTTGATTCTTAGGACTAGATCAGAATCAGAGGATCCTATCTCATCCCAAGGGAGCCAAAATGTTTCCTTTTCAGGATGGAAGGTTTCCTGGTTATCTTCAGAGTCTCGGAAACAATTTCCTTCTGGTGAATTTCTTAACTGAGGACACTCTAGTCCTTTGAAAACAAATCCTTCAGGGCATGGAGGCAATGATGACAATATAAACCCTTTGGGCTATTTTCATGCTGTTAATCCAATTAACATATCTCTAGAAGCTGTACCCAAGCAGGTATTCTAATATTAGGCTCAAAAGCCAGCAAATGTTGTGGCAATTTATAACGTTATTTAAGTATTGATGATAACCAGATTTCTTTTTTTAGAAAGGACAGTTAAAACTGCTTCTCCTAGCCTTCAAATCTTTGCACCATTTTTGCAAGAATCTTGCATGAATTCTGTCAGCCAAGGTATACGTCAAGCTCAGACTAAACCTGAGACTTATGCCTCTCAGAGAATATAGTTATTGCTTTTCCTATTTCTCTTGCCTACTCATTAAAAGAAAACAATTTTTGTAGTGAGTAGGACATTGGTACAAATCCTTGCTATTTTCAGGGGAAATTGGCTATGCAGTGCTTTATATGGTTCTTATCCATATTAGAACCTGGAGTCTCCATTCTGCTGCTGCTAATGTATGATATGTATTAGTGGCTTTAAAGCGGGTGGATAAGGTTCATAGTGAGATATTTTCATTGTGGTACTGATGAACAAGCCACTCTGTATTCTCTGGCTTTTCATTTTCAAGCTTTTCGAAGGTAGAGTTTTCTCTACCCTTCCCAATCTTTTAAACACAATTTAGCATCTGCTGTTTTCTCCTGCAAATGGTCTAAGAAACCTGATGCTCAGCTTGACAAGAAAATAACATGTTTTCAAAGAGGTGTAAACTGTGATCCCCTTTGTGCTATCTTAAAAAGATTAAATAATCCTTCAGTAGTTAAGATTTCAGTAAATGCTCTAGCTCCTTGTCTGAACGTAGGGAGGTAACTTATACCGATCCTTAGTTAAGTTGCCAAAAAGAGAACTTCTGAATGTGGAATTCTCAGACATGGACACATTGTTTGTATAATTCTGTAGTCAGAATTCATTCCTTCAACAACAACAACAACAACATTTTTTCTGAGACTTGTTCGTCTTTTTTGTCCTTGATACCCACATACTCTGAGTCTTTTTAGGTAAACAGTGCAAGTCTCTGTCAACAAATAAGTTTAAATATATGGTTCAATCTAGGGAGCAATTATATATCAATGTATTTGCCAATTCATTAGTTTTTCATCCCACCTTTCCTCCAGGAGCTGAAGGCTGCATTCATAGCATGTCCTCCTCTAAGTTTTCACGACAATCTTGTGAAGTTGGATGGACTATGAAATAGTAACTGGCACAAAGTCACCCAGCTCACGATATTTTAAGTTAGATGGTCCTAAAGGTGAAAAAGAGAGATAAAGATAAAAATATAGAAAGAGCCTTCTCTACTTTAAAAAGGCTTCTTCAATTTTTTCTGTGGTAGTACAATTCTCAACAGGGAAGCCCCTGCAGAGATTTCCTTTTACAATCACTGCCAAACAGAAATACTCTTGCTTTAAACAACAGAAACTCAAGGCTCAAGAGAATTCAAGCTAACTCAAGGTTTTGGGCACAAGCACAGTGCAATAAATGTTTGACTGACCTGGTTCTAATTGTACAATTTAGAACATGCCCTGAGCTGCTACACAAAAGTTTCACATTCACTCATAGTTGTATTTTCCAATGGCCAGTGGATATTTACTATATTCCATTTTACTTTATAGATCATGCTGGAAGCATTTTTTTTCTACTTAAAGCAACCATTTTATATAATGAATATGTCTATTGATCTCCCTTTCCCCTTTCCTCTGCCCCAGAAAAAGGAATATGTAGGCTAAGATCTTTCCTTTCCCTCCATTTTAAAAAGAAAAATCACTGTCAAAAGGCCACAAAAAGACAATATTAACATTTTCCTTCAGTACAGTGTCAATTTTTGACACTGCCAACATCCTCATCAAAGAAGACACTGTGGGATAAGAAACACATCAGGATGTACAAGCAGTAGCTGCAATGAAAGTGGAACTGTTCCAAATGAAGACATTTCTGTAATGTTTGGATCCTCTGTGACTTATATATATATTGAAAGAAAATGGAAAGAGCTAAAATGATGATTTTTAGACTGGACAATTGTGAAAGTGTTGAATAAGGGGACGAAGGGATTATGGTTACATTTAAGAGGGAGGAGGGATAATAATTTTGACTGTAACTGTTGTAATGAAAGTTGGAAGTCACTTCTTTAATTATTTTTTTCTCTCTTTTCTTTTAATTGTACTGTTTTCTGCATTTTTCTTTTTTTTCTTTTTTCCTTCTTTTATATATTCTTATATAGTATTTGTTATTTTACCTTCTGTGGTGGGTACTTCAATATATCTCCATTTTATACACATAATATATATATATATATTAATCATGAGCAGAACTTGCACCATCATTTAGAGGCACCTTCCCTTGGCAGCTTGGGGGATGAGAAGAAGGAAGGGAGCATCATATGAGAGATTACCTTAATTTCCATAAGCTTAAATTCAGCTTTGTCGAATAGCCTTCCCTGTAGGAAAAACAGCAGGTGTCAAACACACTAGCAAAGAACAAGTCCCATTAGCAGGTGACCTTTCTCTTCCAAGATAGAATGGCAGTGTTTTTCAATATTGCTCTAAGAGGTCATTAGCAGCTGCTGTGACAGATGTTGTCAGAACTTTACACTTACACTGAGACTTGCATAATGGGCACTGAAGATCACAATTTGGCCTTGGCTTTTCTGAGAGATTTCTTCCTTATCTTCCCAAGACAATGCCATTCTCAAAGTTGCTCAAGACATGGCTTTCTTTAATAGACTTCGGAAGGGAATGTGTAAAGTTGGTCCCCTTTGTGGACACTCTGGTATTGTTCTTGTTACTTGTATTGTAGTTTGTCTGGAGGGCAAGGTCTAATTCTGTTGGATAAAAGAAAAAAGTTACCAAAGAGAATTTACAACTTGTATTAATTTTACTAAATGTTGCTGAAGCAAAGAGTGTACATCATTGGAAAGCAGCAGAAGGATGTATGGATTGTTACAGGAAAATATGGAAGATACCATAGCTCATAAAACTAACTTATTTCGCTAGAGGTCAACACAACTTAGTAATGATTTTATCCAAAGAATATAATAAGTGATAAACTTTTGGCAAACAAGGGTTCTTTGTGTGTTTTTTTTTAATAATTTTTACTGAGAATTTTACTTAAATAAAAGAATATATAAAAGAAGGAAAAAAGAAAAAAAAGAAAAATGCAGAAAACAGTACAATTAAAAGAAAAGAGAGAAAAAAATAATTAAAGAAGTGACTTCCAACTTTCATTACAACAGTTACAGTCAAAATTATTATCCCTCCTCCCTCTTAAATGTAACCATAATCCCTTCGTCCCCTTATTCAACACTTTCACAATTGTCCAGTCTAAAAATCATCATTTTAGCTCTTTCCATTTTCAGCAAAAAGTCCAGAAAAGGTTAGGTATTCTACAAAAGTATTTGTTATTTTACCTTCTGTGGTGGGTACTTCAATATATCTCCATTTTATACACATATAATAATCTTGCTGGCCAATGAAATAATATCGTCTTCTATGAATTTATCTGTCATAAACAAATATATTCTTCTGGAGTGGTCCAACAATCCTCTCCTCCCTTCTATAACTTTCACTCCCTTTAGTAATAAATCCATAAAAGGAGAGTAATAAAATAAAAGAGGATTTTTTTTCCATGTCCGTAACACTTTAGTCCCTTTCAGCACTCCATACTTCTGTAATCACATGATCTTCTCAGAACTTCATGTTTCTCTTCTTTTTCTCCTTATCTCTTTAACACAGTCAGCTAATCAGCTTCCTTAACAAATTTAAACATTCTTCTTTCCACAAAGATATATATTGTGAAAGGTGAAAGATCCCCTGTGCAAGCATGGAGTCATGTCTGACCCTTATATATTACCTGTTTATTTAATTCTAAAAATACTTCTAAATGAGGCAATAGTCAAAATTTAACTGTCCCTTTAGTCCACTTTTTTATTCGAAAATCCTGGTAAGCTTTCTGCATTTAATTCTTTTAAAATCTTTTTAACTGGTTCCTTCCTTTTTACTTCAATCTTTCCCAGATTGAAGGTATACTCACCCAGGTGGCTCTAGGACAGTGTTTCTCAACCTTGGCAACTTTAAGATGTGTGGATTTCAACTCCCAGGATCCCCCAGCCAGCATGTTGTTGAAGTCCACACATCTTAAAGTCACCAAGGTTGAAAAATGCTGCTCTAGGGACTTCTGGGTAGAAACATGGAAGATTAACACATCTCCATGAAACAGCAGGGATGATGCAGAGGCAAAGACCAACAGCTGGGTGATATGCCCAAGCTAATGGAGCTTCTCTGGACAAAGAGAAGCCATGAGATTGTATGCATGAGCTCGGGGAGTGGGGGAGCTCCTTGTAAGGAAGACTGTAGGGTCTGGAGGGATCCTGCAGGCAACCTGCAAGTACAGTGCTAGGAATCACAGAAGACATCATGCCCCCAGCCTCACATGAAGCCTGTTCAAAGGATACTGGTTCTGCCTGATCTGCTTTCTAAAGCACTTTTAAATGCACAGAGACTTTCAGAGCAGTGAAACAAGGGTTCTTTGGACACACACACACACACACACACATTCAATCTAACCAGCCATTTTTGCCTTTTGCCACCAGAAATGTGCATTGTCTTGTAGCAGGGGCAAGCAAGATAGTTCCTTCCAATTCCATGTGCAAAAGTTAACTGGCCTGGCAGTTTTATTAAACAGAGTCACACACCAACGCCCATAGCCAATGGCTCACCACTATTTGCTGTACCAGAAATGTTTGGGGATATGACACAGGATGGTGGTTTATGGAACTCTTTTATAGCACCTTCCAATGCTGGCTGCCTCAGACAATTGCCTCCCTCTGTCTAATGGTAATGCTGGTGGAACACTCTTTGCTGCTGGCCAGAGCTGGTATTCATTTTCAGTTCATGTTGAGTGCTGATCTTTCCTCTCTCTCTTGCCTGAATGAGGCTAAGGACCATTGCCTATCAGAGGCTGCTTGAATTTAATAACAATAAATAATGCCTTTCTGATCATGTGAAGGCTGGCTGGATTTTATATTCTGCCTGTTCTACATTCATATCATCAGGACTTCAGAATGACCTCAGCCTGATGGTAAGCAGTTTTTTTTTTTTTTTATTCCTTAGCTAGCTTAGCTTCCCTGCAAACATGTGTGGAAAGAACAGTATCCTTAGTGCATCTTGTTCTTATTTGCTTACTTTTCCCCAGTGTAAAATCCAATAGATAATATTTCAGCTACTGTGTGAACCTCTGCTTTATCCTTCAAACTTAAAAACCACTCAACAAGATGCCCCAGCCATGACCTTGCTGTTTTTCAGAGGGAGGAAAGCAAGAGGCACCCATCACCCACACCGGTGATAATTAGAAGTATAATAATTTCAAATAAAAAAATAGGCAGCATAATCCTTTTATGTTTTAAGGGAAGCTTGAAAAAGATCAAATAATTTTTATGCAAATGCAACTCTGTCCAGGCTTAGCAATATCAATGCAGTCATTTATGTTTAAATGATTTTGTGAATAAAACTACAGGAGATGGATTAACACAGACTGGTTAGGTACAATTCTGGAAAAGCCATGGATTAACAAAGGCAAATTATCTGCCAAGCAAGGAAAGCAGATGCTAACTGTAGATTTGCCATACTGTGAGTTGATAGATGAGGGGAGAACCCAGGATATCTAATTTTCATATAATAAATGGCATTAATATTTTTAAAGTTATGTTTTAAAAATATAAATAAAGAAAATGTTAAAATCTTGTCTGAATCATGAAAAAATGACTTCTTAGACAAAGTTTAGGAACTGTTAGTATTTAAATAACAGAACAGAATACTCTCATGCATGTTTGCTTACACGTAATTTCCAGTGTTCAATAAAAATTATTTTCAGGTAAAAAATGTATAGAACTGCAAACTTGTTCTATTTTTTCTTTCATTTATTAAAAGTATTTAGAACCTCCTTCTCTATAATAAAATCCCAAAGTGTTTTACAATGGCATTCAAATGTTACAAGATAAAAACAAGGTGTGAAAAAGACAAATGTAAGTTGGAGTTTAGTGGTTGAAAGCGGACAACATAAAAATGGTTAATATTTAAATCTGCCTTGGTGAAATAAATGGATGGCTATGGATATGTCCATAACACCTAGAGCCTCTGGTGGGAGGTGCTTTATAAAACTGAATGAATGAATGAATGAATGAATGGCTTTGAGTATTTTCAATAAAGAAAAGAGAAATAGGTATTCATTTATTTAGTAGATTTATACTTTGCATTTTCTTCTCCAGAAATTCAAGGTGATATCCATATTGTGCCCCCTTAGAATAAATAACTTCATGAGTTACAGGGGCATCTATGGGAGCAGACAAGAAAAATATCAAGAAAATGGTTGTGGCCACAAACCTCCACCCCTTTTGTACATGCATTGCACAGTTGCAACTGCCCTCTTGACTTTTTGACCCTTCCCCCACTCATGAATCCAATTTTGTTTGAAACAAAATATCAGTCAGCTTCCTTAGCTAAGAATGGATGGCTCTTGTATAGTTAAGTGTACAGCAGACAGTTATTCAACAGGTTGTATAGTAAGAATGTTGTATGTTACATTATGAAAATACAATTTGGGGAAAATTTCATCAGTTGACTTTCAGTCTGCTATCCATCCTACTAACTTGCATCACTCCTGCTTGATACTTTTTCCTGTGAGTCAATGGCCCTTCAGAAAAGAGATGCCCTCTTTTCCTTAATCAAAATAAGAAGTCATCCAATCTTTTGCTGTGATAAGAAGTAATGCATTTCTATTTAATTTGTAGCCATTTGAACATATAAAACAATACAGAAAAGTTTTATGCAAATTTTACCCCTTTTTCCAAATAGGATGGAGAACTCAGTTTTCATGCACTGTCCTGAAATGAATAGCTGCAAAATTTTAGTTTCCTGGCAGGAGTGGAGAGGATGTTTCACAATTACAACTTAAAATAGTATCAATCCAAATAAAGTCTTTTCTCCAAAGAGTTACTTGCAGATTGGGAAAATCCACGTAGCCACCACTCTGACCACATTTAAAACATCTATAAAAAATTGGCTTTTCCCCCAGGCTTTGGTTTAGGGTGGGCTGCAAAGCTCTTATATGATTTTATACATTAGTTTGAAAGTTTTATATTCTGTACACACACCATTCTTTACCCTTACATGGGTTTGTCCTATTTTTAATACTGCATGCTGCTCAGAGGCTTTGTGGAGTTGGGTGGCAATTAAACTTGACAATTAATTAAAGTCATCTTCCATTCAGTAAGAAAGATACTGTTGAAAGCAAGTGGGTGGGAAGAAGAGACAACTAATGAATCCAGATAGCTGAAACTGAAGCAGGAGAGGAGGAGAAATCATTGCTATCCTTTTAAGGGGGAACAGAGGTGAGCACATAGTACTGTCCTCCCCTTGTCACTTTCCATGTGTAGCTGCTGGGTATCTGCAATGGTGAATCTTGTTTATACAGGGAGCCTGTCCCTGGGAATGAGGATTCAGGAAAATCAGAACCCTCTATCAGTGGGATGATTCTTATGCTTACAGCAGCAAGAATAAAATTTGCTCAATACTGGAAGAAAGACAATCCGAGAATATCTGACTGGGAACTTAAACTTGGCAAAACTAACACTATGCTTACACAATAGAACTCTTAACTAAATTTAAGCAAGAATGGTTCCCATACATACAATGCATCATGCAGCATGGTAAATAAAACTACTTAAAGTCTAGCTGAATGCTAACAAATATTGCAAATTAGCAAATACTTTATATAAAAAGGGGAGAGCCAGAAACCAGTATTCCTCCTCCTCCTCCTCCTCCCTTTTTAACACACACACACACACAAACACAGTGTGTGTGTGTGCATATATATATATAATGATTGATTATGTGCCATCAAGTCATTTAAGACTCCTAGCAATCACAGAGATAGATTTTATCCATGATGATCTATCCCTAACCTGTTCTTTCAAGTCTCCCAATGGTGTGTGTGTGTGTGTACTAAAAATACAATTAAAGTGAGATCGAAACCGTTATTAGAAAAACAATACTTTGATGTGAGTTGCAGTGGTTCTTCTTTTAATGTTATATTTAACTTTGGATGAAAAAGCCAACTAATTTTATGCTTGTATTATTGACATCCTAAAGTGTAATTAACATTGATACTTTTTTTTTCTTTCTTCCCTCTATTATCAATACTTCAAGCTATCTAAATAATAGAATGTTGATAATCTCTAATCATGTCATATAAACATTACTGCATTGAAGTAATATAAGGTATCAAGATTTATAATCACATAATAAAAAGGAAAAACGAAAATAGAAAAAAAAATCAGTGGGATGATTCTAAGGAGAGGGAGTCTCACCACTGCAGACAGTCAAGGTCTATACAAGAGGAGAATGGGACAAACTTGCTCATGAAACAGGACTTCAAGTTCTAAGCTTGCTAGCAAGAGTTTTTGAACTCAGTGGAGATTATGACAGAATAAGGATGCTTACATTTTCTTGTGTTTGTGAGGTCAGTTCAATAATCTCTATTGACCTCTTTCTTTAAAAAAAAAAAGTTCAATGCTGCAGAAATCAGTACCAAGCAGAGCAGTAGCTCATACATACTGTATATACTTGGTACTAAGAACCATTGAAAAATGGGACTTCTTAAAGGGTAAGTATGTCTAGATTTGTGCATTAACTCTAAAAAAAATGTATGTGCATCATGAAGTATGTGCATATGTCTAAGAGGAAGAGAGAGAGAAGGAGGAAGGTTGCCTGGGAGTAAATAAATTATATGTATAATTGTAGAGAGGATCAAGACATTTTAAAATGGGGTGTCTTATTTTAAAGACAGTAAAAAGTTATTTTGTTAATTAATAGTAATTGCATTACTATTGTATACACACACACAGACAGACACATGCACACTCACATATTTGCCCACCAAGTCTGCTGTGCTGCCTCATTGGGGTGGTGGCATGTGTGTTTGTGTGTGGTTCTTGGGAGGGATGAGCAAAGAAGGCCAAGAGTGTATGCCAAGAATATATAATCCCAGAAGGGTCAGCCAAGGCATGAAAGTTATCCCAGCAAGCAGGTACCTACTGTATATTGGGCAGCAGCAATATAGCAAGATGCTGGAATTAGAAGATCACTTTAATAACAATGGTAAAGGCATCATTTCCTACTGTGTGGGAGAAGGCAATGAACTCTGCCTCCTGTATTTTACCAAGAAATGGATAGAAAATATAAAATCAATATAGTGCTAGATGATAGACCGCTGAGGTCAGATGACACTCAACATGCTATGGAGGAAAATAAATTGTTCATGTCCACGTTAAAGTAAAGCAGAAGAAGGAAGCCAATCAATTCTGACAATATGATCCTTATTGGATCACATATCCACCATTTTCAAGAAGAACATCAGGAATCATGTTGAAGTAATGAACCTCATTGATAGAGAACTAGAGGAATTGTGGAATGAACTTAAAATCATTAAAGGTGAATATAAAAAGAGACTGCTGAAGACCAAGAAACAAAGTGAGAGCAAACTGGTTATCAGAACAAACTGGAAATTGCAAAGAAAAAGAGAGAAGCCAAAGCCAAGAAAAACAAAAATCTCAGGAAGGAACTTAACAAAGAGTTTCAGAAAGATGTTAGAAGATACAAGTAGTAGCATCTGCAAGGACATCAAAGATGGAAACAGACATGGAAAAATAAGGAAAGCTGTGCCAGCAAATCTGGAGAACGACACAGTGGCCAACAGATTAGAAGAGATCAATCTACATACCAATAGCAAAGAAAGGAGACTTAAGAGAGTATGCAAACTATTGTACAATATCCTTAATTTCACATGCTAGCAAAATAATGCTTAGGATCATCCAGTGCATGTTAGAGCCCTACAGGGAAAAAGAGAGGCCAGATGTTCAAGCTGGCTTTAGAAAAGGCTGAAGAACATGGAATTTTATTGCTGATGCATGCTGGATATTTAAGAAAGCCAAAGAATACCCAAAAGTATGTGCTTCAGTATGTGCTTCATTGATTATAGAAAGGCCATAGTTTCTGTCAATCATGTCAAGCTGTGGAATGTGCTTAAAAATGGAAATCCCAAAGCATGTTATTGTCCTCATGAGAAACTTATATCCTTGTCAGGAAGCCACAGTATGGACAGAATATGTCAGTATTCTCTCCCGTTATGCATTCAACCTAAGGGAAGCCGGATTGGAAGAAGATAAGTATAGTTTTTAAAACTGGAGGGAGAAACGCCAGTAACCTTCATCCTGCAGAGGACACTACTCTGATAGCTGAATCTGCAGATGACCTGCAGACGCTAGTAGAAAGTCAAGGAGCACAGTGAAATAAATGGGACTAAGGTTAAATATAAAGAAGACCAACATTATGACAGTAAGTACAGCAACCGGCCTTGGAAATGACAATGAAGATATTGAGGTGATAGATAGTGTATGTCTTTTAGAATCAACTACCAACAGTCAAGGAATACAACCTCATCAATCCCCCAAATCATTAAAAGTTTGGACCACTTGATTAATGTCAAGATACCACCAGCCATGCCCTCAAAATCTTCAGTGGGTTTCAACAACAACAAAAATGCATGGTCACACTTCTGCTGCACTGGACTTCTGATTCACTTCTGTTCATGATTGTATGTCAACACCCTTGAGGCTCAACCGCTTGGTAGCATACCCACCATCTCTCTCTTGTATGAAAATCATACCTGTGAGGGCAAAGTCTTTCAAATGAGCAATCCACATAAACCTGCCAAGTTTTTTGTTTTTTGTTTAGAATGGTTTGAAACTGCTAAAATGTTAATAATTTTATCCAAGATATATGTAGTCATCCTGTTTCTTAACATAGGAAACATAACTCACTGTCATGTGTTTGTTTCCACAATTCAGGCTTATTATTCATATCTCAAAAGTCTTCTTTTACTTTCTACAATAGTAAAAGACTGGCTATTGATTAGGGACAGTTTTTAATAGCAAGAGATTAAGAGGCCTTATATTTAAATCCTAATCCAATAACTATGTTTTAGCCAAACTAATAATTTATTTGATGTCAGATTTTCTTTCTTCAACCCAGTGTCCTTATATGAACTGTGAATTTTGTATTGCCTTTTTGGTTTATTATCCTGTTGTCAACTTAGTAACATGTTACTGTATAAATCCCTGAAAAAGATTTTTATGCTTACAGTATATGTGAAAACAAATAAATATTTAAAGCTGAGAAGATGATAAAAGTGTAAGTTATGTGGCACACCACTGTTCTGGGAAAATTTATGCACTTCAATATTAAATATGTTTATAATATACCTTTGTATGTTTAAATGTGTTTGTGTTGTAAGTCATACACTGATGTGTTTGAACTACTTAGGAGGCCCTTCACTTTACTGGATATCAGAGCAACATTCCCCACTTAAGGCTCTCCACAGGGCTGTTTCACTTCAGTAATGGTGCTTTCTACGCATGCAAACATTACAAACAGAAAACACTGTTTCTAAGGGAGAACTATTGTTTTTCACCGATCAGCCCACCTTTTCATCAAGGTACACACCAAAGCATCTCATCAAGATGCTTCACATTACACCTCTTTAAAAAGTTCAGCCTTTGGACATTGTCAAGCCCCATGCAGCTAGATAAGACCTAGGAAGCAAGAATTATACAGATTTCAGTAAGGTATCCTTAATACCCATCTGGAGTAAATACAGAAGCTTGGAAACTGTGATAGGAATTTCTCAGCCTCAGTTCATAGTGAGTGAATTAAGGTGCAGTCTGTTTGAGGGTTTTGAAACGCTTCTTCTGAGATTTCACCCCACCTCATCTGAGTTGCCATTTATGACTTGCCTGCTGCTCTCCCTTCCACCTTTTTGTCCAGCCTTCTACAATCTCACAGATAGGGTTTGCTGTTATTGCTGTTCTTTAAAACAACCCAACAATCTAAACCATTAAAACAAGCATAACAAAAGGATTAAAGCTAAATCTAGCAGTTAAACAACCATTAAATTCACTCCAATAAAGTTCAGGTGATATGTTTATATAGCCCAGAGAAAAACTGCAAAAAGACAATCTGCAAAAACAGGAGCAAAGTCAAAGCTCACAAATGTAATTGTCTGCTGAGGTTACATTAACTCAGGACATTTGATACAGCGGGCAGCTATACAACCAAGGATATCTTAATTTTTTTTCTTCCTAGTGTTTTTCCTGCATGTGCAGGGTCCGGTCCGCTTTTTTTTTTTTTAATCAACTGAATGTTGATCCATTGGATGGGACAGGAATTGACCAACTGGCTTGTCACCTGAGCCTGACGTCATGGGCTAGAGAGAGTGGGACTGGCCCAAGGTCACCCAGCCAGCTGTCATGCCCAAGGTGGGACTAGAACTCACAGTTTCCTGGCTTCTAGCCTGGAGCCTTAACCACTAGACCAAACTGGCTCTCTACCAACCAACTGACATGGATTACCTCCACATGCATGTCTGAATACCTGATTTGGCATTCATTCTAAAAATAAGATCAACTGAAGAGAACTGATCCATGTTAGCATTCTAGTGTGGAAGTGTGTGGTTATGTGTTTATTTGTCTTACTGTGATTGGTGGGGCTATGCCAAAAAACTATGTATTAAAGCAAAAAAAAAAAACAACCCTGCCTAAGTTTCAAATACTTTGGCTGTTACATACCTTCTTCTAGCATTCAAATTCCTGGCACCTTAATTTTGCAAACATTGCAGTCAAACAAGGAGCAGCTGTAGCTACATCTCAAAATATCATGGTTACAACGTTACCAGATGAGATTGTTCTGCAGGAGACAATACCTGGAGGGAAGAGCTCTTTAAAGTGGGAGGAGGACCTTTGTCCCTGCAGAATCTTTGCCTGTGATCAGTTTATATAGACAAGGTAATGAGATGCAAGAGAAGGAAGAATAAAAGAATCTAAATTGTAGCTACTAGGTTGTGATGACCTACTGAGACTTTCTTCAAAAACTCACTGAGTAACAGGACACAGAATAGGGGTCCTAAAGCAAACAAAAGGATGCTCCTCCTTATATGCAAAATAATAAATAGTTCACTAAATAATATTGTAGCCTTCCTTATTTGCAAAAGCCTCATGGGAGCAGTTCTCTCCCAATGTCTTTGGCATTTAATTAAAGTGTGGGAAACCAAGGAAGATGCAGGCTGCTGCTTCACAGACACAGACATAGACACACACACAGACAAACATACTGTATGTACATACCTTGAACTTTCAACCATTCCCTGCCATGTTCTACATTGTCCTAATCTTACATAGCTACAAGCTTTCTCCTCAAAGGGATTGTATTGTACATTTGGACATTTTTGTTGTTTATTTGTTTAGTCGCTTCTGACTCTTCGTGACTTCATGGACCAGCCCACGCCAGAGCTTCCTGTTGATCGTCAACACCCCCAGCTCCCACAGGGATGAGTCCGTCACCTCTAGAATATCATCCATCCACCTTGCCCTTGGTCGGCTCCTCTTCCTTTTGCCCTTCACTCTCCCCAGCATCAGCATCTTCTCCAGGGTGTCCTGTCTTCTCATTATGTGGCCAAAGTATTTCAGTTTTGCCTTTAATATCATTCCCTCAAGTGAGCAGTCTGGCTTTATTTCCTGGAGGATGGACTGGTTTGATCTTCTGGCAGTCCAAGGCACTCTCAGAATTTTCCTCCAACACCACAGTTCAAAAGCATCTGTCTTCCTTCTCTCAGCCTTCCTTATGGTCCAGCTCTCGCAGCCATATGTTACTACGGGGAACACCATTGCTTTAACTATGCGGATCTTTGTTGTCAGTGTGATGTCTCTGCTCTTAACTGTTTTATTGAGAATTGTCATTGCTCTTCTCCCAAGGATTAAGCATCTTCTGATTTCCTGACTGCAGTCACATCTGCAGTAATCTTCGCACCTAGAAATACAAAGTCTTTCACTGCTTCTAC
Source organism: Candoia aspera (assembly GCF_035149785.1). Lineage (NCBI taxonomy): Eukaryota > Metazoa > Chordata > Lepidosauria > Squamata > Candoiidae > Candoia > Candoia aspera. Next base: position 108,451,121 of record NC_086153.1, on the reverse strand, counting down.
ATTTTCTCCCTCTATTTGCCAGTTATCAATCAAGCTGGTTGCCATAATCTTGGGTTTTTTTCAGGTTTAGCTGCAAGCCAGCTTTTGCACTTTCTTCTTTCACCTTCATCAAAAGGCTCCTCAGTTCCTCTTCGCTTTCAGCCATCAGAGTGGTATCATCTGCATATCTGAGATTGTTAATGTTTCTTCCAGCGATTTTAACTCCAGCCTTGGATTCCTCAAGCCCAGCACGTAGCATGATGTGTTCTGCATACAAGTTGAATAGGTAGGGTGGGAGAATACAGCCCTGCCGTACTCCTTTCCCAATCTTAAACCAGTCCGTTGTTCCTTGGTCTGTTCTTGCTGTTGCTACTTGGTCATTATACAGATTCCTCAGGAGGCATACAAGATGACTTGGTATCCCCATACCACTAAGAACTTGCCACAATTTGTTATGGCCCACACAGTCAAAGGCTTTAGAATAGTCAATCAAACAGAAATAGATGTTTTTCTGAAACTCCCTGGCTTTTTCCATTATCCAGCGGATATTGGCAATTTGGTCCCTAGTTCCTCTGCCTTTTCTAAACCCAGCTTGTACATCTGGCAATTCTCGCTCCATGAACTGCTGAAGTCTACCTTGCAGGATCTTGAGCATTACCTTACTGGCATGTGAAATGAGTGCCACTGTTCGATAGTTTGAACATTCTTTAGTGTTCCCCTTTTTTGGTATGGGGATATAAGTTGATTTTTTCCAATCTGATGGCCATTCTTGTATTTTCCAAATTTGCTGGCATATAGCATACATTACCTTGACAGCATCATCTTGCAAGATTTTGAAGAGTTCAGCTGGGATGCCGTCATCTCCTGCTGCCTTGTTATTAGCAATGCTTCTTAAGGCCCACTCAACCTCACTCTTCAGGATGTCTGGCTCTAGCTCACCGACCACACCGTCAAAGCTATCCCCAATATTGTTATCCTTCCTATACAGGTCTTCTGTATATTCTTGCCACCTTTACTTGATCTCTTCTTCTTCTGCTAGGTCCTTGCCATCTTTGTTTTTGATCATACCCGTTTTTGCCTGGAATTTACCTCCAATGTTTCTAATTTTCTGGAAGAGGTCTCTTGTCCTTATTCTGTTGTCTTCTTCCACTTTCGCACATTGCTTGTTTAAAAATAATTTCTTATCTCTTCTGGCTAACCTCTGGAATTTTGCATTTAATTGGGCATATCTCCCCCTATCACTGTTGCCTTTTGCTTTCCTTCTTTCTTGGGCTACTTCTAGTGTCTCAGCAGACAGCCATTTTGCCTTCTTGGTTTTCTCTTTCTTTGGGATGTATTTTGTTGCCGCCTCCTGAACAATGTTGCGAACTTCTGTCCAGAGTTCTTCCGGAACCCTATCTACTAAGTCCAGTCCCTTAAATCTATTCTTCACCTCCACTGCATATTCCTTAGGAATATTAGTGAGCTCATATCTAACTGATCTGTGGGTCTTCCCTAATCTCTTTAGTCTGATCCTAAATTGTGCAAGAAGAAGTTTGTGATCTGAACTACAGTCAGCTCCAGGTCTTGTTTTTACCAACTGTATAGATGTCCGCCACCTTTGGCTGCAAAGGATGTAGTCAATCTGATTTTGGTATTGTCCATCTGGTGAAGTCCATGTATAAAGCCATCTCTTAGGTTGTTGGAAGAGAGTGTTTGTTATGCAGAGTGAGTTGTCTTGGCAAAATTCTATCAGCCTGTGTCCTGCTTCGTTTTGTTCTCCCAGGCCATGCTTACCTGTAATTTCAGGTGTCATTTGACTGCCCACCTTAACATTCCAGTCTCCCGTGATGAAAATAACATCTCTTTTAGGCGTGTTGTCCAGTAGGTGCTGCAGACCCTCATAGAACTGCTCTACTTCAGCTTCTTCAGCATATGTGGTTGGGCGTATATTTAGATCACTGTGGTGTTAGATGGCTTGCCCTGAATTCGAATTGAGATCATTCTATCGTTTTTTGGATTGTATCCAAGCACTGCTTTAGCCACTTTACTATTAATTATGAAGGCTACTCCATTTCTTCTGTGGTCCTCTTGTCCACAGTAGTAGGTCTGGTGGTCATTTGATGTGAAGTGGCCCATTCCAGTCCATTTCAGTTCACTGATGCCCAAAATGTCTATCTTTAATCTTGACATCTCACCAATAACCACATCCAATTTGCCCTGGCTCATGGATCTTACATTCCAGGTTTCAATGGTTTGTTGATCCTTAGAAGATTGGATTTGCCGTTCACCACCAGCACCGTTGGCTGCTAGCCGTTTCGGCTTTGAGCTAGCTGCGTCATCACATCTGGGGCTAGTTGAACTCCTCCTCTGTTCCTCCCCACTAGCATTTTGACCATCTTCTGACCTGGGGGTCTCATCTTCCGATGGTATACCAACATATCTGTGGTTGTAGTGATCCATTTAGTTTTCACGGCAAGAATACTGGGGTGGGTTGCCATTACCTTCCCCAGGGATTGCATTTAGTCTGACCTCTCTGTCAAGACCTTCCCATCTTGGGTGGCCCTTCACTGTTTAGCTCATGGCATCACTGAGGTGCTCAAGCTCCAGCACCACGACAAGGTAACGATCGTTTGCTGAAGGGATTTGGACATTGTTATCATATATGAATGGGATGGAAGCAAGGGACAGACTGTGCCCTACAGCCTCTTGGTATATGTTCTGGCAGGTTATTGTAGGATTTTTCACAAAGTTTTCATAAACTTTTATAGATGGGGTTTTATGTCTGATGCCAGTGTGTTAATATGTACCATGAAACCTTGCCAATTAGTTTTGTGAAACTGAATTGCTGTGAAAAAAGAGTTAACTGTGGTATAATTATTAAGTGACTTTGAAGAAAAGAGAGTAATGTTGTAAGTATGGAATTGGGTCTCAGTCTATCTTATTGCTTAGTGATGCAGTATTACTGCTTACAAAGATCATATTCAGATTGAAGTCACTGTAAAAGGCATTTGGGAGCTTAGCACAGAAGATGTAGCCGGTTCAACCGATTTACTTCTGCCTAGATTTCTAGCAACTTATGATTCTCTTTTGAGCAGTTATATTCCCGTTATTACCTTGGCTGTTGAAATCACCAACTACAGTTTTGTTCTTCCTTTTATTATAGCTGATTCCATGAAATCAAAGATCATATCTGGTGACTTGTAAAGCACGGTGATTTACATTTCTCCTATTTTTATATATCTCAATATCACTATCAATTGTCACTGAAGTTGCATTAATACACAAATTTGGTCTCATAAAACTGTCATACCATATTTTTAATGTGCTTTAATCATTAATTTCATATCTGTATCTGAGGAAAATTATAAGTTTGGTCCTCTGCTTTTCTTTTAAAAATAGTATTTGGTACTTTATATATTTTAGTAAATGAAGGCCTTTTGGCAGTTTTAGAAGTTTTGATTTGAACTGATGTAACTGTCACTGATGGGACGCGGTGGCGCTGCGGGTTAAACCGCTGAGCTGTCGATCGGAAGGTCGGCGGATCGAAACCGCGCGGCGGGGTGAGCTCCCGTTGCTAGTCCCAGCTCCTGCACACCAAGCAGTTCGAAAACATGCAAATGTGAGTAGATTAATTGGTACCGCTTCGGCGGGAAGGTAACGGCGTTCCGTGAGTCATGCTGGCCACATGACCCGGAAGTGTCCCTAGGGACAACGCCGGCTCTAAGGCTTAGAAACGGAGATGAGCACCGCCCCCTAGAGTCGGACACGACTGGACTTTACGTCAAGGGAAACCTTTACCTTTACCTTTAACTGTCACTGAAGGTTCCATAGGGGACCCTCATCTTACTTAAATTATCTAGACATCTTTAAAGTTCATCTTTAGGTTAACAGTGAACTTCTTTAAATAGTATTAGAGGAGTAGTAGTCAATACTTTCAATTCAATTCAAAACCCTGATAGGTTACCTTTTATTTTTAATTGACCTTAAAGTACAAGATCAGTAGGAACCGGTTTGGTGTAGTGGTTCATGTACCAGCCTAGAAACCGGGAGACCATGAGTTCTAGTCCCACTTCAGGTACAAAGCCAGCTGGGGGCCCTTGGGCCAATCACTCTCTCTCAGCCCTAGGAAGGAGGCAATGACAAATCACTTCTGAAAAACCTTGCGGAGAAAACTCCAAGAATTATCAGTCTCCAAGAATCGGATGTGATTGAACAGAATTTTTTTTTTTTTAAATAAAAGCAGTACTCTAGAAATGCTAACTTAAAGTCACAGCAACGCTTCTGGTAACTGTGATTCACAGATACATTGATTCTACAATATCCATTTGTAGAATGTGTGGCAGTCTCCTCATGAGGAGCAGCCATCCGGAGCACATGTGGGTGATCTCCCATCTTCTCCTTATCCAAAGAGGTTCCAAGGAACCAGTCTACTTACCAGTTCCTTGGTCTTTGTCATGACCATCGGCTCTGCATTTGCCATACCTCCCCCAGAAGTCAATACCTGAGTAATCATATAATAGATCTTTATGAATCAGTGTCTACTTCTTCACCCATGAGGAAACTTCAGATGTGATTCTACTCTATTTAATAAATGAAAAAATAATAGACATGTGGATATAAATTATATGAAAAAATGAGCAGATAATTGTGTATTAAACTGCAAATGGTGTTTTGATTTAACTGAGCTCAACCACTGAAAGCCAAATCAGTTTAAAGTATTTTTTTACCATTTTATAGCTAATATTTTAATTTGTCAACCAAACATCTGTTTTAGGCTTTCACCATACAAATCTTCTGTTTTATCTGGAGTTTAACAACTGAGTGCTAAAACCCTGCATGTCAATTCTTTTTTTCCCCTAGCAAGTCTTTTTTCCTCTGTCCTAGATTTGACTTGAAATCTAATTTCTATTTATTAAACTGAAATGTCTGTATGTTTCTTGGTGCTAGAAGGGGGCTGTGAGATATTTAAATCCTTGGTATAAATTTAATATTTACATCTAAGTGCTTTTTTCAACCAATTCTGCTGGGGTGATCTTTCATACTGTAAAAAATAAATAAAAATGAATCCAGCTGTGGTCCAACTACATTCTGATAGTAAGCAGTCTATTAAATATTAACTTTATCTCAATTATAATTACTGCATTCCAAGATAATAGGATTATTGTAACTATGTTAAAAGCAGTGAACTGAAGAATAAAACACAGCTCAAAATGGTATTTGCGTTATACTGTGGTGAGATGAGCAAATTTCAGAGTGATCTGGAAGATGTTAATCTGGCAAAATATGGGTTACTTGGTTCATAAATAGACTGGATGTTCATATTGTATATGGTTTTCTAAAAGCTACAGCCGTACCACTGTCTTTGCCTATACCTTTGTAAAATTATTTTTTATCTCAACTGAAAAAAAAATGTTTGTTTTAAAGAACTAAATTGTTATTTCCCAAGTCCCTCTCACTTCTGTTCCTTCTGCCATAGCAGTCATGGATGTTCTTCCTCCTCCTCCTCCTCCTCTTCTTCATTGGCTAAGATCAAAGTGTAATCTCAGATTACAGTGCCTACCATAGACTCAGAGCCAAGTAAAGCCTGGTGCTGCCAGATACTTCCAGAGATTTTGTGTGTGTGTGTGTGTGTGTGTGTGTAATCTGTTCAATCATGTCCAATTTTTGGAGACTGCCTGGACAAGTTGCTGCAGTTTTCTTGGCAAGGTTTTTCAGAAGTGGTTTGCCCTTCCCTCCTTCCTAGGGCTGAGAGAAGGTGACTGGCCCAAAGTCACCCAGCTGGCTTTGTGCTTAAGGTGGGACTAGAACTCATGGTCTCCTGGTTTCTAGCCTGATGCCTTAACCACTAGACCAAAATGGCTCTCTCCAGAGCATTACATGCATGCTAATAATAACGTTGGCAATGTGTGGGCATTAGGAAGCCTACATCTGCAGCCATCAGTTAATGGATAACAAACTGAGAAGGACTTCAAAAATGGCATCCAGGATCATTAAGCTTATTCTTGGAAATGGAAATCCAGTATAATGCACCAACTGTTGTTTGAAATGTTATATATTTTAAATAAACACAAAGGCAACCTTAATGTATTTTAAATATTTAAATATTTCATAAAATGCAAAACTCTATATCTCTGAGTCTCCTACATTCTTGGAGCAAATTGTCATAATTTAGGATTCTATATAACATATTTTCTTTTCTTTCTAGCTACCTACAAACTTGCACACACACATATGTCATATCATGGTAGCACCTGCCTCTGGAAATAGATGAATTATCCCACATATAGGCATTATTCACATATATGCTTAAAATTCTTCAGGTTTTCATAATGAATTGCTTGAACAACATGGTGTGCACTGCTTTGTCACAATTTTAAGTGGCAGTATGGGAAATTATAATGTAAATAAAATTATAATGTAACTGTAACATCTAGGAGATCTGTCTAGGGAATCTCTATAGCTTAGAGTGGTCTGTGTTTAGCTGATGGAATGCAAATCCCATATAAGACAGCAGCTAATTACTAAAATATGGAGGCCATCTATGCAAACTCATTCTGAATTTTACCTAAGGAATTGCGTTAAAATTGCAAACAAGCTCAATACTGTGTTGCCAAAAAAAATCAAATTTTAATTTCTCAGATCTTTTGAGCATCTTAGGTTATATAGGATTCTTCATTCCCCCATCCCTTCATCCCTTCATCCCTTTTCTTCCATGTGGATACACAAAATACCTGCATCATATTTTGAATATTCAGTGTGGATAAAAACAGGCTGGAAAGTTCAACTCAGTCACAGGATTCACTGAATAAGGTGTTCCATAAACTCTGTGCAAATATCACTCTGTGGAGAATAAACCAAAACTGGCTAAAAGAGAAGTATCTCTGATGCTCCTCCGTCTGCTCAATTTCTGATTTTTACTTTTTGTTTGTTTGCATTTGCTGCATTTCTCAATTTGCATGTATGTTTGCATTCTCTTGCTAACCCACAGATGATATATTTGTATGCATGGATTTAACTGCAATCACTTTCATGCACAGTTTCTTGCACCACACAATATTTATGCAAGTGATTGCAATTGAGAGGATCATTGAATATGTTGGCCAGGATAGGTGTCCCCCAGTTCAGTGCAACAGATGAGATATCTGATACAAATTGTCCCTCACTTGAATAGTTTGGGTGGCTAAAAATTCGACCCACTGCTTCCATTTGCTCTGCCACATAATCAGGGGACAGTCTGCTCAGAGCCTAGATATGAATGGCATCATCCACCTATATCTTGCAATAAAGAGATCCAGATCCATGTACAAGCTCTGCAAAAAGAGTGGATTAATATGGGATGGAATAAAACCAGAGATATGATCCTGCCCCTCCCCATGTGTACATGTTCTCTCAATCTTAATCAAGAAGGAGAAGGAGAAGGAGAAGTAGTAGTCGGATTCAGCCTCATAGGATTATTTTCTGTCTGGATAACAGATATAGGACCAGCACTTTTTCCCATTCCTTATGTTCCATATAACATTTCCTTGGATTTTTTTAAAATCTGTTTTTATTTATTTATATGACATTTTGCCTGTGTTTTTCCTGTATTGTGTATTATATATATTTCAGTTAAAAATAAGAAACTCTAGACAAAGATTCCATGCAAGATAATCTCTCAAGAATGTAATAAGTATGCAGTAAATATAACCTATTTTTCTTTCAGAGCTGAATTCCTCATGAGGTAGCTCTAGTAAAGGTAAAGGTTTCCCTTGACGTAAAGTCCAGTCGTGTCCGACTCTAGGGGGTGGTGCTCATCTCCGTTTCAAAGCCTTGGAGCCGGCGTTGTCATAGACACTTCCGGGTCATGTGGCCAGCATGACTCACGGAACGCTGTTACCTTCCCGCCGAAGCAGTACCAATTAATCTACTCACATTTGCATGTTTTCGAACTGCTTGGTGTGCAGGAGCTGGGACGAGCAACGGGAGCTCACCCCGCCGCGCGGTTTCGAACCGCCGACCTTCCGATCGACAGCTCAGCGGTTTAACCCGCAGCGCCACCGCGTCCCATGAGGTAGCTCTAGAAGCAATCAAACTTTTTTCCCCATAAAAAGCCACAATAATTAGTACCACTGTTTTTTTTTGTTTTTGTTTTGCTATCCTTCTAATTCTATGACTATAATAGTATACATCATTTGTGTGGAAATTCTTTATATTATATCTTTTTCTTGTAGCAATCTCATTTTAAACCAATTCACAGTTCTAGTATAGTAGGAGGGTTATATATGATCCATATATAGTTAATCTGCCTTTCTGCCATTCACCAATGAAAATGCTTGTTTACCCAAAACACTGGATTAGTGAACTGGTAAAACATGTAAAAAAAAAAGCATCTTTGTAGAAATCCTCTTAACACCCACATTAGACTAATATTAGACTTGGTATCTAATATTTTACCAACAAAAACTTTGCTAGCATTTAGTTTCTTCACTTTGAAGTGTATCTTCACACATTACTTAATGTATTATATTAAATATTGTGTTCATCTATTTATATCCATAGTAGAAGAGAAGAAAGTCCTTTGCTTATCAGTATTTGGCCTATACCCAGGAGCTGCCTTTTCCTGACTTATAGCGTGGAATCCAGATTAAGCTGGGAAATGTAGCTCTCGTCTTTAATGAAAGTTCAAGAAAAAGCATGGTAAACAAATGAAAATGATAATATGTGCTCTAAAATTATTTGTTAAGAAATAAAAGAAGAACAAGAAGAAGGAGGAGGAGAAGTCCCTACAGATTTTGGTCAAGCCTAATTGTGTATGTTATGGTACTATCCAGTTTCTAGCCTTTGTTATGTGTGAGGACACCTGGACAACCAAAGTTGCGCACCTCTGCTTTTATCCTATGTTCCAACCCATTTTTCCTCACAGGCAGAAAGCGTCCCAAATCTATCAGTCAATGTGTGGTTGTCTTAACTGCAGTCAGCTGCAACAAAGACTGGGCACCAGTTTTATTGAAGTAATGAATCAACTGCTTTGTTTCTTGAGATGCCAGGTAGGCTGATTCTGAGAAACAAGCACTCACAACCATAGAACCAGATTGAATGGACATTCTCATGAATAATCATAAACAAGGAACATGTGCTATGAGTTCTGTTCATACTCTTGTGCAATTCTGTTGCTTCTCTTTTTCTTCAGTTGGCTCTGTGCAGCTCAGCTTTCAGTCTTGTTTTCATTCTGGCAGTCCCTTGTTGAATCATCAGTGCCCACCAAGATGGCATGATGAAATCTTTTTGTGTTTGTGAATGAGCATAAGTTTCTTCATTGGCTGACTGACTGGAGGTATGTGGCCATAGCTCAGGAATTCACAAATTTCTCAAAACTATGTCTGTCTACAGATGCATCAATCAATGAACTGCACAGTTTTAATCAAGCTTGAAGAATTAGGAAGCTGCTTCCCTTACTTCTTTCAAAATACCAATGATTTCAAAGAGCGCCATTTTGCCACAGATGGCAGCTGTGGCAAGAGGGCCTTTACTCAGCTATGCTTGGTGCACCAATTGTTCCTACATTGAGAGGCTTCCAGACAGTCATGGTTGGACTATTACAATGCATTGTACACAGATCTGCCCTTGAAGACCACTCAGAAGCTACAACTGGTCCAGAATGCAGCAACAATGGCAGTGTTCAGCATGCCTCAGGATGCCCATATGACACCTGTTCTGTGAGCTGCATTGGCTGCCAGTAGGTTTCCATGTGTAATTAAAGAAGCTGGTTATCACCCATAAAACCCTTCATGGCATAAGGCTAGGTTGTCTGAAGGACTGCATATCTCCCATGGTTTCAGCCCATCAGGTCCCCTCAGCCAAATAATGTAATTTATCAGGACCCAAGAAGTGTGCCTTCTTTGTTGAGACACCTGCCCTCTGGAATGATAGATCTCCAGAAAGCCAACTTGCTCCCACCCTGATGACTTTCTGGAAGGCTTTAAAAACTTAGCTGTTCTCCCAGGCCTTGAGATAGAGTGTTTGTGGCACCTTGTTGGTGAAGTTTTTTGTTAGAGGGTATTTGTTTGTCTGGATGCACAGATTTCCTTGTTTTGTTTTTTTTCAAATCTTTTCTCATTGCTTTTATTTGATATAAGCTACCCAGAGTAATTTCGGCAAGCTCTAAATCTCATAAATAAATCTTGTAATTGTATAGACTGTGAAAAACATGTAATCTTAGCGGTATACTCAAAAGTAAGCTTCACTGGGTTAATAGGCAGGGATGAAGGAAATATCATTCAAATACATTTGGAGGTTACATTGATGGAGTAGTTGGGATACCTCTTGTTTCTAGGAGAGATTGATGACAAATTGCACTGTACCTTAAAAGTATCTACTGAAGAAGGACTTTGGGGGGAATGCTAGATGGAACCTCATCATCATCCCTAAGCCATGATTTAGAGAGGATTTAGCAGGCTTTAATATGTAGTGAGCAAAGTTGGTAGGTGCCTGAAATTCTTAGCCACACTTAAACTAACAAGGCACTAACAAGATAAGCAAAAATGTTAACCACAGGAATGCAAACCAGCTACAGGGGGTTTATTACTAGGTTAAGAATTATAGCAGCTAGCACTGGGAACCAAGTACTTTAAGTAACAAAAGAAGAAAAATATCAGCTTAAGGATAGCTTTAAAGAGCCTTTGTTTTAAGCAAAGCCTCATTGTTTGAGAAGAGTGGCTTCATATAATCCATATCCTATAGGCTATTAAAACTGGATCCAGTCAGTAATATAGAATGAGAGTTGCTAATGGAAAGTGACCAATTCAATTTTTGCTGACTTAATGTAATTATAATGCATCCAATAAATGAAACACTTGGTTTGCATAGTCCTATAAAGAGCGCCTGTATCCCCACCATAATTGTCAATACATCAATGTATGTTCAACATAAATGTGTTGAGGTCTCTGATTTAAATGAACTCCTTTGAAGACAACATTTTTTATTACAATATATGCTTAGAAATCTAAAGGAAGGACTAAAATAACTGAAGAAATGAATAAAAATAATACTATCAATGGTGTCTATTATAACCAATCAGCAAGAAAAAGCCATGTATAATCCTTTCCTAAAGCAAATTTCAGAACTTTAAAAAATGCACAAATTAGTAATTTGTATTGATAGATAATTCCATTTTTAGTGGTTGATTTTCTTGGAAAAATCACTGGTTTCTCACTTCTCCTCTCAGAATTTCTTTTTAAAAAGTTCATTTCCTTATAAAATGTAATCTGGTACAAATAAAGCTTCTAAATGCAGTCACATTTTTCCCCTCTCCTCCCCTTTTGGATGATCAAATATATGCCATAATTTGACCCAAGAACAATTAAAGTGATTTCTCAAATTTCAGCTCTTCAACACTTGTGCAAATAGAGTTGTTAGTGCAATGGATCAGGAATGTGTGTGTGTGTGTGTGTAAATTAAAAAAAAAAAGATTGGGTAGGCATCCTTTACAAGCACTACCCTACCACACATTGTTTACAGTGATTGGTAGTAGCTTTTCCTGTGGTTGGTGATATCTGAATTTTTGCCAAGGAAAATGGCCAATCTCTGACCTTACAGTGTTGCATGGAAGAGCTGTACAGAAAACCATAAAACACGGTCCCCTTTTGGACGTATGTTAAGGGCATGGTCTGAGAGAAGTGTGATTTATGCATAGAACCTCTTGGTCCCAGGACAGGAAGGAAGTATGGCAAGTTGTCCGTGTGGGTGTTCCGTGACCTTATCCATTTTTAAATAAATGATCTACAATGAATGAAGCTAGCAATACCAGAACCAGAAATTCTCAGATTCAAGAGAATCATTATGTCAGAACAACCCAGTTGCATAATGGGGAATCAAAGGGCCCAATGAGTCCTGGTCTCAATGAAAAGGAGTTCTTTGGATTGTGAAACTGTAGTACGTGCAATCCCAAAACCATTGGAAAATATAATGGGGAGGATAAATAAAGTTATAGCAACTCCAAGTGATTGCCAATGGTATGTTCTGAAGATATTGGGAGCTCAGGAACCTAAGAACAGACATCAACTCTAACCAGAGTTTGGACAAACTGGGTAGGTAAAACATATTTACATATAATGGGAAATTATATAAAATTGCTTATGGTGCTGGAGTCTACCAAGTTCTGCAATTATATTTCAAGGTCAGTCTGAGTCTGAAGAGTAACATAGAAATATAAGTGGCAAAGTATAGCTCCACATGCCTGATCTCAATTTCATCTATTGTGATCCTAGCATTTGATCCCTTGGAGGCTGGGACCACCTTGTTTTCCAAGAAACCAGATTTCAACTTCTTAGTATATTTGCTTGCAACATGCCCCTCTCACAGCAAATATATCACTTTGTTGATGCTTTGGAAGGGTGGTGGGACTCTCAACAGGTATCCAGTTTCCAATAGGTTTGATATCATAGGTTTAATGTGTGTTGGTGCAACTTTCCTCAAGCAGATAATGCTGCTCTTCTAGCTCCTGGCTGCATAGGTTCAATTTCTAATGACTTTAAGGTGTAAAGGGGAAGGAATAGAGTTAATGAAAGACAAGAATGGTGTCTTTCCTTCTTACCCCATGGTCTGCTGCAATTTTTCATATGCTTCATTGATGACCAAGCAATCAGGATTAATGCTGTCATAATCGTTAACATGCCTTACAAAAGAGTTTGTTCCATGTTCCCTTCTAGTTCCATGTGTCCCCTTTGAACTAGACAGTTCAGTCACTTTCATTCCAACTCATTTCCTGAGCTAATAGCTGAAACTCAGCAGACAAATATCTTCTCCTAGGTGGCATATTTCATGTTGGCAATCACTTGCTTGATAGGATCCTGTCAGTTTCAATTGATTGATTGATTATGTGCCATCAAGTCTTTTGCTACTCCTAGCAACCACACAGATAGATTTTCTCCATGATGATCTATCCTAACCTGTTCTTTCAGGTCTCCCAACAGTACACTCATCAGCAATATAACTGAGTTCATCCACCTTGGTGTTGATCATCCTCTTCTTCTCTTTCCCAGCATTAAAGCCCTTTCCAGAGAGCTACATCTTCACATAAGCTTTGCCACAAAAGTTGTGTAGTTCTCTTCTGAATCAGAAAGTGGGCTGCCCTTTTATAGTTCCCCCAGTCATTAGACTAATTTAAATCCTGTGTAGGTTCAGTCAGTAGGGAAGACATCTGGACATATAGTTATCATTGGGTAATAAAAGCAGTAATATTAGGAAAAAATCCTAATAATTAGAGCAGTTTAATAGAGGAACCAATTACCCAACAATGCAGTAGAATCCTTTTGAGTGGCAATTTCAAGCAAAAGCAAGACAGATAATTTTGGGAGATGCTTTAATTTAAATTCCTGTAGTGAGTAAGAAATTGGATTTGATGGCATAAATGGCCCATTTCCAACTAATTCATTTCATTTCATTTCATTTCATTTTTTTTTTTTGAGAATCACATTTTTATATTCCTAATAACAATATCAGGATGACTATTAGTATATTCCAATATGCCATTTAAGAACTTCATATGTCCACAGCACAGTTTTGGAATGACACACCAACATGGATAAATATACTTTTATTAGTGATCTGTAGGAACAATGACTGAACAGAGAAAGAGAATGTGTCACACAGTAGACAATACATTAACAGAAATGGAAAGCAATGGTTCTTTTCTAATAAAAAATAAGGTAAATACTTAAAAAAATGAGACGTTTTGAGATTTGTTGTGTCAATATCACATAGAATTATATGTGATATTGTTTTGTTAAAAGGAGGATGGTAATACATTCCATATTTCCAAATTCTCTGAAGATGTATTAGACAGGTTTTTTTTTCATTTTGTTCACTATATAAAAATATAATCTCTGTTTCTTTTCAGCAGGAAATGTTACAGCAGTTTTAATTTTTTTTAAAAAAATCTACATATGATAGAACATATAATCTATGGGCTATTTGGGAGCTGTGGGTGAAACTATTTACATTAGTTGATTGAAAAATATGGTAAATCAGTGCATAGAGCCAGTTTGGTCCAGTGGTTAAGGCTAGAAACCAGGAGACTGACAGTTCTAGTCCTGCCTTAGGCATGAAAGCCAGCTGGGTGACCTTGGGCCAGTCACTCTCCCTCAGCCCAACTCACCTCACAGTGTTGCTGTTGTGGGGAAAAGAGGAGGAGGAAGGAGTATTCGGTATGTTCGCCACCTTGAGTTATTTATAAAAATAATAAAGGTGGGATATAAAATAAAATAAAAGTTTCTGCTGAGTTGCAACCAACAGCCTTCTCTTTGCAAGGCAACACTTATAGCCATAATGCTATCATTGCACTCACAGTAAGAATAGGTCTAAAATACATTAAAAAGAAACAAGGCAGCATGACAATAAGACTTTTTCTTTCATTGCTTGTTGTGCCTGCATGTATGTGGTTTTGATGCTTTAACTTCAAATATAAAAAAATAATGTGTGTGTTTATGTAGCCTTCTTGGAAATGATATGGAACTTGTTTGCCCTGCCTTCTTCTTGTGACATCTGCAATGTGTGTGTGCATATTATCATTATTATTATCATCAATAAATAATAATATAATCATTAGCATAAATAATACAATTATTAATAATCATTGTCAATAATAATAATCATTAATTGATATTAATTAATAAATTACTCAAAATAATAAAACACCTCAGTCTGATGAAAGCAGCATCATGCTATTGTGACACATGCCCCACCCTTTTTGAATGCATGTTGTGATATCATGCACATGTCTAGAAGGAACAGAACTTACAGTGCAATATTGTTTTTGATGAAAGCAACCAAAACTGTGGAAGTCAAATGTCTTCTTCCAAGGTGCTCTTTGCTTGTTTTTTACTTCCAAGTCTGTGCAATAGCCTTGGCAGTTCCTGGTTCATAAAAGTACTAAACAGGCCTATCCCTGCTTAGCTTTGGAGCCCAGAAAAGTTCAGCTTGGTGCAGCCATTTGGGGAAGCCTATACAAATGAGGGCTGAACAAACATTTTTTCCATTTCTATTCTCAGATGACTCTCATTGCTCACTTTCATTATTTATTCATCTTTATTTTATGATTCAGGTCAAGTTAGACTTTTCCCATAATAAATAAATTCTTCCAATTTACTTATTTCTCCGTATACTGTCTGTTATCTTCTATTTTTATTAGTGTTTTCATTTCTCCATCCGCTTTAAAGTCTGGTATAGAGGCGTCCAAGCTGGCAAAGCACTGTAGGAAACCATCCATTGAATGATTAGTGCTCTTTTGACTACAGAAGAAACTGGAATTACAAAGAAATGATGAGACAGAAAGGCACCCAATACAGAAAGAAAAATAAGAGCTCTGTCATGTAAAGATTTTGAAGGGTATTGCATTAAAAAGATAATCCATTTGAGTGGAGCACATTGATAATCTAGATGGATGAAATTGATTTTGGGGACATAAAGAAGATAGGAAGCTGTTTTATACTGAATAAGATATTGTTCCATCAGTATTGCTGATGTCAACGGGTGAAAGCATCTTCAGGTTGATTGGAAGATACTAAACCTGAAACCCTTACACAGGTAGTCCTCACTGAACAATCACAATTAGGACTGGAATTTCAGTTGCTAAGTGAAGCGGTCATTAAGCAAATGTGACCCAATTTTACAATCATTTTTTGTGGTGGTTAAGTGAGCCATATGGTCATTAAGTGAATCATGCAGCTCCCCATTGATTTTGCTTGCCAGAAGCCAGCCAGGAAGGTCAAAAATTGTGATCATGTGACCATGGGATGCTGTGATGGTCATAAGTGTGAGGACTGGTCATAAGTCAGTTTTTTCAGCACTGTTGTAAGTCTGAACCATCACTAAACAAATGGTTGTTAAGCGAGGACTACCTGTAAAGCATATAGTCCAGGGTTTAAAAAGCTGGATTGTAGAACTCCAGTGAACCAGTAGCAGCAACATCCACCAGGGAGGGTCAAGATCTGATAGCCTGTGGGTGTGGCATTGTGATTGAAACCCTTTATGCCATCTTCCAAATTTGACCTCCACCCTACTTCATGGATGCCCATGACCACTAGATAACAGCAGGGACTTTGCAATCATCTAACTGTTATCCAGATTTTTGCAGACCAGTTCTGGTGCCTTAACTGAAGTAAAGTTGGTTACTGCATACCTATAACATTGTTGGTGAAGGATTAGGAGGAGATAAAGACTTAGCTAAAGTACATTTGGGGAAATTGTTTTTCACTCTGGAAGCTTAGCCTCAGTTGACGTCTTTTCAAATTTTCTATATTTAAGTTTAGATCATAAGCTATATTTTTGTTCTGGGGTTAACAAATGACATATTTTGGATGCTGAAAATTTGGCATTGTAGGCCAATGTGAATATATTTGGTAGCTTCTATAAGTCAGAAGTGTTAGGTCCAATTATGTTGACAACTATGTTAGCTACTTGGGAGGCATGGTATATAAGTCCATGCCAGATCTGGTCAGATCCTTAAGATAATTCTAAATTAATATTATGATGGAATTAAACCATACAAATTGCAAAGTAATCCTTTTGCTGAAGGACCATGGTAGAATGTGGCATGAATACTTTAGATCAATTGACAGGATTAGATGATAAAGTGTTGATATTGCACTTTTGTAGATCTAAAATTACAATTAATTCAGACAAGAGGAGAGAAAGAGCTTTCTCATTGACTTTTATATCTGAGCAGCCAATTTATGTAGAGACTCTCAACATAATATTAGATGGAAAATGGGGCATTCTACACTTGGATTTCCCAAACACTCTAAAACTTGTAAAATAAAACATATACAACTCATATTAATTATACTAGATAGACAAAAACCTTGGAATCCCACCATAGTTGGTCAATTTCCATGTAACTGGAGATGAAGAATTTGTGGGGAGGGTTAATGGCAATTTGGTTACACTTTTGCATATTGAAAATTCAAGGGTTTTCCCAGCATAATTATTTGGCAGAACCCACAATCTCATGCATTATGACATCAGTTTATAATTCATGTTATTTGAATGATGATGTAATGATACACATTACATCCTTCTTCCTCCACCTATTTGAATACCAAAGGTTTCCAGGCATTTGTTACTGTAGAATTTATAAAAAGATTAGAAATGGTGAAGTTGCAATGAAAGTGTAATCGTTCAGGAAAATCTCAATTTTTTGTGCAGGTTCTATAATGCTCTGCAAAGAAAAGGATGGGGAGCATTAACAAAATTAAGTTACAAAACAGATGGGCTAGAGGAGTAGGTGACTGATTGGGACGGGCATTTTGACTTGTTTCTTTGTCTGGCTGAATGGAGTTTTTCCAATCATAGGAAAGTATGTGATGATAAATGATATATGGCAGCAGAGGAAGGGGATGAAGGGGTCTTGATCAGACAGTTAAATGTCTTCTTTCTGAAGCATGATTGGAATCTGGAATGCTTTATACTCTCTCCTTTTTGTTTATGGAAGAAAGACACACATACATCACACAAACTGGCCAATCAAGAGAGCCAGAAGAAAGAGAGAGAGGCACAGAAATGCTGGCACTGCAATGTCCTTCATTTGTCAAAACAGATTGTGTTTGAAACACCATATGCTTGTAAGGCTAAAGAAGTAAGAGAAACAACAGAAAATAAATATTACCCAATATAGATGCTGAGGTGTTTTGTTTAAGAAAAGGACTATCTACATATCTACATAACCAGACTTACCCCACTGTCACCCTCCATAATTTAAAATATACAAAGGGCACACAATTGGGATCTTAGATATTTTTCAGAAATCAGGGTGTCCCTATTTTTCATTCCTTCATGCTCAGTATTCATCACTGTGATTGTGCCTACAGAACTCTAAAATCCCATTCTCCAGTTGATCCAGAATGTATTACCAAAATGTAACACATTTAAACAATGCTTAAAATATTGGCAGGAATCAATGGAAATGTATAGTGAATTCTTGCAAGGTGGTAAGACACTAGCTTAGTTACACTAAACATTTTGCAATATTAATGCATCCTGTTATGATAGTGATGGAAAGACAATACTATGCCAGAAGCTTAAAACTTTATGGGGAATTTTTAATAAATGCATCAGTGTGAACCATGGCTGTTTGGTGACCCAGTCTTAGATCTGTATGTCTCAGAAAGGCTTGCTGACAGCAGCATCTACAGGAAGAACAAGATCTGCAAGATGGCAGGTTTCTTTCTTGGGTGGGGTTTAGATTGCAACACTGCACCTATCATCTTGCAAATTTTTATTCCTCCCAAAAAGACATCAATGCCAACAGAGTTCCCAAAAAGTAAAACATTGAAAATCATGCTTAAGGTATACCCAAAATTTGTATACACATAACATAATAGCCAAATATTTTTTATTAAAAATCATACTTCCATAACTTGCAACAGGACTTACTCGTAACTACAGATGCCTTCCATGATACTATGATAATCTGTTAATCAGGTCTTGCTTTTATAGAGGTAATTTTATATTAGGGTCATAAAAGAAACCTGTCAGCATATTTATTTTCAGATGAAATGCTGTGATCCATCAAAGCAGACTGACAGTACAGAAGGTAGCAATGAATGGAGACCTTTGCTATTTATCATTATTTATTAGAAAGGTTTGTATACCAACTGGCATATTTGAGGGAATGATACCTAGAGCTCAGCACATTGTTAATGAAGCTATATAAAAACAACCCAACATATAATTTAATTGTTGCAACATGAAGCATCTCTTTTGTATAAGAATTTTATTAAGTTTCAGACAAAGATAAAAACTACAGAAAAAAAAACTACAAAAAAAAGAAAAAAGAAATTTTTTTTTTAAAAGTGTGAAAACACAAGAGAAAAAAAAATTTAGAGTTACAAAAAAAGGTGACTTCCGACTTTTAACACAAAGGATGTACAACAACTTTCCATAATCCCTTATTCTATATAAAACCAAAATCACATTATTTCTATAAATCATTCCATTGGAACATTATAAAAACACTAAATACAGTTGCTCCATCCTCTAATCTTAAAAAAAAAAAAAGAAATGTATGCGTGTGGTGTGTGTGTGTGTATATACACACACACACCTCCTGATCAACTACCCCCTCAAGGATACCATTTAATTCATTATTTCCTTCCTACTAATATTCTACACATTCTTGTCTACTATAATAAAGATCAAATTAAAAATCATATAAATTATCTACCATTATACTTGATAATACAATTTTAATAACTTAATCATGTTAAACCCAAAACCAAATAATATTTTAATACCTTAGTAATCTTAATCCAAATCATTAAAGATAAATGAAATCAGCCAAACCCTAAAAGCAATCCAAATAGATATTCTTAAACCTTTATCCCACTTCAAAATAGACCAAAGCATTCACATGTCCCCACAGTGCACACAGAGCATTTTTCTTACAGAAATCAAACAGCCCAACTGCTCCCCTCAAAAACTCCAACTTCTCTTCAAGAAACCTCTCATACATAATAACCCCTTCTTTTCCATGGTATTTCATCAGAAGATCAATTTTACTTATGGCTTGCAGCTCAATCTCTCCCTTTAACTTCAACTTGATTATCCAATCTTCCTCCAGCATTTTAACAGACATTTCTGTCACTGTTAAATTCTTCAATTCCATCCATGATATCCTTGTCCAAGTGACACATTTTAAAGCTCATATTTTCTACAATGTCCTGAATGCCCTGCATAAAAAACTTGGTAAGAATCAGAAAGAATCTGTTTGAAATCTCAATGGAAGTCAGAGAAAGTTTCTTCAAGATCCTCCATGCCTCCAGCAGTAGACCATGGCACCCTAGGAGCTTAACCAGAGAAAGTAGAAGATATGAAAGAATTCCGAAATGTGTTTATACAAGTGAAAGTGAGATATGCAGACAGTTCCCCAGGGAAAGCAGAAGCAGAAAACTGAAAGTTCAAAACAGCCAATTCAACATGTAGGAAAATGCTAATATCTTCAAATTTAGTACAAAAATAATAACAGGAAGACAATTATTTACTCTCAATCCTTCTTAATATCTGGATGGAAAACAAAGGATTTTAAAAGTTAATATACAATTGAAACTGGAGGTTTTTCTTTTGGGATTGATAGACAAACAGTAGGAAAAACTTTGTTTTTATATGTGATAACTGCAGTGAGATTATATGTGCAAAGATGGAAAGGTTTGGTACTACCTACAATGGAGGAATGGTTGGTGAAGATGATGGGATTTGCTGAAATGGCCAAACTGACTGCTTTTATTAGAGAAAAGACAATACATACATTTATTGCTGACTGGAAACCCCTTATAGATTTTTTGCGTGAAACAGAAAAAAATGAACTTATGGTTTTGACAATTAAAAAGAATAGATTATAGAAAAAATAGAGATATGTTGTAACCATAGAGCAAGAGGTAAACTTATAATTGTACTTATAAATGCTGTACAGAAAATCAGAAGCTACTTCTTTGTATTTTCTTTCTTCTTTTGTTTTTGCACTTTTTGTTTTTTCTTTTACCTTCTTTTACTTTTACTTTTTCTTGCTCTATATTCATTTCTATTCATTTTATCTTCTTTCTAATTTTTTTTAATAAAATTATATTAAAAAGAGAATATTATATTGTTCTAATTTTCTCCTCCTTTTCATCCACAGCAATCAAGGAAGACTTTACAATCAGATAAAGCTGGTGGCTAGAGGAAACCTGTTGAAGTTAAATTACCATGATAATAAAATCATCACAAAGGCAACAATATCAATACAGTACATTATTTCTTTTAGATTTGGATTTAGTATTCAGTAGCTGCTGTATAGTTTGTTGTGGTGTTGAACACATTACATGAACAGAAAATCTGAGGCAGAAAAGGTAATTCATAATATTGACAATGATTTTAAACAAAGTTAATTTTTTTAGTGTACTTCAGAAATTATCATATAAATCATAATCTGAGCTATGGAAAGACAGAAAATAAACAGGAAATATTGTCCAAGAGCCTTGGGCCAGTCCCTCTCTCTCAGCCCAACTCACCTCACAGGGTTGTTGTAGTGGGGAAACTAGGAGAAGGAAGGAGTATTAGGTATGTTCACCGCCTTGAGTTATTTATAAAAATAATAAAGGGAGGATAGAAAATAAAATAAAATAAATAAATTCTGGTCAGTCAAGTCTGTATGAGTTCTACAAGCAATATAGCAGAATTTAGAGACATTCAGAAAGCGTAAGTTCTGATCTGACAATAGACACCAAAGATAGAACAAGCATTGTAAAGGAGGCTATTAGGGCCTAGAAAGTATCATTTCAAAAGTAGAAGACCTGTCCTAATAAAGAAAACAAAAAGAAACATAAAGTCTGGCAACAGAAATGTGAAGAGATGGGGAGGGAGGCAAAAATAAAAATGGAGGAGCTTATTGCCAAAACTGTGAAAAAGTTTCTTCAAATACCTTAGAATCAGGAAGCCAGCCAGGGAAGCCATTGGTCCTTAGATGAAGGAGTCAAAGGTGTGCTAAGAGGAGAAAAGGAAATTGTAGAATAGCAAACAAATTCTTTGTTTCCATCTTCACAGAAGAAAAAAATTGGATAAGCCTGACCTCTTGTTCTTAGGAAGGGAATCAGATGAACTGAGCCATAAAGTGGTGACAAGAGAAGCGCTAGGCCTTATTGACAAATTGAACAACAACAAATCACCAAGCCTTGATGGTATCCACCCAAGGGTTATTAAGGAGCTTAAATCTGGGACTGTGGACTTTCCAAATAAAATATGCAACCTATCTCTACATTTGGCCTCTGTGGTTGAGGACTGGAAGGTGGCCAATGTAACTCCAATTTTTAAGATTGACTCATGGGGAGATCCAGGAAATTACAGGCCTGTTAGCTTAACATCTGTCCTGGGGAAGCTAGTGGAAACTTCTATTAAAGATAAAATTACCAAACATTTGGAGACACAGGCCTTGCTCAAGGATACCCAACATGGCTGACTAATTTACTAGAGTTTTTTAAGTATGTTAATAAACCTCTAACTTGGCCCAATCAAAACCCAAAGGTAATAGTGTTTCTTGTGAATACTCATAATAATTCAACTCTTGCATAACAGACCCTTTCTACCTGGTAGTAAACTTGTCAGCTAAAATTAAAGAAACTAATCCAGAAGGGGGAAAAAAAGATAATTTTTGCTGGTAATTTAGAGTGTTAATCCAGCGTCTTGGTGAAGAACCACATTTGGGACATACCAGGATGAAGAAGGATAAGCATAACATCTCTGGGCTGCAAAAAATCCAGTTAAACACTAGATAACAGCAAATATTTAACATTTTCTGTACCTCTTTTCTATCTAGTGGTTATATTGATTTTTCAACCTAGCTTCTGGTCCAATGTAAAGAGGAAAAGAATATAAGTTGAATGCTACATACGTAACTGTGAAATGTTGCTATCTGGATTAAGGATAAACTTCCAAATCTATATTACCCAGTTGGATTTACCTGCATTACTGTTGTGATGACCAATTCTAAGAGCACAGTCCTAGATACTTGGTGGAATGTAACTTATTTGTCTAAGAAAGATTTGCAATGCTATGTCCGAAATCGCTGCAGAATAAGTAAAAAAACAACCCTTAATTCAACTCAGATACCATATATAAATGATATCCCTTTGTCTATCAAACTAGTGTGTATGCATGTGTGTGTTTGCATCTCTAAGAGCCCAACAATTCAACCCTGAGCTTCATATATTCTCTATTATAGGTACTGTAATTGATTTTATTCTCTAACATAGGTTATTTTTGTATATGTGAAATATATCCTATTCTGGTCAGTCATTCGCTTCTATAAGAAATAATATGAAAATATACAGAAAGCAATTGACTGGAAACATATCCACATTACTGGGATAATGCTTCCTTGGTTGGATCCACTTGTTTAGATTGTATGAGAAAAAAATGTTAAATAGGGACACATATTTGTAAATATACTGAAATAAACACATTTCTGCACTGCCTTTCTGCAAAAGTACAAAGTTTGAATATAGGCACACATCTAACACAACTATTATACTCTAACATTGAATTGTGTGCAGTGGCATGGATTATCAGATACCTGCTGGAATTCTGGGCCTCATCTATCTGATGTAGTACAAATCACTGGAGACCAGGAAAGTAAGACTTTGGTCATGCAGTGCTAGTGAACATCCATACATTAGCATACATGGACAGCCACTCTGACATGGTTGCCTAAAAATGAGATAACTTCCCTGGAGTTAGCAGGAGATTCCGAGAACAATAGCTGCAAGAAGGAGTGTACAAAAGATGAAAGAGGAGGATGGGATTCTTTTTTTAAAGAGAGGGCTTCTGCCAGATGACAACTTTCATCAGGAAACATGAAAACTCAATTTAGCTCCGAGAAGCCAATGACAGGTCACTAAAGAGTTGAGGTGGGCAAATCAGCCAAGATCTGATTCAAAATTTAAGATTTGAAGGATATCAGTTTGTATTCAGGCTTTGAGATTCAAAGACAATAAGCATCAATTTGAGCTGATTCAACAGTTAATTCAAGTCAAATCACCCCTTTGAAACTTCACAATAGTCCTAGTGAAAGGGTTGAGATGAGAGTGTTGTAGTGCCTCTCTCTCTCTCAACTCCTAGATCCTCCTCTCAAAAGGATGGCCATTTTCAGGCCATCCAATTTTAGCTGGTAGCCAGCTGAAATGAATTGTCCAGCCATGTTCAATCCAATTTATATCTCATTGCCCTGAGAGTGTACTACTTCAGTAAAAAGAGATGCATGTTCTGGCTTGTGCCTCTAAAATTAGATTCATTTTTACATTCAGATCTTTCAGAATTGGATATTGTTGGTGGCATAACTGTCTTCAAACTACACAGTCCAGTGTAGAACATGCAAGTTAATATTGTTATTCTGAACAAGTAGGTACCGTCCTACATTTGATTCAAAGTGGGTCTGTCTTAATCAGATAACATGGAGAGCATCTGCTAGATATTAGGAATTAATCCAATTTTAAAATTGATTCCATATTGAATTTGTGTATTTCTCAGCTTTGTTGAACTCCTAACAGACTAACTGTTAAAATATAACAGTTCCTGGCAGCATATCTCTGCCTTTAAGAACTGGGTGTTGGCCCAGGTTTCTTCATTTCAGAAAATGCACATCAGTGGTAGCAGAAGTAGCAGCAGCTTTTTCACTTCAGGCAGTGAGTCTTCTTGGCTCTTTCCAGCATAATCTAACTCTATAAAGCACCAAGGATCTAAAAAATATGGAGAATATTCAAATGTGTTATGCTTTGCTTTCAAAACAAGCAAAGCAATGTTCTTTTATCTCTGTATCTTTAATATAAGTTTCTTTCTGCAGACTTTTAAGCTAATTCCCATTTGATTTTCTCTCTGCCCCTAAAAAGTTTTATGGTCCAAGAATGATCTCCTTCAGAGAGCAATTCCCCAGGTTTCATGCTGCCATGACTCTGGTGTTATAAAAATCAAGATGATTACCCTTGATTAGAATTGTCAATGTTTTTACAGATGTGCCTGAATTGGTAATTGCTTTCCTCTTTAAAGTGACAGGCAATCATTTCAATTCAACCACTGTTCTCACTCCTCCAGCTTAAAATCACTGATCGATTTTTTTAAAATACGTATATACACAAACACATTCTCTCACGTATATTCTTGTAAATAATGAATACAAAGGCATGGCACCATGTTTGAAGTCACACCTCATCACATTTGATTCAACTCTTTTCACAGCCTTGAATCTTGATGGTTTCTGATGTTTGCTTCCCTATTGGAAAAGGTGATGCAAGCTGTCATCGATACTTCCAATTAATACAGATCAGTTACAGTCGAACAGCCTGTACAAATGTAAAACTAACAAACATTTCTTCAGCTTTGCCTACCCCTCCCCAGGTGTTGCTATGATTCCTAGCTCAGCAGGTGAAAGTAATGTAGCCTGGATTTGACAAGCATGTTGACAAGAAGTTTCCCTTGTGCAAAATAGTAACAAGGAAAATGAGCCTCATGCTGTAGCACAGTTCGATTTATTAATGTTATTTTGGTAAACTAGTATATATAATCACAGGGAAGCCTTATTACAATGACAAGAAAGCTTCTGATGACACTATAAATAAATACATCTCTCAGTAGCCAAATTGCGGGGGGGGGGGATCCAGATGTAAAAAAAAGACAGGACTTTTGTAAGATACAGTTTTATAGCCACATTTCAGTTGGCATAACAATCATTTTGAGTGCCTGAAGATTTATTTGATCACTGGTTGAAGATTTAACTAGTTAAAGTGAAGCTGGGAAAATGTTCCCAGTAGAAAAGATCCCCCCACCCCCCAAAAAATTCCAAAAATGGTCATGCTGTTTTGATCCTAAGAGAATCTGATCTAGAAATCTATAGCTGAATTCTGGTGCATGAAAAAATACCTGCAAGACAAACTTTGTCCATAGGTAAGTGTATGTTTCACATATTTGTCAGCTGACAAGTTGTATCTTTCACAGGAAGGAATTGGCCACATCCGTACATGCCCAGCTAACCAACAGATTGTATCTAATGCCACTGTGGGTGTCAAGCTCAAATTACACCAGAGGCATAGAGTTTGGACTGAGCACAATTATACTTAATACAGATAAGTAGGCACTGCGTGACAGGACAATGAACCCTGATCTGGGCTGCCAGATTCCTCTAGATAGCAACAAAGGCTTAGAGTTTCCTGCATCTCTTTGCTGCCATATAGTGGTCATCTGGGTTTTTGCAGTGTCCTGCAGGATAAACCTTACTCTTCATTTAAAGTGCAGTTTGGTTTAAGGCGGCATATAGTTCTGCTGAAGTTTATGAAATAAACTGCCCTTGAACCTTTGTATTCTTGATATAGCTTCAAGTCCCGCTTTAGGATTGGTTTTTTAACTATGAAAGAAGGGTTATAAACTTTATAAATAAATAAGAATATGTCTCTGCTTTGGGGCTGGGACAATAGTGTTTCTTCAGTGTTCAGCTTTGCAATGCAGAACATTATTTCATACTAGAAAGGATGAAGTAGGCATTTCAAGGGTACTGCCCAGTAGAATAGGCACTCTGAAACAGGGGTGTTCTGTACCACTCATTGTATTGGCTTTGAAAATTGAAACTTGGAATGGTTTGGCATATATTTCTGATCTTCTTTGGAATCTCAGTTGGTCACTGTTGCCTTGAAGTAATGAACTTCACAAGTTAATTGCATCTCAAGGAAACAAAGGCATTGTATTTCTATCACTATTCTTTCAGTTTCTTCACTTGACTTAGTTTGTGTCATCCCAAAATAAATCTAGACACCTGCTTACTTTGCTGAACCCAATTTTTGTTCTGTGATGTCCATCTTACTTGCCATTTCATACTCATAATGTAATGCAGCCATCAGTGTCTCTTTGCCAATGATATCCACTGAAATTAGATTCATTGCTTTAATTTTATTGCTATTCATTGCTATTATTTCTGGTACTAGACAGGCAGTTGCTATTGTATCATAGTACCAGACCAATAGCAGGTGAAACGGTGTATTAAAAAAGAAAAATGACAGCATTTCTGTCTGTAACTTCATTATTACCCTAACTGAACACCCATGTGAAAGATATTCATATTGCACCATTATCTCATCCATCATTTAGCTATCAAGGAAAAGAACAATTACTCACTAGAAACTGTTTACTTTTCAGCATGCATTCTTCTCTCTGTTTCTTTTTATACTGGAGAATGATGTTGTTGTTGTTTATTCGTTTAGTCGCTACCGACTCTTTGTGACTTCATGGACCAGCCCACGCCGGAGCTTCCTGTCGGTCGTCAACACCCCCAGCTCCCCCAGGGATGAGTCCGTCACCTCTAGAATATCATCCATCCATCTTGCCCTTGGTCGGCCCCTCTTCCTTTTGCCTTCCACTCTCCCTAGCATCAGCATCTTCTCCAGGCTGTCCTGTCTTCTCATTATGTGGCCAAAGTATTTCAGTTTTGCCTTTAATATCATTCCCTCAAGTGAGCAGTCTGGCTTTATTTCCTGGAGGATGGACTGGTTTGATCTTCTTGCAGTCCAAGGAACTCTCAGAATTTTCCTCCAACACCACAGTTCAAAAGCATCGATCTTCCTTCGCTCAGCCTTCCTTATGGTCCAGCTCTCGCAGCCATATGTTACTACAGGGAACACCATTGCTTTAACTATGTGAACCTTTGTTGTCAGTGTGATGTCTCTGCTCTTAACTATTTTATCGAGATTTGTCATTGCTCTTCTCCCAAGGATTAAGCATCTTCTGATTTCCTGACTGCAGTCAGCATCTGCTGTAATCTTTGCACCTAGGAATACAAAGTCTTTCACTGCTTCTACATTTTCTCCCTCTATTTGCCAGTTATCAATCAAGCTGGTTGCCATAATCTTGGGTTTTTTGAGGTTTAGCTGCAAGCCAGCTTTTGCACTTTCTTCTTTCACCTTCATCATAAGGCTCCTCAGTTCCTCTTCACTTTCAGCCATCAAAGTGGTATCATCTGCATATCTGAGATTGTTAATGTTTCTTCCAGCGATTATAACTCCAGCCTTGGATTCCTCAAGCCCAGCTTGTCGCATGATGTGTTCTGCATACAAGTTGAATAGGTAGGGTGAGAGTATACAGCCCTGCCGTACTCCTTTCCCAATCTTAAACCAGTCCGTTGTTCCGTGGTCTGTTCTTACTGTTGCTACTTGGTTGTTATACAGATTCTTCAGGAGGCAGACAAGATGACTTGGTATCCCCATACCACTAAGAACTTGCCACAATTTGTTATGGTCCACACAGTCAAAGGCTTTAGAATAGTCAATAAAACAGAAATAGTTGTTTCTCTGAAACTCCCTGGCTTTTTCCATTATCCAGCGGATATTGGCAATTTGGTCTCTAGTTCCTCTGCCTTTTCTAAACCCAGCTTGTACATCTGGCAATTCTCGCTCCATGAACTGCTGAAGTCTACCTTGCAGGATCTTGAGCATTACCTTACTGGCATGTGAAATGAGTGCCACTGTTCGATAGTTTGAACATTCTTTAGTGTTCCCCTTTTTTGGTATGGGGATTTAAGTTGATTTTTTCCAATCTGATGGCCATTCTTGTGTTTTCCAAATTTGCTGGCATATAGCATGCATTACCTTGACAGCATCATCTTGCAAGATTTTGAACAGTTCAGCTGGGATGCCGTCATCTCCTGCTGCCTTGTTATTAGCAATGCTTCTTAAGGCCCATTCAACCTCACTCTTCAGGATGTCTGGCTCTAGCTCACTGACCACACCATCAAAGCTATCCCCGATATTGTTATCCTTCCTATACAGGTCTTCTGTATATTCTTGCCACCTTTTCTTGATCTCTTCTTCTTCTGTTAGGTCCTTGCCATCTTTGTTTTTGATCATACCCATTTTTGCCTGGAATTTACCTCCGATGTTTCTAATTTTCTGGAAGAGGTCTCTTGTCCTTCCTATTCTATTGTCTTCTTCCACTTCCACACATTGCTTGTTTAAAAATAATTCCTTATCTCTTCTGGCTAACCTCTGGAATTTTGCATTTAATTGGGCATATCTCCCCCTATCACTGTTGCCTTTTGCTTTCCTTCTTTCTTGGGCTAGTTCTAGTGTCTCAGCAGACAGCCATTTTGCCGTCTTGGTTTTCTCTTTCTTTGGGATGTATTTTGTTGCCGCCTCCTAAACAATGTTGTGAACTTCTGTCCAGGGTTCTTCCAGGACCCTATCTACTAAGTCCCTTAAATTCCCTATCTACCAGTCCCTTAAATCTATTCTTCACCTCCACTACATATTCCTTAGGAATATTAGTGAGCTCATATCTAGCTGATCTGTGGGTCTTCCCTAATCTCTTTAGTCTGATGCTAAATTGTGCAAGAAGAAGTTCGTGATCTGAACTACAGTCAGCTCCAGGTCTTGTTTTTACCGACTGTATAGATGTCTGCCACCTTTGGCTGCAAAGGATGTAGTCAATCTGATTTCGGTGTTGTCCATCTGGTGAAGTCCATGTATAAAGCCATCTCTTAGGTTGTTGGAAGAGAGTGTTTGTTATGCAGAGTGAGTTGTCTTGGCAAAATTCTATCAGCCTATGTCCTGCTTCGTTTTGTTCTCCCAGGCCATGCTTACCTGTAATTCCAGGTGTCATTTGACTGCCCACCTTAGCATTCCAGTCTCCCGTGTTGAAAATAACATCTCTTTTAGGCGTGTTGTCCAGTAGGTGCTGCAGATCCTCATAGAACTGCTCTACTTCAGCTTCTTCAGCATATGTGGTTGGGGCGTATATTTGGATCACTGTGATGTTAGATGGCTTGCCCTGAATTCAAATTGAGATCATTCTATTGGGTTTTGGATTGTATCCACACACTGCTTTAACCACTTTACTATTAATTATGAAGGCTACTCCATTTCTTCTGTGGTCCTCTTGTCCACAGTAGTAGATCTGGTGGTCATTTGATGTGAAGTGGCCCATTCCAGTCCATTTCAATTCACTGACACCCAGAATGTCTATCTTTAATCTTGACATCTCACCAATAACTACATCCAATTTGCCCTGGCTCATAGATCTTACATTCCAGGTTCCAATGGTGTGTTGATCCTTAGAACATCGGATTTGCCGTTCACCACCAGCACCATCGGCCACTAGCCATCCTTTCAGCTTTGAGCTAGCTGCGTCATCACGTCTGGGGCCAGTTGAACTCATCCTCTGTTCCTCCCCAGTAGCATTTTTACCATCTTCCAACCTGGGAGTCTCATCATCTGATGGTATACCGACATATCTCTGGTTGTACTGATCCATTTAATTTTTACGGCAAGAATACTGGGGTGGGTTACCATTACCTTCCCCAGGGATCGCATTTAATCTGACCTCTCTGTCATGACCTTCCCATCTTGGGTGGCCCTTCATGGTTTAGCTCATGGCATCATTGAGGTGCTCAAGCTCCAGCACCACAACAAGGTAATGATCCTTTGCTGAAGCAGCAAGTATATAGCAAGGATAAATAGTAAAAGAAGCAATTGGGCTTTTTTTTAAGGTCAAAAAAATCCATCTGCTCAAGTACCAAACTGGTGTTTGCATTTGATACTTGGTATTTGGAATCAGCTCATTAAACCAACCTTCCTTCCTTCCTTCCTTCCTTCCTTCCTTCCTTCCTTCCTTCCTTCCTTCCTTCCGCTATCTCAGTTTAGGACTAACTTCCCAGCAGTGGAGTAATTTCAACCGGGTCTACCAGTCTCAACTATATATCATATCATAAGCTAGAAAACTGCAAACAGATCTATATTACCTATGTTGTTTCTATTTCTGTTTCTTTCCTTTCTAGGACCATTACTATTTTTGAAATATAGAAGGAGTTTTGAAGCTGCTACTGATTCTGCTTTGTGAGCTGTTGCTGAAAGAGAAAATACTGTCCAAAGGAAAAAGAGATGATAAAAATAAAAGCAAAACAAAAAACAGATACTCACTTGGCTATTATTTCAAACTATATTTATGGTCAAAATTATTTAAAAAGAGTCATTATAACATATACTAAAATGTGGTACTTGGCTTAAAAATGTATTAAAACTCCAAGCCACACAGCAGATGTCACAAAAGTACAAAGAATGCCACAGTAGGTCTGGGTTATCAGAAGTGTTCTCAGGAAATGATGCTTTTGTTAAAGTATTGCACTGTTGTGACACAAACTCTACCCTTTCCATACAATGTTACAACACGTGCACAAAAGGGTGATGCTTGCATCATGATGGTGCAATGCTGCTATTGTCATTTGGCCTCCTTCCCCTTGCAGACACCTCCATAGGTCATAGTCTGATTGTAGTGTATTTTATACAGTGGACGTTACTTGTCTGTGACTTATTTGCTACCTTTCAGACAAGTTAGTACAACAAGGTGGAACACAACACAGAATTCAAGGCAATAAACATTGCTGTGTGAATTTATAGGTATGTACTAAAGATACAGAGAATTTAGATTTCAGTTTTAGCTATTTTTTTAAAAACAACAATTGATGAGATTTCAGAAAACCTAGCTATTCTCCGAAGCTTTGGGGTAGGGTGGATGGATCTGCCTGTTTAAGACTGGTGTGTTGTTTTGATTGCCATCTTTAACTATTTTGTAATTCTCTTTTAGATTAATTTTACTGTATCCCTATTTACCTGTTATCTGTTTTTATGCTGTTCTTTACTTTGTGAGCTACCTAGAGCTGGTTGGAGTTGAGCAGCATCAAAATCAAATCAAATCAAATCAAATCAATCAATCAATCAATCAATCAATCAATCAACCAATAGCAGAATTTCTAGCCCTTATAAGTGAAGACACATACCTGAAATGGCAATGTCTACTGAAATCTCAGAGAGTTGTCTGAAATGAATTTTCCTGCACAGATTGATTTCCCCATGCAAAACCAACTGAAATATTAAATACACTCATACAGTGATTAATAATGGTTGCATAGTTTTCTTCTCAGCATCACATTTTCTGTATTAATTAATTTTGTTGGAGATCAGATGCAGATTGCCTTCAAGTTGTTCAACAATATGACTACTTTTAGGATTGGGGCTTGCCCCATTCCTGAGATTTTTCAATCTAATGCATATAGAAAGTCTGAAACGTGTAGCTCTTCTAAATACCCCACAGGTTAAAGGACTGAATCTTAAACCAAAGCATACCTGATACTGTGCAGCAGAGGAAAATTAAAAGAATTAAGATTTATATTCTTGGGCAATCTTTTCTCTGAGACAAGCTTCTGATTAATAAGATAAACATCAAGAAGAGCTAAAGTATAGCATGGGGTGTTTGATCCCTTTCCTTTTCATTTATAGCTAAATGAGATGATGAGCTTGAGGAAGTGAAGAGATTTGCAAGACGTTTATGAAGTGCAGATCTAATCAAAACTTGGGAAGAAGATTTTGCATTAGTTCAAAACAAGGTTAGAATTAGAAATGAATTATAATAGGCATATTTTCTTCCATAAGAAACTGAATTTCTGAAAAAACCTGGGAGATTTACTCTCTGCTAGAAAATCCTCAAGTTTCCATGAATCCTTTTATCTTTATATCCTGGATAAGGCTGGATTTTGAGAGAGCTAATTTTTTTCTCCCATTCATTAATTGGAAAAATAGCTGAATTTCTTCCTTTAAAAAAAGAAAGAAAGAAAGAAAGATGACAGACACTTTCGAGACAGCACTGGTAGTAAGTAAAAGACAATCCCCCATAGCCTAGTCTGAACTATTTCCTCAATTTTAGAGCTTTAAGAATTTGCTGCAAGCTTTCCTCATGTGCAAGCTAGTTCTTTTCTTCTTTTCTTTCTTTTTACCATGGCACTGACCAAGGGCAACCACAAGGTGTATAACATCTCTTAGGTTTGTCACTCATGAATTTGAAGGAAAGTAAGGAGACTGTACACTGTTAGGGAACAGAGACAATAAAAGGGGGATTGGAAATAAAGGGATTGGAAATACCAATGAGGACAGACAATTTCAGGTCAATATAGTTTTCTGTATACTTCCTCAAGCCTTCACCTCCATCTTATCTCTTGCCCATTTATAAGGCATCCTAGAGCCATCTTTTACTTCTTCTGGTTTAGGAGTGGTTGTTTTCCTTCTCCTGATGTGGATAATCTAAGGTTCATTAGAAAGGGCCTACATCTGACATGGTCAGGAATATGGCTGGTTAAGCTTGTTGCGATACCACCCCTTCTCCATACAGTAAGTGAGTACTCTGCCTTTGCTGCTTTTTTACTTTGAATGTGAGGAGCCTGGATACCTGGTGTGCCCAGCCTATTTCTTTGCAGGGGGGTGGAGACTGAAAATGGGAATATTGATCTCATGGAAGAGAAGATGTTTCAAAAAAGTTTTTTTTTTTTTTAGACAGGAACCCTTGTTGCATACAGTGTATCTGATTTGGGATCTCAAGTGATGATGATCTGAAATAAATTTCTTTTTAAAAAGTTGATAAATTTCTAGGCTGCAACCCAACCTGAAGTACTTCCACAACTATCAAGCCTCTACAGACACTCACAATCAAGGCTACAGAATCCTATTCATCAGATTTATTAAAAGGAAAAAAGGGGATTAGGTTAAGAATCTTGGAAACTGTGTCCTTCAGTATCCCCCTTTTTCCCTTCTTCCCATGTGCACTCCCCCGATAGAAATATGGATGCTGATTCCACCAACCTGGCAGGTTTTTGCCATGTTAATACCAGTCTTTGAATCATTCATATCTTCCAGAGATTGATCTAACCCTTGGCTATACCCCATCTCTGTAGTTCCTATAGGACGTTTGGACGATCCCTTAGTCTGCATCGGTTCCTTCCCTATGTACACATGGTGCCAAGAGCATCACTAGTACAGAATGCTATTTAGAGAGCCAACTGAAAACTAACCAGTGTGAGCCAACCCTGGGGCAATTTCATCTATGCCAGGCAACCTTGCCAATTTAAGTGAAAAAGTATTGTTTCATTTAAAGGGCAAAATATTTTCTACAATATTATCTTGTACCTTGTACAGGAAACCAGCTGGTCTCCTTTTGATTTCTTTATCTGAACCTTATATATTTTCTCCTGAATTAAGGTGGGTAGAATCTTGATCTTATTTGTGATTTAGGCTAACAATGTTAGCCTAAGAAGTCAGTGATTGAAAATACAGTGAAAGGTTACACACAGTGTCACAGAAAATCCATTTCCTGGGATCTGCCTGATCTAAACTAATAGCAGAGTGATTCTAATTCATATGTTCATATTTCCTTTAATATCCTCTATGATATATAGGAAATAATAACAATACAAAGATTATTAGGCAATAGATTCCACCAAGAACAAAAGTTCTGTAATGTTCAAGGAGGCAAAAAGAAAAGTTTAAAGATGAGTATAAAGCTTATCATTTGGACAAAAAGTGTTTTAATAAGAACAATAAAAATGAAATCGAATCCTTATTTTCTCTAATCAATGAGGTCTCTTCTCAGGATTTGGCTGTGATTGCTCTTGTTTTCTGATTCCAGCTTTCAACCTTTTAACAGATTCTGTCTGTTGCTCCCCAGCTCTTCCTAGCTCATCCAGTTCACGCTTCCTGCCAATTCTCCATATGTTCTGCCTTGCCAGGACTAACCAGATGTCAATAAGGGATTTTCCCCTGCCTTCATTTTCAGATTGTTTCCAACCTGAGATGGAAATAGAACATGCACTAAAACAAAGAGCAAGAATGGGCAGGTAAATACAAGTTAGGAAGTCTCTAGTATCTGCTTATGCACGCTAAGTTTCCAAAGCTTGCTTTCTAAAATATACATTATTAGCCTAGACACCAATTTGTGCAACATTTTCAAGTTCATTTTCTTTTTCAGCACGATCTCATCATTTAAGATTCATAACTGTATCATTTCTGAAATCAGTGCCATAGATTCAACAATACCCCTTTCCTCCAGAAACAAAACATAGTTGTTGTTTATTCATTTAGTCGCTTCCGACTCTTCATGACTTCATGGACCAGCCCACGCCAGAGCTTCCTGTCAGTCGTCAACACCCCCAGCTCCCCCAGGGACGGGTCCGTCACCTCTAGAATGTCATCCATCCATCTTGCCCTTGGTCGGCCCCTCTTCCTTTTGCCCTCCACTCTCCCTAGCATCAGCATCTTCTCCAGGCTGTCCTGTCTTCTCATTATGTGGCCAAAGTATTTCAGTTTGGCCTTTAATATCATTCCCTCAAGGGAGCAGTCTGGCTTTATTTCCTGGAGGATGGACTGGTTTGATCTTCTTGCAGTCCAAGGCACTCTCAGAATTTTCCTCCAACACCACAGTTCAAAAGCATCGATCTTCCTTCTCTCAGCCTTCCTTATGGTCCAGCTCTTGCAGCCATATGTTACTACTGGGAATACCATTGCTTTAACTATGCGGACCTTTGTTGTCAGTGTGATGTCTCTGCTCTTAACTATTTTATCGAGATTTGTCATTGCTCTTCTCCCAAGGATTAAACGTCTTCTGATTTCCTGACTGCAGTCAGCATCTGCAGTAATCTTCGCACCTAGAAATACAAAGTCTTTCACTACTTCTACATTTTCTCCTTCTAAAACATTGCTCATACCAAAAGCCCATTCCTCCATATAGTTTTGAATAAATTGACAAAACTAAATTCCTGTGTTATGCAATGGTACATCAAGGCCAACACAGAGTTGGGGGGGGGGGACAAGAATCTTTTTGGGCTTGATATCAAAGTTATAAAGGTAAATTCTCTCTTGAGTTTGACTCCTCTTGACTACATGGACTTGTCTGTATTGTTCTCATGGAAGGGGAGTGGTTTGCTATTTTGTTCAAGGAAACTCCAACCCTGAGATTCCCTGACGGTCTCCCATATAAATGTTAACCAGTTCTCATCCTACTTTTTTGAGAACAGTCAAGATTGATGAGATGCTGCCATCTAAGATAGGAGGCCTCAATTTTAGAAACGTACTAATGGTTAAATGTTTTCCTTTAATTCAAGTTATTTCTGGTATGTGAGGTGGACACATTTCATATTCTTGAGAAGCTTCACTTTGGAAGACAAAAAAAAGTTATTTCTGCAGATGCACAAAAGCCACTTTTGAGGTGTGAATTAACTTCTCTATTCCATTGTTTAGGAATATGAAGGCCTCTTCTGGACGCTTCAATCAAACTTTTTGTTGAAGCAAGGCACCCTTTTGAAGCTCGGCACAACCCCACAAATTGTGTTTCATTTTAATCTGGTGTCATATTTTGCTTTTGTGTGTTAACATTTTAACTTTTTATTAGGACTAGAGACCTCAGCACAGGTAGCAGTCAGGCTTCTCTGAATTTCTGAAAGGTCCTCAGTGACATCTACAGGGGTTGTGAAGGTATATAAACTTATTTGTCTATTCTATTGAAGAACTTTGCACCAGAACCTTTAAGAGATCTTGAATTCATGTTTGTATGAGATCCAGCTCTGCTAGTGTTTCCAAAAGGGAAAGTACAACCATTTCACTAAAGCATGACTGAAATTTTAGCTTTGAAAAACATAATATAGAATTATCTTTCCACACTACAAGCCCATTGTATATAGTCATCTCATGCCAACAAAGATGAACTGCCCATATGGACAACTCTCACTGGATCATCACAGCTAAGGGCAGATGGCTGAGACTTTTCACCAAACAAAAGGCATAATTAAACTAATAGGAGAATTCTGAGAGCTAAAAGTCATCCAACATTAATTAAGCCCTGGGCACTGGGATCAAAGAGGATGAAAAAGTCTGTTCTGGCAACCATAAATAGTTGGATGTTATGAATACCAAATAATGTTAGCATAATATATTAAGCATACATTGCCTTATTGTACTTGTCATGAAATAGCTTTCTTAAAAAGTAGAATATTATTTTAGATGGCTGTTACTTTTGAGTGCATAAACAGGGCATTTTTCACTGAATAAGGAGTAATATTATTGATTGCTAAGTTCTCTTTGCTCACAGATAGCTAAAGAAATTATGCTTGGCTTTTGTGCTGGGGTCATCCAGCCTTGGAAAATGGTGATTGTCCCTTACAGGAATGTGCAGGAAGGGATCAGAAAGCAAATATTCTTTTATTCTGATTGGTTGTCAGAGCAGATGTCACTTCATTGTGAGAAAATGTTACTTTCCCAAGGGCCTTGACTATTCAGCTATGCTTTGCTTTCCACCAAAAAAAAAATAAAAAAAGAAAAAGTGGGGGGAAAAGTCATAGTGGGGAAACAGAGACAGAGGGAGAGACAGACAGACAGACAGACAGAGAAATGCCATGCAATCATTTATACAAATGGGTTCAAGAGCTGCAGTTCCACATATGAATAACAATCAGTTGACAGAGATGGCAATTTTTGGAAGGATAATCCAGAAGTAGGAGTATAATTCAAACTAGAATTTTACAGTGATTTTATCACAGTATTTCAGTTTTAATCTGTTAAATATTTTCATTGCAGTTTTACTCTTGCAAATGAGCCAGTGGAAAAGCAACACAAAACATAATGCAAAAAAGAAGCAAAAAAGAGCAAAGCAAACAAAAGATCATCATTATGGCTGAACCGCTGCAAACCGATATTTTTCAAATGCAAAATACTTCTGTTTTCTCACCTGTTAAAATGATTGAAATTTAGCTGAATTGCAAATGGCAAAGAATGAAAGAAAGAAACCTAAAGATATCATGACTCTGTTAGATCTTTCATATTTGTCAACAGCAAGCTCTACAAACTGTTCAAACACCAGTAGAGATACATTTCTTACTTCTTCAGAAACTTCCACATACCTTGTTACCAAAATATATTACTGTTGCTAGCTTCAGTTTTTATATTAGCATAAAGCTATTCTACTAGTAAGTTTCTAGTAAGTTTATTTTATTTTAATTCATTTTGGATGAAACTAGTTTCAGACATCTACTTCTGCACTGGAAGAGATTGTATCATTTATGGATGTTAAATGTTCTAATCAAAAGATTTCTATTTTGGTCTTTCACAGTAGGCTATCTCCAATCTCTTGATTCATATCACAAATGATGCAGTAGGAGTTAGATCTAAATAAGATCCCTATAAATTTCCCATAGTGATAAACCTTTTAACTCTTTTCCCAGATCAAATTGGGGATGCTAAGTATTTTTCAAATAGTTGGAAAATGTCTTTGTTAATTTAGAAACCAAAGCAGACTAGACTATTATTTAGATAACATCAGAAGTGCAGTAGGACTGCTTGGGTTCTCTTATCAAACCTGCTACTCCTAAAAGAGAGAAAGTGATTTTTGTCTCTTAAAAAAAGGAAGAGAAATTCATTTGTTTCAAATTTTTCAGTATGGCTTTCCCATCTCCCAGACCTGTATGCCAACCGGAAAGCACTAGTGTGTGCTTAACTCAACATTCTCCAAAATGATGTGATTGAATTTGTAAGTCACAGTATATGAAAGAGAGCAAATGTGCATAAAATGCATATATTTGAGAAATATTATAAGTTATATATATATATATATAGAGAGAGAGAGAGAGAGAAATGTTTCATACAAACTATGCACATTTGCTAGAAAAGTATATGCAAAAATACATGTTATCAAAATACACACACAAATGTGAAAAAAAAACAAGGTAAATGAGCCAAAAATGACAGATTCAGCCCTCTCCTTTTTCTTTCCTTTTTTTTTTCCTCTTTCCCCACCACTCTTTTTTTTAAATTAGAATATTTCTCATAAAGCAACATGAAAAGGAAAGGAGAGAGAACAGTCTACCACACCATTGTTTCAGCCACAGCCACAGAAGTGGTATGGAAATTATCTAGCTTATATTGTGTTTTGAGCCAGAGAAAAATTCTCAGAGAATGTTCCTTTGGTTAGAATATTGATCTGGCTGACTATCATTTCAAAGTAATATTGTGAAGAAGGGTTATTACAAAGATCAGCCCAATCAGTAATTGTGATCATTGTCCAGAATATAAGGCAGCTGGTAAAGACTATATAAAGTAAGGCAAACTTTGGTGTTGAATCAAAAGCTCTCATATTTTGGGAGGCAATGGTATAACAAAGTCTCCTTGTAATATTTGGAGAATTATTTTTGGAGGTTGCTTCCTTCCTTTGTCCAAAGCCTTTGGAGTAAGACTATGTCTCCACTAGTGACTCATAGTCTCTTACAGCAACATCCAGCCATGATTAAAGCAATATAAAGCCTGTCCTCATGGCTGTTATTTTGGCAAAATGAGAGCTGGATGACTCTAGAACTGTGTTTCTCAACCTCGGCCACTTTAAGATGGGTGGACTTCAACTCCCAGAATTCTGGCCCCTATCCAGGGGCATCTTAAAGTGGCCGAGGTTGAGAAACGTTGTTCTACACTGAGCTTGAGTTGTAATGACTTCATGAACACATCCATGTTGTTTTCTTGGTAGTAATATGGATGCAAACTGTCATTCCCTTCTTCTGGGATTTTTTTTTTTTTTTAATTTCTGGTCTAGCTTACAGTCCTGGTACTCCCAGGAGAAATCCCCCTTCTCTCCCCTCATGGCATTTCATCTTGGGCTGCTGGGCTGCTAGTGTTTGTAAGACTGGCAAGTCTCTTAAGCCAAAAGAGCCAAGCTGATGGATGGGCTGGAGAATGGAGAAGAACTTCATCTCCACCCGCTTTTCTATCCTACTTACTTGTCAGCTGGACTACTTCTGGGCAGAGCTTTACCAGTCTTACGGAAGACAGTAGACAGACCACTCTTCCCATTACTTAAGAAAATGGTTACCAGTGTGAAACACCTCCACATAGGTGCCCTGTCACTTGGGCAACTTGAAAGATGGCTACAGCCTCCAATCCAGGCCCCCAGTCATGCTACATTCACCCCAGCCTGTCCTGTGAAATGTTGTCCCCCCCCCCTTGCTTGTACCTGGCACCAAAGAAAAATATTCCTCTTTCTGCTGATTTGCTGCCCCCACTCCTTTTTATACAAGGGTAGAGAAGTATCTAGAGAAGCTGTGTGCAACTAGATGGGTGGCTATATAAATTGAATGAATGAATGAATGGAAATGAGAGCCAGATGTGAAAGAGGGTCTGTACTGCTTCTGTCATATTAGGCCAATTTAGCTTTCCTCACTCTTTCTCCATAGCCCCTGGTTTTCTAAGCCTGCCATCCCATCAATTTCTCTATTCTGTACATATCCTGTTTGTGTACTTCCCTTCTTCCAATTTCAATTCAATCTCTGCTTGTCCTTTAGGCTTGAAGTTTTAGTTGTACACAGGTTTTATCAAAAATATTCTACTTATCATCTATTTTGTTCAGTTAAAGATAATTTTTATATTTTATTCCAGATTTTCTAATAAACTATATGCAAAAGTTTAGGTGCTCCTGTCCAAACTGAATCCCTAAATAAGCAGAAGCTGGCATAGCCTCTGCATGGTACAAAGTTAAGCATGACATCCTTCTGCAGATGTTTAGACAAGTTAATGTATAACAACATAGTGATGAAGAGGAGGCCGTAAATGCTATGAGAATGTTGAAAAATGGGAAAGCTGAAGATGTAGATGTTAAAACTGGAGAAATGTTAAAATGTGAATGTGGTTTGCTTACAGAGTGGCTGTGTGACTTGGTGAATGTGTGTGTAAAGGATGCATCTATGCCTGATGATTGGAAGAATGCTGCTGTGCAAAATGAAAAATGGCAAGTGTGAATACAGGAACTACAGAGGGTTCCTTAAGTACGCCTGAGAAAGTATTTGGCAGCATTTGGATTGCAGAGTAAAAAAGTGAGAATGCACAAAAGTTGGGAAGTGCAGTGTCGCTCTATGACAGGTAGAGGGTGTGCTGAGCAGATTTCTGCTCTTCAGCAGATCATTGAGTAATGCATGAATGTGAGAAAGAAAACTGATTGTATGCTTGTTGATTTGGAGAAAACATACAGAAAATGAATAGCCCTTAATTATGGAACATTTTGCATGAATATGGAGTTGAAAATAGGTTGCTCCATTTTAACTTGCTTCTGAGCAGCCAACAGGACAAGCCTGATCTCTGGTGGTAAACTATACTACAGTAAGGGGGAATAAAAGAGAAGCATCTTCTCCTAGTCTCAGCCACTCTGATATCCCAGTAATGGAGGTTGCCAACAGTTTTTTCTGAGTTGCCTATATTTGGATGGGTCAATTCTAGTTGAAGAAGGCAGCCCTGCAAGCATCTTGATATCAAGCCATCTAAGGCTTCATAGATTCAAACCAGCACTTTAAATTGCACCCAGAAACCTACTGGCAGCTAATACAGGGATCACAGGTGTAATATGTTCATGGCACTTAGCGCCAGTCAGCACATGAGCTGCTATATTTTTTTTATCGACTACAGTTTCCAGGTGGTCTTTAAAAGCACCATTATGCAGAAACTTGTAAAGTCCATTGCAGTAGTCCAACTGAGTGGTGATGAAAGCATGAGTTATTCCTCTCATTCATGGTAGGGATGCATCTGGTACATCAGCTGGAGCTGGACAAAGGCCCTCCTGGCCACAGCCTCCCCTTGTCCATCCAGCAGTTACTGTGAATTCAAGACCTTCAAGTCATGGAGCTACTTTCTTAGGGGAATTGCAACCCCTTCAAGAGACAATACCAGTACTGATAGAGAACTTTGATATATAAAGAGCAACTCCATATTGCTTGGGTTTAACTTCAGCCTCTGTCTTATTTATATATCTTATTGGTTTGTTTGTTTGGTCCACACAATTGACTAATGACTCAGGGTGATATACAGGAGTGTTAAAAGCAAAAATCGACAAGACAATAAAATAATTGAGACAACAACCATGCTGGGGTGGGGGGATAAACACTTAGAACCAGCAGGTTCATAAGTTGTTCTAACCCAGTGCCTGCTGGAACAGCTAGGCTTTTAAGGCCTTTTGAAAGGACAGCAGGGTCAGGATATTATGGAACTTCCTGTCTGGACTGTAACAGCCATCAAACACTGGGCCAAGACTTTGACTGCATTGCCAGTTCAGCCTGGGATGGCAGTTTATAATTGGTTTCATATACATGTTGAAAAGTAGGGAGAAGATTGAATCCTGTAGTACTCCAAACATCCAAGGCTGACCTATCCTTACCTACAGCCTGCAACTGGAGCTATCCACTGAGGAAGATGTGGAGTGGAACCACTGAAGCGCAGCAGCCTCTGATCCTTAGCCTCTGTAAGTGGTTCATAAGGATAACTTAGTCAATAGTACTGAAGGCCACCAAGCATCTAAAAGGACCACAATGAGTAAACAGCCCTCATCTGGGTCCCAACAAAGGTAGTCTACTTGAAAGACCAATACTGTTTCTGACCCACAACAAGGCTTCAACCCTAACTGAAAAGGCCCCAAATAATCAGTTTCTTTTAGAGTGCTCTGTAGTAGTCTTCTCACCATAATCTCAGCAATGATTTTCATATCAGAAGCTGAATTCCAAAACTCCTACACCTATTTCTATGCTATGTGTCTAGCTTCATCCTTCAGAAAGACTTATGTGAGTATTAATACTATCCAACACAAAAAGATCCACAAAATGGACCAACTCAACTCACAGGGTTGTTGTTGTGGGGAAAATAGGAGGAGGAAGAAGTATTAGGTAAGTTCGCTGCCTTGAGTTATTTATAAAAATAATAAAGGCAGGGTAGAGATAAATAAATAAATAAAAATAAAATAAACTCTGTTTATCTGTTAGACTGCCTGTTCTTCAAGAGTTTAAGGCAGTAACATCTCCTTTCATTTTATCCCCACAACAACTCTGTACTGAGCTGAAAGAGAGTGACTGGCCCAAAGTCTCCCAGTGAGTTTTCATGGCTAAGGACTTGAACCTAGTCACAGTCCAGCAGTAGTTAATCAGCATGTCACAATGGGTAAGATTTTCAAACAACTTCAGATTTTGCCTTGAGCCAAATTAAACCTTTTCTTCTCAAAAGTATTAAACTGAGAACAGTTCCTCTGATTTATACACTAAGTCAAGTATTTTAGTGATTGTGGGAGGTCTTTAGCCTGAGCTTGATGTGTGCATCAGCCAGTCTTTATTGTATTTTCCCTGCTCTGATTGTGTTTGTCCTCTTGTGTTTTTCTCTTCTGTGACCTTGCATTCTTAGAATGTTGTGAGTCTGTCGGTATTCTTCATGGTACACATATTTTGACAAGCTTGGTAATATTAATTGGTCTCTCAGGAGCTTTCTGTAATAAATCTGTCTTACTGGCAGTCAGAAATACATGTGAATGCTGGTTTTCTTATCTTCACTATTCAGTGGAGGCCACACCATGGAAATATGAGGAGATATAACAAAGCTGCCCCTTCAAACACCTCTTTGCACTTCTGCTTGTGGTGGTGTGGGAAGGAAAAAAAAAAACATGATCCTATATATTGCAAATCTTCCCTTGTTTTACCACAACAGGTTTTAAATAACACTTCTGTTTCTCTTATATTATATCTTATATCACATTTTTGGTTTGGTTCTATCATAGTTTTATTTCTAAATGTTCAATTACGACTCTGCAACCAGACTTCGGGCAAACAGCATTAGCAATGTACCTGTGCTGTACTGCTTGTGATATAAATATTATTGCACAAAGATCTCTCTCAGGGCCTGATCATTGTGATTATGATTTATTTAAATTTATTGGCCACTTAACTCCAGTGGACTTGGTCCTTAATTCTGCACACAGTGTGATG
Source organism: Candoia aspera (assembly GCF_035149785.1). Lineage (NCBI taxonomy): Eukaryota > Metazoa > Chordata > Lepidosauria > Squamata > Candoiidae > Candoia > Candoia aspera. The sequence goes on along the minus strand of NC_086153.1, from coordinate 108,408,043 downwards.
GTTCTAAATAAGTAGGCATGTGACCCAAGAATGCCTACCAAACATTAATAATATTACTCTCATTTTTTAATGAAAGAAAACATGGTTTAAAACTACTGTTCTAGGAAGGGAGGGAGTGAGCGAAAGAAAAAAAAAGATGGAAGGCAGGTGGGCAGGCAGGCAGGCAGGCAGGCAGGCATAAAATCAGTTTCTGATCTGCTTGAAAGAATAAAAACCTCTGAATCAAATGCTGCCATCCCTATTCATCCCCACATGGCATTCGAGAAGGTGTTAGATAATCCTTCCACAAAGTGTCAGCACTAACACGAATACCTTCTTTCCATTTATTGTGTCTCTACTCACAATCCAGCACACTTTAAACAATGGGGAGATCTAGAATATTATATCTTGGTAGAGTGATTGATGATGACGATGATGATGATGATGATGATGGATAGATGATAGATAGATAGATAGATAGATAGATAGATAGATAGATAGATAGATAGATAGATAGATAGATAGATAGAAGTTATATAGCCACCCATCTCACAGAAGTGACTCTGAGCACTTAGGACAGCTTACAGGATTAAAACAACCCCACCAAACATAGCCATACAGTATATTTTTCACGTAAATACATGTATTTGTTCAAATAAATTATTCCAGTTAAAGGGAAAGGAAACCTAGCTCTCTGCAATCCTTACATCTATAGTGGAACTGCTAAAAACTTTTTTTTTTTAAATCCCTACTTCCATAGATACAATCCTATTTGTAAACACTTTGATCTCATCCATATAGCAAGTAGCAACCATTTCCTACCTTTTCAGTTACTATAATAAGTTTATTTAGATTATTTTATATTTATTTTCATTTATTTATTTCTTCAGCTATCAAAATTCAAACCAAGCAGTATACTAAAAGGTTTTAAATATTAAATTAAAACTAAGGTAAATTCAAAATTGAAAAGCTGTTCCAAAAAGTTGCACCTCTATAAATGAACAAAATTCTGAGAAGTGTGACTATAAATGCAACTAAATTTGCAAATGTAAACTAGTTCCTCAGATATGTGTATGAACCTCTGCTAAACCTAGCAAAGCTATCTTGAGTATATCTGTACAGCCCCATATCCTGAAAAGAGAGCTGCAAATGTTGGTCTTGTTTCATTCTCACATTTTTGGATGCTGTAAAAAGAAGGTGAAAACTGAGGGTCTGGCTGCACAAAGGCTGTCTGTCCCATATTCATGACATAGGAAGAACAAATCAGATTATTTCTATTTTCATATTTGTTCTCTTGCATATTCCTTCAGTCTTGTTTCTGAATTGTTGTTGTTGTTTATTCGTTCAGTCACTTCTGACTCTTCATGACTTCATGGACCAGCCCATGCCAGAGCTTCCTGTCGGTCATCGCCACCCTCAGCTCCCCCAAGATCGAGTTTGTCACCTCTAGAATATCATCCATCCATCTTGCCCTTCGTCGGCCCCTCTTCCTTTTGCCCTCCAATTTCCCTAGCATCAGCATCTTCTCCAGGGTGTCCTGTCTTCTCATTATGTGGCCAAAGTACTTCAGTTTTACCTTTAATATCATTCCCTCAAGTGAGTAAAAAAAGGTAAAGGTTTCCCTTGACGTAAAGTCCAGTCGAATCCGACTCTAGAGGGCGGTGCTCATCTCCGTTTCTAAGCCTTGGAGCCGGCGTTGTCATAGACACTTCCGGGTCATGTGGCCAGCATGACGACTCGGAACGCCGTTACCTTCCCGCCGAAGCGGTACCTATTGATCTACTCACATTTGCATGTTTTCGAACTGCTAGGTGAGCAGGAGCTGGGATTAACAACGGGAGCTCACCCCGCCGCGCGGTTTCGAACCGCCGACCTTCCGATCGACAGCTCAGCGGTTTAACCCGCAGCGCCACCGCGTCCCTGAGTGAGTAGTCTGGCTTTATTTCCTGGAGTATGGACTGGTTTGATCTTCTGGCAGTCCAAGGCACTCTCAGAATTTTCCTCCAAGACCACAGTTCCAAAGCATCTATCTTCCTTCACTCAGCCTTCCCTCTGGTCCAGCTCATGCAACCATATGTTACTATGGGGAACACCATTGCTTTAACTATGTGGACCTTTGTTGTCAGTGTGATGTCTCTGCTCTTAACTATTTTATCGAGATTGGTCATCGCTCTTCTCCCAAGGATTAAACGTCTTCTGATTTCCTGACTGCAGTCAGCATCTGCAGTAATCTTTGCACCTAGAAATACAAAGTCTTTCACTGCTTCTACATTTTCTCCCTCTATTTGCCAGTTATCAATCAGGCTGGTTGCCATAATCTTGGTTTTTTTGAGGTTTAGCTGCAAACCAGCTTTTGCACTTTCTTCTTTCACCTTCATCATAAGGCTCCTCAGTTCCTCTTCGCTTTCAGCCATCAAAGTGGTATCATCTGCATATCTGAGATTGTTAATGTTTCTTCCAGCGATTTTAACTCCAGCCTTGGATTCCTCAAGCCCAGCACGTAGCATGATGTGTTCTGCATACAAGTTGAATAGGTAGGGTAAGAGTATACAACCCTGCCATACTCCTTTCCCAATCTTAAACCATTTTATTGTTCCTTGGCCTGTTCTTACCGTAGCTACTTGGTCGTTATACAGATTCCTCAGGAGGCATACAAGATGACTTGGTATCCCCATACCGCTAAGAACTTGCCACAATTTGTTATGGTCCACACAGTCAAAGGCTTTAGAGTAGTCAATAAAACAGAAATAGATGATTTTCTGAAACTCCCTGGCTTTTTCCCTTATCCAGCAGATTTTGGCAATTTGGTCCCTAGTTCCTCTGCCTTTTCTAAACCCAGCTTGTACATCTGGCAATTCTCGCTCCATGAATTGCTGAAGTCTACCTTGCAGGATCTTGAGCATTACCTTACTGGTGTAATGGTTGCCTATCCCAAACACTCAGACTCACAAGAGGTTACTTAAATGAAATCTGATTTATTAGGGAAATTATGGCAGATACAGAGAAAGCTGAGAATGACTAAAAGCGCGCCAAATACAAACTAAAAACCCTCGGCTCCAAACGTAATCCCTCCCCCCTACCGGCCATAGCAACCACCCCCCTCCCAGGTGCTGGTAACCATTTTCCACACATCCTGGGAAAGCAACCTTGAACACATGAGATAACCCAAACACATTCCAACCCAGCAGCCAAGAGATAACAACTCCCTTACGAGGAATCCTCCTCCCTCCTGAGATCAAACACGTATCAAGCAAATGACATGCGAAACGTTACGATGTACCAAGCACATTGAAATGGTGAACATGACATACTGCCCCCCCCAAAAAATCAATTTATGGCCCGGTTTGGAGGGGTAAGCATTATGGAAACGACGAACAAGAATAGGGGAAGCCACATCATGAGCGGCCACCCATTCTGGGTGGGGGAAATGTTTCCAGCGAACTAGGTACTGCAGTGTGTTGCGAAGGTGGCGAGAGTCAAGAATTTCTTTTACTTCAAAGTGTTGTTGCCCATCAATCATGATGGGAGGAGGCGGCGGAGGTTGATCATGCCAGCAGTCAGAGCGTGTAAGGGGTTTGAGCAAACTGCAATGAAAGACGGTGTAAGCATTTCAAGTTATGCAGCAAACCAGGTTTAAAAGTCACTGGGTTAATTTGTGCCACAATAGGAAATGGGCCCACAAATTTAGGAGCCAATTTCTTCGATGGTTGAGAGGACTTAATGAATTTGGTAGACAGGTACACCATGTCACCCACTTGAAACGAAGGGTGAGGGGCACACTTTTTATCAGCGTGCTGTTTGTAAGCAGACTGTGCATCTGCTAGCGCCTGCTGGATGACCGGCCAAGAGTCCGCCAGCTGTGTTGCCCATTCGGACAGTGAAGCAGGCAGGATAGATGGCTGCGGCAAGTCAGGGATTGGGACAAAGTCCCTGCCGTGAACAGTGCGAAAAGGGGGTTGACCAGTGCTTTGATGAACGGCGTTGTTGTAGGCAACCTCAGCAAAGGGAAGGAGGTCAACCCAGTCGTCTTGTTGATAATTCACGAAAGCACGCAAATATTGTTCCAGTGTTGAATTTAGCGCCTCTGTGGCCCCGTCAGTCTCAGGATGCCATGCCATGGACAATGCCTGTTTAGTGCCCAAAAGTTTTAAAAATGCCTGCCAAAATTGAGAGGTGAATTGTGTGCCCCTGTCAGAAATTAAGTGGGAGGGACATCCGTGTAACCTGTACACATGTACAAGGAATAGGCAGGCCAATTGTTGTGCTGAAGGAATGGAGACGCATGGGATAAAATGAGCTTGCTTGGAGAAATAGTCTTTTACTACCCAAATAACAGTTTTTCGTTGGCTGGGAGGTAACTCCACTATGAAGTCCATGGAAACCTCCTCCCAGGGGCAAGCAGGACTGGCCACTGGTTGTAACAAACCTTGAGGCTTTTCCACCTTACGTTTAGACATAGCACAAACAGAACAAGAAGCCACATAATCTTTCACATCTTTGCGCAATGTGGGCCACCAAAACTGTCTGCGAACCAGGTGCAAAGTTTTTACAAAGCCAAAATGCCCAGCAACCTTATCATCGTGCGAACGGAGTAAAACCTCCTTTCGCAAGCTGTCAGGGACATAGAGACGGTTGGATTTCCAAGCGAATCCCCAGTCAAAAGTAACATTGTCTCTATTGGCTAGCAACCAAGTGTCAGTTTTTTGCTCCTTTAGAAACTTTTGTTGCAATTGAGATGAAATGGACAAGGTGCCTTGTGGAGCGGAATCACTGCCAGCAGGCTGCTGTGCACGGGCTTGGCTGCGGGTCACAGCCGGCATTCCCAGTTGTGGCTGTGTCCACAGCGTGCTGACCACCTCTGGCGCTGAGCTGGAGTCCTGGGGTTGCCTGGACAGCGCGTCTGCTAAAAAGTTCTTTTTCCCTGGGATAAGCTTCAGTTTGAAGTTGAACCGGTTAAAGAACTGAGCCCAGCGGACTTGTTTAGGGCTCAGCTTGCGAGAGGTACTAAGGACTTCCAAGTTCTTATGGTCAGTCCACACCTCAAATGGGTGATTAGCCCCTTCCAGCAAGTGGTGCCAAGAGTCCAAAGCCGCTTTGACTGCAAAAGCCTCCTTTTCCCACACATGCCAACGTCTCTCCGTCTCAGAGAATTTGCGGGACAGGTAGGCACATGGCTTTAAACAACCCGCCCCATCTGCTTGCAACAACAGGGCTCCAATAGAATAATCAGAAGCATCCACCTGAACAACAAAAGGCTTGGAGGTTTCAGGATGTTGTAAAATAGGCTCCTGTGTAAAAGACTCCTTCAGCTTATCGAACGCCGCCTGACAAGCCGGAGTCCATCTAAGCAGCGCGCCTGGGTTTTTTACCCAGCGGGTTTCTCCCATCCCCTTCGTCCGAAGCAAATCTGCCAGGGGCAAAGTTATTTCCACGAACCCCTTTATGAACAACCTGTAGTAATTGCTGAACCCCAGGAAACTTTGAAGTTGCCTGAGGGTGCGGGGTCTCTCCCATTCTAAGATGGCCTGGATTTTAGCAGGATCCATCTCTATGCCTTTATCTGAGATCCTGTACCCCAGATAATCAATTTGTGTTTGATGGAATGCACATTTGGACAGTTTGGCATACAACTCAGCTTTCCTTAGCTTGCGAAGTACCTGCTTAACCAACTGTACATGTTCTTCCAGAGTTTCAGTATAAATCATCATCCAAATAGACCAATACCCCTTTAAACAGATGTTCATGTAATACTTCATTGATCAATTGCATAAACACCCCAGGAGCCCCAGCAAACCAAATGGTAAAACCTTATATTGAAAAGCTCCCAACGGGCAATTGAATGCCATTTTCCATTCATCCCCCTCCCGGATCCTGACACGGTAATAGGCTTCCCTTAAATCCAGTTTCGAGAAGATTTTCCCCTTAGCCAGATGTGATAACATATCTTTTATCAAAGGCAAGGGATATTTATTTGATATTGAGACTGCATTGAGCCCACGGAAATCGGTTGTTGTTGTTTATTAGTTTAGTCGCTTCCGACTCTTCGTGACTTCATGGACCAGCCCACGCCAGAGCTTCCTGTCAGTTGTCAACACCCCCAGCTCCCCCAGGGACGAGTCCATCACCTCTAGAATATCATCCATCCATCTTGCCCTTGGTCGGCCCCTCTTCCTTTTGCCTTCCACTCTCCCTAGCATCAGCATCTTCTCCAGGGTGTCCTGTCTTCTCATTACATGGCCAAAGTATTTCAGTTTTGCCTTTAATATCATTCCCTCAAGTGAGCAGTCTGGCTTTATTTCCTGGAGGATGGACTGGTTGGATCTTCTTGCAGTCCAAGGCACTCTCAGAATTTTCCTCCAACACCACAGTTCAAAAGCATCGATCTTCCTTCGCTCAGCCTTCCTTATGGTCCAGCTCTCGCAGCCATATGTTACTACAGGGAACACCATTGCTTTAACTATGCGGGCCTTTGTTGTCAGTGTGATGTCTCTGCTCTTAGCTATTTTATCGAGATTTGTCATTGCTCTTCTTCCAAGGATTAAGCGTCTTCTGATTTCCTGACTGCAGTCAGCATCTGCAGTAATCTTTGCGCCTAGGAATACAAAGTCTTTCACTGCTTCTACATTTTCTCCCTCTATGTGCCAGTTATCAATCAAGCTGGTTGCCATAATCTTGGTTTTTTTGAGGTTTAGCTGCAAACCAGCTTTTGCACTTTCTTCTTTCACCTTCATCATAAGGCTCCTCAGTTCCTCTTCGCTTTCAGCCATCAAAGTGGTATCATCTGCATATCTGAGATTGTTAATGTTTCTTCCAGAGATTTTAACTCCAGCCTTGGATTCCTCAAGGCCAGCTTGTCGCATGATGTGTTCTGCATACAAGTTGAATAGGTAGGGTGAGAGTATACAGCCCTGCCGTACTCCTTTCCCAATCTTAAACCAGTCTGTTGTTCCGTGGTCTGTTCTTACTGTTGCTACTTGGTCGTTATACAGATTCTTCAGGAGGCATACAAGATGACTTGGTATCCCCATACCACTAAGAACTTGCCACAATTTGTTATGGTCCACACAGTCAAAGGCTTTAGAATAGTCAATAAAACAGAAATAGATGTTTTTCTGAAACTCCCTGGCTTTTTCCATTATCCAGCGGATATTGGCAATTTGGTCTCTAGTTCCTCTGCCTTTTCTAAACCCAGCTTGTACATCTGGCAATTCTCGCTCCATGAACTGCTGAAGTCTACCTTGCAGGATCTTGAGCATTACCTTACTGGCATGTGAAATGAGTGCCACTGTTCGATAGTTTGAACATTCTTTCGTGTTTCCCTTTTTTGGTATGGGGATATAAGTTGATTTTTTCCAGTCTGATGGCCATTCTTGTGTTTTCCAAATTTGCTGGCATATAGCATGCATTACCTTGACAGCATCATCTTGCAAGATTTTGAACAGTTCAGCTGGGATGCCGTCGTCTCCTGTTGCCTTGTTATTAGCAATGCTTCTTAAGGCCCACTCAACCTCACTCTTCAGGATGTCTGGCTCTAGCTCACCGACCACACTGTCAAAGCTATCCCCGATATTGTTATCCTTCCTATACAGGTTTTCTGTATATTCTTGCCACCTTTTCTTGATCTCTTCTTCTTCCGTTAGGTCCTTGCCATCTTTGTTTTTGATCATACCCATTTTTGCCTGGAATTTACCTCCAATGTTTCTAATTTTCTGGAAGAGGTCTCTTGTCCTTCCTATTCTATTGTCTTCTTCCACTTCCGCGCATTGCTTGTTTAAAAATAATTCCTTATCTCTTCTGGCTAACCTCTGGAATTTTGCATTTAATTGGGCATATCTCCCCCTATCACTGTTGCCTTTTGCTTTCCTTCTTTCTTGGGCTACTTCTAGTGTCTCAGCAGACAGCCATTTTGCCTTCTTGGTTTTCTCTTTCTTTGGGATGTATTTTGTTGCCGCCTCCTGAACAATGCTGCCAACTTCTGTCCAGAGTTCTTCTGGGACCCTATCTACTAAGTCCAGTCCCTTAAATCTATTCTTCACCTCCACTGCATATTCCTTAGGAATATTAGTGAGCTCATATCTAGCTGATCTGTGGGTCTTCCCTAATCTCTTTAGTCTGATCCTAAATTGTGCAAGAAGAAGTTCGTGATCTGAACTACAGTCAGCTCCAGACCTTGTTTTTACCGACTGTACAGATGTCCGCCACCTTTGCCTGCAAAGGATGTAGTCAATCTGATTTCGGTGTTGTCCATCTGGTGAAGTCCATGTATAAAGCCGTCTCTTAGGTTGTTGGAAGAGAGTGTTTGTTATGCAGAGTGAATTGTCTTGGCAAAATTCTATCAGCCTGTGTCCTGCTTCGTTTTGTTCTCCCAGGCCATACTTACCTGTAATTCGAGGTGTCATTTGACTGCCCACCTTAGCATTCCAGTCTCCTGTGATGAAAATAACATCTCTTTTAGGCGTGTTGTCCAGTAGGTGCTGCAGATCCTCATAGAACTGCTCTACTTCAGCTTCTTCAGCATTTGTGGTTGGGGCGTATATTTGGATCACTGTGATGTTAGATGGCTTGCCCTGAATTCGAATTGAGATCATTCTGTCGTTTTTTGGGTTGTATCCAAGCACTGCTTTAGCCACTTTACTATTAATTATGAAGGCTACTCCATTTCTTCTGTGGTCCTCTTGTCCGCAGTAGTAGATCTGGTGGTCATTTGATGTGAAGTGGCTCATTCCAGTCCATTTCAGTTCACTGACGCCCAGAATGTCTATCTTTAATCTTGACATCTCACCAATAACCACATCCAATTTGCCCTGGCTCATAGATCTTACATTCCAGGTTCCGATGGTGTGTTGATCCTTAGAACATCGGATTCGCCGTTCACCACCAGCACCGTCGGCCGCTAGCCGTCCTTTCGGCTTTGAGCTAGCTGCGTCATCACGTCTGGGGCTAGTTGAGCTCATCCTCTGTTCCTCCCCAGTACCATTTTGACCATCTTCCGACCTGGGGGTCTCATCTTCCGATGGTATACCGACATATCTCTGGTTGTACTGATCCATTTAGTTTTCACGGCAAGAATACTGAGGTGGGTTGCCATTACCTTCCCCAGGGATCGCGTTTAGTCTGACCTCTCTGTCATGACCTTCCCGTCTTGGGTGGCCCTTCACAGTTTAGCTCAAGGCATCACTGAAGTGCTCAAGCTCCAGCACCACGACAAGGTAACGATCCTTTGCTGAAGGTTTCTGAATTAACCTATGCTAAAAATGATTTTGAAAGAAAGTCTCCCCCCCCCCCCCCGGAACAGGGGTAGGTAATACAATTCCACAGATTTATCTTGGCATTCTCTAGGCTTTCTGTTGTAGCATTTTTGTTTTTGTTTTAAAAAAGAAAAACCAATTAAACAAATAAACAAAAGAAAATGACTGCTGCAAAGCAAAACACCAGTCTCTACTATTGAGTTCATTCGCAGGAATTTTTTTATACCTTGTAACTATTCGACCTTGGGGGAGCTGGGGCTGGTGACAACCAACAGGAAGCTCTGGTGTGGGCTGATCCATGAAGTCACGAAGAGTTGGAATCGATTGAACGAATAAACAAAGATTTCACTGGAATGGTCTCAGTGTCCAGAATATATGACATCCAGTTTGCATGGTTAATTTAAGATTTTTGAATCACTGAATCCAAAAAGTCAGATTCTTAAAGAAAATAGCTTTTCTGTATATGCACAAGAGAGCATTGTGTCATTGTATTCCTTCTGACACAACCAATTCAATTTGACAATTCAATCCAAACTGACAAACCCATTCAGAAAGTTGATTTGGTTTGGAGTTTCAGTCTAATTGCTTTCAAACTGAGTCTACAAATTGAATTTTCATACAGCCCAAATACAGAGCATCCTAGGGGAGCTCATTAACCACTATGTAGCCATCGTGTGAATAAACAATCTCCCATGGTGGCCATTTTGTGAGCCTGCCCACCAGGTACTTCCAACTGTCCCTGGCTCCCCAAATTGCTTACTACTTCTTTAGACTATGCCAAAATGTGTGTCTAAAGCTAAAACTTCTCACTATGTACAGTTTCTTATAAAGCCCCATTTGGAATTGTGGATTCATCTATTTGGAAGGTGGTTCCTGAACGGCATAATAGAGCACTTTTCAACTATGTGGACAATGTATCTGGTAATTACTTCAAATGAGAAGGTTTTCTTGGTCCAGAAAGTCCCACTAGTACCATATCTTCAGGTTACTTGGGATTTGAGACTGCATTCATGCATTCATAGAAGTGGATAAATCACAGTCTTAATAAATGTATGGAAATAATTCATTCAAAGAGAACAATTGGTCCAGTCCTCAATTAATGTAAACTGATGTATTTTCTATTGATTTCAGAGAATGAACCAACAATGATTTGTACCATTATGTAAATTACTCCTTTTGAATTGCATACTTTCCTTTTCATATATTTGAAAGATTAGTATATTTACCATAATGCAAAAGCCCTTTAATATTTTATACAAGATTTTGAAGGATGGGTCTGCCAACATTAAGAATCAGAACAATTTTGCTTTGCACTGATGTTCATAAAATTAATGCAGTTCTTATAATTGCACGTATTATTTGGACGTTCACTGAAGAATATTGACTTTAATTACAAAGCTCATATGCATACTGATGAAATTGTTGTGTGATTACCATCTTGTGGTCTTGAGAGTATGAGCAAACTATTGCAGGAGTAGAAGAAAACCTTATTTATTTTTTGTGACTAATATCTGAAAACAGGAAAGGAAGGTATCTTAAAAATATTCAGTGTTTATACAACAACACCTACAGGAACCATAAAGAAGTATCTTTACAAAGAGATTCAGCGTAATTCAAGATATTCTTAGAACAATATCAGATAGACATCAGACTTTAATAAGACCAAGCACAGGTACTGATTTGCTGACTGTCAAGCATCATCTTTTACAAATCAAATAGTATTAAATTATTTACCATTAAGAATATATATTTCATTCTAGCCTTGTTTAGAAAAAATAAATGGAAGTCCAGAAAAACAACCCACTATTCTATGGTGTTCTGAATTTTTGCTCAGTTTAGAAAGTCTTTTATTGGTCATCCCCGCAGGTCAAGGCTTCTTATAAACCAGTCCTTGATTCTTTTCTCTAGGCATTGGTTCCCAAAATTGTGTGTGTACGTGCTTGTATGTGCTGACAGTAGACTTCATCCTTCCCTAGTTTCTTTTCTGTCACATGAATCATAGGACAACACTCCTCAGTCTGTGCTGGGCTGCCTAGAATCATTTGTGGTGTTTTTGGCAGTCCTACTCTAATGTCCTATTCAAGATACATGTGGCTACTCTGCCCAGACTTCTCTTTGTCTCTTTCATTACAGAGATATGTTGCAGTCAGAATTTGGCTGGGCCACCTCTCATTACTTTCAGCTGGATTTTTCTGGGGCAGTTGCTTGCTTTGTTGAGGGCTTACAAAATAGACTTTACCTCAGCACTTTGATCAAAATTATGGAGATAAGGCCAATCCGCCTTGACTAACTGTCTTTTTCATTAGAATAGCTTCTGCACATGCCGAGATGCAACTTTTGGGTGAAATTGTTGCTCCACTGTTTAGAAGTGGTAGAAACAGAGTTGTTTTGAAAGGGTGCATACATAATCCTTCACTGAAGCAAAAGTGCCCCTTTGAAGCTTTGCATAGCTCTGTTTTCCTCAGATATTCTAAATTCTCACTGCTCCTGGGGTGTTCTTCCATGGTGTCCTCAGGCATCAGAGACTTGACTTTCCTTCCAGTGTAAATGCTGAACAGTTCTTCCCCTTCACTTCCTCCTCCGTTAGTCTGTGAAAGCATTAAGAAGACTTCCTTATCTGGGATAAAAACATAGATCAGAAGGTTGTTTTCAAGGTGGCTATTTTATATACCCCAAAGTAAACGGACTATTTCTTACCTTTGGTGGAAGGAGGCATATTGCTAAATGAATGTATTTGCTTGCTTGCTTTCTCTCTCTTATCAACAAAATTGAAAACTTCTGCAGAAAATACTTTTTCTGAATGTTTGAAGTCTCTCAAAATTTGCAGAATGCATTATAGAACGTATCTACACAATTATCAACATTACTATCATTATAAAATAATATTTCAAGGATGACACTTTTGAAGCACTCTTCTCTCTGGTCAGGCAGAAGGAACTCATGAGGAGAGCCTGATGGAGGGCTATGGACACAGTTGTCAGCTCTTAACTATCATACACATTTAATTTTTCATTTTATATTTCTGACCCAACTGTGGTCTGGATTATATGATGGCCTAGATTAGCATCTTTCAGAAATATAGTGCCTAGGAAGAGAGCCTTGCTAACAAATGGGAGAATGGGGCAACTAAAAATAACTTTCCCCTTCTTACTTCCCTCTGCTACTGAGATACATCTCTGGCTTTTTCATTCCTTGGCTCTATGCTGAACATTTGAACTCCCTGTGATTACTCTGGCTACACACCCTGAACTCTATTACCATTGAGTTTTGCTCCCAAAATTCACATGTTTTTTTTGTTTTTTTTCAAGTGGTACCCATATAAAAGCTGGAGTTGGAGGTGGGAGCCTCAGCTCTGGACATGTTGAAGTTCATTCTAATCATTCTTGAACACTGTAGGACTAAGCATGGCATCTACATAGAAAGAGGCTATGAAGATATAGTTATATTCGGCCCCACATTCAAAACTGGAGAGTGGCCCAAATAAATATGATAAAACCCCCAATGGCTGAATGTTCTCTGTGGTTCACAAGCAGAGCAGGGTTCTTCTAAGAGACTAACCATCCCCAAGAATGACTACTCTCTCTCCCGCCCCAGGCATGACAACAGAATCAGGTCTTTAGTTGTTTTCTAAAGTCCAGGAGGGAGGGATCCAATCTCACTTCTGGGGGAAGGATATTCCAAAGGGCAGGGGCTGTTGCAGAGAAAGCCCGCCTCCTGGACCACGCCAGATGGAGTTCTCTTACAGACAGGGTCTGAAGCATGCCCTCTCTGCATGACCGGGAGGGACAGGTTGATATGATAAGAATGAGATGGTCCCTTAGGTAGCCTGGACCCATGCCAGGTAGGGTTTAAAGAAATCCATGCACCTATTCTTTATTTTTGCCTTTGAGTCAGTGTTGACTCGTGGTGACTACTTGGACAAGTCTCTGCAGTTTACCTGGCAAGATTTCAGAAGTGATTTGCCATTGCCTCCTTCCTAGGGCTGAGAGAAAGTGACTGGCCCAAGGTCACCCAGCTGGCCTTGTGCCTAAGATGGATCTAGAACTCAGTCTTCCAGTTTCTAGCTTGGTGCCTTAACCACTACACCAAACTGGTTCTCATATGCCTATTAAAATAAGCAAATAGACAGTTGCTTTTATTTAGAAGCTAAATATTGATATATAGATTATTTAACAAATAAAGAAAGCCTCTTCAGTTTTCTCCTTTTCACTTACCCTTTATATAACTAGTTCTATTGCAAAATTGTAATAGTGTGGTAGATCAATCCTGTATATGCCTGTTTAGGGGTAAGGGCCCTTTAATTCCAGAGGACTTAATTAGAGGTTTGTGAGTATTAGAGACCAGCCGGAACGTCTTCTGTTGAATATTTGTTTCATGTCCTTGCTTGTGCAAAAATGCAAAGATGGCTACATGGTTGGAACTCAGGTAAACCCCTTCACTTTACATATCAATATCAATATATTCTTCATGTTGTATATTATCAATCCTTAATGACTTTTTTAAAAAACATGCATCTCTTCTTTAGGCATTGTTAAAGAAGTGCCTTTAATGTGTCCCTAACAGCTTCAGAATGCTTTATTTCGCCATGTTGTTAATGGTGATATTTCATAGTTCATTTGCTCTCCATGATAACCTTTTTGCTCTTCAGTGGCAAAAAATACCAGTGTGTTTGATCTCTGTGGGTCAGTAAAATGAGTCCTTGAAATTTCTTTAATTTTCCTCATAATTAAGTTGCAGGCTAGAGTGATTTTCCCTAATTAAAAATAAACTTGATTTTATCCTGGTCAATGTGCTAGACTAAAACTAGCATAATGCAGAATACATGGATCTTGAGCATTTCCCAGAGCTTATGTTTTATGGACTGTTTCACCAAAGCTATGTTTCTCCATGTGAGTAATTTTCCAATAGTAGGTTGACAGAGAAGTCATGGCCATAACCCACTCACTCACTCACTCTACATACATACATACATACATACATACAGTATATATACTGTATATATACACACACACAGTATGTGTGTGTGTGTGTACACACACACACACACATACATATATACACATACACTATATACACATACACACACTATATATACTGTATATATATATACTGTGTGTGTGTGTATGTATGTATGTACATACATACATACACATACATACAGACTTCTCTGCAGTGGCACCCGCCCTTTGGAACATTCTGCCCCCGGAGCTGAGACAGGCCCATTTGCTCCCGGGCTTCCGGAAGAACCTAAAAACCTGGTTCTGCTGCCTCACTTGGGGTGGGAGGGGCACCAGTTCATCTTGAGGGTGGCTATTATAGATCTCTCCCCAACAAACAAGATCTTCACTGCTGGATTTTATATTTTCTACTGTATATTTATTTTATTTTATAGAGTATTTATATTGTAATTTATGTCTTTTAACTTTGATTGTAAACCACCCAGACTCCCCTTTTTGGGGGAAATGGGCAGTGATGGAAATTTGAAAAATAAACAAACAAACAAACAAATAAATAAATAAAATACATACACTGTATATACTGTATCATTTCAGACTAAGCATTGCTAGGGATATGAAATAAGTAGAAACAAGCATGTTTACCACAAATAGCTCCAGACAATTCCCATGCTTCCTGCCAGCAATCATATGAATACTTGGGAATCTGCAATGACCAACTGATTCATCTCCTTAAAAATCTTCCCCAAACACTGTCTCTTCACTGTCACTGAATAGCTGGCAAGCTGGTGCATTCTCTCTCCACTGCAAATGTTTTCCTTCAAGAAGTTTTCAAATTGTGGATATTTAAATAGGCAAAGAGGCCTTACGGTCCAATTAGTTTATCCAGATAAGCCCTTGCCTCTTGTTCTTGTTCAAAACCCAATAGTTCTTTTTTCCTTTTTTTTTTCTATTTCTATTTCTTCTTTTTTCTTTCTTTTTAGTCATTTTTTTGGTATTTTAACTCTTGATAACTTTGTTTTATTTTTCCTAATATATATTTTTTTCCTTTTATTAACTATATATGTAATGGAGACTTCAATACTAAGTAACCAGCTCAAGTCTGAAATCTTTATTATACATTTCTACAACAAATACTTTGATGTAATGTGCAGTATGCTTGTAATAGTGATATTCTAAACTGTAGTTCTCATGCAAAGGATCGTTACCTTGTCGTGGTGCTGGATATGATATATAGTTGAGACTGGTAGATCCTGTTGAAATTACTCCACTGCTGGGAAGTTAGTTCTAAACTGAGATAGCGGAAGGAAGGAAGGGAGGGAGGGAGGGAGGGAGGGAGGGAGGAAGGAAGGAAGGAAGGAAGGAAGGAAGGAAGGAAGGAAGGAAGGAAGGTTGGTTTAATGAGCTGATTCCAAATACCAAGTATCAAATGCAAACACCAGTTTGGTACTTGAGCAGATGGATTTTTTTCACCTTAAAAAAAAGCCCAATTTCTTATTTTACTATTTATCCTTGCTATATCCTTGCTTCTTCAGCAAAGGATCATTACCTTGTCATGGTGCTGGAGCTTGAGCACCTCAATGATGCCATGAGCTAAACCGTGAAGGGCCACCCAAGACAGGAAGGGCATGACAGAGAGCTCAGACTAAATGCAATCCCTGGGGAAGGTAATGGCAACCCACCCCAGTGTTCTTGCCGTGAAAATTAACTGGATCAGTACAACCAGAGATGTGTCGGTATACCATCGGAAGATGAGACCCCCAGGTCGGAAGATGGTCAAAATGCTACTGGGGAGGAACAGAGGATGAGTTCAACTAGCCCCGGACGTGATGATGCAGCTAGCTCAAAACCGAAAGGACGGCTAGCGGCCGATGGTGCTGGTGGTGAACGGCGAATCCAATGTTCTAAGGATCAACACACCATAGGAACCTGGAATGTAAGATCTATGAGCCAGGGAAAATTGGATGTGGTTATTGGTGAGATGTCAAGATTAAAGATAGACATTTTGGGCGTCAGTGAACTGAAATGGACTGGAATGGGCCACTTCACATCAAATGACCACCAGATCTACTATTGGGGACAAGAGGACCACAGAAGAAATGGAGTAGCCTTCATAATTAATAGTAAAGTGGCTAAAGCAGTGCTTGGATACAACCCAAAAAATGACAGAATGATCTCAATTTGAATTCACGGCAAGCCATATAACATCACAGTGATCGAAATATACGCCCCAACCACAGATGCTGAAGAAGCTGAAGTAGAGCAGTTCTATGAGGATCTGCAGCACCTACTGGAGAACACGCCTAAAAGAGATGTTATTTTCATCACAGGAGACTGGAATGCTAAGGTGGGCAGTCAAATGACACCTGGAGTTACAGGTAAGCATGGCCTGGGAGAACAAAATGAAGTAGGACATAGGCTGATAGAATTTTGCCAAGACAACTTACTCTGCATAACAAACACTCTCTTCCAACAACCTAAGAGATGGCTTTATACATGGACTTCACCAGATGGACAACACCGAAATCAGATTGACTACATCCTTTGCAGCCGAAGGTGGCAGACATCTATTCAGCTGGTAAAAACAAGACCTCGAGCTGACTGTAGTTCAGATCACGAACTTCTTCTTGCACAATTTAGGATCAGACTAAAGAGATTAGGGAAGACCCACAGATCAGCTAGATATGAGCTCGCTAATATCCCTAAGGAATATGCAGTGGAGGTGAAGAATAGATTTAAGGGACTGGACTTAGTAGATAGGGTCCCAGAAGAACTCTGGACAGAAGTTTGCAGCATTGTTCAGGAGGCGGCAACAAAATACATCCCAAAGAAAGAGAAAACCAAGAAGGCAAAATGGCTGTCTGCTGAGACACTAGAACTAGCCCAAGAAAGAAGGAAAGCAAAAGGCAACAGTGATAGGGGGAGATATGCCCAATTAAATGCAAAATTCCAGAGGTTAGCCAGAAGAGACAAGGAATTATTTTTAAACAAGCAATGTGCAGAAGTGGAAGAAGACAATAGAATAGGAAGGACAAGAGACCTCTTCCAGAAAATTAGAAACATCGGAGGTAAATTCCAGGCAAAAATGGGTATGATCAAAAACAAAGATGGCAAGGACCTAACAGAAGAAGAACAGATCAAGAAAAGGTGGCAAGAATATACGGAAGACCTATATAGGAAGGATAATAATATTGGGGATAGCTTTGATGGTGTGGTCAGTGAGTTAGAGCCAGACATCCTGAAGAGTGAGGTTGAGTGGGCCTTAAGAAGCATTGCTAATAACAAGGCAGCAGGAGACAATGGTATCCCAGCTGAACTGTTTAAAATCTTGCAAGATGATGCTGTCAAGGTGTTACATGCCATATGCCAGCAAATTTGGAGAACACAAGAATGTCTATCAGATTGGAAAAAAAATCGACTTATATCTCCATACCAAAGAAGGGGAACACTAAAGAATGTTCAAACTATCGAACAGTGGCACTTATTTCACATGCCAGTGAGGTAATGCTCAAGATCCTGCAAGGTAGACTCCAGCAATTAATGGAACGAGAATTGCCAGATGTACAAGCTAGATTTAGAAAAGGCAGAGGAACTAGGGACCAAATTGCCAATATCCACTGGAAGCCCACAACCAACAGGAAGCCCTGGCATGGGCTGGCCTATGAAGTCATGAATAGTCGGAAGTGAATGAATGAATATCCACTGGATAATGGAAAAAGCCAGGGAGTTTCAGAAAAACATCTATTTCTGTTTTATTAACTATTCTAAAGCCTTTGACTATGTGGACCATAACAAATTGTGGCAAGTTCTTGGTGGTATAGGGATACCAAGTCATCTTGTCTGGCTTCTGAGGAATCTCTGTAATGACCAAGTAGTAATGGTAAGAACAGACCAAGGAAAACAGACTGGCTTAAGATTGGGAAAGGAGTATGGCAGGGTTGTATACTCTCACCCTACCTATTCAACTCGTACGCAGAACACATCATGTGACATGCTGGGCTTGAGGAATCCAAGGCTGGAGTTAAAATCAGAAACATTAACAATCTCAGATATGCAGATGATACCACTTTGATGGCTGAAAGCGAGGAGGAACTGAGGAGCCTTACGATGAAGGTGAAAGAAGAAAGTGCAAAAGCTGGCTTGCAGCTAAACCTCAAAAAAACCAAGATTATGGCAACCAACTTGATTGATAACTGGCAAATAGAGGGATAAAATGTAGAAGCAGTGAAAGACTTTGTATTTCTAGGCGTGAAGATTACTGCAGATGCTGACTGCAGTCAGGAAATCAGAAGACGCTCAATCCTTGGGAGAAGAGCAATGACCAATCTCGATAAAATAGTTAAGAGCAGAGACATCACACTGACAACAAAGGTCCGCATAGTGAAAGCAATGGTGTTCCCCGTAGTAACATATGGCTGCAAGAGCTGGACCATAAGGAAGGCTGAGAGAAGGAAGATCGATGCTTTGGAACTGTGGTGTTGGAGGAAAATTCTGAGAGTGCCTTGGACTGCAAGAAGAACAAACCAGTCCATACTCCCGGAAATAAAGCCAGGGAGGGAACGATATTAAAGGCAAAACTGAGGGAACGATATTAAAGGCTCACTTGAGGGAATGATATTAAAGGCAAAACTGAAATACTTTGGCCACATAATGAGAAGACAGGACACCCTGGAGAAGATGCTGATGCTAGGGAGAGTGGAGGGCAAAAGGAAGAGGAGCCGACCAAGGGCAAGGTGGATGGATGATATTCTAGAGGTGACAAACTTGATCCTGGGGGAGCTGAGGGTGGCGATGACCAACAGGAAACTCTGGCATGGGCTGGTCCATGAAGTCATGAAGAGTCAGAAGTGACTGAACGAATAAACAACAAAAGCAGTAATGGAATTGGTGGGAGAAACCCTCCATCTAACTAGGACATAATTGCTACATGTGTTGTGAACCTTTCTTATGCTAGACTAGCATTTCTGAACCTCAGCAGCTTTAAGATGTGTGGACTTCAGCTCCCAGAATTCCCCAGCCGGCACTGGTCTAGATCAACTGTGACCTCAGCTGCATGTACCTTTTGTTCCCTTCTGCATGGAATGGGAACAAAGGTTGGGGGGCGGGGTATTTTTGCAAAAGAAACAATTACTTTCTTTAACCTTGTAGAGGCTTAAGGCAAGCAGTGCAACCCCTTTTTATGGCAACATAAAAAAAATATGTTTTATTTATTCTGTCTATTGCTACCTTCCTAGAAATCTGGTCAATTCCTCTCCCTCTCTCTCTCTCCCCCCTCCGCCCCCCGCACATATTGCAAAAATAAGTGAACTAAAAAAACAGACCTCTGGCTTCACCTATTCCAGCAACATGTTTTTCCACTTGCTTTTCCATCTGTTAGGAAAAAAAAAAAACAATAAGAAGAAAAAAAATACATTGTTGTTGCATTTATCAGAAGCGGGAGCCACAGTCATGACAACATGGGTCTTCGGGTCATTGTACTCCTTTGCTGATGAAAGAAGAATTCTGAATCTTATTAGGAGGGGATATGGCTAATAGCAGCCTTCCCTCCACAAAATGTAAATGGAAAATACCTCTCCCAAATCCTCATAAAATAATATAACATAAAAATTAAAACAGGAAAAACAATGGCCACATTTTCAAAACAGACCTTAGCACACCATGGAAAGGGCATTCCTTAGCCAACAGAAATCACATTCTGCTGCCCTAGATATGGTTGTTTTATGTCATCCCTGTCCACCACATTGTTTCCTTCAGGGTGCAGAAGAAAGGAAGGATCACCTGGTGTCCTACTTTCCATCTCTACTCTGCTGCAGTCATGCACATAAAGACGTTAAAGCTAGAATAATCAAGGCTATTCTCTTTGGAAGTGTCTCAAAATTATGTTGGGTAATTTCCCAATCTTCAGCAAAGGATCATTACCTTGTCGTGGTGCTGGAGCTTGAGCACCTCAATGATGCCATGAGCTAAACCGTGAAGGGCCACCCAAGACGGGAAGGTCATGACAGAGAGGTCAGACTAAATGCGATCCCTGGGGAAGGTAATGGCAACCCACCCCAGTATTCTTGCCGTGAAAACTAAATGGATCAGTACAACCAGAGATATGTCAGTATACCATCAGAAGGTGAGACCCCCAGGTCAGAAGATGGTCAAAATGCTACTGGGGAGGAACAGAGGATGAGCTCAACTAGCCCCAGACGTGATGACGCAGCTAGCTCAAAGCCGAAAGGACGGCTAGCAGCTGACGGTGCTGGTGGTGAACGGCGAATCCGATGTTCTAAGGATCAACACACCATTGGAACCTGGAATGTAAGATCTATGAGCCAGGGCAAATTGGATGTGGTTATTGGTGAGATGTCAAGATTAAAGATAGACATTCTGAGCGTCAGTGAACTGAAATGGACTGGAATGGGCCACTTCACATCAAATGACCACCAGATCTACTACTGTGGACAAGAGGACCACAGAAGAAATGGAGTAGCCTTCATAATTAATAGTAAAGTGGCTAAAGCAGTGCTTGGATACAACCCAAAAAACGACAGAATGATCTCAATTCGAATTCAGGGCAAGCCATCTAACATCACAGTGATCCAAATATATGCCCCAACCACAAATGCTGAAGAAGCTGAAGTAGAGCAGTTCTATGAGGATCTGCAGCACCTACTGGACAACACGCCTAAAAGAGATGTTATTTTCATCACAGGAGACTGGAATGCTAAGGTGGGCAGTCAAATGACACCTGGAGTTACAGGTAAGTATGGCCTGGGAGAACAAAATGAAGCAGGACATAGGCTGATAGAATTTTGCCAAGACAATTCACTCTGCATAACAAACACTCTCTTCCAACAACCTAAGAGACGGCTTTATACATGGACTTCACCAGATGGACAACACCGAAATCAGATTGATTACATCCTTTGCAGCCAAAGGTGGCGGACATCTGTACAGTCGGTAAAAACAAGGCCTGGAGCTGACTGTAGTTCAGATCACGAACTTCTTCTTGCATTTAGGATCAGACTAAAGAGATTAGGGAAGACCCACAGATCAGCTAGATATGAGCTCACTAATATTCCTAAGGAATATGCAGTGGAGGTGAAGAATAGATTTAAGGGACTGGACTTAGTAGATAGGGTCCCGGAAGACCTCTGGACAGAAGTTTGCAGCATTGTTCAGGAGGCAGCAACAAAATACATCCCAAAGAAAGAGAAAACCAAGAAGGCAAAATGGCTGTCTGCTGAGACACTAGAAGTAGCCCAAGAAAGAAGGAAAGCAAAAGGCAACAGTGATAGGGGGAGATATGCCCAATTAAATGCAAAATTCCAGAGGTTAGCCAGAAGAGATAAGGAATTATTTTTAAACAAGCAATGTGCGGAAGTGGAAGAAGACAATAGAATAGGAAGGACAAGAGACCTCTTCCAGAAAATTAGAAACATTGGAGGTAAATTCCAGGCAAAAATGGGTATGATCAAAAACAAAGATGGCAAGGACCTAACAGAAGAAGAAGAGATCAAGAAAAGGTGGCAAGAATATACGGAAGACCTGTATAGGAAGGATAACAATATCGGGGATAGCTTTGACGGTGTGGTCAGTGAGCTAGAGCCAGACATCCTGAAGAGTGAGGTTGAGTGGGCCTTAAGAAGCATTGCTAATAACAAGGCAACAGGAGACGACGGCATCCCAGCTGAACTGTTCAAAATCTTGCAAGATGATGCTGTCAAGGTAATGCATGCTATATGCCAGCAAATTTGGAAAACACAAGAATGGCCATCAGACTGGAAAAAATCAACTTATATCCCCATACCAAAAAAGGGAAACACTAAAGAATGTTCAAACTATCGAACAGTGGCACTCATTTCACATGCCAGTAAGGTAATGCTCAAGATCCTGCAAGGTAGACTTCAGCAGTTCATGGAGCGAGAATTGCCAGATGTACAAGCTGGGTTTAGAAAAGGCAGAGGAACTAGGGACCAAATTGCCAATATCCGCTGGATAATGGAAAAAGCCAGGGAGTTTCAGAAAAACATCTACTTCTGTTTTATTGACTATTCTAAAGCCTTTGACTGTGTGGACCATAACAAATTGTGGCAAGTTCTTAGTGGTATGGGGATACCAAGTCATCTTGTATGCCTCCTGAAGAATCTGTATAACGGCCAAGTAGCAACAGTAAGAACAGACCACGGAACAACAGACTGGTTTAAGATTGGGAAAGGAGTACGGCAGGGCTGTATCCTCTCACCCTACCTATTCAACTTGTATGCAGAACACATCATGCGACAAGCTGGGCTTGAGGAATCCAAGGCTGGAGTTAAAATCTCTGGAAGAAACATTAACAATCTCAGATATGCAGATGATACCACTTTGATGGCTGAAAGCGAAGAGGAACTGAGGAGCCTTATGATGAAGGTGAAAGAAGAAAGTGCAAAAGCTGGTTTGCAGCTAAACCTCAAAAAAACCAAGATTATGGCAACCAGCTTGATTGATAACTGGCAAATAGAGGGAGAAAATGTAGAAGCAGTGAAAGACTTTGTATTCCTAGGTGCGAAGATTACTGCAGATGCTGACTGCAGTCAGGAAATCAGAAGACGCTTAATCCTTGGAAGAAGAGCAATGACCAATCTCGATAAAATAGTTAAGAGCAGAGACATCACACTGACAACAAAGGTCCGCATAGTTAAAGCAATAGTGTTCCCCGTAGTAACATATGGCTGCGAGAGCTGGACCATAAGGAAGGCTGAGCGAAGGAAGATCGATGCTTTTGAACTGTGGTGTTGGAGGAAAATTCTGAGAGTGCCTTGGACTGCCAGAAGATCAAACCAGTCCATCCTCCAGGAAATAAAGCCAGAGTTTTCACTTGAGGGAATGATATTAAAGGCCAAACTGAAATACTTTGGCCACATAATGAGAAGACAGGACACCCTGGAGAAGATGCTGATGCTAGGGAGAGTGGAAGGCAAAAGGAAGAGGGGCCGACCAAGGGCAAGATGGATGGATGATATTCTAGAGGTGACGGACTCGTCCCTGAGGAAGCTGGGGGTGTTGACGACCGACAGGAAGCTCCGGCGTGGGCTGGTCCATGAAGTCACGAAGAGTCGGAAGCGACTAAACGAATAAACAACAACAAAACAAATTTCCCAATGGATATTAGGGGTGGAATTTCAACAAGTGTGTCATGAGCACTAATGGTAAGCAGGAGGGGGCCCCTATCCAGGGGGGAAAATGCGTAGTAGTGAGGAGTTGAGCAGGCATTCAAAGAGACACAGAAGAGACCCGCCTTGACTTTTCGGGTTTATCTCTATGGGTTTTCTCACGCTTCTTCAGTTTGTTAGGATTTTCTGTCTACTGTAGCAGTAATAAAACACTAGAGACCTATTCCTCGTCTCGGCGTGGTTCCTGTTTGTCAGGACAAAGTGTCTGTGGTAAGCTTAGGAATCGAGATGTTATACTGTACTTCCTCTTGTCACAGAAGAGGGTTTGAATAAAAGGTTATGAGGCCTGAAGCTTTACAGGAGGGAATTATAATACATTTCCTCCCATTAAAGCTGCCTGTGTCCTATACTAGCTTTCAGTTCCTTTATGACTACCTAATATGACACTTTCCTTTTAGGGATCACCAAGGAAGGAAGCCTTCCTGCCATCAGCTATAAGAACTGGGTTGAGCTTCTCTACTTCAGTATATTTAAAACTATATTTCATGTTGATGCCACCAAATTGTGTGGTTCCCCCCCCCCCCACAAGGTATATTAAAGAGCCAGCATATTTCAAAATGGTCTGCTTTCTTAGCAGCACAGAACTGGGAGGAGATTGCTGGAATTGTCTTAAAATACTAGAGCCCAAATGGGACCTGTAAGATTTTAAAATTTAGCTCAAAGCTCAGTGGGATTTCTTTAAAGGATTTGGAGTTTTATATCATCATGCATAAAACAGCTGTAGTAAATTGTCAAGCTCTGCTTTGTGTAGTGGCATAAAGCTATTAATTTTAAAGCCAAAAAAAAGTTAATTTAAGGACCTTTTTCAATCAGCTGTACTACATTTTGAGAAAAATCCAATATGGGAAGCTTATTTATTTTTGAATCATGATTGTTTTCATGCAGTGTTAATTACCTTACTGTTCACCAGATTTCTCAAACAAATTCGGTGAGTTCTTTGACCTCCACAGGGATGAGGGCAAATTGTTTGGTCACTGATCAAATAATAGCACAGGATAACCGTATTATGCTATATTTCTTTTTCTCTTTTAAAGTCTTCCTCCAGCCTCCCATCTTGAATTGCAAAATGGAAAACAGCTTAGTGCAGCTCAGTTTTCCTTCTCCAAATCTGTTTGGAATCAATTTCCAGTCAAGGACAAAGAGGTGAAAGCAGCATGAAGCTTTTCATATACCAAATAGTATGAAATGCAACCTTTAGTTGAGCCTGTGCAACAGCAGTTTCAGTAGATTGTATCTTAAATCAACAGATATCACATCTTAGTTCCTCTATATTACTTCATGTGCCTATTCTTTACATTATGTATTTGCTAGACAGAAGCCAAGAACTAGTAGTCTTAATAACCTAGTGCTCTTCTGATCTTTTTTACCAGTTCCTTCATTTGGGGCATGCTGGCTGGCAGAGATGTAACTGCTTTAAGTGGTCAGCTCCTTAAAGCAACTGTGTCTTCCTTTACAGCTTCATACAGAAGTCTGTAAAAAAGACATGGCCATTTTAAAGAGCTGCCATGTTTGCACATTCTGAAGGAACTTTTCTAAATAATCTTCAAAACATGAACAGTCCTGAAGTAACAATTTTAAGACTTCCTGCTTTCTGGCCATTAATATGTCTTCCCCCACATCTTTGAAAATAGGATTTAAGCTTTGTGTTAGGTGAATTGTTTTGTTTTCTAGCACCATATTCTTATCACCTAAGATTTAAGTTCTCTTCATGCAGCTGTATTCATGTGGCTTTTCATATTTCCTGCTTCAACAGGGGCAAGTATCTGGGTAATAATCATGATCTGACTGGTGAAAATTCTAACAGGATGAAAGAAGATGAAAAATGGGAAATTTTGCTATTAGTTGAGATTAAAGCTACAAATATTCTAACAACTTCTAGATGGCAAGAAAGAGGTTAGAGACAGAGAATTCTAATTCTTGGCTGCCATCATACGGTCATCTGAAATTTTGCATCCCAGGTCTAGTAGGCCATTTTGACCAAGATTTATAAAATATTTGACATAAGGGAGCTGAAATCAAGAAATTAGGCACATCTTTCTTTCTTTGCTCTTAATACATTAGTTAAACATTGTTGTATTATACATGTAGACTGCAGCAGTTCTGTCTGATTCCATTGTACTTAGTCTTGTTTCAGTATTTAATACAATTTTATATATTACTATAATTTCATTAGAAATATTGTATTTAATTAATTAGATCATAGCATTACTCAGAAATCTTTTATTTTTATAAACTGTACTCCAATTCAGGGAGATCAAGTTTTTTTTTTTTTAATTTTAATAGAATAAGTTCTATTTAGTATTTGGTTTCCTCATTTTAACACAATATTATTATTGAGCAGTTAGGTATGTGAAAATAATAGTGGAGTCCTTAGTGCTCTCTGAGCTTGGTTGTTTGCTTGCAGACATGATGGTGTTACTTAGTTGGATAATAAAATATTTGCAAGCAAACAACCATGCTCAGAGAGCACTAAGGACTCCACAGTTCAACCCTAAGTCACATATATTCACTTCTATTGAAAATAATAGTGCTGCAATGAATATATAAGCATAATCCACCTACCATCTGCAATAAAAAAACAGAAGTCAAAATTAAGTTATCTTTGAATTTCTCCTTCCTTCCTTCCTTCCTTCCTTCCTTCCTTCCTTCCTTCCTTCCTTCCTTCCAACAGTCATAAGTAGAAAAAAGTTTAGAAAGTTTTGTTGGGCAAGTTATAAAACTTCAATGTACCTGAGAAATCAAAAGTTTATCTGGATCAAGAAATACACATATTTGGAATATTGCTAATATCAAAGACAGCAATATAGTAAGATCATTGGATCCTCATTATCAAGACAAGAAGCTACAATCATCTTTGGTTTGGGCAATCTCTCTGTCTCTCTCTCTCTCTCTCTTTCAACGGTGCCATCATTCAGTCAAAAAAGTACCGTCTGCTGTAATTTACAGCTACACAGAAAGATTACATTTTGATCATGGCAACCATATCTGTGTTGAAAAAAATTCACGTAACTACTAGTAGGCAACACTTTCTGCATTTCTTTGCTTTTATATAAGGATTGTCTGGATTTTTGCAGTCCAGATGCGATAGCCTTAATTTTGGCTCAATATTGTCAACACTTAACCCACTTACCTGGAATAAGTCCCATGTTCTGTGGCAGAATTCACACACTGCACTAAAATCTACCCTGGGTTTTAACAAACCCTTGTTAAAACAGACTATGACTTAGCATGGAAACCCAGAAGATAATTGTTACAGATGAACTTCAGTTTAACATGAAAAGACATGTGTTGAATATCTATGGACTTTACTGGATATTATAAGCATACCCCATTCTTTGTTAGATAATGGCTACTAAATTTCATAGGACATGCATAGTAAGTATGAACTGCTGTTTCAGAAACCCTTACATAAAAATAAAAGTGGCATTTTAAAATAAGATGAATCACAATTTCTTCCACATTTTCTTTTCCAGCAGCAAAAAGATAGCAGACAGCCATCATTACAACAGAGAGATAATATGGATAGAGGTGATAAGATTCAGGCACATTTATTTATTTATATTTCAAATTTAGTCACCACCCATCTTACTCAAAGAACTACTCTGGGCAGTTTACAATAAAACAAGAATAAATAATCATTGAAATACAATAAAACAATATTCTTAAACAAAAATATGATACATGCCAAATCGTAGGTGCTTTGGCTTTGGCTTAGTAAGTTGCATTAGAATACAGTAAAATATTGATTTAACAGACCATTTTGGGTGGAAGGGGTGACTGTAAAATCCAAGTATCTGTTCTGTCTAGGCTCTGGGTCCTTCACAATTTGCATCATTATGAAACATTGGCATTTGCATCAACTTACATCATTTCTGTAATTATGTAATTATGCTAATAATGTAATTTATAAGGTGTAATTATATTAATAATACAAATTTAAGCAAATACATTAAAACACAACTTTACTTATGTACAAAATTGACCCCAGTATATTTCAAATTACCAACTTGCATATACGCCCATCCGTGTACAGGTGGTCCTCATTTAATGACCACTTCTTCAGCAATTGTTCAAACTTACGATGGTGCTGAATGAGTGAGTTATGATCAGTCCTCATACTTACAAAGTTGCAGTCCTTGCTTAATGACCTGCATGGTCCTCATTTAACTACAGCAACCAGGACTGCCGGAACTGCCATTGCTAAGCAGCATTGGGTCATACTGAACCCAATTTTTTGGGTGTATTTTGGCACCAAAAATTCTTAGCTTATCCACAAGTATATATGGTATCCAGATTTTGTCTATTATTAGGGGCAGGGGTGGGGGGATACCAGATTTTGTCAATTATTATGTGGGGAGGGGAATACCTGGATCCAGATTTTTAATTGAATCTAAAATCCACTAAATGGCAATGTATTAAATCAAAATTTTACTATATTGTGGCCTCTAGAGCACGGCAAATTTGTGAGAACCCTGATATTGTGGATTTATTCAATAGATCATAATTAAAACAAACTATTGCCTGTGCAGTATGAAACCCTGCCAATGTCTACTGGTTAAGGTTAGAATGAGCCTGGGAATGCTTAGGCTGAAATGCTCACTCATTCATGAAGCTCACTAGTCTCCTTGGTCTCCTATCTCTCAGCCTTACCAGCCCCATAAAATTGTTATTGGAATAAAACGTATACTTTAATATATATTCAGAGAAACAAGAACAAAATCAGAACTATATTTGGAAAAGAACTGTTAATTGAGGTTTACACTCTTTTATGTGTGTGTATTTTTAGGGACAAATCACATTGATGTTACATGCATGAAAATAATAAGATAATTTGGGGAAAATATAGCCTCTAATAGGAACGCTGAAGTCATGGGAGCAGAGAAAGAGATAGCTATTCTCGATGTACCACAGTCCTCCTGAAAAATTGTCCCAAAGCTGCTGTTAACTTGGAAGCTTCTGTTAATACTAAAACAAGTTTCAGTTCCAAAGCTATTAGTAAGATCAAAAAGAAAAGCAACAATTTTGGGTGGAAACAGAGAGTTCAGCTAAAGGGTTAATTTGCTGTTTCTGAGCTCCTAATTATACTCTGGGGACACTGCAGCAGTTCTAAATTAAGTAAGCCCCCAAATTGCTTTTTTGAAATTGATACAGGATTGATTGAGCCTTAAAATCAAGAAAAAATATTGACAAACAACAAGTAATTCTTTTCTGATGTTTCATCATGACTATGAGACGAACGTTACCATTCATTACAGAAATCTCAAGTACAGCGGCCTGACTGTAGTATTTAAGGTTCTGTTTTAAATCACGGTAGTGTGACTTCTAAAATTGCACACCCATGCACACAAAACATTAAAATACAGGACACTTGGTGTCTACTTACTATAAATGGTTTACTACTTTCACTGAGCAGTCTTTCTTTGGGATCAAACCTATCTAGAATATTACTGCTAGGATTCACTGGGCAAGTGGAAATGTAACCTCATTAAGCAATAGCTTCAAAAGTGAGGGTTTTTTCTTTTGCTCTGCTACTCCATTATAACCAAAGTAGAATGAACAGTTGCATACACTGAAATTTAGAATAATGAAAGAAGGAAGGAAGGAAGGAAGGAAGGAAGGAAGGAAGGAAGGAAGGAAGGAAGGAAGGAAGGAAGGAAGGAAGGAAGGAAGGAAGGAAGGAAGGAAGGTAGGTCCTGGTTGGAGCTTGGCAAGAAAATGGAGAACAATCAGAAGGAGCTCAGTGTCTGTACAACTGAGTCAGAAAGCATGTCTGAAGTGGAGCAGGAAAGCAGGGCTCCGGGCTTTCTCCACTCAAGGAGAGAGGCAACTGAGCATGATCTCATTTATGGAATATAAGAGGAGTGGTTTGCAGAAATGGGTACATTGATTTATTTGATTAAGGAGGGAAGTACAATTACTTTTATAAAAGACCCAATGGACTTTTTGATGAAAATGCACAAAAATGAACTGGTAATGTTGGGATTTATTGATGAAAGAGGTTTGTCTGTGGAAAGAAGGGAACCATATTATGTAATTTTGGGAGGTTGGAGATGGCATTTGTTATGTTTGCAACTGCTGCAAAGAAGATTGGAAGTTGCTTCTTTAGATATCTTTATTTTTCTTTTCTTTTTCTTATGTTTCACTTTTTCTTTCACGCTTTTATGTTTTCTTTCTTTTCCTACTTTTTCTTTTATGTTTCTGTAGTTTTTTAAAAAAAATCTATGTTAAATCTTGTTTTAATAATTTTTTTTAAAAAAAATGAATGTAAGAGGGGTGCATGGTAAAGAACATGAATTAATCAATTTAATGAATTAATCAATTAAATGAAAGAAAGTAGGTATTTGTATGTTTGTGAAACTTAGAGGAATGGAAAGGATGTAATAGATCTGAATGAACATACAGGTAGTCCTTGTTTAATGACCACTCATTCAGTGACTGTTCAAACTTATGACAGCATTGAATGAGTGGTAGTTATGACCGGTCCTCGTACTTACAGATGCTGCAGCATCTCACGGTCATGTGATCAAGATTTGAGCCCTTCCCTGCCAGCTTCTGACAAGCAAAGTGAATGGAGAAGCCAGCAGGAAGTCACAAGTCACAGTCACATGAGGTCCTTGCTTAATTACCTGCGTGGTCCTCACTTAACAATGGCAACCTGGACTGCTGGAACTGCCATCACTAAGCAGCATGGTCACATGTTTTTTTGACTTAAGACCATGTCACTTAATGACACACTTTCTGTTCCCAATTAGCATAGTTAAGCAAGGGTTATATGTAATCTGACCTTGTTGAAGGGAGTTGATGAATACACATAGGAAAATGAAAGTGCAGGTTTAATTATGAAAGGACTAAAATGTATGTCATAAGGTATAAATTGATGTTGTCCAGATCGTTATAGATGCATTTGAATTCATATGTTGGTGATGGTTACATGTTTTACTTTGTTTCCACTGAATGGAAATAATGGAACAATCAGGGATTTGTTTGGAGGAAAAATTTGGATGGCATTCTCAATGAGTGAAAGTAGCTGTGTTTCCTCCTGCTTATTTGCAATCCCAGGAAAAGATGTGTTTGATTTAAGGAGCTGCAAACAGGTGCCACTTTGCAGTCCCCTGCATTCTGAAGTACCTTTTTGCCTTTGAATCTAAGAGTGGTGCACAGTCCTAATGATGAAAAACATTGGTGTAAACCAGATTTAATTAGAATTATTTTTCTGCCTTTAATTTATTTGGCTTACTACTTCTTGCTCTTTTTCTGCCCTTTGCATAACACTGCACTGGAGAATGTCAAAAGCATATTAGTGCCCACCTCAAGAGATTTCACTTTAGTGCCCACCCCAAACCCCCAACAAAGACTAAATGTCCATCCTGGCACATCAGTGTGTTCCTGCCAGGCCCCTGTGGACCCTGAAGGCTGAAAAAAGAAATTAAAACAAAATTAGTTATGCATCCCCTGAACTCTAAAATGTTGTCCACCCCAGCAAAATCCTCATCTTTATTTATTGTCAAAAATAATTGTTAGTAGCCACTAATAAGGTATCACATGAGCTCCTCTTTTGTGCTTCCTCCCATCTGAGATATGATGTGAGAGCTTTCTTACTATTGTCCTTAGACTTAGGAACACTTTCCCTAAGGATATCTACTTATCCTACTCCCCACCCTCATGACATATTACTTTCAACTCACCACAGTTTTGTTTTTATCAGTTATTTGGCATCTACTATATGCTAGCTTTGTTTTTACAGTGTTCTTACTGCTGTGCTTTAAACTGTGTACGTTAGCCCTCACAAACTGTTTAAGGAAGATGGGAAGTAGTGTGGATGTATGGACGGATGTACGGATGGATGGATGGATGATAGAGACTGATATACATACAGACATGCATACTGCTCAAATATTTGTCAAAATACTTTAGGAAGCAATATATTTTCTTAAAGTAGCAATAGGTGCCCATGGGAGATAGTTAATGAAATGCAGCAAATCACTTTGAATGGCTAGTCATAACACTTCTATTCCTAATGCAAAACTTAGCCGGTATGAAAGAACTAAAGTGGATTTTTGATATTCCCATTGTAATTGCTGTTAATTAACATTTTTGCATAAAATGAACTGTGTGCACAGAAATACAGAGATACTGTATAAGGGTAACACTTCTAAAATATTCCCATTAGGAATCATGGCACATTAAAAAGGGGAAAAAATAAAATTAGTATTTAGAAAAGATGAAAGCAATTCAAAACTGTGTACAAAGTAGGATTTTTTCTTAAATACTCCCATTACTTTTCAAAACAGTTCCATGATTCTTCTTCATCTAAGCTGTTTCATTCTCTACCATGGAGTTATGTCAGAGAGGAAAAGGGGCAGACAATTCAGTATTCAGGGGATTGGTTGATACCATCTAACACTGTGCATATGGGAGTAGGATTATACCAATTCTTCTCCTAGCATCCCACATTCTGATTTATCTAAGCCTTGACCTCAATGCGTATAGACTAAAAGTCTGCAAAAAGGATGCCAACAGTTTGTATGAATGGATTTGCCATTAGGATTCCAGATGGTGTAAATTTGTGTGTGTGTGTGTGTGTGTCAGAAACACCTACCAAGGCGCTTCTGTATTAAAAGCATTTGCCGGTGATGTCACCATTGCCCGGAGGATGATGCCTGAGGGGGCTCCTTTCATGTCCCTGTTATTTTCCCACCAGAATGGTACCTATTCATCTACTTGCATTTGCATGCTTTCAAAGCTGGGACAAATTGACAGGAGCTCACTCAATCACACAGCTTGCACTCTCAGGTTTCGAACTGCTGAGCTGCTGACCTTAATGGTCCTCTGACTCAGCATCTTAACCACTGAGCCACCATGGCTCCCCATGGTTTAGATGCTGCCAAATCTATAGCTATGCAGGATATGTGAATTCTTCCTTGAAAGCATGGGACAGAAAACACAGGGATCTTCAGTGTAAAAAGAAGTCAAAATTGTAAGTAGTTTTCTTGATGACAACATGGAAGTGATTTGCTCTCCCTTTCTTCCAGGATGTTGTTGTTGCTGCTGCTGCTGCTGTTTACTTCCTAATCTAGTTTATAACTCAAGTACAAACCAGGTCTGACCCCACTTATTTTTTGAGATCAAGGTGAACAAAATATACAGCTCTTTTAATGAATTGCTGTAAACTGCTTTGGAGGGAGAAAAGGAAGGGCCTAGCTACAAGATCTAATGGCCTCATTTCAGCTCTCTTTCTTGTGGTGGTCCCTTCGTGTTGTGAAACAATATGGACCCAATAGCAGAAAACAGTGTCTGAATCTCATGGAGCTGACTGATTCCTGCATTTGTTTAATGATTCATGGGAGCCAGAATCTGACAAACAATTTAGCTGAGGCACAGGAGGCAGGCACAAATGTTTTCACCTACGCAGGACTCCATATGGTTTGAGTACTACAATGAAATGTTATGTATGTATGTGCCAGCATGGTTCTATGCATTATTCATCTGAAATGGCCACCTTCTGAGCCATAATCGTCTGTATGTTGTGGTGGTGCATGTGAAAGAGTTGTCACAATGACAAGTATTTTCAGTGTGACATTGGACCATGTGAAATCCTGTATGAAGAAACATTTTGCTTCCATCTTGCATTTTATAGAAGATAACTATCATTCAGAAAGTAACACAAAACATAAGGTCGGCATTACAATATTAGGAATTTGTGATAGTCTCATATGGATGAATAAGGAAAGGTGTTTCCTTAATAGGGAATATTTAGGAATCATAGACAATCTCATATAAATATCAGTTGCAAAAAAAGCCAGCTGGATGATGGTTTTACAACTCAGTCTGATTTCTCTTCAAATTGTATAAATATTTTTTTTTCTTTGTATAGGAAGCAATTCCTAATATTGTAAACAGGTAATAAAGCTGTCGAAAATAACATGGAAAGATGGGAGATAGGAAATCTACTGTTTTAAAAGTTTTTTTTTAAATCCATCTAATTTGCTAATGAATGTTTTACTGCTACTTTGCCAGGGTTTTTTAAATTGTATTCATCTACTTTCATTGCAGGGTTGATTAATGGTTAATAAATCAAACTCTCTTTTTTCCTTTCTATTCTCAGGGCCATGATCACAGTGTGACAGTTAAAATATCAAGAATAATGGCACAAATCTGTGTTAAGCTAATGATGGAAAAGGTCTGTTCAAAGAATGTTTTCAGGTCTAGGAAATTATTTTTTTCAAATGGGCTGCTGAACTATATCACAGCACATTGCCCTGAATGAAAGATTGCACTGAAATTAAGTTAGGATTCTTTAAGATAATTACTTAGGGGAGTCCCAAGGCAATCCTGTTAATGGTGTGTTATCTGCTTTATCTGCTATGACCTTCCCCCAATCTTACTAAAGCACCTTGAAGCCAATCTACAATAATTTTCATTTCAGCCAACTTTGAAACACTGAGAACATACAGAACTCACCATGAGTCAAGCAGACTTCCTCCAGCTCAACACTAAGACTGTGCAAAAAAAGAGAAAACAAAATAAAACTTACCACCATTTAATCAGAGACTCAGTTTCTGAGCTGTTTCATTTCCTGGAATCACTAACTAACTAACTAAATAAATAAATAGCATTGATAGCTCTCCCAACCATGTTTTTAGTATGTTTTATGCCTTTGTTGATCTGTTTGCCAGAAAATCAGATTGTTTGTTATGAGTGAGAGATGCAAAGCCACCAAACCATCTTTCCTCTGCTACACTGTGGGAATGAAAAGACTGCATGCTGGCATTTTTGCAGCCGAGAGCTTTTCTCAGTTATTAATCATCTGCATGTTGCTGCAGCTAGTTATTTATTTATTTATAACTAAATTATAAATTACATTTTTGTGGCCGCCCGTTTCACAGAAATCACTTATGTGAGAAGGGTGGCAGACACAGTGAAAAGCATCAATAGTATAATACAAAATTAAATTAAAAATGAGAATATAATTTAAAACTTATGAAGTTTTTTCCTTTATAAGTTCTATGAAGTATGTATGCTGCTTCTTTGGTTGCCCCATTGTGGTTTAATCTTTTTTTTTTTGCTTAATATGGTATTGATAAGAAAATTAAGATGTATAAAGATGAGAAAGTGAAGTTAAATTGTGTACTAAATATTTGGAATTTGTCAATCTGTTAAGAAATTTGGGTATAACAGGCTTAGGGTACAGCAAAAAAGATGATGATGTGCGGCTGGAAAGAAATCATAACCTCAAATGTAGACTCTTTGTTCACTTTCAGCTCTGAATTGTCCCTTTTAGACATAACAGGAAGACTGAATAATATAACTGTCTGTGGTCAAGGCTTAATCTGTTGTTCAAAAAGTAAAATGTTTATAATATGATTGTAGTGATTTTTTAAGAGTTTTTTTCTGTGTAAACATTTTTCTTTATAAAAATAAAACAGTACATTTTTTTTTCTAATTCACCTTTACTCTACCAAGTAGTGACAATGAGAACATAGTCTGATTGGTTATTTTCTCAATAATATAATGTACATGTGGCTACAACTGGAGATGGGAACAGATGTTCCAAGAGGATTCTGTTACATGGGGAGGGGAAGGTTGCCTGAAATCCAGGAAACAAGGTTTGTTTGTTTGTTTAGTTATTTGCTTGTCAAAATTTGAGGCCACATGACTTCCAGATGACTCTGGGAGGCTTACAATTAAAAAAACAAACCAACAAACCAACATGTAAAGGAACACAGCCAACAGGAAGAGCAAAATATCAGCCCTAAACCTACCAGAACCAAACCATACCATACCAAAACAAAACAAAAGGAGGCTCCACAATCACATTGTCCCCAAGGCCTAGGAGAAAGAACAGGTCTTCAGTGATTTCCTAAACAAAGTAAGGGTGGGAGCCACATGAATTTCTGTTAAATAAGAATACTTGCCAATTAGAAACCCAAAGCCCAACAAACTCTATAAAACTGCAGCGTTTCAGCTGTCAAAGCCACCCAATGTGGTGTGATTGCACAGTTCCAGTAATGGTTCTGAAGTAGAACAAATCCTTTACATTAAAGTGTCATTAGTATCTGTTAGTGGGGGAGTGTTAATGAATACGAGTTGTAAAAATGCACCTCCTTTCGGAAACTCAGGGAATTTCCCCCAGGGAATTTCTCAAGCAGCTTTCTGCTACATATCTCAAAGTATCCTGGGTTGATGATGGTGAAGAAAGTTTTGCTCACTTTCAAGTGAACCTGTGCAAGATTTCCATTAAAATGTTGTCACCCAACATCAGGGAGTGTCAGACAGGTGACATAAGTGATCAGATGAGTATGTGCAACCCTATTTCTTTACCCAATTTACACTAAGAATTACAGAGCCTGAACTAATACATTTGGAGGGCCTTAGGTTAATACACACAACACTATCTTATATACTCCACTGTAGCAGACCATTCTGGAAGAGTCAGCATGTCTCTGATAGGATTCCAACTACATTTTATGGGAGACACTGATATATGCTTATTCTTTCTCTTTACTAACCCTAACTTGATTGTTGTGTGAGAGACAACCAATAGTGCTGATTTATATGCAAAATTCATTTCACATGAACTTTGCATATTTCTTTATCATTTAGAACAATATAAATCAATCCATCTCAGATGAATCATTGAGTGAACTCTGGTTAAGTCTCAGAAAATTCTTTAGGCTAAGTCCCTATTAAATCTTTAAATAAGTTAAAGGTCTAAATGTGCCATGTATCCCTGACATTAAAGCAAATCAATAGCTTACAGAATCAACTACAAGTAAAAAAAAAAAAAAAAGATTTCTAACCAACACAAATAAGTATGCCCTGGGTTGGAGCCTAATTCCTAAATATATCTGAGCATTTCTCCAGACATACTTCTAGGAGCAATGTTAAAATAAAACCTAACAACAAAAACTGCAGGACCAGAATAATAAATAGTATGTGCCCCTCTTTGCATCATAGCTGTGGAAATAGAAATAGATGTGGTATTTAAAGTGATAAGTTTCTGAATAGATGTGATAGTACAAATTTCATGAATAAATTTGGGATTTGGGGCATCTGAAATGTCAATTTCCACTCAGCCTAAACAGTTTCCATTTTTAGTGAGTGCATGTTGACAGAAGGGAAACAACATTTTTATATAAAACATCAGGGTCTTGGAATGTTGAACTGAATGTTTAGTCAAAATCAACACCCAGTAACATTGAATTCATGTCAATCAAAATAGACTTGATATCTGACAATAATATTTGGGCATCATGTCATAGAGGTGATAACAATGCATATACACACACATACACGGGCACTCCTGAAATCTGTTAACCATGTGGTGGTGTTAAAAAAAAAAAAAGTCTACTAAGATTTTTTTTTCCTCTGATGTGCGTTACCAAAATAGTAATAACTAGTAAAATTCTCCATTTTAAAAACAGATAAAACATAAAAGCTATGCATAAAACAAAAGTCATGGATTCATGAGGCTAGCATTCCCCAGTCTGGGTGTTCTTCAGATCTGTGTTCAATGCCCATAATTTCCAGCCAGCATGGTCATTGCTGCAAAGTCTGGACGCTTAAGTCTATTCAGCTAGAGGGCACTCAGGATGTAGAAATCTAATCTAGACAGAGTTTCAGAAACCTTCCTTTAGTCCATGAAACAGTGGGAAGAGGCAGTACCAGATACCAGACATTTCCTGAGTTTGTGCACCTTCCTTCATAGATTATAGATTATTTGATAGATTACAATTGAATACCAAGAAGACAGATGACCAGAATCTTGATGAGGAATCTTGAAAAGCAGGGGGTTATATTCAGTTGTATCTGATCACTAGTAAAACAGGCTGTCAGCCCTTTCAGGTAGGCCAGATCAAGACAAAGGCCAGCAGGCATTCAGGAATACTTTTTATTGTAGTAAGGTAGAATAACAGAAACTTGAAAGCCTGTCCAAGTTTCTCTCTATTCCATCATATACTAAACAAAATCAAGGTGGGGTTATTTTGAATTTCTTTCTCACACTTCCTGCTTTCTCAGGACTGTGTAATCTCTTCTCTATGCCGCTCCTCAACAGCTCATTCTTTCCTTCCCTTTGCCCATGGTCAACTCTACAGAACTTTACACAGGCTCTGCTGGATGATTGGACTGTGGATTCTCCACAGTAGATTTGGCTAGCATGTAGTGGGAGAGGAGGAGAAAAAGTCTCAGTGTGGATGCAGATGTCCATTTATATGATGTTGGTTAAGCAGATAGTTTTTTATTCCTTTTCTCTTGGATTCTTCTTTTTTTCATGAAAAAAGAATGATGAAAAATTTAATTCAAATGAACTCTATTAAAACTATTCATGTAGAATGGTTCTGTTGAATGATCAAACTTCCTTTGCTATACTAAAAGCATTATTATCTGATTATATTCCGGGAATTTGGAGAGAATCAACTGACAACTGAGTCTAACACCATGGGGTTTTACCATTTCTTCAAAGGTAGAAAATACTATTGTGTTATTTGACTTCTTAAAAGAACTTACCAATTTCTAGGGGAAAACCTGAGATCTAAGTTAAAAACCTCATGTTGATTCATTTGGGTCCATATGACTCACAGCATGCATATGTAAGTAGAATCAAGCCCATTAAGATTTAAATAACCTTAAATGCTGGGCTTTCTGTCTTTTTGGTGGAAAAAAAGGAGAAGAAAGTGGGAGAGAGCTTAAGAACCTTTATACTTAATTTTAGTTTTAATTACTCTCTATTTTAATATTGTTTTTTATATTTTTAAATGCCTGTTTTATATATGTACTGTTTTTATTGATTATTGTATGCTGCCCAGAGTCATTTCTCATGAGATGGGTGGCTGTATAAATCTGGTTAATAAATAAATAATCTACAAATCTAGGGAAAATGGAGCGAAAATATATTTTATTGAATAATTCTTGCAATGCTTCTTTCAATAATTTTCACTGAGTCATTTTAACTTTAAGTAATCATATCACTGTCTATATTTCAGACATTTTATTTTTGTAAGGAATTATTTCTTCCACTGTTTTCTAAATCAGTTCCAGCAGTTTGACCTGAACCAATGAGTTTCAAAATACTGAGAGTGTGTGCATATGTCTGGTGCCAAACAAACTGATAGGCAGCTCTGCTGTTTCCACCTCCATAAACATTACAAATGCAGCAAGAACAAAACAAAAGCTATGCCAACATGTCCATGGAGATGAATGCAGAGCTGAGTAACAACTGTGGAATGGAAGCAAAAAGACAAGCAAAAGTAACCCTTGACTAGAAGGTTCTTGTGTTCAGTCTACCAGTCATGGGCAGGAGAGGTATGTTTCAGGTCCCATCTACAAAAGCGTGTCATCTGGCGGGACCCAGGAAGAGAGCCTTTTCTGCCATGGCATCTGGCCTGTGGAACATCATCCCCCCAGACCTTAGATTGGCCCTGATTCTCCTGGTCTTTATGAAGGACCTGAAGACATGGCTCTGCTGCTATGCCAGGGGGCCTGGCAGTGGTGGGGAACTTTAAAAATGGCTGCATTAAGCTAATGTATGGGAGGATTCTGCCGCTGATCATGATTTTGTTTTAAATTGATTATGGATAGTTTGTATATGTTTGTATACTGGGTTTTTTTAACTTGGTTTAGTTGGATTTTTTTTACTTGTTGTGAGCTTCCCAGAGTCACTTAGATGAGAGGGGTGGCCATAATAATAACAACAACAACAGCAACCCCTCCATGGATACCCCCTTGCTGTGGGGGAGGGGCTTGTAATGCTCTAACGAGGTTGAGAGCTATGCTGGCGGTAGTGTATTGTACCAGAAGGGTCACCCATGCCAAGCATGTCTCAGCAGGAAGGCCAGACTAAGTGAGTCCATCAACCCGTTAACTATGGTAAGAAAACAGAAAAAGAATCCTATACTGGGTTAGTCATCGCCCAGGTCAACACAGACCATGTCAGTTGTTAGAGTTCCTCGGCATCCATTAACAAGTGGGCAACAGGACTCAGGAACTATGGCTGGGCAACCAGGGCTTAGTCCTGTAGGATTACTGGAAGAACAACAACCACAGGCAAGACAAAAGTATACTTTGTCTGAAAACCATGCCATTATGGCCTGCTATTATAAATCAGACCCAACAAAACAGGGCTACTTAAAGCAAATGTTTGAACTGTGGAAAGAAACTTATCCAGACTTGAATATCACTGAACAATGGTTAGCAAATCAAAGGAGATTCTTTAGCAGAAATAAAATATTCAGGGATGCAGAACTGGAAGGGATTCAGAAAAATTGTGAAAATAAAGACCCCAAAACAATAGTAGAATAGTAGAAGAAACTCAGATAACAACAATTAGAGATATTGAAGAAACAGCTGGTGTGAACTACAGAAATGGTAACTTAGACATAATAATGACAGAACCAGTACAGGTCAGCACTGAAACAACCTATGAGCTGACTCCCCTGACAAGAAGAATGAAGAGAGAAAAATATGCACAATTACCAGTAGAAAGACAAAGACTGCCAGCACTGAAAGCAGTGCCCAAAAAAGACCTGGCACCTATAATGAAGGATGTGAGTAAGGCACTTGCAAGGATTAAAATCACATCTATTGAACAGGCATCTCTCGTTGTGCCCATGTGTCACCACTGCTGTGTGAGCTGCATTGGCTGCCAGTTGGCTTCTGAGTGCAATTCAAGGTGTTGGCTGTTACCTATAAAGCCCTGTGTGGCATAGGCCTGGATACCTAAAAGACTGCTTGTCTCCAATCATTTCTGCCCACCCAGTGCATTCCAGCAGTGAGTGCACTCCAGGTCTCCTCTATTAAACATTGCCATCTAGTGGAACCTAGGAAGCATGCCTCCTCTGTTGAGGCCCCCACCCTCTGGAACAGCAACCCCCCCCCCCCCGGAGATAAGGACAGCACCCTCTCTTCTAGGGTTCCAGAAAGCTTTGAAAACCTGGCTTTGGCCTGAGGCCTTGGGTTGATGTTTGCTATTTGTTCAATGGCCCTGTTCTGTTTTGTGGATTTTGTTATTAGAGCAGTTTAGTCTGGGCTGCCTGTTGATTTAATATCTTTAGCTGTTTTTTTAATGTCTTTTTTAGTTTTGTGCACTGCCCAGAGCCCACTGGAGTTAGGTGGCCAAAAATTTTAAAATAATAGTAATAGTAATAGTAATAATGCCTTAATGTGGGGATATGTATATCACAGATAAGCAATGTGGGAAAAATATCCACCTCAGCCTCTTCCTCCCTAGACTGGGAAAATATTGACCACTTCAGATTTTTTTTCAGTTTCTTTAGAATCAAGACCTCTATTTTTTACTATGTTTCTGTCTTCCATCCCAATGCAGATAATTGTGTTTGTTTCAACAATTGTGTTCAACTGTGTTAATATTTCTAAATAGGTCCTATCCTCATAGTTTCCATATGACCTGACTAATCATGCTAAAGAAAAATAGCTATAAAAGAATTTCTGTAATTCATCAAAGCATTTTGAAGTGTGAGTTGAACAAAGGAAGTATGTCAAACATAGAATTAAGTTAATAGCCTTTAGTGATTACTGACCTTTCACGCTTGACCTATGTGTAAACCTGAGGAAGTCAGCCATGAAGATCTTACTGCCATTACAAATTCAAAGTAGCTTGCTCACAGTTGCCCTTAGTCAAATTATTGTTTGCATTTATTTTAGTAGCAACAATTGATTGATTTCTTGGCCTTTTGATGGTCAAGACCTCATCTGTTGCCTTTCAAGATAATTGTGAAAAATGGATGGTTCCGTGTTATTTGTTTGTGTGCCTGATTAAGGTGCCAGTCCCAGGTTCCTAGTAGCTGTGGCTTCCTAACTTAGACTATCATTAGTTGATGGAGCGTCATCAAAATTATACATACAATATTATAAATAAGTTATCATATATATGCATATATGGCAATCTCATGGGTTACTACCTTAATCAGAAAATGTCCACTAAAAATTGAATAGTAGAATATCTCAGAATTGTTCTAAGAATTGCAACTGAATCTTATAAAAAAGTAGAAATAAGTGGTAGAAGGCAACAGATCACATACCACTTCTGACTGTTTCCCTGTGTTAAACAGCAAACAAACCAGAAATCAAAAACCAACATAGTAAGAGTGAACATTTTAGGGCTTTTCAACATTGCA
Source organism: Candoia aspera (assembly GCF_035149785.1). NCBI lineage: Eukaryota > Metazoa > Chordata > Lepidosauria > Squamata > Candoiidae > Candoia > Candoia aspera. The sequence goes on along the minus strand of NC_086153.1, from coordinate 108,366,524 downwards.
GCAAACTACACATCTTCTGTGTGTAAACAGTCTAGAAATGAACCCAGCTTAAGAAATTCATTTCTGGATCTGAAACTCTTCTTCCTATTTGGCATGGTGATGGTTGGATGGTCTGTCCAGATTGTGGTTAAGGTGGCCCCTGATTGGTGGATCCCTCTGCTTCTTTTCCCTTCCCACCAATGCCAGGAAAAAGAGCACCAGTTGCTTTTCATTCTGTGGGTGGGCCTTTTGAGGACTGGTGAAAAAAGAACTGACAACAGTTTTACAGTTATTTCAGTCACTTGGACCAAAAAGGAAAACTAAACTTTTGTTAGCTTAACCTAGTTAAAACAAAGCAAAGCAAAACAAAATGCCAGCATTTTATCCTTCCACAGCTGAACATGTTTAAAACAAAACAAAGCAAAAGACTGGCCAGCATTTCCCCATTCCATTACTGAACATTTTCTTTTCCTTTTAAAAAGAAACAAAATGTGTGCATACAAAGTCCTTTTTACAAATTTGGGGAGGAAAAAAGGTTCATTAAGTCCTGTATTCTATGAACAACACCTTTGGGCACTGATGAGAAATGTTCTCTTCAATAAGGAAATGAACAAAATTGAAATAGGAGAAGTGTTTGGGTTTTCTAGATAAACACTTTTAAAATTCTGGGTTTTTTTTCCCCCAAGTAACTGCCTATTTTTGCTTTTGGATAGCTAGAGCAGCCAGCCCCAGTTTGATGCCTGGGGGCTCCAAAGTGCCCCTCCCTCCTTTGTGCCGGTAAGGCTGCCTGCTCCACCTGACTTATTATTAAAAAAAAAAAAAAGTAGTTTATTTATTTATTTATTTTAAGAGGAAAACCGGCATGCTGCAAAGTTGCCGGACTCCTTCATTTTCAAGAATTGCTTATTTCCATGAATAACTTTGAGCCCAAATAGCTCCATAACCTTTCTTAGAAAATACAAATGATGGATGGTTGCTACCGAAATTTCTATGTGGCTTGGATTGATTACCAAAAAAAAAAAAAAACCACACACCCCCCCCATTCATTTGACTCATTAACCATAATTGGGTTAAGAAATGTTTGGAACTTTCTGAAATTAGTAAAAAATTGCAAAGTTTTAAGTAATGCAATAAAAATGGGAGGGGGGGGGAGCACCATAGACGACCTAGAAGCAGTCAGAATCAGAAAGGATTTTTCTTAGAAGACTGTTTGACTCCATTGCTTTTTTATATGGCTGTGATTCCATTGATGGTAACTTTCAATAAAATGCCATCATGCCATGAATGATCCAAGCAATGGACAAAAGTTTCCCATTTGTTCTACATGGATAATTTGAAACTACATGCAAAATCATCTAATGAAATACAATCACTTTTAAATACACTTCAAACTTTTAGTAGTGACTTCAAAAAGGAATTTGGCAATAGAGAAAGGGAAATTTGAATACCCAGTTGAAACTGACCAATAGAATGGCACTAAAATCAAAGATTGACAGTACAGAAAAGTTACAAGTATGTGGGTATATAAGAAACAAATAATATTTTAATGCATGCCCAAGTGAAAAAGAAAACCATCTCTGATAAAAGAAGTCAGAAAAGTTTTAAAATCAAAGTTCCATGAGATAATGCAATCAAAGATTTAATGCCATGGGCCGTCCATGTAATACATTACACCACAGGTGTTATTGACTGGACACAAGCTGAACTAGATACTTTAGATCACAAGACCTGAAAATGTATGGCAATTCGTCAGATAGGCATCAGATAAGATCTATCAAGAAGAAAGCAGAAGGATTAATATTTGTGGCACAAGAATAAGCATGAGCAACAAATGCTATAAAAATGAATTAAAAAAAAAAAAAAAAAACAGAAACAAGAGCAAATGACTACTTCCATAGACTATGCAAAGATAAAACAAGACTACTGACTACCTAATAGGCAGTTGTAGCAAAATTGTCCAGATAGATTATCAGGCAAGACATGATAGCACAGCAAAAATCGTACATTTTTTTGTTAATATCTCAGAGCATTGGTATGATCACAGCACTGGAAAAACTGCCCCAGAACGATCAAGTAATTATCTTGTGGCATTTGCAAATTCGGATTGATTGAAATTTAGAACAACATGCTGGACATCACAGTATTAGGGAAAAGCAAGTTTTACATATAGATCAGAATTCCAAACATTTTTAACTATTTCAGAATCACAGCTATGCACTACAATGTAAGTCACAAACAGGAAAAATAAAACCAGATATGTGGTAATAATAGCTAAGATGTTAGACACACCTTTTCCTTTATCTTCAGTCTCAGAAGCAGAGGAGAAGACATTGCAAACTTGTACACTTGGGGCCAAAACTACAATCTCATTAAGGCCCAAGGGGTTTCTTGACTCAAAATGGCTGCAATGCAAGTTGCCCTATTGAAGAGTTCTGTGGCTGTGGATCAGAGGTGAAATACACAGAGGCAGGAAGAATAAATGCCATAGCAACTTTATGTTAGAAGATTCATAACTCTGTTTCTGTTTGTTCCCCAAGTTCAAGAACCTGTCTTGTGTTACAAACTGCCTTCAGGATTGTGACATATTTCTGATAACCTCTGATCACCCTTTGAATTATGGACTATTTCCTTGCTCTGACCATAATGCTAACCATATCTCACATTTTTTTATGAATTCTGCCATATCATGCTTTCTGCATTGTTTCTTGATGCCTGAGCCTTTGCTATAAAGTCCGATCATATTTTGTATTCTGATCTCTTTCTTGTCTTTGAGATGATCACTCCTAATCCTGACTGCTCTTCAGGCTATTACCATCTTGTCAGAGCACAGTGATGCTTCTACATGGATCCATGTGTCATTGCATTTTGAATGTTGAACATTTCATTTTGGACTTTTCAAGCTGTCATTTTTAATGCTATGCCCCATGTTTATGGTATAATCTCTGATTGGCTGTAACTTCTGGGAAAAAAGAACAAAAGGCACAAGGCTAAAGAAAATGGTAGTTCTGAAGCAAAAGCATCCTGTAAAACTAATAGTACAAAACTGAATGGAAGAAGTTGAATTTTCTCATTTTGTGCTGGACGGCTGGTAGAGGAGTGTATTACCTGTTGGGTTGCAATAGTTTCTTTTCTTTCCAACTTTGAAACTAGAAAATGCTTAGTACTGCAGTCCTTTTTATGGAGAGTAGATTAAATATATTCAAAACAACACCTTTATGTAAGATGGATGGGAGAGAAAGAAGTACATTCTGTCTGTATCTTATAATTCATCAATTATGTTGTTGATTTCAGAGGACTGAGGATTATTAGAAAGAAACTTTTCATAAGGTGTCACTGCTTTAATTAATTAGCGGGCAGCTAAGAGGAAAAAGAGTGAAGGCTCACAGCTTTATTTAAATGCCAAGTATCTCTGATGTAGTAGAAAGAAAACCAAGTCATAATTTATAGCAATTCAATTTCACTTTCCATGGTTGAACTCTAGGCACTTAAACATGCATTTCACAGTGTTATCCAGATGTGCTAGGTTTGCGCATTAAAATGAAAACTGAATTATTACTCATTCCTACTGACCTGAAAACATTTGTGTTGGTGTTAGCCTTAGGTGAATATTTTTGGAATTGGTGGACAAAATTGAATCAGCTACAGTATCTAAGAATTAGGTGAGGCTGAAATAAATTACCTTTTTTTGTATGATCTAGTCAAACAGTTTATATAGCAACTAGAGCAGAAAGCTAAGCAACCAAGTATGGTTCTTTTAATGTTTGAAGGCAGTTATTGTTATTTGAGGAAAGGGGGTCCATACGATTCTTTCAGCAAAGTTCTAATTCATAAAGTTACTCCATTAGGTGATGACTTTAAATGGAGAAATACAGAAAGGATAGGGGAATCTTGAGCATTTTAGCTGTGCTACCAAGGCAGCATTGGCTCAAAGATGCATAGGTATGTGAGGAATAGGGCATCCAGTGAACCCCCTCTGCTATAACTAGGGATTCCCAAGGGAATTAGTATTTAGTTTAAAAAGTGCTAATGCTTTTTGGGCAGAGTCTGAAAAGGCCCAAAAATATGTGCATGAGATGCTGCCTTTCACATACATTGTACTCTGCTCTTATTTGACTATTTGCCACCAAACTCTGTCTACAAAAGATCATTTTAAGACTACATTCACACAATATGTTTACCAATAGTAAGTGAACTATGACTTACTCAGTTACTCTAATGTTCCATTAATCTAATATTTATGACATATAAAGTAATCAGATTAGCTGGTTTTGCACAGCAGGGCAACCTAAAAGGGGATTGGCTGGCTTTGTGTTCTGCAAACACTGCCTAACAGAAGTACATAAACTTCTCCAACCATTTTCTTCTATTTTTCTCTATTACTCAGCTCAACAAAACTGAAAACTACTGTAGCTTCATGAATCACAGCCAATCCATTTATTATCAGGCAAGGACAGTAGAAATATTGTAAAAATTCTACTCCCCACTTGGCAGAATGATATGGATGACCAGGCTCTTACCTGCAACTCTATTATCTTCTTTTCCCTGGGTATGTTAGTGGGAGAAAGGGAAAATATTTCTTCTTCTGGGCCCTCTGTAGGGATGCTCCTAATGGCTGCAGTGGTTCTAGGCTCTTCTTCCCCAGAGGGCTCCATCTATCTAAAGCCACAGACACAGTTCAAAAGAGAAATGTGGCAGTGGTTGTCATGTTCCCTGTTTCAATGTTGCTGAACATCGTAACAGTTCGCATGCCAGAGTGTTGATGTGCGTTCCTGGCTGGGAGGGTGCTGCTGATAAACCTTGTATAGAAAGTTCTGTTTGCCTCAGCCGTGGAGGAATGTGTTTGGATTATCACTTTAATGTCAAGGTCTTTCTGCCCGTTGATCAGCAGAGCTCGTTAGGAGCACCTGGGAATGTGGGATTGTAATGAAATGGGGGGGGGGATGTTGTTTGAAGCGGGGTTATTTAATTTGACTTTGGGCACGCTTTTCTCATTCTCAGCTTTCTTTCTGTTTGCACTCTATTCTAAATAAAATCAGAACCTAAACTTTGATTTGGAGTCTGAGCATTTTATTTGGGTTCAGGCAATCATCACAGTGGTTTGGTTGGGCCATGCTGGTCTCTTCTCTTTGCCCAGAACCCAAGTTCTTTTAAAAGTTAAAGACTGAAAGGAAAGGTACAGTGGGGCCTAGTGCGCAGCTAGGAAGTTAAAAACATAAACCAAAAAAGAGAGAGGATGGGATAGATGAAGAACATCAAGAGGGGAAAATGGGAGTGGAGGAGACAAACTGAGAAGGGAAAAATATTGAAGCATGTATTCCTTCCTTCCCTCCCTCCAACAATCAGATATCTTACCTGAGGCCCTTTCAATCTTTGCTACATTGAGTAACTAGGAATGTTCAGCCTCCTCTTCTAGTAACTAGGAATATGCAGCCTTCTTGTCTTGCCTTGTATTTCTTGCCAACTTCCCCTTGTATGGGAAGGCGGGGAAGGTCTGGCTCAGCATTCTGGCTCAGTCTCCATCTTTTCAGTCTTAAAATGGAGCATGGAAGACCTCCTCATGTGGGTGATTTGTAAGGCTGTCTGGTGCCAGCAGAAAGCCTTCTGTCTGGTGGCTGCTTTCTCTAGGATGCTTCCATGATCCTCTCTGTGTTTGCAAATGTTTTGGATTGATCTGGATATTCCCTTCTGTTTTGAAAACAGCTGTTGTAAAGCATTTATACTGCTGTTTGAGGAAAGGTGGTTTTACTAGAATAAAAAGGCAGTGTTGGGAAGATTTTCTTGTATGAAAATGGACAAATAAATGAAGCTGAAGCAGATCTGAGGGAAATATGGCTGTTGTGATATGATGAAAGAAAGGCCTAGGATCCAAAGAGGCACATATAATATGTAATGCAGTATTTCTCAACCTTGGCATCTTTAAGACGCATGGACTTCAACTCCCAGAATTCCCCAGTCAGCATGCTGGCTGGGGAGTTCTGGCAGTTAAAGTCCCTACATTTGAAAGTTGCCAAGGTTGAGAAACACTGATGCAATGTAAGAAAATATTCTGGTAGGCATTTACTGCAGGAAGGGGAGGAGAAGATTTATTTATTTATTTTACATTTCCTACTAAATACTTATTTTCCTTTAAACCAGGGATGATGTTGCATAAGGAGTTAATATATGTGTTAAAAAGGCATTATATAAGACAAATGGATTTTGCCAGTGAAAGTCATGTTTCAGTAAAGAAATCTAATACATAAATACCCATGATGTCATCTCTAGTCTATAAAAACTTTCCATATCTCTCTGTGTGTGTGTGTGTTTTAACAGGGAAACTTTGCTTCTGAGTTTTTTTTTTTAAGCTCAAATATTAAAGTCCAAACTACCATGTGGCTTATATGGATAATGTTCTCCAAGTCAGATTAAAATGTGTGGATTATTAAAGCAAGGATCAGTTTCAGGATCTGTGGGTATTCAAGTTACCCAAAGCAAAATTCTCCCAAAACTCATTTTGATTAAAATCTTGATTAAAAAATAAAAGCAAAATAAAATGTATGGGTATAAGCTTTAGCTCTTATTTTAAAGAGCCAGCAGAGTGTAAGGGTGAAGGTGTTGGACTGGAAAGACCCAGGTTCTAGTCTACCATCAGCCCAGCCTCCTTTACAGGGTTCTTATTGTGCAGGATACAAATCTAAAATATTAAATAAATACAGTGGTCTTTACGATACCTATAACCATTAAGGCTATAGGAAAAAAAATAAGTTAGACTTGTTAAAAATTGTTCTTTAATTAATATATATTTAAACCCTCCTACTTTCCTTTATCTTTCTTTGCCCCTTTTTGCTGTTTGTGTCTGTGATTTATTTCTTTTTATTAGCTTGATATAATAACATGTTTTTAAAATAGATTGAGTTGTATCTACCTTTTCTCTAAATTTAAAAACTACTGTTGCTGTCAGTGCCATCTTTTGAGTTTCCACAATGTCCAAAATTCCAAAAGCTGGACCACTGACCACAAGTGATGCTGAGCTTATTAAAAATCTTAAATTCTATCATAGCACAATAATGAGTCTCTATCCAGCATGCACAATGGTTTTACTGCACAAGCATAGACCCAATTAAATTTGTGTCAGCCTTCTGACCGCTGCTTAACCACATGGCAGCACTTAGCTGACCTGGTTTGTAACCTTATAGTTATAAACTAGACGAGGAAGTTGAAAATCATCCCACAAGGCAATGACAAGCCACTTGGGTTTTATTGCCAAGAAAGTAACGTGAACGTGTCCACGTCACCAGAAGTTCAGCTGAGCTTGAAGGAGACTTTACCTATCTGGTAAGATGTAGTCAAATTATATTTTGACAGAGAAACAAAACATGTTAATGGAGATATATCATCAACTTTAAAATTTTAATTTGAAACAGTCTTGCCAATAATTTTTCTGAAGGGAAGTCAACTACATTCCAAAGTGAGGTCAAATACAAGTGCAGTTTGAGGTGCAATGAAATCAGAGAATCTCCTATCTCCAAGAATGGAAATTGGAGATGGCTAGCTTCAGATAACTGTTCTAAATTTAACAAGTTTCCCAGTGATCAGATTGGAGCTGTTGAGAAAACTCTGTGACATTGCACACACTTCTGTAAACTCTTCTTTACTGATTTTGTGAAGATTGTTCCATTTTAAACTGGTGCAGCACTTTGCAGACTATTTTTTCCATCAAAAAGCAACAAGCAGATAGATATTATGGCCTTAGAAAAAATGTTACCATAGCACTGCACTACAGTTTTCAAAGTCTTGCAGTTAGTTTGGCCAACTTCTGTTAAATAATCCTCTCTCCCCCACCCTTTCTCCTCAACTAGAGGAACAGAATGTGGCTTTTTTTTTCCTTTGCTTTGTTTCATGGGACGTGTTCTGTGTAGTATGGAGTAAAGTTGTTTATTCCCATTTTTAAAATCACATCTAATGCTACTTTTATTTTGTTTATCTGAAGGGGATCACCCAAAATGAAGGTGAAAACAAAGCCACAACATGTTCAGGATATATTCACTGACATAAAACACCTATAGTTCTAGACACCCAGCTGTTTAAAGTGGAAGATAAGAATCTGCAGCATTTTGCTAGTGCTCCCTGCTTAAAAAAATAAAACGAAAAACAAAATTTCAGCACAACTCAGTTGATTGGAAATACACAATTGTGCAGCCTTTTCAAAGTACTGCATAACACATTCAACTCATTAGGGACTCTGAGGTGAGGCTCTTGTCTCCATTGTGTTTTCTGCTGTGATAGCCGGGCATCACAAACTCAGGAGGGCATTTTCAGGGTGAAGGAAGGAGGGATATTTATGAGTTTTGCTTCCTCTGTCCTTGCCAGTTTGTTCCCCATGCTGAGACTAATCAAATGTATTTACAATGAGCAATGGGATATGGGTGGCCCTCCAGGTGGTTTTGAATCACAACTACCAGCATCTCCAGTGAGTGAGATAAGGGAAGATGAGATTTTCAGTTCCACAGCCTTTAAAAGGCCTCATTTTGTCCACATAGTCATAATTTGTGTTCGTGTACGCATGTATAAATGATACTCATTTAATTCTTCAGATCTGATGTGGCGAATGTGATGGATATTCTTGTGTTTTGCATGTTTCATTCCAGAGTGCAAGGTATAATGCACTGAATAATGCATTAAGTTACAGGAAGGCAGATTCTGACTGATCTAACAGTAAGAGCAGTTAGTGATGGCACCAATAATCCTAAACTATGGTGGTCTCCTCTGCATAGGATGCGTTCAAGTGGAGGCCATAGCCATCTGTTTGGGGTGCACTAATTTGGATTCCCACATTGACCCTGAAGTTGGGCTAATCATGGTAACTCAGTGTTTCTCTGCTGTGAGAATCTAAGTATAACAGATCCATTTGGCTCCCAAGTCACATGTCAGGAAGTATCAATCATGATAAGCCATGATAAGGCGGGAACCTGGGTGAGGAACAGGGTAAGTTCTATTGCTTCTCATAATCTAACTTCTCTTGATTGGGACTTATCAGCCACTTGCTCTTCCCTTCTCTTTTGAAGGGTTGCTTTTTTGATGATGTAGTCTAGTCCTTAAGGAGCTAATTCCAAGATCATTTTGGGTAATTGGGACAGGGTAAAGATTTATTTTTGGAGGCTAATATTGTATGCCTCTCACCAGGGATGCACAAACATGGATTTCAGATCTGATGGGGACAGGGCAAGACCACCCAGTTTCCAAATGCATGTTCACAAAGGCAGAAGTAAGCAATCTGGATATAAGCCAAGTCTTATCAGAGTATTTTTGCTTCTACTGGCTTCAATATTGCTGGTTGTTTGCAATATTTTGCAGTTTTCCACCACCCAACTGAAAGTACCATAAGCATTTCCCCCCTCTAAACGTGTACTTTTTCTCAAAAGCATTCTATATAAGGAATTCTTAACAGAAATTGTTATGAGCTACTTATATGTGTGTTTCTAAGCTTTGTATACTCACCCTCTCTTAGATTCCTAATTCCTAATTCTGCTCCTATATACCCTCTAGGTTCAAAGAAAAGGCTTACTTAATTAATTGGCACTGTACCATCTACTAAAGAGATGGTGTGTGACTGGCTGGTTATTGTAATGGTATGTGGGAATGACCTTGGGAGACAAGGCAATGAGATGCAACCAAGGGAACAGTCAGATAAAAGGCAGCTTAGCCTGCAGCAGGAATTTGGGTGGGGCAAGAAGCTCAGAAGAGACCTTCCCTAGTTTTGGGGCTGTAAAGGGGATGGGCGGGGGGGAGAGACATACCTTCAGACTTGCAAGATTCTGTTAATGTAATCTTACAATAAAGTAGAATTAGCTCATCTGGTTGTGTTTCCTATCTGATCTACATCATAAGGCTAACAGTTATTCTCTGGCAACCAGAGTTTTGATCTTGTTATCTCCTATCACCTTCAATCCCAGCTGAACCTGATCCATATTTGGATGTCCTATGATACTTTTCCTCTTCAGAATTATTAGTTTCCTGGACTGTGCCCTCCAACACTTCAGTGAGTCTTCTCTTGGGCTCACCAAGCATTCCATAAATCCTAATTAGTGTCAACAGCTTAATCCATTTTAGGTTTAGTACCCAACCTTACTTTGGAAGGAAATAAACAGAAATAGTCCATCTTTAACAGCTGTTAGAACTGTACAGTCCATTTTAGTCATTGTATGACCTCTAGCTGCCAATCTAGAAATTACTCAATCTTCTCCCCAGAATCCTCTTTCATTTTAACATGTCATCCAGGAAATCTGAAGACTTCCAACTTTGATGCCAGCTTTGTATCTGTCCCTTCTTCTCCTATGAATACAATAGCATAGAAGAAGCAAAACTAAATTTTCCATATTTTTATCAGCAAAGCAAAGCACAACGTTCAAAGAAAAGGGTTTGCTTAGGTTACTTTCTGTCCTCCCAACACCCACTCCTGGGTTCACACAGATACAAGGGTTAAGGTGGTCCCGATCTGTGTCTCTTTGAATGGCTGAACAATTCATCAGTGCTACGCATGCGCTTGACAGTCTGGATGGGAGCCCCCTGCTCGCCATCCTTACTCATGACAGTTCTATTATTTAGTATAATGGCAGACAATTTATGTGCTTTTTAGTTTGATTTTTATTATATTGGACAGAAATGTATAGAATAGTAGTAGGAAGGGAATAATTAAATAAGTGTTATTTTGGGGGGAAGTTGTTTAGGAGGTTTATATGTTTTTTGTTTCCTTTATTTTAGTATAAGGGGACAGGGTAACTGTACTTAGTGATTTTTATTATGTGCTAATGGGGAATGATTTATAGAAATAATGTGGATTTGGTTTAGAGATTGATTATGGAAAATTGTTGCATATCCTTGCTGTTAAAAGTTGGAAGTCACGTTTTTTTGTCATTTTGAAAAAAAAAAATCTTTTGAGTTTTCACACCTTTTTAGTTTTTCTTCTTTTTTTTTTGGTAGTTTTGTTGTTGTTGTTGTTTCATAGCTTTTATCTTTCTTTTCAAACTTAATAAAATTCTTAATAAATATTCTGGGGAGAATAAAGTTGGTTGGTTGGTTGGTTGTTTCCTTATGAAAGAAAGGCTTGGACAGGATATGGGTGCAGAAACCCCACCAAGGTATCTTTCTTACATTAGCATTCCACCTGCAACTTCACTATAGGCAATACGTTTGTCAGGAAGACACAGTAATTAGAGATGGCTCTTTGGAGCCCAGGGTATCTGTTGGTCCCTTCAGGGGTATGATCTTTTTCTTGTCCAATTCATTGGAGTAAGAAAAGGAAGTGATGGTAACAATAAACAGGCAGAGGAAAGAAACAGAACAGCCACAGAGGTTCTTTTGGCACCACATTTATACAAAAAGTAAGGTAGATTTTATTTGCTATCACTTCCTTACCCTCCAGTCCAAGCTTGTGTGTGTGCATTTGTGTATGAGAGAGAGAAGAGAGTGTATCTCTCTTAACTTTCACCCTGAGCAAAACTGAGCCCTTGTAGTTTATTGTCTAACCCTCCTGAATTGCATTTTTACTCCTTATCATGCTTCTGTATGCAGAGGAAGTTCCCAGGAGTCCCTCCTATGCCTGCATGCACTTGCAAAGATCTTGTGTGAATCAATAGAACAACATGTGAGTGGCTACTTTTGGAACTGCAAATTGGATTTCAAGTGTTGCCATTTGCAGGCCTGTCTTGGGAGCTGGTTTTGTATATTATTTGCTCACACAAGATATATTTGTGGGTTGGAATGACCTATGGGAATCCTCTTTTGTCAAAAGTAATGTAACAAAGGCCCTTATTGAGCACCATATAAACACATTTCCCTTCTCCTTCTGCCTATAATCATACTGTATTGCTGTATATTTTAAAGAATGGGGTAGGATAGAAATCTCATAGAAGAACTGCTGTATATGAATGCTAGCAAAAGATAAAGATCCTATCTCACAGAACATTGTTAACATCTTGGTTGGTTCTGCAAATATAAGGACACACATGCTTTGTTTCAAGGTGTATCATAAATGCAATTTTCCCATTTCATACCAATAATTCTTTAGGCATAGTCAAAATTAAAGAGAGGAGATGGACCTTCCAGTACAGCTTTTTTTTTGGATTTTAAGGAGTTCTTTTAACCCCAGATGCTCAATTCTACTGAAATGCTAAGTATACTCTGTATATGCTTAGTCCACCCTCAGCTAAAGAAGCTCCCCAGGTGACTTTGAGCCAATTGCTCACTCTCTCTCAACTACTCACAGGGTAGTTGTTGTAGGGAAAAATAGGAAGAGGGGGTGCTATACACAGCACCTCGAGCTCCTCAGTAAAAGGAGATATAAATCTAATAAAAGCAGCCCATTCCAAATATTGGGTTAGGCACTGAGAAAATTCACAGTTACTCTATACTGCCAGCAGCTTCTAGCACAGGAACATACACCAATGACCTTTGTAATCAGTGATTATACTTTACAAAAACCATGAAGTATTAGTCTGTTCTGACAGTTAGCCTACTCTTCAAATGATGATGATCACTAGCAAACCTGACATTTTTTGTATATCTCTCAACTTCTCTCTTTCTTTTTATTCATTGTAATTATATATTATGATAAGGCAAATCATAATATTGATACACTTATTAATCTCAACCATCAAAGAACCTTAGAAGCACACAGCCAATGTCCTAAAATGTTCTGCAATAAGGAACATGAAATTATAAATTATAAATGTATGTTTCCATATGCAGTTATTGGCAATATGCTTTATACAAAAGTCAAAAGACCTTTAAAGTGACCATTTGTGGTAGAGGAATACTGAGTAATTTTCAGGAAAGGCAAAAACAAACACCGTTGGCCTAAGCATACTTCCTTTTAAAAATGAGAGGGATACTTTCTATGAGCATCCTCTTGTCTCCAGTCATTTCTGTCTACCCAGTACATTCTGGCAGAGTGGGTGTGCTCCACGTCCCCTCTATTATCATCTTGTCATCTTGTGAGACTGAGGAAGCGGGCCTTCTCTGTCATGGCCCCCACTCTCTGGAACAGCATCAGCTCAGAGATGAGGATGACACCCTCTCTCCTTAAGAACTGGCTCTGGTTCTAGGCCTGGGATTAACGTGTTATTGTTTATCTAGGGCCCCTGTCTTATTTGATTTTTGTTGTCAATAAGATTATTTCAATCTGGGCTGTTTGTTTGGCTTAACATTTTTATGGAGTTTGTTTTTTAGTTTTGTATGCTGCTTGGAGTCCATTGGAGTTGGGTGGCTTATAAATTCAAATAAATATATAAACAAACAAATAACTTTTCTAGCACTTCAGGCCTTGACTTAGCTGTCCTCAGCACATTGGCTTGCATTCCACCTCTTCTTGGGCACTGAATGCCCAGTGGAAATGAACACAGATGAAATTTCTCCCAGGGCATTACTGGGAAAAAGTATGCCCTTTCCCAAATTGGATCTTATTCTCTAAGAAATGTAAGCTATAGCATCTTGTAAATAAAACCCTCCACCTCACAATGGTGTTGATTTTGTCCTCCTGCTGAAAATCATGAAATCATTTTCCTCCCTCCCTCCCTCCCTCCCTGTATCCCTCAGTCCCTCTATCCCTTTGTACAGGTACCAAAAGCAGAAATGCAGCCTGGATATAAAAACTTAAACAGTGTCTTTGGAATAAGCATGTACATCCAAGCTCTTCCCCATCATCCCCAAGCACACCACCACCTCTGCCTATAAATTTTTTGGCAGAGTACTAAAGAGGCTGGGGAGCTTGTAAGTGTGTTCATTTGGGTGCACTCACACACCTCCCTGAATAGCGTTTTGGAAGAAGGCATTTGTAGACCTTCTTCTAGAGCAACCAGGTAGAGGGGACTTTGGAGGCTTTCACACATACAAAAAGTATGTTTAGTTAGATCCACATTATTTTGTCTGGGTTGATGGGAGGGGGGGGATGATCTTTTGCCTAGGCCAAATCAGAAATGCCCTTGCTGTTATAACTGTTATTTTCATAGGTCTGAACATCACAAGTTCATGCATCCATGCATCTATAATATTGCTCTCTACTAGTAATGCAATCTATTAACTGCAGTAATGAAACAAGGGGGGAAAAAACATTTTTCTCATGTGTACTTTTTCAAAAACGTAATTATGAAAATGCAAGGACATCAGTCTTCTCTGTTAAAAACATAACAGTTGCAAGAAAATGGAGAACTTAATTCATTACTTCTAACAGAGGATGAGTTTGCAAAGAAACACTTATTAACTGGGGTAAATTGTGCTGTTTTGGGAAATCAATCTGCTGGGATGACACTGAGAAACAGAAATAATCGCCTAAAGAGAGGGGCAAAAAGGAGAACAAATGTTGGCTGGAGTTTTGTGGCTGGAAGAAAGATTATGAAATAAGTATATTATGTCTGAATAAACACCTGGGCATCTGTCTGCCTTCCAAAAAGCCTGACTGTACACGAGTGCTATAAAATTAAGATTTTGTAGAATAGGCTTGATCCCTCTGGCTGTCACTTCAACACTTCAGCATTTCAAAGATGTGTGGCTGTTGCCAAATGCAGTGGTGCTACAGTTCCTTTTTCTGCCTGATAATTCTAGTAATTCAAAACATGTCATTTCTGAACCTTTTAAATGATAATGTGTGTGTGCGCGCACATGCAATGCACTATCAGCGTACTTTCCTCATCCCATTTGGTTTTCTTGGCCGCTGTTAGCAAAAGCAGAGAAATCAGAGCTGGCAATGGGATTTGCTGGCCAACCAGTTGAGAAAGATTAGCTTTTCCATTTCTACCAAAAGGAGCCCTAGCTCTTTGCTAGAGGATGCTCAAAATCACTGCTATTTCATTTTGTATTCTGTCAAGGCATCAGGGCTGCTAGGTAAAGTATAGCTAACATGTTCTATAAAGGGATTACCTCCACCCAAATTAGCAGCAATGGTGAACATTGCTGTAGTTCTCATCACAATACATGTAGCAAAGCCATAGAAGAGGAAAGATGTTCTCTGCTGTAATAACACTGATGTGATTAATTAAGGGTTTCCAGAACTATGCTATTTGCAGTAGCTTTCATTACCCATTGTGATCGAATGAACATAAGCTAGTGATTGAAAATAGCTGAATAACATTATTGCAGCATTGCTTTATGTTCTGACTTTATTAACTTATAGTCCCTGTGGATTCCCAGGCAAGTTTGTTCCCCCAACATTTTCAACTAGATTTCTTTTTACATAAACTTGCAATGCTGTGTATAAAGTGAAACTCACATCTGCTAAATTACAAAAATACAAATAGAGTGTTGTAGAAGAGTAGTTTCTTTTCCTTTGAGTGAATAAATCTCTGTGTCGTTTGGTATGAACCGATGCAGACTTAGGCAGCTTCATGGACAGTTATTGAAAAATTGGCCAACTCGTTACAAGAAGCTTATCATGATAAGTAGTAGGAGGTGTGAAATTGATCATAACCAGCTCACATTGCTGGTTCAATTCAGATTCAAGTCAGTTTGATTTGCAAAATGGATTTAGTTAGGAGGAGAACAATTGTGCGCAGGTACAGAGGTCCAACCTGATCCAGAGGCAGACAGTTCAAACTGACACCTTGGTTTAGAAATCCAATTTGATTTCAATGAAATAGTCATCAAATCTCCAATCTAATATTTTTACCCAATGCTAATCAATATGCCACTTAGAATATTATAAAGCAGCCATATGATTCCTTCTATTGGCATTCTTATGGGCCAACCTTTATATGAATGGAGAAAAGTAACTCTCCAAATAAGTTCCCAGTAGCCCCACCACCATGGCCACCAATGAAGTATGCTGGGAGTTGTAGGCATGAGTTCTGGACAAAGATGCCAACTCTCACATTAAGATGCTTACAATGCCAGCTCCTTGATCAATTGTTGGGGAGACAAGAAAGTTATCTATTTTGTTTGTGGATTTTGTGTCGTATTCAGTAACAACAGTACTTGGGATAATTGACAAAAAGCAAAGCCATGCAAGTAAAATACAGCCAAGCCACCATTTAATAACTCCAGGGAAAGAAGTTATCAATAAGTAGGCTGGCAGAGGGGACAGCTTTTCTCAGAATGGTGCCTGGAAAACAGCATGTTCTTATTGGTCTGGTCTGCAGAATACCCAGCTAGTACTGCTACCACATCATAGGAATAGTTCTGCATATCTGCTACTAGTATCCCTGCTGAGCATATTGAAAGTTATTGTTTTATTTTAAATCAGCCTTAGGACTAAACTAGAGTTTGAGTAAAGGCAAGAATCTAGAAGCTTAGGTCTTTCCTAACCATCTAGGAAGCTGGAGTCAAGGAATGGGAGAAAATACTTGGCTTTCCACCTACATATGACATATGGCTTGTTGATTGTGGACAGATTTGTTACATGTTTATAGTGGTCCACAGCTAGACAGTTTGCACCCATATCTTTTACTTATCCCGTTCCTCCATTTCTGTTTTTATGCTCATCTTTTGCTGCTTAAACAGCATTCAGCAAAATACTGAAATGTTAATGAAGCTTTCCACAGCAGTGTCCAGAGATTGTTTAGCTACCCTGCCTTGTATTCTTAAGTTCAGGGCTGTGTTCAGGGCCAGCTCTAGGCTAAGGCTAAGTAGGCACTGGCCTAGGGGTGCCATGACTTGGGGGGTGCCACAATTGAAAATACTTCTGAAAAACACAATTAGAAAGTGAAAAGCACATTCTATGAGCCAGTGTGCCCACTCAAGGGTTAAATATAATTAAGATACAAGATGGCAACTTTTTGAAATTCCTAACAAAATGAGCCAAACCATAGGGAGCACCAAAATATGACTTTGCCTAGGGCACCAAAATGTCTAGGCCCTGGGTGCATAGGTGTGCAGGTTTTAAGAAGTGTCCAGAAAATGAAGTAGAAACAGAAGCTTATTTTGTAGAGCAAAACTTTTTTTTTTTTTTGAGAAATCTGCTTTACAGGCTTCTGTTTTTCTATTTTATTTTCGGCATACTTGAGAACATCATTCAAATTTCTCTTGCTGGTGTTTTTGAACTTAGCGTTCAAGAGGGCAAAAGGGCTATTCTCTGTGTTGTCTGTTATACATCTTTCCATCAGTGAAGCCTCCTTTTCATTCTGAATAAGCCTAATGGGAGAAGTTCTTCTCTTAGGATTCAACTGAATTATGGGAAGCCGGGAAGACTACAGAATGCTGGAGAGACGATTGCATCATAAAAAATGAGGCATTCACACACCTCTGAATTAAATAGTTTTAAAAACATCAGATGTTTCAATGAGACTTTCACTGAAATTTGGTTATCCTTTGAAAGAAATGCTGAAAGCAAACACTTTATCATCAAAAACAAAGAGCTGACAAACATTTAGGAGAACTTGTCTGCAAGACTCTAATTTCCTTCCCCTTGATGCGACTTCCAACCTTAGTGTCCAGTCTGCCAATTTCTTTCTTCAAGGTCTTGAAGCACAGAGAAGGTGCAGGTATTACTGAAACCGTGTGATTCATACAAATCATTGTTCATCTGAATGTTCTCTTCACAGAGATAACCATACAATCTCCCTTGAATGGACTGAACTCCTGGTGATTACATTGGCATGTCCAGATGGTTTTCTTGGTAAAATTATGGAAGTGGTTTTGCCATCGCCTTCTTGCAGAACGTTTTTGCAACTTCCCAGTGTGGCCTACGGCCTGGGTATTTTCAGATGTTCTCCCATCTAAGGCCTGTCCTGCTTAGCTTTTTGAGAACAGCCAAGGATGATTAGCTGCTCTATAATGTTATAGGAGGGAGTTCCAAAGTGGATCCTACTCCATGATTTAAAAATTAATACATTAAAATCAACATATATTTTCTGTAAAATATTGAATCACAATCACTTGCTTTCAATACCCTGTTTTGCATTTTTATGTACAGTATCTGTTCTTCTCTGTCCCCAGCTTTCTTGAGTTTTTTTTTTTTTTCCTTTGGTGGGCCGGGGATCTGTCTTTTATGTCTGTCACCATAATTATTTCCAAATGTAGAAAAATATATATAAAAGTAAAACTACAGAAGTAAGGAAATAAACATTTACATGAATCTAACAACCTTTAGCACCCTTTATCCAAGATCTTTGATTTACCAATAGGAAAAAGATGATAAATCTGAGTTGTGAAACTGGATGATGGCTATTGATTATTTCACATTTGCTACTGCAGAGGTATAGAGAGCCAGTCTGATGTAGTGATTAAAGCACCAGGCTAGAAACAGGGAGATTGTGAGTTCTAGTTCTGCCTTAGGCACAAAGCCAGCTGGGTGACTCTGGGCCAGACACTTTCTCTCAGCCCTAGGAAGGAGGCAAGGGCAAACCACTTCTGAAAAACCTTGCCAAGAAAACAGCAGGGACTTGTCCAGGCAGTTGCCAGGAGTAAACACTGACTCAAAGGCACAAAAACAAAACGCAAACACAGACACAAAACTGCAGAGTTGAACAAGTGATTATATATGCTAGGCAATATAACAACAAGAATAGATAAGTGGTTTAGCAAGTTTCATTTTTGGCAGGAGAGAGGAAGCAGTTCATGTTAAAAGGGTTCAGAATCCCTACGTTTTGCACTTTAATCTCAAGGGTAACTACATATAATCTTTCCACACAATAGTCTCACAAGAACCTGTGAAATTCCAGCTGAAGCACCTCTAGTTTATAGCAACACGATGACTGTCTTAAGCCTCCAGAAGTAGAAACAGTAACAAAGGAGGAAACAAATAATAGGACCCAGACCACTTACTGCTTGCTTTTTCAGATTATGTGACTTCAATAGTGTAGTGTAGTGGTTAGAGTTGGTCTAAGGAAAGTCAATCATCTTCTCTTAACCTAACCTACTACATAAATATGTTGTGAAGGCCAAATGGGAATAATAAAGAAAAAAATTAATTGCTCGCTTACCATTAACTATTACAATATGATGCATGCCCACACTGTTTATGTTTTTAAAATATTAAGTTAATTGATAGTGTCAGAGATGCCTGGGGTGTATAATAGAAACAGACTGAACATTTATTTTTCTGCTTGCCTCTTAATTAAGCAGTGCAGAAAGCACCCTGTGATACTTATATCTGTAAGAAGAGTAAATCAGCAATTAACCAGTGATACTAACAATTGGCCATTATTCCTTTCATAAACACCACCCATATAGTTATGAAAATTGCATAAACCCTCATTAATTAGATTAAACATCCTCTGGACATTATACGGGCACTGGCTTGTTCCTTTTTCTTTGTTTTGTAATGCATTACAAGGAACAGATTACGATGTGATAGTAGAGAAGTTGTGCCTTATTATGTCTCAATGCACAAGCCATAGCATGTTTTAATCTGTCTCAATGAACTCTTGTCCCAGACCAAGGTTGCCTGACAGAACCAATTGTAATTTACAGCGAGCAAATGAAATACAAACACAAAATGCAGATATGGAATACAATAGAAGAACCATTTCATTTTCTTTGCCTTTTCTCAAGGGGTGGGACACTCTCAGCTTTGCTTATGTTTGGGCTATGAAACTTCAGAATAAAGACAGCTATGGTCCCTGTGTCTTGCTATACTACCACTACTAGCACTTCTACTACTACTAATAATAATTAATTAAAGTTATATGCCACCCAACTCCCAGCTTTAAGAAAAGCTGATGAGATCCTTTGTTTGAAAAGATGCTAGTCCTTTAAATTCAAAGGTATAGGAGGGACCCTGAAATTACCCACCAACATTCAGTACTCTGGTAGCAAACAAGGTATACCCAGAGGGGCCTGTGGAGGGAGGGGCACAAAAAAGTCAATATAGTGGCCACATCTGTGCAAACAATGCTCAACCCCATGATCCACATAAAAGGGGGGGGGTTAGATTTTTTATCCCGCCTTTATTATTTTTATAGATAACTCAAGGCAGTAAACATACCTAGTACTCCTTCCTCCTATTTTCTCCACAACAGCAACCCTGTGAGGTGGGTGGGGCTGAGAGGGACTGGCCCAAGGTCACCCAGCTGGCTTTCATGCCTAAGGCGGGACTAGAACTCTCGGTCTCCCGCTTTCTAGCCCATTGCCTTAACCACTAGGCCAAACTGGCTTTTTTTTTTTTATTGTGTTGTCATGGCTGTCACCTTGACTTTTCTAACCTCCCTTCCCCAATGCCCCTGGTACGTCTGATGACCATCGAAGATGATGTTTTATGAATTCTTAGAAATTAGCATGTATACATTTTCACCAAACTGTGCCTTCTTTTGACCTCATTTTGGTGATTGGTTGCCTGTTTTCTGGTGACCTAGAAGTGCCTTTTTTCCCAGGTCTTCTCTGTTCACATCGGAGAAAGGGGTTCTTCTCAGCATCGGGAGCACCATGCATGTCAGGTGTCTGCTTTTCCACTGAAGGGATTGGGAAGCTTAAGTATGTAGAACATTCACATGTAAAAACATACATGAAGTTCTCCTAAGCCAGGTTCAGAACCAATGGTTGTTCAATTACTCTTTGAGACACTCAGTATTTAAAATTCTCAGTCTTTTTTTTTTTTTGCAATTTGTGTCTAAGCAGCAAAGCGATAGAATAGGGGTCCTGCCTGCTTTCTCTTTCTCTTTCTGTCCCTGAATAACATAGTTACTAACACTTTAAAAAATAAATGTAGGAGAAGCTGCACCAATGTCTGTAAATGTGGTCTTACTCTATCTTTTCATCAGCATCTACGTAACTGAACCCCAGAGCCATCCCTACTAACCCCCATTGCTACAACATATAGCCTTGTCCCATTTATTTTCTAGCAATAACAATAGCAGCCTGAAAAGGAAGGATGTGTTCTCCTCCTTTGCTCCTTTGTAGCAATACCTCAGTGTGCAAAGCCCAGGGAATTATGGGAGTTAACTACAGAGCTGTGCCAATTATCAGGAGTTTGTTAATAACAGAGATTCCCAGAATAGGAATGTAGGGAATGTAAATAGGCGGTGCTACAAGGGAGTGTAAGTGTAGAAGCAGTCCTAACAATGATGGGGATAAAGACCTCTGAAGTTTCTGTTACAAAGGAAGACATCTTGGGGAAAGTGGAAAAAAATGCCATCACTTTTGTGAAATTGGAATGGTGAAGTGAATAGAATTGTAAACTATGGTGTGTGTTCGTCAAAACCCCTTTCCACCATCAATGTCATTCTCTTCTGCAATACTCACTGCCCTTTGAAACACTAACTTTCTAGATACAGGGAATTGTTGGCAAGATTTTATGAGCATTGCTGGGACAAGTGGGTTTCATTTTGCTTTGTTGCTCTTACAGGCTCCTCAGTATCAACCGATGCGGGAAATACAATTGCCAAATTTTGCAATATACAGTATATCACCCTTCTCTGCAACTAATAGCTGAGTACGACCAAAAGTGTGAAAATTGTTTCCTGTGTTGCTATGTGATGCTACGGAACGTCATCCTTAATACCTTTTTTTAAATTTAAGTAATCTTAACAGTGATCTGAAGCAATGCAGTTTTATCTAAGAAAAAGCCACTTAAACTTTGTAGTGGCAATAACCCTGTAATATCTCTAGGGGATATTTTGAATGATTTTTTTAAAAAGTGCCTGCTATCCAGTTTGCTGCATAATACCTGATTTAGATTTGGATATATCTCATTATACACTATTTATTTAAAGTATTTATATACCATTCTTCAATGGAGAGGCTTTTGGGTTATTTATCAAACAAAAATAAAATGCTAAAATGAAACATGACATGTTAAAAAATGCATTAAAATACATTTAACACCTGGAGAATATAACTGTATGTCATGTATTGCCTGGTAATGCAAAATAACAGAAATTTTGGAATTATTTTTTCACCTTTTTTTTTTTTTTTACTCTGGAAGATGAATTTTATAAGCAGGGTTTTCTCGAAAATATCCGTGTGCTTATCTAGTAATGTTTATAAATGTGATTAATAATTGTTTAATTTATTATTAATTATAATATAAAAAATAAATAAAGTAAAAGAGAAGCAATTTGGAATTCCTTTTTCATCCTTGTTTGGCTTAATAGGAGATTCCATAAATAGGGATATAAACAAATTCCACCATGATTCCACTGGGAAAGAATTTGGATATCCTGCTCCCATCAAACTTTGTAGCAGAACAAATGTTCATCTCAGAAGAAAATACACTTCTGGAAATTTTGTACAAATACTATAGATATATATTTTTAAACACTTTACAATGAGGAAACATGTACTTTAAAAGCCTTCACTGGGATGTGTATCTCTGAGAAGAAAAGCAGAATAATTTGCATTTTCAAAAATGTAATTTACTTTAATAAGTACAGTATGTAAACGGAGAAAATATGTGCAAAGCTTCATCTGTTAGGGCTGTTTTAACATCAGGTTAAAATATAAATATATATTGTTTTAACATGATGATTTTTTAAAAAAAAAATATGGATTTAAACAAACCTTTAAAATACCTCAGACTAGAATATTGCTTTACTAGTAAACTATTGAACCATCTATTTGCAAAGTAGTGTGCCATTGATGAAATGGGCTCTCATGTTACTACCTATCTTACCTCAGAAGGTGGTTGCCTGGGAGAAATCCTGTGACAATTATCTTAGTTGTATGGATGCTTATACTACATCTGAAGCTTCTAGCTATCTTTCAGTGCAACTTCAAGTACAGCATTTATAATAGTCAGTCTAAATGTTACTATGGAATGAATAAGTTAGGAAATTCCTCCTCAACTGATGAAAGGCAGTCATTATCATCCAGATTTCCTAGGCCTTGAGGAGATATTAAATCTCAAAACATCAGTATCTGAACTATGTCTTCTAGCAATAGAGAAATTTGATAAATGAATGAATGAAATATTTCTTTGCAAACTTAGTTCAATTCTTGTTTTCCTTTCACTGCTGATGGAACTGGCATAAATGGCTGTGTCCTATGAAAGCTATAATGCTATTCACTTGAGCTTCCACTGTACATTCACAGTGGGTCCATACAAAGTCACTTACCATCCAGCCAACATCATTCCTGGAAAGTATAAGGTGAGCATAACATTTGAAGGAGAAGATGTGAACATACAGTTATTCAAAGGTAGGTTCTTTTCATGAATTCCAATAATAAAAAAACTTCCAAACTGTTTACAGAAATTATGCATAGGTTTCATTTTCAAATAACTCACTGCTGGGGCCAGCAGAATCCATGATATGGGGATAGCATCAAAAAATGCTAAGGAATTGACCAGATGACTGTTACAGCCTTGATATTGTCTTTCTGGAGGCATCTGATTGACCACAGTGGGAAGTAGGATGCTGGAAGCCACAGATTATTGATCTCATTTATATTTGTTGTTCTGTTATATTCTTACAATAAAATATGAGTTCTATACATTGGATGTATGTTCTCTGTGTCAGGGCACATAAAAGCTCTTTTGAATATGCATCACGTATTTTTTGTGAGAAGTAAATAACACAACTTACTGAATATACTTGTTTTGACTGTTTTAAATTCAAATCAGCAGGATCTCTCTAAAGATACCTTTTTATTGTTCACATTGTATCAAGAATTTGACTCCTACAATTAATGAAAATTTCTTTCTGCTGCTAAATTGACAAGCAGATTGAATACCTCTCAAGTGTAAAGAGTTGTAAATAACTGAGACAAGAGTTGCCCTTCCATCTCCCTATCAGGATTCTTCACTCTATTTTTCATTCAGTGCAATAAAAAAAATCATATTTGAAAGTGTGTTAGTGTGTGTTTGTATGTCTGTGTGTGTATATGTATATGTACTGTATATGTATATGTATTCAATTTCTTCTGTTAACAATTTGGTATCATATATTTAATCTGAAGGATAATTCTTGTATTTTTATAAGAATTTTATTAAGTTTCAAGCAAAGATAAAAGCTGCAGAAAAACAAAAAAAAAACTACAAAGAAAAAAAAACTTAAAAAGTGTAGAAACACAAGAGAATTTTTTTCAAAATTACAAAAAGAGGTGACCTCCGATTTTTAACAGCAAGGATATACAACAATTTTCCATAATCCCTTACTCTATATTAAACCAAAATCACATTATTTCTATAAATCATTCCATTGGCACATTATAAAAATCACTAAATACAGTTGCTCTCACCCCTTATATTAAAAGAAAAAAAAATGCATAAACCTCCTAATCAACTTCCCTCATCAAAGATAACATTTATTTATTTCCTTCCTACTATTCTATATATTCCTGTCTATAATAAAGATCAAACTAAAAAAAAAAAAAAACATAAATTGTCTGCCATTGTACTTGATAATACAACAATTTTAATAATCTTAATCATACTAAACCCAAAACCAGACATTTATTATTTTTATTATACCTTAATAATCTTAATCCAAATTGTTAAAGATAAATGAAATCAGCCAAACCCTAAAAACAATCCAGATAAATATTCTTAAACCCTTAACCCACTTCAAAATAAATCAGAGCATTTACATATCCCCACAATGTGCACAGAGCCTTTTTCTTAAAAAAAATCTAACAGCCCAACTGCCCCCCTCAGAAACTCCAACTTCTCTTCAGGAAACCTCCCATACATAGTAACCCCTTCTTTTCCATGGTGTTCCATCAGAAAATCAATTTCACTTATGGCGTGCAACTCGATCTCTCCCTTTAATTTCTTCAACTCAACTATCCGATCTTCATCCAGCATTTTAACAGAAGTCCTGATCTCACTCTTAGAAGAGACATTTCTGTCACTGTTAAATTCTTCAGTTTCATCCACGACATCCCCAACCAGATGACACATTTTAGACCTTGTATTTTCCACAATGTCCTGGATGCCTTCCATAAAAACTTGGTAGGAATCAAAAAGAATCTGTTTAAAATCTTGGTGGAAGTCAGCAAAAGTCTGTTTAAAATCCTCCATCTCTCATACACTAGATTATGGCGCCCCCAGTAGCTTAACCAGAGAAAGTAGAAGATATGAAAGAATTCTGAAATGTGTTTACATAAGCGAAAGTGAGATATGCAGACAGTTCCCCAGGGAAAGTAGAAGCAGAAAACTGAAAGTTCAAATCAGCCAATTCAGCATGTAGGAAAATGCTAATATCTTCAAATTTAGTATAAAAATAATAACAGGGGGACAATTATTTACTCTCAATCCTCCTTAATATTTGGATGGAAAACGAAGTCCAAAACTTAAAAAGATTTTTAAAAAAAATTGTTCCCCAAAATAACGATGAGCATCACAACTGTCATCTTTCATTATAATCTTGGTTGCCTTTGTAATTGTACCTGATCTATTCTTATAGTTCCTTCCCTATCCTACATACCAGTAGCTAGAGATTTCTTGTCAGGATTCCTGGTTATGATAAAACATTGAATGAGATCTTCAATCACCCCATGGAAATCTTGGGAATCCAGGAGAAAAACATCTATATGGATGTATCATTAGGTAAAGGTAAATTTAATAGAACTATGCAAAGCTTTGAAGAAGTTCTTTGCTTCAAAGCAGCTTTAATCAAATCACTTGACCTAAGCAGATTTGTAAATCTAAGTGGAGATTTGCTTCAAAGCTGTGAATGAAATCAGGGTGTTCTGAACACTTTCCAGTCTTCGTAAATTTCAGAACATAGGCAAAGCCCATTTACTCTATTCCTACACAAATAGCATATGAAAACTAGGCTCTACCAATCTAAACAACTTCTCCAAAATTAATTTAATTTGGATATATAAACACACACTCATTTGATGTTATTTTACTACTTAATGGGATTGATTCTGAGCAAATGGTTATTTTATTAATATTATCTCTTAAATGCCAATATGCATGTCCAATATACAAAAGTTGTCCTTCGTGACTTCCAGTCACTTTTCAATAAATTGAATGTTGTTGTTGTAAGGATTCTCAGGCTAGGCAAAAGTATTATACAAATACTGAGCTTTACCCACTCAGCCTCTTCAACATCCAATTAACATTTATACAACTGTCTCTTAGCTGGCTCTTGGACTCAGGACTGGTCATAGAGTATATTAAAGCTCAACTATTCACCATCAGCAATAATCAGACATCCTTGCAAGTTTCTTTAGCTTCCCCTTATATTTTCTAATAGTTTCAGGAACTGACTTGCTTCAGACTCATAACCCATATTCGTTGCGAGGAGGGTAACATAACCGTTTATCCCCAGCCCATGAAATTCACAGCCTGCAGGGTTTAGACCCTACCACTCACTACTCCAGATCTCCCTCCTACCTTGCTTGCCAAATATTCAGGCTATGCTACAGATCCTGTCCCCACTGATTCTCTCACTAAAAAAATGAAAATTAGTCTCATTCCTGGAGTTCAGATTTAGTACCTAATGTCAGGTAGAGTTGGCCCCCTGAAAAGAATTTATCCATGAGAACTTACAGGAAAGGCTTTATCTACCACTCTTCTGCTTTTGCTGGGCTTCTACCTTATAATGTCTTCCTAGGAGATGGTTACCAGCTCCTGAACTCTATAGCTACCACTGCCTCTTATTTTTGAATTCTTGGAAAGGTTGCAACAGGCACTCCTTTCCACAATCTTATAATCTTATTTGGATGAAAGAGTGTGCATATTTATCTGTCTTTGATTTATGGAAAGTTTTAATACACAGCAATATCCCACCAATTGGCAAATACCCCATCAGCCTTCATGCAATTTATTAATCCTATTTTGTCATGATTTCTTAAATCATATATTTGGACAGTTTGCCCTTTTATTCTGAAGATCCTTCTCACTACACAGACTGAATTTGAGTGATTCAACTCTTCTGTGATTACAGCCTCTATACTAAGGTAGAGAAATCCCATTTGATCTGCCTGTATTAAACCATTTAGACTACTGTACTTTCTTGAAAAGTATTAAGGTACTATGGATCCAGCCAAAAGTACAACCCATTCCACACACACACACACACATGCACACACGCATGCACAAACACACACAGATAAAATTAAGAGCATACATTTTCTGCATCAGTTTTTGCCAATTTTTACTCTAAATTTTGCTGTACCAACCACCTCACTGACTTGTCTTACAAAGAAGTTTCCCTTTCAGTGGGATTCTGATGGTCAACAAGCCTTTCTTCTCCTATAAGAGGAATTCACAGCCCATCCTCTGTCATTCATATCTCACACATCTACCCATCTTTTATACAGGATGATACTCCTGATTTTTTCCTTGGGAAGTGCTTTTTCACAATCTGCTCCAGAGTTTGAGAAGAGTCTCTTCCCCTAACATTCCTTTCTGGGCAACTTCTTCCTGAAAGAAACTGTGATGTTTTTTAACAGGAAGCTCTTGACCAGCCAAAAAGCATGTCAGCACTGGCATCATCTCCTCAAAGGTGTGGAAACCTTTGTTTTCAATGAAAATTTTATTTGTGTGGGGTGGGGATGGTAGAATTTTCATGCCTATAGACACAGTCAATTCTCATTACTTGTGTTTTCCTCCAGAGTTGCGTAAGGTGACCTACTCTACCAACTTGAGAATCATTCCATTTTGTAATGTATTCACATCCATGTACCTACTACTCTGAAAAAAAAGTAACTACTTGATCATAACTCTTAGTTTCCATCACTAATCTCTCTGAACTTTTTCCAGCCAGGACTCTTTGCATATAGTCCAAAGTTTTAATGAAAATCCATAGCAGATAGAATATGAATGTGTACCCTTGGCTTCCTTCCTTTTCTACTTTCAACGGATACTCTGATTGTGATTGAGCAGATGTGTATAAGGAACAGGCAGCAACCACAAACCATCCTTCTTCTGCAAAGTTTCTTTTAGTCCCTAATTGTGCTAAGAATGTCATGGATTTTAGCAAACACATATGTACGCTTACTCACAAGGGAGCCCTGTTTTTTATCTTTTAGATTACCAGAGCAGTGAATTTATTCTGCTGGTCAAATTGGAGTCCCCAGCTTGGTGATCTCATTACTGTCGAGGTCCCCAAGCCACCATACACTGTAAGACAAACTTGACAGCTGGTGCTCAGGGGAGACATAGGCAGCTGGAACTAAAACAGCCAAAGTGCCATAAATCAGGAACGAAATGTCTTTGCAAGGGTGTAAGGATTAACTAAAGCATAGCAACTGTCAGCACCATGCATAGAACAAGCCTGGGCAGTTAGTCTCTCATTTTCCTAAGAACTAAAGTCTCCCAAATCCCCAAAGACAAGGGAACTACAATAAGTAAACACACACACACCTTCATAAATACAATTTATTTCTCCACAAATATACACATCCTTATCTGCAGCATTCTTAAAACTAGTACATTGCCAGGAGATGTACAAACAGGGGCAGGATAAAGTTAGGTCACTTTGGGGAAAAAAAAGTGTTACAGAAAACTGCAGAAAGTGTCTACAGTTCTAAATACATGTGAAGATCCATTTGCAGGCACACTAATCAGGGTAGTGATTAAGGTGTTGGACAAAGAGCAGTGAGAACCAGGTTGTAGTCCATTCTTAGCTCACTGGGTGACTTTGAGCCAGTCACTCTTTATCAGCCAACCTACCTCACAGTGAGCTCCTGAATGAAAGATGGGATATAACTACAATAAACAGCTAAATAAAGCAAGAGAGCCAGTTTGGTGTAGTGGTTAAGGCATCAGGCTGAAAACAGGGAAACTGTGAGTTCTAGTCCAGCCTTGGGCACAAAGCCAGCTGGGTGACCTTGGCCAGTCACTCTCTCTCAGCCCTAGGAAGAAGCAGGCAATGACAAACCACTTCTGAAAGACCTTGCCAAGAAAACTGCAGAGACATATCCAAGCAGTCTCCAGGAGTCAAAACTGAGTTGAAGGCACAAACAAATAAACAAATAAAATATGCAGGTGGTCATCCTTTCTTGGGTTGAAACCATATTTCATCTAGCTTTTTAAAGTTGTGGGTATGTGCATGCATTAAATTATGAAACAAAATAACAATATAATGCAATCCTTAAATAAGAATTACAACTGTGCTGAACTTCAAAGTATACTTCACTTTGACTGAAGTTCATGTGAAACACCCTTCAAAGCTGCTTCACTATGCATTGTGGCTAAAGGAAAGCACATTTGCCATACTGCTTCACTTTGCATTTCTCCAAAGCCTCATCTAGCAGCTCTGGGACCCTGAAAATATTCTGAACAGATGCTGTGCATATGCAGAAACCTATTTTGACTCTAATCAGCTACTGGAAGTGCCAGATGAAGCAAAATACATATCAAAGCTTCTACCAGCTAATGGAACTGTTGAGCTAAACATGCTGGTGGTGCAAAATACCTCTATGACCACAACTACTTTGCCTCCACAGCACATAGAGGTCAAGTACAGTCTAGTGGTTAAGGCACCAGGCTAGAAACCAGGAGTCTGTGAGTTTTAAAGCCGGCTGGGTGACCTTGGACCAGTCACTCTCTCTCAGCCCAGTTTACCTCACAGGGTTGTTGTTGTGGGGAAAATAGGCAGAGGAAGGAGTATTAGGTATGTTCCCTGCCTTGAGTTATTTATAAAAATAATAAAGGTGGGATAAAAAAACCTAAAAAAAAGTACATCTACCTCCTACAGGCCTAATAATAATGTTCAAACACACTTATGTCCCTTGGTCTTTAAAGCTGCAACAGAACCCCATCAGCAACAATTGTGTACATACCACAAAAAATACAAGACAAACCATTAAGATGTAGTGTAGGTCCCAAATGCTTGCTTAAACCACAAGTGAGTCCCATGTCTGAAAAAGTTAAATAGTTAAAAAGTTAATGTGGTGTCCAGAGCGTTAGGATTTTGAATGAAGCTGCAGGGAATGCCATGGCATTTCTTGATAATGCCAGTTAGTATGCCTGGTGATAATCTGTTCCATTTTTTTTCATAGTTGTATTTTATTCCATTAGTTAATTGGAGGCTAGTTTTCCTTCCCTGTCATATTCCTATTTAATAACAAGGTATTACTGGGTCATAGAAATCAAAGGTAAGTGATGATGATGCCCAAGATCATAAACTGGTTCTTCTTTTGTCATGGAAAATATTGTTCAGATGATTTATTGGGAAGCAAGAAACTTACAAGTCTGTGTTTCCTTGTTGGCCCCAAAAGTTAATATTTACCAAGCAACTGTAATTGCACTGAGATTTATCTGGTAGTTGTTCTGAAGCCATCTAAGACTTTGTTTTAGAAACATTCTATTTGTAGGTATTGATGATTGGTAATATGGAGGTTAACGTGGGTTGCTGAGAAGATACTCTGCATAGGTTCTTTCAAAGATACAACTCTGTAGATCCAATGAAAATATTATTTCCTTCATCTTTAATTCACTCATGTACTGTACCTATCTGTGGAAGCCACCACTGTAAATGTTAGAAGTTGGTATGCAAAGCTTAAGGCATTACTCAAACTCTAAATTTGAGAATTCCAGTCTCATTGTGCATCTATGGTTTAGATTTATATGAAAATTGAAAGACATGTAATAAGCACAGTGATTTAACTGGCAATCAATAATGCCACATTTCAGCTGCAACAAGGTAACAAATTAAGAACATTTTGATTCAGTTTTAATATCACCGATCAAAGCAGTATATCATATGCTGTGTCTATCAACTGTACTTTTGATAACATCATCAGGAAAGATTCATTGAATGTAAACCTTCCTTTACTTACCAGTATAATGTTTATGTGCTATTCACTTACGTAATAAGTGAATTGGTGATTTGCACTGCTGATTATTGTTCTGTCATTACCCACAGTAAAAATGAGCAATGCCTGTGTCTATAGGCATAAATCTGTAGCAGTCAGGATTCATATGTTACAAGGGCCAGCAGTTGAACTTTTGAAAAAGAAAGAAAATCATGGAAGTGTAAACACTAGTGGAGACATTAAGGAATAAAACAGAACATGTTCTCTACCCACATCTTGGTTGTTTAGCAATCATGATTCAAGAAGCCACTATCATTAATATAAACCACAGGAGTGAGTAAAGTAACATTAGGAAAACCTGATTGTTGAGCCATTAAATTACATCCTTTCTTACATCTAGAAACTTTAAGGGCTCTGAAATATTCAACTAAATGTTACTATTCAGCTTCATTGTGCATTGTTTTTATCCCTTTATTTTTTTGAAAAAAAAATAAACAGTTTAAGGTTAAACAGCATTAGACCCAAAGTCAGGGTAGAGTGGTTTGTTGTTGTTTTAAATCCATTCAATAGCATCTGATTCTCAGAGACTGCCTAGACAAGTCCCTGCAGTTTTCTTGGCAAGGTTTTTCGTAAGTGGTTTGCCATTGCCTCCTCCCTAGGGCTGAGAGAAAGTGGCTGGCTTTGTGCCCAAGGCAGAACTAGAACTCATGGTCTCCTGATTACTAGCCCGATGCCTTAACTACTACCTAGTTCCAAGCAAACAGAACATTGCTTGTGACGATATAAAATAAAACATTTTTTTCTATTTCAAAAAAATTATTACCAGACATGTAAAAAAAAATTAAACTTTAAATTGGAAACACTCATTTTTGCAAACACTAAGTGGGATTGCTTTGAAAAAGAAATTTAATCATTACTGAAAGAAAGACACACCTAAAAAGAATAAAGTATTAATTATGTTTTTATTGAAACATATTTTTTAAACAAAAGGAAGCAAGTGGTTAAGGTGCTGGGCTAGAAACCAGGAGTCTGTGAGTTCTAGTCCCGTCTTAGGCATGAAAGCCGGCTGGGTGACCTTGGGCCAGTCACTCTCCCTCAGCCCAGCAAACCCCACAGGCTTGTTGTGAAAATAGGAGGAGGAAGGAGTATTTGGTATGTTTGCCACCTTGAGTTATTTATAAAAATAATAAAGGCAGGATATTTTAAAAAAATCTGAAAAACAAGGGGCTTAATTGGAGAATTCTAGAGATGTCTATATAGGTCTGTGTAATCAGTGTGGTTGGAAATTACTCATCTTCTTCTTGACATGTAATGTTACTACATTTCTTCAAACTTCTTTCTCCATGCAAAAGTTTACTCTCTCTTTCTCTCTCTCTCTATATATATATATGTGTCTGTGTGTGTGTGTGTGTGTAATATATATATATATATATATATATATATATATATATGTGTGTGTGTGTGTGTGTGTATGTATATGTGTGTGTGTGTGTGTATGCCAGCATTAATGGGCAAGAAAATAATAGTACAAACTTGAATTATTAATTTGATTTTCCATAACATTTTTATCTCATATATCAAGCAAGGCCAAGGCTTAAATAAAAATATAATGGCTGTATTCACACAAGATGGGCAACCATCTCAGTTACAAATCCAGCAGTTACATGCATATAATAAGTTAATATTTCTACTATTAAAGTCTGTCAGCTCGTTGTCCTTGTTAGGAGTATGGATATCTCTGCTATGTTTTCCCAGCCATGTTTAGATATATTGTGTTAAAGTTGGAAATTGATTTACTCAGAAACCAGATTAAACATGTAGTGTGAATATAGACAGCATCATAGCTAGTATAGGAAAGGAAAGAAAATCTGTGTACAGTGCACAGTAAGGTACAATTTAAATCCATAAAGCAAGACCTTTCTCAGAAGCTGGACTTCTTCATAACCATAGTGCAATATTAGTTTCCTACCTTCAATACAATATTTTACTTTAAATAAACAAAAACAGGAGGATGTATTTGTCCCTTGCATAGAACTAAGAAGTAATTTGTTACTGAATTAACACCAATACCACTGCAGCAAAAGTCTCCTAAGAAGATAAGATCAGATATTTTTGCTGTCGGGGCCATTGATAAGGAACCACAACAGGAATATTTGCATAGTATGATACATTCACTTTTATGAACTTACATTGCTTTTCCATGTCCTCATCAGTAGCCTCACTGCAAGTTATCAACTGGTGCTTGAAGTGAGTTTTTGGTGACATCCACACATTTGGTCCCTCACACTTCTTCTCAGTGCCGCTGCCTTCTGCACTGAAGAGGAACAAGAACATGATATTTAAAGTAAAACAAAAAAGCAGTGTGATCAAATGACACAGTGAGGGTCAGACACACAGAAATAGCCCATAGTTTTCTACCAAAAACTTGCCCACTGTTATGGAAGATCCAACATCTCCTGATGCAGTTAGTTGTCTGATCATTGGTGGTTTAATACAGTTTTGAATTCAGATTGTTATCATTCATATCCTTCATGTTTGTTTGTTTGTTTCCTAGAGGGTTGTCATATACCATAAAGTGTTTAAGTCCCCCTGTTCAGAATCTTCCCTATTTTTGTCATGGCACCAATCACAAAAGTGGCATAAAGGTGCTTAAAAAAAATCCTTCCTAATTTTTCTCTGACAGCAATTACATCCTTAGGTCCTGAAGATGAGGAATATCAGTTATCAATTTTATTTATTTAATTTTATTTAGAGTATTACATTCTTTCTATTCAATTTAGCTGCCCAGCAGCCTTTCCCATTCTTCTCAAAAATCTAGTTTACACATGGGGTGGGGATAAGGAGTGAGGTAGGATTCCAGGATCTGCAAAACTCAATGTAGGTATGCATAGTCCTGAAAGGAGATCCCTTTTCATACCCTGAAATGAAAGGAGATCCCAAGGAAGCTACCCTGGGCTCTTAGAGGAAAGGCAGGGTATTAATAAAAAAATGAACAAAAGCATTAAGAGTGTTCCATTTTTCCAGTAATGCCAACATCTCCATCAAGGCTCAGTAAGTCTCACAACTATTGATTATTTTGCAGATAGCCCCAGAAGGCCTGTAAATGGAAGTATATGTTTCTCAGAATTCTTGATACTTCATAGGCCTACTATGTTAACCAATCAAAAATTTCATGGCAAAGTGGGATAGAAAATCAATGTTATATACTATATTGCTAGACAGGTGATTCTTTGCCATGAATCTTAGCTAGGTATTAAAATGAATTCAGTGCACTTTCTGTAACAACGTTTACCTCAAAAGGGAATAGTATGAAAGATATGTACTGTACATCTACTCTTTAATACCTTGACGTTGTTCAATAGAAGAGGACATAGATGGCAAGCACGTGTGCACTAGAGCAGTTGAAATGAGGGAATACATATGATATAGAAAAGCAACAGTTACTGTTTTAATTGTTGTGTATTCCTTTAGTCGCTTCCGACTCTTCATGACTTCATGGACCAGCCCACGCCAGAGCTTCCTGCCAGTTGTCAACACCCCCAGCTCCCCCAGGGATGAGTCCGTCACCTCTAGAATATCATCCATCCACCTTGCCCTTGGTCGGTCCCTCTTCCTTTTGCCCTCCACTCTCCCTAGCATCAGCATCTTCTCCAGGGTGTCCTGTCTTCTCATTATGTGGCCAAAGTATTTCAGTTTTAATAGCACACATGATATGTGAAAGGTGAAAGGTCCAGCTTCCACTGGGATCTAACTCAGGTCATGGGAGAGTTTCGGTTGCAATACTGCCACCTACCACTCTGCAACACACGAGGCTACACATGATACAATTTCATGATAAAAGTCCAGTTTACCCAGGTATATATTCTGAAACTCTTAATTTTTATCTGAAAGACTGAATAAATGTATAGTTATGACCAATGTAATCTTCTTTACCAATACACTTATGGGTGTCATCTGTACTCCAAAA
The DNA here is from genome assembly GCF_035149785.1 of Candoia aspera. Classification (NCBI taxonomy): domain Eukaryota; kingdom Metazoa; phylum Chordata; class Lepidosauria; order Squamata; family Candoiidae; genus Candoia; species Candoia aspera. The sequence continues at coordinate 108,332,023 of NC_086153.1, read as the reverse complement.
TACATTCTGAAATAGCATCTCTAACTACCTTCCTTGCATCCCAGTTATGTCCTTCAGCCCTATTGCCTCAGCATCTACCACTGGAACTTCCAACAACTTTTTGATAGGTAAGTCTTCACTAAGAGAATGGCCCTTGGAGTAGGACAGATAATGTTACATTCAAAACAACATTTTTCTCAGCTACCACTAGCTTTCAGGCAGCACTAATGAATAATAAGCTTTCCAAAGGCCACTTCTACAATGTTCTGGCCTAGTTAAAAGTGACACTGAAGGTTCTTTCCCTTCTGTCAAGACATCCATCTCATGCTTTCATTAGCTACCAAAAATGGTGAATGCATTGTCACATAAAGCCAACTGTGGAATGGTCATTCTGTTACCTGGAATTGTAGGCTTCATTATTAGCATTTTAGAGGTGATATTAGCATGTTAGCATGGCATCCATGCCTCCTTTTGAAGTTTAGGAAACCATGTTTTTCCTTTGAGCCAAAGCCATTTCCTTTGATGTGCAAAAACTAGCCCTTTCAGGGACCGTCAATAAAACAGTAGGTCTGTGTTCTGAAGTCCCTGAGTGTTGCAAGTGTTAAAGAAACAAACCTGGGTGGGAAAGAAGGAGATGCAACATATTTTAAGGGTTCCTGTTTTTTTTTTTCCTCGTCTAATCAAGGTCTTTTATTGTTTGATTTGTTGCATTCTGATGCATCAGATATATCAAATGTATGTATCATTTGTTTCTATACCCTATATAACGACTTGACCCTCCTTAATAAAAGGCTTTTCACTTTGCCTGAAGTACTTGTGGTTTGTACTGGGGAGTGGGGGGTGGGTGCAAAAAAGCCACTTTGCAAAGGTATTGAGTGTTCCTATCTCAAATTCAGGGACTGTGTTCTTCCCAGCTCCACACACTCAGGGTTCCTGAGTTTCACAGGCAACACCTCCTCTTTTTGTTATTGATGGATTGCTGGGAACCAAAATGGCAGCACTGAAAATGTCACACAGTACTATTTTGTTTTGTTTAAATAAAGACATTGTAATTTCTATCACTACAGCCCATTGCCATGTTTCCAAGTCTTCCCATATGATCTATGGTCCCCTCAAACAAAATAGGATAGAAAAACTTTGAATTAAAGTGCTCATCTCCACACCTACTTGGAACCCCACACTAGTTTATGACAGTTGTCCACTGCATCAATGCAACATGGACATTTTTTGCATTGAAGTTGTCCATGAACTGAAGATAAAGTGGTGAAATGTTAATTTGTTTTTTTGTTTTTTTTAGAGCAATATAATATCTTGAAATGGTCTGCACAGTTCACTGTAGTACCAGGAGAAAGAGTTAACACATACATAGTGATAAACAATGCATGTATTTATTGAGCCAAAATATTTCAGACCAGGAGCATCCAGAGCAATAGTCACTGGCTTCCAAATGGCAGTTGTGACTGGTGATTGAAGCATTGCCCCTTTTTATGTTTGTGCTGTCATATGTGTGATGCACATTGAAAAGGAGTGGGGCTTTGATCACCAGGTCAGAACTGCCATCTGGAAGCCAGTAACTGTCACTGCAGATGCTCCTGCCTCAGATCAAATAATGGAGGAAAACCTGAGGAAATTAATTCACCACAGTCAACAGGGATGTGTGTATCTGATCTAAAAAAACAGGTAATTCTAATACCCATGTTCTTTGACAGAAATCTGTAGCTACATATTATGCAGTAATATCCAAAGCATGTCCCCTCTCTATTTTTATGAAGAACTGCTAAGGGGCAAAACATACTTTCAGAACCATTTATTCGGCACCGTATCACCCAACATAAAAAAACATTTCCAATTTCCCAGCAGAAAACTAAATTGGCAGACAACACACTGCAATCATCACTGTTTTCCACTGTGATGGCCTTCTTCCTAACTGTCAAAAGCCATATTAGAACAGGTGGTAGTTTGCCAGCCATTTCAAATAAAGTTTCTTTTGACATGTGGAGATTCTTTGTCCCATGCACGTCGGTTCAACTTGTTCTGCCAGTTGTAAATGGTGGGATACATCCACTAATACCTATTGGTGCAATGGTAGGTGGGAATGACCTTGGGAGACTAGGCGAAGAGATGCTGCCTAGGGAACAGTCAGGTAAGAGGGAGCATAGCCCACAGGTGCATAGTGGGAGGAGCAAGAGGCTCAGGCTTCCTAAGTTATCAGGCTGTAAAGGTGACAGTGGGAGAACTGTACTTTCGGACTTGCAAGATTCTGTTAATGTAGCCTTACAATAAAGTAGAATTAGCTCATCTGGTTGTGTTTCCTGTCTGGTCTACCTGAGAAGGCTGACAATTGGCATGCTAACAGAAATGTAGCCAATATCTTAGACTTAAAATGTTCAGGTGCCCTCCATTTTTTAATGGCTGGCTGAAGGAAATATACGCCATTCCAAAATCCAGAAAAATTGAATTATGTTACAAATTAGGGGAAGAAACAAAAGAATCAGAAAGCTAACTGCTCATTGAATAGTGACAATGTAAACTTTTGCTAGACAATGGCCAATGAAATCAGTTTGCCACACCACCCACTGTCAAAGTTACTTTTTAAAATGTTTGTTTGTTTGTTTATGCCACCAAATCTACTGAGGACTCATGGCAGTTTTCACCTAATACTGTAATAAAAGCATCTATAGTACCAATACAAAACATAAACACCTAAGTTATCTTTTATACAAAACATAAATTACATTAAAATAATTAGATGTAAACTTAGTTACAGTAATTTGATGGAAGCATTGTCAAAGTCCAACTAAACAAACCAACAAAACAATTCTAATGAATGATGGTGAAAAGTTAATCATGAAATGCTCTCTAAAAGAACTATGTTATCTTCAGAAATGGTATCAGAGAAGGAGCCAATCTGATTTGTAAGAGGAGGTTATTCCATAGAAATGGGACCATAACCCAAAACTTGTGCTTTCTGCCTCAGCCCTCTTATATCACAGAAGTGGAGAACAGGAAATAGCTTTTCCTCAATCATTTTCTATGAATTACAAAATAATCAGATATGAGAAATAAATACTTTATTGATGTCCCACCTATATACCAATTACAGCATATTAAGAACAATGGATGGATTAAGAGGACATCTGGAGGTCCTCTCAATATCTGTATGTAGATTTTAATACAGGTTTTCTGAACACATTTCCATCTGTATAGACTTTTTTCAACTTTGCTGGTTTTTTAAGCAGTCCTCAATAGAATGTATTCAAGGAAGAGCAATCAACTCCCATTTCAAATTATTTTAACATCTTAAATGACATTGCTGTACTCCATAGATCTGCTTCCAGCATGGTTCCAGTTTGTTATCTGCTTTTCATTTTCCAGTGCATCAGACATGCTAAGGCGCCAAGCCTTTCATAGCATACAGCACTTCTGAATGCATGTGATTATTTTTGCCCACTCTTGAATTGAACTTGATAGATAACACAAGGAAAACAAAAGAATAGATTTGTTTGTGTAAAGAATATTTTAAGCTGGGAAGAAGCAGCTGAAAAATCTCAGGGGAGAGAATACAAAGCAGCTGGGCAATCCAGCTGTTTCTCATGTTTCTATAACTCGTAGAGCTTACACGTAATAAGATTAGGAAACAACCCAGAGACACAGTTGAAATGCTTCCTAATGAAATTGGGAGGTTTTGCCACATTTGATGGTTTATATCTACCATTATTCTTTGACAGCAACATAACAGAAAAAGGCAGTTTAATGCAATGAAATGATCACACTTTATAAACAAGATATTTAGTATACATTGAAAAACAAAACATGACAAATTTCAGATTCAAGTGGCATTGGAATAACCTAAGCATAGTTTAATTCATTGGAAGGCAGGTGTTGACATGTAAATTACTTTTTGTCAGCTTTTTGATTTTCACAAGAAATAAACATTTTTGAGAGCTAAATTGTTCTAATCCTTTGGCCAATACCACTGACATTATATATGGACTTTTTGGTGAACTTCAAGCAGACCTAAGTTCTCTGAAGGAGTCATGAATGCATCATGAATTCCAACCACTTATGATTCTTTTTAGTTTGTATGAGTCATTCTGTTTTGTTTTTTGATACAATGAAGCTTTTCGAAAGCAATCAATTTTGATACTGAGCAGGAGACATGAGTTTAATATGCCTGCATCTTTTGTCAAATAATTGATGAAGATGTGAAACCAGTGCTGATTGCTATATTGCTCAGGCTTAATAAGTGTAATGAAAGATTGATTGTCTTCCCAAGAATAACTAAATGCATGTATTCCAAAAGTTATTTCTATCATGTTTCCAAAATCTTACAATCATCTAGGATACCAAGTGCTATGAATCAGGAGAAGATATCTCTGTATTCCTTGTTGAGGTTTTCCTACTAATAGATTAAGACTGCTATTGTGCCAAATCATTTTGGCCAGGTGAAGGGGTTGTATTAGATTGTCTCCTCGCACGTGCTTCATGCAAATAGCCTGGGGGAGGGGAGGACCTGCCCGGACTTGTTTTCTCACTTCCTTTTTTCTCTCTGCCGATATGTAGCCAAGCAAGGCTTGCTCCAAAAAGGGAGCTAAGTCCTTTAAATATGTTTTGTTTTTGTTTTGCTTTCTGTAAAGAAATTATTTTTATAGAAATGCTTGGTGTGTGACTTTTTTGACCTCTCTTGGGCTAAAGGCTTTCCCAGCATCTGCCAACATTCCTTGCAGGAGTTGTAACATTTATGGGTTACACCTCTATTTTACATGCTGGTTTTATTGGCAAATTCATACTAACACACATAACTGGCATGCATCTATTTTAAAACCTCTTCAAACTATATTTTCCCAGACATTCCTCAATTATGTAAATGACACACTAGTACTCATAGAAACTGTAAATAAATGCCTATACCTATACCTATACCTATACCTGTACCTGTACCTGTACCTATCTATTGGGACCCATCTAAGCTCTAATCTTGGCTGAAGCCCTGTACTATCTGGAAGACAAAAAATCAGGAATCTGGTAGCACATTTTTCTGACTAACAAATTTTATTAAAAGACATCAGCTTTTGAAGAAACTGGCACAATATCTGGAAGACAAGTATCTCTCAGTGACTGGATTCATAAATTCACACTATGCCACAGATTGTTCAATCATGGTTTTCTAAGCCATAATGATACAAACATTTTTTTTGTCTTTGATCCAAGTGGCAGTTATACTTTCATCCTGGATTATTGAAAATAATACCATGCCGAAAAACTCCCCATCAAGTTCTGAATGTTTTTATTTTTTTTTCCCTTGCTACTTAAGACACACTTTTAATTTTTATTTATTTATTTATTTTCTATCCCGCCTTTATTATTTTTACTATTTTTATTAATAACTCAAGACAGCGAACATACCTAATACTCCTTCCTCCTCCTCTTTTTCCCACAACAACAACTCTGTGAGGTGGGTTGGGCTGAGAGAGAGTGACTGGCCCAAGGTCACCCAGCCGGCTTTCATGCCTAAGGCAGAACTAGAACTCACAGTCTCCTGGTTTCTAGTTCAGAGTTTTATTCCCTGGGTGCATTTCAAATATTAGCAATTTCTTTTGCTCTTGTTTTCTAACTTCTATATCACTGTGAATTGATGGAAAGTCCAGCTCCTTTAGTTTTCTGTTATGTATTTTCCATCCTTCTGAAGTCTTCCTGCCCACTCAATCTTAACAATCTGTAAAAGCCTCTCAGTAGGTAGGTAGGTAGGTAAACTTTATGGCAGTCTCTGACCAGTGTGTGCCTTCCAATATCTTCTGTTCAGGTTTAACAGAAGGGTGGAAACCAGAAATGCTATAAACCACTAGTCAGGAAGAAAACCAGGATCTTCACCACCCATGCTTTGGCTACTCTATTACTTTCTTGAATACAACATACCCATACTCATGAAAAATTCAGTCATTTTCTTTTCTTCTTTTCTGCAAAGTATTTCCCCAATAAATGGGATAGGAATGGTTTTAAAAATGGTACTGCACTAATTAAAGGCACAAAATTTGTGAAGGGCAACCAAAAGTTCCTGAAAGAAGCAAGAATGGCACTTATTTATTTACTTACTTACTTACTTACTTACCTACTTACTTACTCTGCTTGAATACCACCCATTGCCAGAGGCTGTAGGCAGTGAACAATAAACAAACAAAAAAACAAAATCCAACCCCCAATACATGAAAAACCAAGATCTGTATAAATAAGCCATGCGCACTAGAGACACCATCTGCATATTAGAAAAGATCTCCTCTTGTGCCAGGTTTTTACAAGTTTCATGATGTACAGGAGACCATGATGAAGGAGACCAAAGCCCCACTAGGGGAGAGATCCAGGGAGTAGGGGTAGTGGAAAAAGCCCACCACCAAGGCCTTGTCAGATGATGGTCCCACAGGGACAAAAGCTGGAGATAGTTACCCTGTGAGATCTGGTTGGACAGGTAGGGGAGACAAATAGCAAAAAATCTCTAGAATGATCCTACTGTGTAGGACTGCACTTTGCCGAACTGACTTAAGCAATGCTTCCAATAACAGAGTGCTTGAGGGGGAGGGCCCTCTGGCTCCATCTTCCATTTCGGTGTTTTTAATGTACAGTGTAAGCCTGATGATTTATAGATACCATCTTGTTCAGGAAAGCCGTTGGCCCTGTTGATTTCAGCTCTGTAACACCAGGCTTGTCACTCCAAAAAGAAGGCTGGAAAGATACAGAAAATACCAGGAATGTATAGAGCAGCACAATGGGTTCATTTAATCATAATTACTGTTGGAGGCTGGCTGAAGTCCAATGAGTTGGAGGTGGTCCATAATACAGGGAGCTCTCTCAGTAAGCACCAACCTCATCTTGGACTTTTTTTGACTATAGCTTCTGAAAGCTGCACCAAAGGAAGTGCAAGGAATGCATTATTTATTGCCACTAGTAACTGATGTTGGCTTGGTTTTAACTTGTTAAGTGATAAAGGGGACGGAAAGAAAACTATGTGCAAATTAGCAAAGGTCATCCTTAATGAGTCAGACTACATAATATATCCATTGGATAGTTGGTATATGCAAGACCACATTTTAAATAAATAACTTTCTCCCTACCCACCTTCTATCTAAAATATAACTTGAGAAATTGTCTCATCTACATTAGAATGAACCACAAAATGAATGCTTTTCATGAATTTATCAGTCTCAGGAGCAGATTTCCGTGAAAGTGAGGTGGAAGTATCAGCACTTGTGTGTATTTTTTTTTTTTAATTTTCTGAAATATATGTAATTCCACCCATTCCAAGTTGCACTCATCCTTTCATTTTGTAACAAAATAATTAGTGTTCATTTTTGAAAATCTTTCTCTCTATGGTCAGATTCTTAAATTGCCAGCCTACTTATGCAAAAACCCTGTCTAGGGCATTCTGCCCAAGAGTAATAGTAGCCACTATGAGAGTAGCAAAAAAAAAAAAAAGAAAGGAAAAGAAAAGAAAAGAAACAAGAAAAATAAATGTAGTTGAACTAAAATAGCAAGGAGGCAAAGGAACAATGCTTTGACAATTAAGTTGTGATGGGTAGGAAGCTATTTGTGATGGAAATAAAGTCCAATCATTTTTAAGCAGAATGTGGATGAATTTTAAATGAGAATTTTAGTCAGTATAATAATTATTTTGTTGTTTATTCGTTTAGTCGCTTCCAACTCTTCGTGACTTCATGGACCAGCCCACGCCAGGCCTTCCTGTCGGTCGTCAACACCCCCAGCTCCCCCAGGGATGAGTCCGTCACCTCTAGAATATCATCCATCCACCTTGCCCTTGGTCAGCCCCTCTTCCTTTTGCCCTCCACTCTGCCTAGCATCAGCATCTTCTCCAGGGTGTCCTGTCTTCTCATTATGTGGCCAAAGTATTTCAGTTTTGCCTTTAATATCATTCCCTCAAGTGAGCAGTCTGGCTTTATTTCCTGGAGGATGGACTGGTTTGATCTTCTTGCAGTCCAAGGAACTCTCAGAATTTTCCTCCAACACCACAGTTCAAAAGCATCAATCTTCCTTTGCTCACCCTTCCTTATGGTCCAGCTCTCGCAGCCATATGTTACTACAGGGAACACCATTGCTTTAACTATGCGGACCTTTGTCGTCAGTGTGATGTCTCTGCTCTTAACTATTTTATAGAGATTTGTCATTGCTCTTCTCCCAAGGATTAAGCGTCTTCTGATTTCCTGACTGCAGTCAGCATCTGCAGTAATCTTTGTACCTAGGAATACAAAGTCTTTCACTGCTTCTACATTTTCTCCCTCTATTTGCCAGTTATCAATCAAGCTGGTTGCCATAATCTTGGGTTTTTTGAGGTTTAGCTGCAAGCCAGCTTTTGCACTTTCTTCTTTCACCTTCATCATAAGGCTCCTCAGTTCCTCTTCACTTTCAGCCATCAAAGTGGTATCATCTGCATATCTCAGATTGTTAATGTTTCTTCCAGAGATTTTAACTCCAGCCTTGGATTCCTCAAGCCCAGCATGTTCTGCATACAAGTTGAATAGGTAGGGTGAGAGTATACAGCCCTGCCATACTCCTTTCCCAATCTTAAACCAGTCCGTTGTTCCGTGGTCTGTTCTTACTGTTGCTACTTGGTCGTTATACAGATTCTTCAGGAGGCATACAAGATGACTTGGTATCCCCATACCACTAAGAACTTGCCACAATTTGTTATGGTCCACATAGTCAAAAGCTTTAGAATAGTCAATAAAACAGAAATAGATGTTTTCCTGAAACTCCCTGGCTTTTTCCCTTATCCAGTGGATATTGGCAATTTGGTCTCTAGTTCCTCTGCCTTTTCTAAACCCAGCTTGTACATCTGGCAATTCTCGCTCCATGAATTGCTGAAGTCTACCTTGCAGGATCTTGAGCATTACCTTACTGGCATGTGAAATGAGTGCCACTGTTCGATAGTTTGAACATTCTTTAGTGTTCCCCTTTTTCGGTATGGGGATATAAGTTGATTTTTTCCAATCTGATGGCCATTCTTGTGTTTTCCAAATTTGCTGGCATATAGCATGCATCACCTTGACAGCATCATCTTGCAAGATTTTGAACAGTTCAGCTGGGATGCCGTCGTCTCCTGCTGCCTTGTTATTAGCAATGCTTCTTAAGGCCCACTCAACCTCACTCTTCAGGATGTCTGGCTCTAGCTCACACCGTCAAAGCTATCCCCGATATTGTTATCCTTCCTATACAGGTCTTCTGTATATTCTTGCCACCTTTTCTTGATCTCTTCTTCTTCTGATAGGTCCTTGCCATCTTTGTTTTTGATCATACCCATTTTGGCCTGGAATTTACCTCCAATGTTTCTAATTTTCTGGAAGAGGTCTCTTGTCCTTCCTATTCTATTGTCTTCTTCCACTTCCGCGCATTGCTTGTTTAAAAATAATTCCTTATCTCTTCTGGCTAACCTCTGGAATTTTGCATTTAATTGGATATATCTCCCCCTATCACTGTTGCCTTTTGCTTTCCTTCTTTCTTGGGCTACTTCTAGTGTCTCAGCAGACAGCCATTTTGCCTTCTTGGTTTTCTCTTTCTTTGGGATGTATTTTGTTGCCGCCTCCTGAACAATGCTGCCAACTTCTGTCCAGAGTTCTTCCGGGACCCTATCTACTAAGTCCAGTCCCTTAAATCGATTCTTCACCTCCACTGCATATTCCTTAGGAATATTAGTGAGCTCATATCTAGCTGATCTGTGGGTCTTCCCTAATCTCTTTAGTCTGATCCTAAATTGTGCAAGAAGAAGTTCGTGATCTGAACTACAGTCAGCTCCAGACCTTGTTTTTACCGACTGTACAGATGTCGGCCACCTTTGGCTGCAAAGGATGTAATCAATCTGATTTCGGTGTTGTCCATCTGGTGAAGTCCATGTATAAAGGTGTCTCCTAGGTTGTTGGAAGAAAGTGTTTGTTATGCAGAGTGAGTTGTCTTGGCAAAATTCTATCAGCCTATGTTCTGCTTCATTTTGTTCTCCCAGGCCATACTTACCTGTAATTCCAGGTGTCATTTGACTGCCCACCTTAGCATTCCAGTCTCCTGTGATGAAAATAACATCTCTTTTAGGCGTGTTGTCCAGTAGGTGCTGCAGATCCTCATAGAACTGCTCTACTTCAGCTTCTTCAGCATTTGTGGTTGGGGCGTATATTTGGATCACTGTGATGTTAGATGGCTTGCCCTGAATTCGAATTGAGATCATTCTGTCGTTTTTTGGGTTGTATCCAAGCACTGCTTTAGCCACTTTACTATTAATTATGAAGGCTACTCCCTTTCTTCTGTGGTCCTCTTGTCCACAGTAGTAGATCTGGTGGTCATTTGATGTGAAGTGGCCCATTCCAGTCCATTTCAGTTCACTGATGCCCAGAATGTCTATCTTTAATCTTGACATCTCACCAATAACCACATCCAATTTGCCCTGGCTCATAGATCTTACATTCCAGGTTCCAATGGTGTGTTGATCCTTAGAACATCGGATTCGCCGTTCACCACCAGCACCGTCGGCTGCGAGCCGTCCTTTCGGCTTTGAGCTAGCTGCGTCATCACGTCTGGGGCTAGTTGAGCTCATCCTCTGTTCCTCCCCAGTAGCATTTTGACCATCGTCCGACCTGGGGGTCTCATCCTCCGATGGTATACCGACATATCTCTGGTTGTACTGATCCATTTAATTTTCACGGCAAGAATACTGGGGTGGGTTGCCATTACCTTCCCCAGGGATCGCATTTAGTCTGACCTCTCTGTCATGACCTTCCCGTCTTGGGTGGCCCTTCATGGTTTAGCTCATGGCATCATTGAGGTGCTCAAGCTCCAGCACCACGACAAGGTAACAATCTTTTGCTGAAGATAATAATTATAATGAAAAAAAAAAAAGAATAAAAGGAGTCACAAGGTAATGCTTCTCATTATAGAGCACATTCACTTCTAGGTTGGGTATTATCCACAAATACATACTGTATGTATTGTTGCTACAATAAAGTAAAGTAAAGTAAAGTAAAGTAAAGTAAAGTAAAGTAAAGTAAAGTAAAGTGAAGTGAAGTGAAGTGAAGTGAAGTGAAGTGAAGTGAAGTGAAGTGAAGTGAAAAGTAAATCACAACATGATTAAACAGCAGAAATAATGTTAACTTTGTAACATGCTGGTTTTCTTCCTTGTTAGAACTCTTGCTTCAAAGCTATTGACTGAGCTTCCATGCTGGTGAAGTCAACACCAAGCTAAAAGGTATTTTTGATTGCCCTCTTGCCAAATTTCAAGGTTTGCAACTTGCATCTTCTGCAGACTAAGATCTTTTAATACCACTCCTCAAAACAGTCAAGCCTCGGGTTTTGGGACACATATTGAGCATTGCCCTCTTGCAAGCTTGTTTGTTTCATTATAGAATTTATGTACCACCCATCGCCCTTAGCCCCTTAGGGCAGTTTTTGGAAATACAATGAAAGCAGCACTTAAAATGTTATTAAAAACAATAAAAAAACTTTAAAATAATTAGTATATGAACACAGTTAAGACAATTAAAAATCCTGGGCAAACAAGTATGTTTTGAGTCACCTCCTAAATTGTAAGATAGAAGAGGCCCGATTCTACTCTGTGGGAGTTTGTCCATGGTGACATGCAAAAGGGAAAGCAGAATTAACAGTAGGTTAATCGATGAATTTAAGTTGGTTTGTATGAGAAGAGCTTGGACATGAGCCATCAAAGGCTTTATTTGATTATCTTGTCAGCATCATGAATTGGGCTCAGAAGGTAAACAGCAACCAGGGAAGTGGTTTCACCACAAAAATTATTTGGGAACTTCAGAAGTCACCACCCTGCCACTCCTATTGCTGTGTTCTGAGCCAGCAGCAATTTCCAGACTATTTTCAAGTTATTTTCTGCTTAGAGTTTGTTTTAGGGATGTGCAAAATTCACTGATCTGGGAATGGACTATTTCACAAAACTCCAGAACGTTCTATTTCCTTAGAACTAGAACAGTTACAAAGTATTCTGGATATCATATTCTGGACGATATAGTTTGGAGGGTCAGAGTAATCCTGGAACAGCTCAAACCACTTCAGAGGATTTACTTCCAGAAATCACGTAAATCCCTCATTTTCTACCCTGGAAAGGAATGACTGGAAGGAAAAAGAATGTTCTGGAGTTCTCTGGAATGGTCCATTCCCTAATCAATGAATTTTGCACATGCCTAATCTTTGAGAAACCTATTAAAAGCCATGTAGGCTAGGAAATCCTGAGCCACAATTGTTAAGTCAGTCGCCACATGAATATTTGAAAACCTTGAATTCAAAAACTTTAGAGGTCTCCAGTAGTACCTTTGAGACCACTTGCATTAGCTAAGTCAGGGACACCACCATTATCCCTGTGTTTGTTTGCCGTTATCCCTGTGTTTGTTTGCCGGTTCAAATCTAGGTACTTACCCTTGAATCTGGTGAAGTCTTCGGTGGATAGTAGGTCTGGAAAGGGTAAAGGTATCCTTATAGAATATCACAATTCCCCATTCCCAGGTCAGCAATTCTGCACCATTCCTTTATAGCATAGCAGACTGGCAGCAATTGAGTCCAAATAGCACCCCCAATCTCACCAACATCCTGCCAGTTTTTTGTAGTGTATACCAGGTTGGCTGCTTATGGACCCATTATGTGATCATGAATGCTGTATTTTTTTAGAGACTGATCTAGCATTCAAGAGGAATAATGTCAAGTCTTATGCAAACTTGACTAGGCTTTTCAAAATATTCCATTAGGTAAAGAAGAAGGAATAGGAACCAGTATAAATTAATATAGGTCCTACCTCTGTTTGATTTCCTCTATTACTTCCTATACTCTACATTGCTGGAATAAAGACACCAGTAACACCGGTATACTATATAACACATATACTCATGCCACAAATACTTTCTTCTAAACCATAAAAAGTAACACAAACTGGAAAAGGAAACCAAGATGAATTTGGCTAGATAAAAATGCAAAGTAAGAAATTAACCCAAAATGTGATGCGAAAAGAGTAAGGACTTCAATTATATATCTCATTTACAACCCCATAGCCCTCCTTCCCAGTGCCCTTATAAACCTAGCCTATTAATCCACGCCCATATATTTATAGGCAGATTGCACCATCACACTGGCTGGGTTCTCACCCAGCCCCACTCATCTATCCCAGCAGCTCTCACCGACGGCATCTAGTATGATGTCAAAATGATGATGTCATCATGAAAAGGGTGCAACTTAGTACTTGTGTCATGACATCTGACAAAAGTACTTAAGTTGCATCATGACATACATACATCATCTGCCCCCACTTGAGACACCTGTGGCTCTCACCTAGAGAAAAACTTAAAAACCAACTCTAGTAGCTATCTTGTCTCTCATCTTGGACAGAAAAAATATCCCCACTATCACCCAGACCCTTGTAAAAGAGAGAGGACTGTTGTCCTTTGGGGTCAGCCTGGCTCACCCTATCCAGGACTCAAATGCCCTGCTGCTCCTAAGAAGGCAAATAAAGCTTTCATACTGGATAGATTTCTAGTTAAGCCATTTCAGAGCAGTACTAAACATTTTTGAAAGAAAGTAACAGTCCTTTCAGTGGATGCTTGATTTGGTGTAGGTTTCTGAAGCATTTAGGGATACCAAGTCTTGATCTTTCCATGTGTCTTTGACTTAGAAAAACATTCAATAATTAGTATTTTATTTATTCCATTTTTATACTATCCTGTCACAAGACTCAGAGCAGTGTATAAAGCAATAAAGTAACAATAAAATACAACTGTCAATCTCTAACCATAAAGCAGCACAAAATCCATAGCTCATAAAATATATTGCTAAGAATTGCCCAAGGAAAATTCCTAAGTATTAAAAACCCATTTAAAATGTACAATTTGCATTGTATTCCAAACTGCCAGAAGGGTAAGAGCAGAATATTTCTCACACTCCAATTTATATGCTATGTCTCCATATTAGTACTTTTATTCATTTATGGTATGCCTTCAATTAGGGGAAGCATGCCATAAAGCATTAGCTTCCTCCTCTTGTCAGCCCTTTGGGGTAGGCCAGGCCAGGAAATAGACACCAGAAGACGTACTAGAGTAGAACTCTACGTCATTGATGTGTGTGTTTGTGTGTGTGTGTGTGCAGGCCTTTGAGTCAGTGTTGACTCCTGGTGACTGCCTGGACTAATCTCTCTCAGTTTTCTTGGCAAGATTTTGGAAGTGGTTTGCCATTGCCTGCTTCCTAGGGCCAAGAGAGAGTGACTGGCCCAAGGTCACCCAGCTGGCTTCGTGCTTAAGGCCAGACTGGAACTCACAGTCTCTGTCAGCCCTTCCAGGTAAGTAAACCAGACAGGAAACACGACTAGATGAACTAATTCTACTTTATTGTAAGGCTACATTAATAGGATCTTGCAGGTCTGAAAGTACAAATCTCCCACCCTCCCTATTTATCACTTGCATGGTCAGGGTGGGTCTCTCATAAGTTTCTTCTTTAGACCGTTACCCTCTCTCAGACTCCCTTTCCTTTTATCTGCTTGTTCCCCAGGCAGCTTCTCTTCCCTTCTGTTCCCCAAGGACACCCTCACGTTCCATCACAGTCTCCTGGCTTCTAGCCTGATGCCTTAACCACTACACCAAACTGGCTCTCTTTATTGGTGCAGGATATAATAACAGAATCTGGAAAGTCTGATAGCATTTCTCTTTCCCTCAAGGTGGGGATGAATCAAGGGGGGCAATCTTGAGGGGTTTTTTTTTCCCTCACTCCTTCTGGTTTTCCCATGCTAAGTTTGTGTTTTCCCAACAGTTGCCACATATCTTCTTCAGGGCCAGCTACATGCTCTTCTATACCTTCCCATTTCTACCTGCATGTCTGCCAAAAAATTTGGCTTCTCCTATTTCTTGCTGTCAAAACCTATTTGTGGTGTCCAGGAGCTGCAGTCACCTCCTAACTTCTCTTCCAGCCTTGCCACAGTGACCTAGATTCCCACATCCCAAAGCCTCGACTTAGTGTCATCACTGAATATGTTTTTCATGTATATAATTAGATAGAAAGAATATTTAGAATAGAGTTGTTTCATGATAATGATGATGGTGATTAGGGTTAGGGTTATGTGTTTTACAACTCAAAGCATTTCATATTTTATTTAATGATCTACCTTAGAGATCCTTGCCAAATCCCTACAGGCACATATAGTGTAGCCTGCAGCTGAGGGTGTGTGCCCCCACTTCTGACCTGGTTCTGATTTTCCCTAAAAATAGGAAGAAGTTATTAAGGGATTGCCACTGCAAACTCTGGGAAATGTACTCAAGATTTATATTTTAGTTTTGTTATTTTTGTAGTATTTATATCCAGTCTACCTCACTTCTAGCCTGCCTGCCTGAATGTACCTTAGCAGCCATATATACCCAAGGGTCTGCTGAAAAGAAAGAAAAATACAGAATTGTCAAGCATTCAGAAGCAATAAGATGTTGCTGATGGACCTTCAAAAGCAGAATAGTAGATCACTGGCCTGTGCCACAACTTGTTGGCTATAGTTATTTATTATTTCAACTTATAGCCTATTTTTCTAACTATCTGGCATTCAAGGAGGCTAGCAATGAAAATTAAAATATGTACCATTATGGCAATATTATCAGCAGTGGAATCCAGATTCCAGAACAGATGAGTTTCAGTTGTGGACAACTGAACTAGTTTTCTAGCAACACAGCTGGGAGTATGATGGTGATGATTTTTTTAGACAAAAAGGTACTACCGAATGTCTTCCTGGCACAACTTTACCTCCCTGAGCAGAAACTGAGCATTAATATTTTGTTATTTTTGTTTATTAGGAAATATGTTAAGGTTTTTTTTAAACTGCTGTTTTTGAAGAAGAGAAGGAAAACTTCTGAAGAACTCCACAGAGCTCTGAAGTTAAGAGCTACACACCTGGGATTTTGAAGAAATAAAAATTACACTTTACTTCTTTTATTAAAATACAGTTCAGCCTATTTCCCTTGTTGCTGCTTTGCAGTGAACATTTGAACCACAAGATAAATGGTAGTAGCTTGGTGGTTTTTAACTTTTATGTTGCAATTCTTTTAAAAATTAAAACATCAATGTGGATTATAAAACTTGACTGGACCATTGCAAACTGGTTCATATGCACCACATTATACTACTTTTGATTTTTTTTTTTTAACCATGGCAAGAAAAAGTAGCATCAGACTATATATCTCTCTGGTGGTTGTACCAAGCATAAGCAATTTAAAGTAAAGCAAACCTAGTGTTTTTGAAATATAAAAAGTGGAATTTAGAAGCAAAAGATGCAGTAATCCAATATATACTTTTTGCCTAGGGGCAGTGGTATTTTCCACACTATAAAAAGGCAATAACATCTCACAGCTCTCTAGCTATAACAAGACTTCCTGGAGTTGTACCCAAATTTTGGTTACTAAACCATCCATTTTGTCAATTTCCTTGCAAGGTAAGAGCAAGCTAGTCTGGGAGAAAAGAAAAAAATTCACTGAGCAGCAGTGGGGACTTTGGTAGAACTTAATTTCTTCTGACACCAGAAAGTATTTTTTTCCTTAAAGAAGGATGACTTTTTGCATCTTACAAAATGTAACAATATGCCCATGTTAAATTATGTAGGGTTTTTTAAATATAATTTTTATTAAAGAAATTTTAACAAGATAAAAACAATTAGAGAAGAAATTAAGAAAAGAAAGAAAAGAAAAGATAGATAGATAAGAAAGAAAAGAAGAAAAAGAAAAGAGAAAGAACAAGAAAGAAAGGAGAAGAAAAGGTATATAAGAAGCAGCTTCCAATCTTAACAGCACTTATAAATGCATTTATATTTTACCCTCCGTCTCTAAGATTTCATCATCATTTCCTTCTTTCCATAGTCTATCCTGTCTAATAATCAAACCCATAAATTATAAATTCATTTTTTTCTTTTTTCAGCAAAAAGTCCATAAGGGGTTTCCAGTCACAAATAAATGAGGTTGTTACCCTTTTCCTAATCAGACAAGTCAACTTTGCCATCTCTGCTAATTCTGTCATCTTCACCAACCATTCCTCCATTGTGGGTAGTTCAGAGTCTTATCAATTTATGTAGTTTTAACGTAGCATGTTTAAGTAGTTTACAAATTTTAACCAGAATCATCACCACTAGGGAAAGTTGCCTGGTGAAAAGCACGGTCAAAAACCGAAAGCGTTTCGCTCTTACTTCACCAAGCCAGAGGCCATGAACCACATGGGATAAAATGCTAGTGTAGTTCAGAATTATTTCTGGGCCTCGCTGGTCTTATTCCCACAACTTGCTTAATCCAGTCAGGCATTAGCTCTGACCAATCTCCTGATCAATATTTCTGACCGTACACAGATGGTCAATAAAGGCACAACAAAGTCTCTCTCCTTTTTTCCAGAAAATTCCTGTGAACCCTGCATCAGGAGAGAACCCAAGAACAGGATCACTGAATTGAGGATTTTATACTTTTAGACTGGTCTTGAAGGTCAGTTCAAAAAGCAGGATCCTACCCAGAAGAAAGAGCTGGCAGCCCTCAATAGGAGGATTAAATAACAAAGATCCATCCCTTGATTTTTCCAAAGGATGAAAGGATGTACCTTACCAAAGGAGTTGGTGGATTTTTGTTCTCTGGATGTATTCAGGCATCTGCCAAAACTGTTTTTGGTTCAGGCCGCAGCACTGAGGAGCGGGTTGGACATGATCGCCTAAGGTGCTTCCAGTTCTATTACCGTGCTTTTTAAGAGACAAACACACACATAGTATATGTGGTTCAGAGCAAAGCTGTTTTTGTAAGCTAAAGGTTGTGAGGTCAAATCACTCCATTTTTTCCCAGTTGTTTTGAGAGTTCTATTGTTAGAGTTTCCAATGTTCCAATAATTATAGGGAACACATTGCTGGTTTATTCAATCATTTGGGTTTATTCTCTCCATTTCAATAGTTAAGTATGGCAAACCACCCTGCTATAGTCTGCCAAGAAAATGTCGCGGAAGCAGCGTTCCCCTCAAAGGGTCAGACATGATTCGGTGCTTGCACAGGGGACCTTTCATCTTTCACAATATGTTTTCCAGTTGCTTTTAAGCTATTCTAGTGTCATTTGCTATTGCTACATCTACAAATAAAACTTGCTTTCTTAAACTACTGTGACATCTAGTCAGTTTTTTTCTAGATATAGGTCCATATGAATGTGGAAATCCTATAAGATTTTTATGTGGTCCTTCTGGAACACTTTGTCAGCTCCATGATTATACTAAGACTTTGGGACTTCAAATCCATACTTTTTGCATAAATTCCAACGTATCATTTATGCCACCTGAACATGTCTTGTTTTATAATCCATCTTTTTCTTTGCATAATTTACATTTGCTGTTGTTTCTGGATTTTTTAAAACATTTTTAATTTTATGGCGTGTGTTACTGGTGCTTATTCTTGTGCTGCAGATATTAATTATTCCCTTTCCTTTTGATGGATCCAATCTGAAGCCATTCCCAAGTTCTCTTTCTATTCATCCTGCAGTCAAATTTCTTTCAGGTATTGACCAAGCAGAGATTATCTTTCCATTTTTTTCATTTGCAGTTATAAGTGTTTACTTGTGTATGCCACCTTTGATTCAGTCACATTCAGAATGTTTTCCTTGTAGATGCCAACATTCTCTCCCTGCTTGCTTTGATACAATTATTTAGCCCACTGATTTCCTCCACTGTCTACTTCACTTGCAACAAACCACAACCACCAATTTTCCTTGGTAAATACAAATGATTTATGTCACTTTCAGGAAGCAGTACATGATATATTGTCACTAGTTTTTTAGGACTTGTGGTCAAAAGCATCTAGTTCACTTTATGTCCAGTCAGCTAGGCCTGCTTTGTAGCATATTACAGGGAGAGCCCAAGTATTAATGGCTTTGATTGTATCACTACCATTCAGCTCTGATTTCAAAGGTTTTCTAACTCATTTTGTTATTTGATACTGGTTTTCTTTTTTATTTGGGCATACAAAATATTGTTTGCCTCTAAAACAGGAAATAGTTAAAACATCCCTTCATTGTCAATGCTTTGATATTAGTGCCATTCTATACTTCACTTCATCTAAGCATACTATTTCTCCTTTTTTACTGGCAGTATTGCACACTTATCTAATTCAAATTCCATGTTGATGTCATCACTAAATATTTGAACTATGTCTAGAAACGTATAGTTTTGTATATAGTTTCAAATATTCATTTAGAGCAAATGTACAATCTTTGTCCCTTGCTTGGGGAATTCATAGTTGGATTACATTTTATTCAAAATTATCCTCAGGGAATCAAGCCATATTAAAAAGCAATGGAGACAAAGACTCCATTTCTACTATTACTACAATGTTTCAATTTGTTTGGGTTTTGCTTGTTTTTTTTTTTTCTTCCCAATAACTGATACCGGCATAGCTTTTTCATTGTGTTTTATATGGTGATCCCAGGTGTTTTTCCAAAATTCTATTTTTCTCTCTCTCTCATTCTTAGGGGATTCAGTTGGTTCTGTGTTTTCAGTTAAGCTTTGGGGGGGGAAAAGTGTTAATTTCTCTAAAATTGCCTCTTTTGTTAGAACTGTGTGATCCTACTTTCATATTGCTCATTTTTTTTTAGAAGTTGCCACAATTCTTTCATGACATCTGCAATCTTTTTGCTGTTCTAACTTGTTTTTATTTTTATTTTTTTTTCATTTTTCAATTTTTGTTGCTTTCAATTTTGTAGGCTAATATCTTTTCCAAACTGATCTATTTTCATATTTAATTTTCCACTTTCCCATCTGATTTTTGATTTGCTGGTTTACTTTCAATTTATAATTCAGTTCTACTGCTATTACTTTTGTGAGACTAGTACTTGAGCTGATTATTCTCTTTGATTGCTTTTGCAATTGTTGATTGGGCAACTACTGTATGCAAAATTTTGTTTAAATGTTTGCTTAGAGTAGATATCAAAGGAGGTAGATGCATAGTAAATATGTAAAACCAATCTTATCGCTTGAGCTGTGGCACTTATCAGGTTTTCAGTTAAGTCCATAAGTCCATTTCTGGACTTATAACTCAGCACAGCCTCTTTTAACCCTTTGTCTAACATTGTCTTTGATGCATTCCAAGTTGTTGTTGATACTCAAACAATTGTGGTTCTGTTTCATTATGTTGAATTGGCTGTTAAGAATTTTCATTGGCTGCATCCAAATAGATCCTTATGTTCATTTGTTCTCCACATTTTTCTTTCTTTCTCAGTTTGAAATCTTTTGTTTTCCATTTGTTTTTACAGTTGTTCCAATTCATTCAGTGTCTGTAAAGACCTTCTTTCTAAATATGAAATGTTCCTGATCCATAAGTCATTGTTAACTTTTCCTACCTAACCCATTACAAAGCTCATCCACTAAAGCTGCAAAAGTGGCTTAGGTTCTATAATCAGAGTAACCTATAAACCATCTCCAGACAGCACCTTTCAGATCTTTTGGACTTAAGTTCCCCTAAGTCACATCTGATATTCTCTTTGGCATGATATTGATGATGGCTGGTCTAGATGATCCACTTAACCTAATGGAGTTTCCGTGTGTCTCATGGCTGGTTAACATGTGATATACAGTAGTTGAACCATAGATTAAGTTAAAATACAGTTCCCCAAAGTCTCTCAAATTGGTCAAACTGGTTGGGTCTGCTAGGAGCTGTGGATTAGAAACCTGAATAGTTCAATTCATTATGTCATGATCGATTGATTTACTTCCAGGGAAGCACACACAGCCTTGTGCAACGTTTTTCAAAAGACATGCATAGTAAATATGTAAAACCAATCTTATCACTTGAGCTGTGATACTTGTCAGGTTTTCAGTTAATTTCTGGACTTATAACTCAGCACAGTCCCTTTTAAATATCATGTCCTGCAGGAAAATCAACAGGAAGTCAAGAATGAACTGTTTAACTTAACAAATGGCTGACAAATAAATGTGAGCTGTGGGAGTTCACGTGTGAACATCACTTCATGCAAATGCCGTTCTTATTGTTGTTACAATAAGGTTTTTTAAAAGGAACTGTTAAAGATGACATTTTACAAATAATTCCTTTAAACAGATAGTCTCAGTGACAACAACATACTGAGTGCCTCAGTGGTTCATTGCTTCTTGTTCTAACCTCCAAAATTGGCAGTCAGGAGATACATGTGCTGAATAATTTATCTTGGAGGAAAATGTTCAAATTATTTGGACTTTGCTGCAGATGACATGGAATTTTCTCTCATCATTTGGGACTGATTTAATGCTCTACTAGAGTAGAGTAATTTATTTCAGATAACTTGTAGTACCTTTTCTGGCATCTATATGGTTATTTGTCCTGTTAGCATGTCTGTTTCATGCAAAACTTCAACCCCAAGCTACATATATTTTCTACTATTGGAAGTTCTAAAATTTAATATTAAGTTAATATTAAGTTAATATTAAGTTAATATTAATTAATTAGTCAGTACACGAAATGTCCAATGCAGTTTTCTTATCTGTTGGGTTCAGCAGCTCCAAATATTTGGGCTTTTTAAATAATCTCCTTTACATTATTAGGACTGGAAATACTTATAACTGAAACATGAGAAGCTGGGGCAGCGGGGAGGCTCATTTTTTTTTTGTACAATTAAAAACAGACACACACACACACACTTTGGAAACCTAGTATTTAAATTAATATGAAAACCATACATAGCATTATGAGCATTTCTTCAAAGTACTTTGCTTTTAGAGGAAATTGACTTTTACCAAATTGAATAAAAATTGGTAGAAAAATGTCCAAAAGAGATGTTCTCAATATCTTTTTTAAGATTTTTAAGATTTTATCTTTTTTGTGCATGTATTACTGAGACCTGGCTGGGCCCTGAAGGGGGGATGCCCCTTTCGGAAATGTGCCTGGCCGTGTTTACAGTTTGGCACCAGCCAAGTCCCCAGGGCAGGGGAGGAGGGGTGGCTGTTGTCATCTGGGAATCTCTAGTGGCCTTCAGGGGCAGTGTTCCACAAGTGGTTGGTTGTGAGACCCTGTTTCTGAAGTTGGGCTCCCAAGAACAGTTGGGATTGTTGCTACTTTACCAGCCTCCCTACTGCATAGCAACCTCCCTGCCTGAGCTGCTGGAGGCCGTTTCAGGGCTGGCAGTGGAGTTCCCCAGACTTATGGTTCTGGGGGACTTCAACCTGCCATCCCTGGGGTATGCCATGGAGGCAGCTCAGGAGTTCATGGCCACCATGGTGGCCATGGGCCTGTCTCAGATTATTTAGGATCCGATTCAAGACAGTGGCCTCACACCAGACTTAGTTTTCTTGTCACAGCAGTGGCAATGTGATTTGAGGGAAGAGCTACATCTGTCCCCTCTGTCATGATCAGATCATGCCCTGGTGACCTTCAGATTCTCCTATACCCATTCAATTGGTCTGCCCCCAGCAACTGATGGACCCAACAGGGTTTCAGAGGGAGCTGGGGGTTATACCTGAGGATCTGCTGCACAGTCCAGTGGAGGCCCTGGCTGCAGCCTGGAATAGGGAGGCGGCAGGGGCCTTGGACAGGATTGGAAATATGGTTCAGTAATTTCAGTGTATTATAACTTCACATTGGTAATGCTGTTGCTACAGTTAACGAGACACTTCTTTTTTAAGCCTGTTTTTATACACTTGCTTAAGTTTTTAAGGACTCAAGAAGGAAGGAATTACTCTTTATGTTGAAATGCCTTATTATATGTGTTGCATACCAGAAGGTGGTCAACTATCTTATCTAGAGTTTAAAAAATTCTGACATAGTAAAAAATTTATTACAGATTCTCTTCATTAGCCATTCTAGGTGAAAACATTCCCTCCCAAAAAAGTGTTAATACCATATTTTAAAAATCCACTTTAAAATAGCAGCACTGTTATTAATTAATAGTATAATTCAAATGAAGTTTTATATGATAGACATTCAGAAATATAAACACATTCAAAAATATAAAACAAATTAGTTTCCTGCCTGGGCATGAACTAATATACCTTTTCTACACAATTAATTTGTGGTAATTGAATTAATGCAAGACAAATGTTATGTTTGTCAGAATAGATATCTGTTCTGAATGTATATGTATGTGTATCCTGAGTACATTTACATAAATGGGATTTTCTATAATCCCAGAATATGCTTATTTAAATCTAGAAGGCAACTGCTTTTGCCGTTTTGCAGAAATGAATGGTGGTGGTGGTACTAGTCTTGGGCAGCAATCAACCAGCTTGCCTTTTCTATCCTTCACCACTCATCAAGAACATCACTGCATTTTAATATTTTGGTTATCTCTTTCAAGTACAACAAAATGTACACCAGTCTTCACCAACTTGAGTACCCTTCAGAGATGTGGACTTCCCATCCCAAAATTCCCCAATCAACATAGTCATTAATGAGAATTTGGATAACTGCATCTTATATCAGAAGGGTGCCCAGATTTTTGAAAGCTGATTTACACAGTTTACTGCTTTGCCAGAATATTTTCATATTATCAGAATGAATCTAATTCTATCCATTTTCTGAAAGTAAGTTTACAGATTCTCATTTCCCACCTCGTTGCTCTGGAACTTTGAAGAACCTTCAGTATTGTGATATGACTGCTTTCTCTCTTTCTTTTCCAAGATCTTGTGAATAGTTCTAGCATTGAATTCAAATGACCTTGCATTTTGGAGGTTCCATAATCAGTGTGCTATCTACTGCAGGAGGTATCAGACCTATCATCATAACAAGCAATTTCATTATTGCATTTGTTTATATTCAATCATTCATTCATTCATTCCATTCTCAGTTCTATAAAGCCTGAAAGTATTACCAACATCCCACAGATCATCCTTCAGGAAGGATCTCTGCTCTAATTGTAGATAGTTATATTCAAGTAAGCTATATTTCTAGACCCACAATCATTATATCTTCACTAAACTCACTCACAGTGTGACTTTCATGGGGCTTTTGATCTATTAACAGAGATTAACCTTGTCATAAGAAATAATCCATAAAAGTGGACTATTAAAGAGGTTGACATAATGACTGTTATAAGAAATGTAGCATAGAATCATAAAGGTGGAAGGATATTACCATAGAAGTTGAACTTCTTGTTCTGTGTATGATCTGCTAAATCATTTCAGTTTCTGTTTCTGTTTGAAGACCTCTGATGAAGGGGAACATATCACTTCATGAAGTATCTGATTCCACTGTTTGAGTGCTCTTTCAGTCAGGAAATTCCTCCTAGCATCTAACCTGAATCTGTAATTTCAGCCCATTAGTTCTGGACCTGCCCCCTGGAACAAGTCTGCTCCCTCTATATGACATCTCTTTAATCTGACGTTTACTGTCATAAATCCTCTTGGTATTCACTTCTGCAGGCTTAACATACTCATTTCTTTTACCTGTTCCTCATAGCACTCAGTTTCCAGTCTGCTCATCATCTTGGTAGTCCTCCTCTGAACTCTTTCCAGTTCATTGATGCCCTTGTTAGAAAGCAGTGCCCAGAACTGTACACAGTGTTTTTTGTGGGGTGGAGGGGCTGACCAGGACAAAGTAGAGTGAGAGAATAACCTTCCATGATCTGGAATCTATGCTCCTGCTAATACAACCCCCCAAAACATGTGCCTTTTAAGCATTTTCATCATACTTAGCTCATGTTAACTTCTTTTCTACTAGAAGCCCGTTCTTTTTTAAGTGTACTACTACCAAGCTAAGTCTCCCCTATCCTATATTTGTGCCTTTCATTTTTTTCTCTCTCCCAGATATGGAACATGGGATTTATTTCTGATAAATTTAATCCTGTTTATTTCAGCCCTCTGTTCAACCTTGCCTAGATTTTTTATAATATTTTCTTTCTTTTCCAAAGTGTTAACCACTCCTCCTAGTTTTGTGTTATCTCAGGACACAAAAGTAGAGTTCTGGAGTGGAGTTCTTTGGCACTTCGCTTGATACTATTCTCCAAACTGATGTAAGCTGCTTATGATTAGTCCCTTGGTGTGATTATTCAGAAAATTACAAATCCATCTAACAGTTGTATCATCTATCCCCTATTTTACAATTCTATAAATGCGATACTATAAGAGACTTTGTCAGATGCTTTCCTGAAATCAAGATATATTATGACCATGGCATTCCCCTGATCTATTAAGCACTGAAGTAGATTAATATTTATTGATTAATATTTATCCCCTCTCCCCAAGAAGGGAATTGATATGGATATTCAGATTCAACAAGTTAAATCAAATCAATCTGACTTTTGAGATCAAATATACTTGATGAATCAGACTCAGTTCAAAACATAGAATAAATATTGGTCTCTCTGGGTATTTTTCCAATATCAAGGAGACTTGGAAGCTATGCCAGAGGAGGAAGTATAGGATGAGTAAAGAAAAGGCTGTTATTTTGTATTAGTAAAGCATATTTATTTGTAAAAGTTTGGAGGTGTCCTGTTCAGACCATTCACCAAACCAATTCTCAATAAAAAACTTTATTAAGAACTATTTACAATCAATAAGTCCCTAGAGAAAGGAGACTGGAGTAATCAAGGCTAGACAATGTAGCAAGGCAGCACTAGGTATTCTCTGGAAGTGAGACTGGGTCCAATTGGAACACGAGGACTAGAGTCAGCAGATCTGGAACCAGAATAAACCTGGAACAACACAACACAGGATGACTGCCTCAATAGTTCTGGATGCAAAACTACAATCAGCAAACTGAAGAGCACGGGGCACCCTTGGGCACAGGACTCGAACTCAGGGTAAGGCTGGACTTGTATGGAATCACCAGACTGGACTGGACCTCTGGAGAAGATGGGTAGGTGTTAGACTTGGAACTTAGCACTGGGCTAGACTCAGCTGGAAGCCCTGGATTGGGCTGGATTATCTGGGCAAGAAACTTGAAGTAAGGCTTAGAACTCAGAACTTGACTTGACTCAGCTGGAAACCCCAGACTGGACTGGATTCACTGGACAGGAGACCTGGAACAAGGCTTGGAACTCAGAACTAGGCTGGACTCAGCTGGAAGCTCCAGACTTGTCTGGATTTGCTGGGCAGGAGACTTGGAGCAAGGCTTGGAACTAGGAACATTAAGAACAAAAACTAATACAACTAGAAATTGCAAAGCACCAGAAATTTGTACTTGTCAATATCTATGTATGTTTGACAATTAATTCATCAAAGTGAAAGCTGCCAAGAAATCTATAATAACATTGCATATTTGGCCCATTTTTTGTGACTGCATAATCTGACCATGATCCTACTTCTACGTCTTGCTATAATGGAAGCCTTGGCACAAGGAAATGGTCTCTGGAAAAAACTATGTGATGATACTTTCATCATATCCATCCAGTGCCCATTTTAAATATACTGCTGTGCCAAACAGAACAGCCCAGGAATGACAATGGTGGATCCATCTTTGTTCCATTCTTTATAGGAAATCTGGCAACCTGACTATCTTTGTATACAAACTACCTGGTTTGGAAGACAAAGAAAAGTGAGGCCATTTGGGGTTGAGACTTCTACAGATCTCTCTGGGCTTTGAAGTTGTTTCTGAATGCTGTATTTTCTAAGTCATGTCTTGACAAAGTCAGCTTTGCAGGATATTCCTGGGTGCTGCTGTAGAGAAGAGAAATGTTGTAGTTGACTTTTTTGGGGGGGATCAAAATTAGGGTCTAAAATAAAAATCCAAACATCATGCCCAGCCAGAACCTATATATGTATGATTAATATCATGCCCTGTAATAGTAAGGAAACATGGTGCAAATGTTTGAGTTTTTATCAACTATAAAACTTAAAGAACGTAGGAAATAGTCAAATGTTCGTGCAGCATGTGGCATTGATTCTGTGATCCTGCAAGTACACCTGTTTCATAAATATAGCCGTGTACACTTTAGAGCAGTAAGATGTATCTAATTATGAACACACAACAACACACAAACACACATTATAAAAACACATTATGCTATTGATTAGTCAATTTCATTTAATTATATTTTGCTAATGTTTGTTTTATACTTTCTGCATCAACACACTTAATATTTTCTTAAAAGATGAATCATCAGAGAAATTTATTAGTGTTTATAGCTACTTCATTTCTGGCTTGGAACTATTTTAATGTCATTAATTCAGCAAATCAGTGTAAACAGAAAATACTAATTGTACTGGGCTTTTTCCCCCCAACCTGTTCATTATCCAGCAAATTATGATTAGATATTCAGTATGTGAACTTTTTAATTCAAGATCATCTGAATCATCTAATTCTAATAAAAACAATCTCAGGTTTCATGGGCTTCTTCCTGGTCAATTTAAATCTAGCTGTATGATAAGTGGCAAGTATTGTGGTGATACTCCAACCAGCTTCTACTAGGATAAGATATGATTGATTGATTGATTAACTACAGTTATACTACAACAATCAAACCAGCTATTTTGGCATTGATGGCTATAGAATCCCCCTTTTGGGAGAGATGGGCGGTAGCAAAATTTGAATAATAAATAAATAAATAAATAATATACACCCAATCTCCCAAAAGAGCCAGATCTTCACTAGTTCTCTGAAGGATGTAAGAGCAGGGGCCATCTTCATCTTAATAGGTAAGCTGCTTCAAAGGAGGGGATCCAGGACTAACAGCCCAGGTATATCTATAACCAACTCTTCAGTGACGTTGAGTAGCTCTGAAAGGAATGAATTATGCAGCAGGGAGAACAGTACAATAATAGCATCTCTAGCCCAAACTAAAAAATATGACCTCATACCTAGCCACTACAGAACTATGTTCCTCACAACTTCCAGGGCATCATGTACACAATTGCCATTCTACCTCCTCTGCCTTGAGATCACACCTGGAGTGCCACCTGAAACTTAGCTTTTGCAAAAGGAGAATCTCACAAAGCAAGGGCATAAGTCCCATGGAGAGAATGGTAACAATACCATGGAAAGGAGCATGTTTCCAAGAAAAACAAGCATATAAGTGGGTCAAGTAAACAGAGAATCTACAACTGCTCTGCCAAAGAATTGATAAAGGAAAATACAGTTTCTAGTTTTCTTGAAGGAAGGGTTTAATTAAAAATAGAATCTGTGTTTGCATAACCAGCAACTATATCATCACAAAAAAGGTAAGGAAGAGTCAAGTTCAGAAGGGGGATCAGTCCATTTTAGACCTATGTTCTTACTACATGTGGTCATGACTGAGTTTGTTCCATTCTGTCGGAGTTTAGGAGAATTAAAAAAGGAAAAAAAAAACTTTTTTTTTTCAAATCCAAACATCAGCACAATTTATAAACTCAGGTAGTAAGTAACTACAATAGGGAATGTCAAAATGGACTACTGACTTTGTGGATGTGTTCCTTTTGTTGCTAAAGGGTACCACTATTTTTTTTAACAATAACCACCACCATTTGTAGACATTCAAATATATCTAGAGTTGCTACCATTCCTTTCCATATTCCTGCTTGACCGGAACTGCTCTTTTCTTCAGCTGATGAGGTTTTTTATTACTATGCTAATCTGCTGTCTTTTATGGAAGAAGTACATAAAAGCATTAATGACCATACACAGTACTTAACTAGTTGCTTCTTAGAGTTCTTCTTACAGCAACAGTGTTTGTAAGAAATGAAATGCCTCCTGCACTTGCTCAATGATGTGTGTTCAAATTCACAACAGTGTTGATCCCGCCACTGTTTAAATATCAGAATCACACTCCAGTTGTGACTTAGAGGATACTCAGACGTGAACAGGTTGCTACTTTTAGTTTGGCAACTCACTGTTCCCTTTCTCCACAAGAGTATCTCTTTATTCTTTAAAGAAAGAAAACGAAGAGCCATTTCAGAGGAAAATAAAATAGTGGATGGATGGTGAATGGTTTTGTGCCACATGTCAAAGAAAAGATGGATTTATAGCAGCTTTGTCTAAGGTGAAATGAAGGCAGAGAGAGCTGGAAGGAATCGAAAGTCCTGAGAGACAAAGAAGTTGTTATTTGTTTCCTTCTTAGGGGAAAATATCTGAACATCAAATGAGCCCACTTGCCTTATAAAATATGTGATAGTATGTAGTCTGCTTAAAAAAAACACAAACAAACACACACACACACACACACACACATACAGAATATGCTGTATATATAAAGTTTTCTGCAGGCCAAGCCTCCGTCCCTATATCAATCTGCCTGAAACGCATTATAAGATTTTAGTGAGATGATATCTTTTGTCCCTTGGGTAAAAAGAAGAAAATATATATATTGGTCTTTCATTAGAGTGGATATGGCTATTGTTGGAAAACATCAACTCTGTATTTACCCACATACATGGAAGGCAGGCTTTCTTTTTTAAAATTTTTGTTTTTATTAAATGTTTTAACTACAATAATAAAATTTAATGCAAACTAAAAAGAAAAAGAGAAAGAGAAAGTAAAAGGCTCAGGAAAACAAAAAAGAAAGAAAAAATAGAAAGAAAAAAGAAAAAAAAAACTAAGAAAGCGACTTCCCGCCCTCATCACGACAAGTATAACTAGATTCACTGTCTCTTCACCTCCTCTTAGTTAACAGATATAAAACTCTTTGTCCCATACCTTGATTCTTAGCTATAGGCAAGTCCAATAAGCAATGTCTTTTCCAGCCCAGGCGTCAGCAAAAAGTCCAAACAGAGCAAAAAAAATAATAACATTAGTTAACAAATATAAAACTCATCATTCCATATTTCAACTCTTAACTGTAATCAAATCCAATACACAAAGTCTTTTACAGTCCAGATGTCAGCAAGTCCAGAAAGAACCCCACAGAATAACAACACATCCCATTTTAACCCTGATCAAATAAGCCAACTTTATGTTCTTTCCTTTTGCATAAAATAATCTTGTTCCTTAATCCATTCAAATGATTATTGACCCTTGTCTTGAATTTCTTCAAAACTTTAACAAGCCTCTTTTGTAAGTCCATCAAGAAGAAATCATTCTAATTGCTCTCTGGGATTGGCACTTTTATTTCCTTCTTAAGTTTTAAAGCCTCATCCATTTTTTTTTATATCCAGTAAGAAATTCTTATTCATGTTGTTCTCCACACTTAAGTCTGTTAAATTTTGTTGCAGATCTTTTTCTGTAACACTTCTGGGAACAGACTGTTCATAAGAGCACAAAACATAGCTGACACTGTTGATTCAAGGTCTCAGTGCAATTCCTCAAAAATACCTCTGGATGCCATTATAAGTTGTTTATCTTATTATGTCCCCAGTATCAAAAATATTTTTTTTTCTTTCCCACAAAAATGCATTTATTCTTTAAAATTAATTTCAAAGTAAATATATAGAAAGTTTTAAATGAATTAAGGGCTCAGAAAATGTTGGGATGGATATCCATCCCAACATTTTCTGAGCCCTTAATTGGGACATATATATCCCAACGTTTTCTGAGCCCTTAATTCATTTAAAACTTCCTATAGCCAAAACTTTGTCTTGATTTTTGCTGTTTATTTTGAATTCTTAAAGCTTATAAAGATACAGTTTCATTTTCTTGTATTAAGGATTGAAGACATGGTGTTTTCAGCCTTGTCATTTTGAAGGTGTCTGACTTCTTTAAAACAGTTAACAGGCCATTTCGTAATGTGGTTAGCAAAGGAAGTGTGAACTTAGTGTCCTTTGAAGGCTCCAACTGTGGCTGGAGCAAGAATGGCAAATTCTCTCATCTCCTGGTTCTCCCACCCTCTGGAGACCACTGCCTTGCAGCCTCCTTGTGAGGAGCAACCATATGGAGTGCAATATGAGCAATATTGCATCTTCTCTTTCTCCAGAGAGGGTCAAAGGAGCCAATCTACTCAATGGCTTCTTGTTCTTAGCCACAATCATCAGCTCCACTTATGCAGGGCTGTCTTCAGTCCACCATGTTCCTGAGGAAGTCTCTGGAAGGCAGGATTCCTTATGAAACTGATTTTGCCTTTAGCCATAGCCAGAAGAGATGCAACAGGTAGAGAAAGGATTTTGAAGGTGTTACTATGAGGGGACACAGCTCATGGGCAGGCAAATGGCCAATTAAGAAAAAGAAGAGACCCCTGTTCTTTTTAGATCTTTATGCATGCTTATATAATTTGTATTTTACCAAGTACTGCAGAAAGGCAGTTATATTTCAATTGTCCTTTTTATTCCCACAAAAATGCTTACATACACTAAAATCTGTTAGGTAATGTTGCATACAAACATGCATAAATCAGGAGATAGGCACATGAAAAAGCAGAATAAAAAGTAAAACTGCTGATACAAGTGAAAACAGAATGGAAATTAACATAAGGCTGAAAAAGTTGGAAAGGTTGTGGTGTGTTTTGCATTCATCCCTGGCCCCAGTCTCATCCCTCTCCACAAATCAAATAATTTTAGGCAATCAAATGGAACACAATTCATTCTCTATCTCTAGTCTCCACAGACTTATATTTAAATATTTCCACTGAATTCAGTACACCAAACTCTAAGGCTACCTTTTTCAGTCAGGCAATTATCTTTTTATAAAAGCAATGCTCTTGTCAAATTTGGCAGGAGAGATGTTGAGCAATTATTTCCCGTTAAGCAAATTAGAGAAAATGTGGTATTTCTTTCAGCCCATTTTGACTTGTGAATTATTTGTGAATTATTTCCTTCTGCTCCAGATAATGTTTTCATTTCTTTCTAGAAATCTAAATACTTGTGCATGCTTTCTCTCTCTCTCTCTTAATTTATTTAAGCAGAAGAAAAATCTGGAATTGAAAAAGTATAATTGACTTCATTTGATTTAATTAACTGCAAAAGAAAGGTAGCAATTAGTTAAAATGTCTTAATGAATTATATTATGGATACATGGCTCCCAGTGGGAACAAATGATCCTTGTAATGGGAAAATTGGGGTTGTAAATTCAGGGAAGTCATTAGTTCTGTTGGTGGTGGTGCAGCGTGCATTAGAGTAAGCAACACATAGCAGCTGGTGCTTTCACTTTTCATGATCACAATTACCAGGTCAACAGTATTCTTTTTCAGAATGAATTCTACTCTGAAAAACTTTGTTCCGTCTTGGGCCTGTTCTATGATTGATTTTGCTTTTTATAAACAGCACCCGCTCTGAAATATTTGCAGTTGTATTATAAAACTTGTTTTGCTGCCCTAACATTTAAACCAATTTAGTTGGTCCAAAGAGCCACACCACTAAGAAGTTCCATTAGAATTAGTATTAACCCTCCCCCCCACCAACACACACCCCTCTTCAGGTGTCCCATGGAATTCCTTGGAGGTTCCCTTGAGAAGGGTCTTTCAAACTCACTTCTAGTGCTACTTTAAAGGAAATGAGCAACAATAGAGGAATCTATTGAAATCTTCCGTGACAACTGAGCCTAGCAAAGATTCCTGTAAATTGTAAGGGTCTATGTACATTTCTGATAAACCTCATTCCTGAAGGAGTTCAACATTTGCATATGGGCAGACATTTTTAGCATTATACATCTTAGAAAGAGAGGAAGCAATCACAGAAAAACATGTAAGGAGTTTTACTCCAAAGAATACAAGAAGGCTTATCTCCTTTCTCCTAACCTTGCAGGCATCTATGTCCCTCTCACATACTCTTCTTGCTTGCCTCACGAAGGCTTATCATATATTTTGCATGTGTACCTCTTTGTGTATGTAGGTACATAGGAAAGTTAACAGATACATACTCATGAATATCCATGACCCAGTAATATAGACATAATTTTCTTTTGAAAAATTGCCTTCTTTTATTCTAAACTAGGAAGTTATTTCATTTCTAGATCCTTTTCAGGTATATATGAGTATCCTAATAGCAAGCACCATCCAGTTATATAGGGAAGGGATTTTTTTTTTCTTTTCAAATAGTGGTGGCATTGCAGAATCTCACATGATAGTTTGAGTACCTAAAAAATGACAATGGCAGTACCACTACAAAATCACCAAATCACATGAGATTTCCATTCTTTTGTGTAAGGATGCTGAAATAGTGAGAAGTTGGCATTCTCATGAGATTTCAATATTCTGGCCTGAAATCTCATGGGAGCTCTTGCAAAAATCCCAAAATTACACAAGATTTGGAAACATCTTTGATCATTTTCTTTTTTCAAATATGACATATTTATTTTGGGGGTCCCATGTAGGGATATAATACAGAGTTGTAAAGATCTTTGAAGTTTTTTTTTCAGAGATTGTTGCTTCATTGGAGACATGAATGAAACATTATTTCAAAGCATCTTCATTCAGTAAGAGTGGAGTCTATATACATGCACAAAGACTGGTGTTGACAAGGTAGAATGGTCAATTAAAATAGACCAGACCCATTTCTGAGCAGCACTTCACCATATCATGTGCATCCTGATACTTCTGGGCACTGTGTTGCTGGTTCCTGTGTCTTATCAAATATTATACCACTCATTTCTCTCTCCATTCATACACATACACATACTCATACTATACTCATGCATACACACACATAAACATACACACACACACACATCCTCTAGCATTTTGCCTCAGCCTATAATTAAATAACTTTTCTGTCTAGCATTTCCTGTCTAGCATTCCCTGACTTTAATACATTATGGCTACAATTCTGTGATTTTTGTCTCAGCATCATAGATGTTAAGCAATTCCTTGAAATTCTGATTTCAAATTAAAGATAACTCTAATGTTAGAGTCTTTGTCTTGCATCCCTAGCAATAACCAAAGCCAAGTTTTCCTAGTATTAGGCAATCCCAAATATGGACAATCATAAAAGAGTATACCTATAGTAGAGCAAGTGATGGGTAATAGAAACTTTGCATTTTAATCATTCAGAGCATTTCCAGCTTGACACCACAACCTTGATTTACATCAGGACAGTCCTGCTAGACCATGCTGAATCCCATCTTAATCCAAAATTTTGTTTCATGAAATGGCCAACCAGATGCCTTCAGAGTGCTCACAAGGAGGAGATGGAGGCATAGTGCTCTCTTACTTTTTATTATTGTTTATTATTCACACTTTTGTTCCCCTGCAAGTGGTATTTGGAAATGCTGTCCCCAACCTGGATGTAACTTTGAGGTTTTTTGTTTTTTTTTAACTAATAGCCCTTTATAGACCTTCCTCCATGGATCTGTGTATTTTCCTTGTAAGGCTACTCAAGTCAGTAACCATCACAATTTCATTGGTTAACTAATTCCACAGATTAGTTATGTGTAATGTGAAGAGGTACATCCTTTTGCCTGTTGTAACTCCCCTTCCAATCCAGTACACTGACTGGCCCATAGCACTAGTGTTTTGAAAGAAGGGGAAGAACACTTTTATTTTTTAGGAAAGGTGACCAAGCCCCTTGATCATTTGGATTTCTCTCTTTCTCAGAAACCTTTGGAGAAATATTTAAATCAGCCACTGAATTATTTCTCTCTGAAGTGTCAGAATGAGGTAGAACATGCATGAATGAAACAAAACAGGAAGGGTGATAAATAAACTTGTTTTCTGCACCTCCATATTGAGTCTGTTGTCAGAAGATCACTGTATTTTTCAGGGGTTTTCAACACCAAACAACTTCCATGAACTGTCAAATTACTCTGTTTTAATATTATTGGAGCACTGATTTCACAATCGAAGTATAGTCTTCTCTAGGAGGAATATAAGACTTTCAGAATTAAGTATCCCTCATTCTTAGAAAGTGACAATAATACACAAAATGTTCATTTATAGCCTAGATAAAAAAAGCATCTTAAATAAACTGTTTCTAACCTAAACCCTCCCCTAAGCTTCTGTTAATTATAGTATTAACTGACAACCACATAATACATAATAAATCTAGTTACTCAAATAATTGAACTACTGCATTAGATATTAGTACCATCTGTGAGCAGTCTTCTGAAAACATATCAGCATTCACCATGTTTCAAGGACACATCACTGACAGACTGTCAGAGAATACAACATGGTTATATTCCCAGATGTATTCAAAATCATTAACTCTATTCACATAGCTATTGTTTCAGCCTGAGACAATGAGAAAATGTTGTGGAACAGTAACATTTTCTAGAGCAATGTTTCAGATCATGAATAACTTCCATGAATATGCACATCCTGTGTTGTAACAATTTGTAGTTGCAAATTACTTGGGTTAAAACCTAATACTGTCCCTTATTGCATACTTTAAATGATGTATATTGGCAATTCCCACTATTAAAAAGCTTCATATGACATTTCATCCAGTAAAGACATTTGAGAAAGATTTGTTTCTAAATAAATAAATAAATAAATAAATAAATAAATAAATAAATAAATAAATGTATTTGCAGGGATTTGTACATAAAAAGACTAAACCTACATCTGAGAAAAAGGAAACTCTGGAACACAAAACTCCAGTACAGGTCTTGTTGATTCCTTAAAGTGACACACAAAATGAAGGGCCCTGGAATTCTACTTGTGCAAAATTCCAAGAGCTCAGTTTAGGCAATTATTGGATTCACAAATTATGTAACTATGATTGTTTTAACTGTTTTCTTGAACAAGTCATAATAGCCTGTGTTTGATATATTACACTGGCTGGGTTTATACATCTGACTAAGCCAAAACTGAACAAACCAAATAATGTCTTAAAGTAATTTGATAGTTTCACCTTTGTGAAACTACACCTTTGCTTCCTTGTATCACTAAAAACATACAGTCTTTAGTAGCAGAAGTAGTAATAATAATAATTATATAATAATAACTCAATAATAAAACTAACTCTTCCAGATCCCCTGATAAAAAGGCAAATCTCTAGCGATAGAAAATTATCTGGTTTCAAATAAATGTTTGAACCCAGTCAAAGGGGAGAGAAAGATGGGAAGAGATAAAGGAAAGAATTCTGGGAAGATTAAAATGAAAGGATAATGAAAGAAGAGTTATACAAATAAATTTATTATATGTTCAGGTAAAGTTTATATAAATTACATGAGATGCTTAAATCTCAGCCCTGAATCCATCACCATCTTCTACCAAATAATACAGATAGATGTGGACCTCAGTAACACAGACACATGTACACCACACACACATATGAATCAATTTCCTTCATTACAGTTACATTTTAACTACAGGTAGTCCTCAATTAACAACCATAATTGGGATCAACAACTCCATTGCTAAGTGATGCGGTCATAAAGTGCAAAATCATGTGACTGTACTGACTTACAATGGCAGTTCTGAGAGTTCTGGTTGCAGTCATTAAGCAAATCCCAGGAGGTCATTAAGTATGATGTCATGTGACTGTGACTTGCAACTTCCTGCTGGCTTCCCTATCGACTTTCCTTGTCAGAAGCTGAGAGGGAAGGTGACAAATGATCATGTGACCACAGGATGCTGCAACTGTTGTAATTGTGTGCCTGTTGCCAACTGCCCAAATTGGGATCACATGACCGTGGAGATGCTGCAATGGCTGCAACTTTGAGGACTAGTTATAAGTCACCTCATTCAGTGTTGTCATAACTTCAAATGGTCACTGAAGGAGTGGTTGCTAAGCAAGGACTACCTGTAGATTGGAACTGAATTGGTGCCTTAATTTAAAATTGGTATTATTGACCTTAGAAGTCATTATCCATTTCAGTTCTACTCTATAAAATATTATAAAACAGTCTTCACATACAATTTGGTGGTTTCCATAATTCCTTAGACAACATACAGTAGTTTACATATGGGAGTTGTAGTGGAGTACTAGGCTAGAGTACTAAAATCTAGCCTAGAACCCTCTTCCAAACAATAAATTGGTGCCAATAATTTAAAATCTTTATTTACTTGAATTTACTGCTTAGGCTTATCTGAAGAATTACATAATATTCAAACTATTCAGAAGAATTCCATCTTAAAATGTAAAAGCAATTACCATGTTTTTTGAGAATCAGAATCTTTATATTATTCTCATTATTTTTAAAGAATAGAAGGATATGCACACCTACCAGGTAGCTGAGTGGCTTCTCAAAATTTTAAAAAGCAGTGCGGTTACATATGAATTATAGGTTCTGAGAACATGCTGTACATTGACTTTGTATTTCTTCTTTGTTCATATTTTATATTTCTTACTGGCACTGTATGGGTTCATTAAATTTATTTTGGTTTTTGGCAAAAGCTTATATTGATGAATTGTTTAAGGAAATTAACCTTGCTGGAAAATCAAAAACATGATTCAGGTTTTTTTCCATTTCCAAAATAAAGAAATATCAGCCTAATATGATCTATTCTGCTGGCTTGTTATGCTGGCAATTTCTGTTGAGAGACAGCTGACAGATGCCAATCAAACCTACATTTTTTTTTTTTTTTTGTGGCTGCCTGGTGCTTGAATCCTTTGGGAAGTCATAAGCACTGTGGAGAAAGTTAATTTTGACATAGCAAGTGGCTAGAATGTTGCCACTTTATTCAACTAAGCTTTAAAAGTATATCTCAACTAATATTAAGCACAATTCAATTAAATCTATGAAGAGGACACTTTTGATTATGCAGTCCTGGCAACATCAGTCACATGTGTATTGCTATTCCATTTTAAACATGGCACTTGTGTCATACAATCCACCTTCTCTGCTCTCACACATATGCCTCAGGGCTATCCCTATTTTAGACAGAGTATGAAACCACCTCAGAAAACCAATTTGGGATATCAATGACAAGGCAGCAAGTTGTTGAATTGATACTATTTTTTATAAGTAAAAGAATTGAGGTCTTATGGATATTGTCCTGTTCAGGTTAAGAGGCAGCCAGACAGAATTACAAAAGGAATTCTTTATTTTCAACAATATTTACATCAGAAGAAAGTCCTTAGTAAGTTAGATAATCAAGTCCACCCAGGCAGTGAAAGGCAACAAGGTAAGTCTGCAGGATCAAAGGCAGAATCAGTTCTTGGCAATACAGCAGGATGAGGCTCTGGACTGGAGGCGAGAGTAAGCTTGGCAGAAGTGGCTAGGTGCAGCTGGAGCAGCAGGCCTCAGCTCAGAACTGGAGATAAGATTAGGCGCAGCTGGAGCGAGGAGACAAGACTGGAGGCAGGACTTAGCTTGGAACTGGGGGCAAGATGAAGCATGGCTGGAGCGGCATGATGAGGTTTGGGACTGGAGGCATGACTAGGCACAGCAGGAGCAGCAAGATGCAGCTTGGGGCTGGGAACAAGGCTGGGCTTGGATGGAGCGACAAGACGTGGCTGGGATCTGGAGGCAGGGCTGGATCTGGCTGGGACAGCAGGAAGAGGCTTGGAACTGGTGGCAGGGTTGAACTTGGCTAAAGCGGCAAGATGATGCAAGGGAGCTGGGAGCAAGGCTCAACTCGGCTGAATCAGGGTATAAGGAAGGAAGACCCTCAGAGGCAGGAGAAGCTGGCACTGATTCTGTATTGGCTACAGGCAAGGCTCTGTTTCCTAGCAAGGACTCTTCCACAAAGGCAGGATCAGTTGTCTCTGGCAATGTGCTCTTTGCACTGGTGCCTTTCATCCCATCCTTTTCAGGCCGTTTCTCCTCTGTAGCCAATCGGGCTGCCTTCTGCCTGGCGTGCTTCTCTGCTCTCCTCTCTTGAGCACTGATTGGAGGATTCCAACCTTCCTCCAAATTCTGCCCAATCAGCCTCTTTAAATCTTCCCACTCTGCTGAGTCACTCCTGCTTTCTGTTTTCCCAAATCCTTCCTGATAAGTTTTGTTTTCCTTTCCTGACTCAGCAAAGGTTTCGTTTCCTGAGTCTGATTCAGACTCAACCCTTACAAATATGCACTCAGAGCCATCTTTATACCAGTAGTGCCCAACTTTGGGTTGCTTGTTGAGGACACCTAAGAAATAGTTGGCTTCAGAACCTACTTTTAGGGATTGGGAAGCATTTTAAAGAGTGTAATATGCACCTTATGTATCCCTTCACCTCTTAAACTTCTCCAAATCCCTAAAGGGAAAAAGAAAAGCATTATTGGAGGACTCTGGGTTCTGCAGAAGAGAAACTGGCAGGCCCCAGGCAGCAAAATGTCCTAAGCCAGGGCTTATTGTCATTACCCAAGTGCATTTTTTTCATCATCTGCTATTGCTAGCTCCATATTTAGATTTCCATTCTACAGATAAAATTTTATTGTATACATGGTTAAATCAGTGTTAGGTTATATCCATTAGTTTCTACAGTGCATTTATTCAATTTCAGTCCATCATCCCACTTACAGGAAGAACTTGGCCAATGTTTATTTTGGGTGAGAATCGAGAAAGAAGTCACTAGAACAGCACATGCTATATGGTGCTCAGCTATGCATTTATAAGGAATTTCCTAGTTTGGAAGCAATTCAGTCAAATATCTTGAAAATCTTACTATAAGTTCCTTATTCAACTTCTAACGCTCTAACATGACTGGAATTAGGTTGTATTTCTCTTGGGGCCTGATTAAGACTTTGTTATCTTAGATTCTGGACCATGTCATTTGGGGAACATTCTTAGTCCATCTCATCTTGCTAGATACTGTAGATTCTCTTCCATCCTAAGAAGACAAATTAATGATGATTTGGCATATTGCAATCTTACCTTGTCAGCACTACCTGCTTCGGGGCTTGCTAAAACCCTGACTGAACTCAAGCAGAGGATTTGCTAGATATCTAAAACGACAGAGCCAAAGTATCCCATCCCTTTTATAGCACAATTGCTCCTCCTCTCTGGTCTGTCCCTAGATATTTCTATAACATCTTATATGCTTCACACAGGAGACAATTTACTTTGGCCCGAATTGGGGAATTACTCATTAGGGCCAAAACTAGTAGATATATAAGCATCCCATATGAAAGCCAAACTTGTGTCTGTTCAGACTCAGAGGTACAATCTATCTCACACGTGTTATTAAAAGGTCCGTTGTATAGCCAATGGTGATCAGAGTTAATACCTGCAACTGTTAACAACTCTAATTGCCACTGTGACCAGGAGGCTGTTACCCTTCTCCTTGGTAACCACTTTTCAGAAACCTTTAAGAAGTTTGAAAAATTCTTATCAATATTTATAGCTGTTAGAAGCTATCTGGTTCTTCCTTGTTATTGTTAACTGCAGTTGTAGGATTCACAATTTTTATAATACCTTTTTATATTTATTGTATAGTATTGCTGATCTTTTAATTATGTTTTATCTTAGACTGTAGGTAAACTTTTGATTGATTGACTGATTAAATTTGGTTTGTGTGAAGGAGTTGCCCGTGTTTCCAGCACTAACATAGGAATGCAGTATCAATTCATTTTCAAGACAGTGGAGCTCACCTCTAGGCTCTTCAAAGGGATTTGGCTCATGTTTGCAGTAACCTCTAATTTGCTGAGCTAAATGTGTTTTCACAGTGGAATGTTTGTGCTATTACAGCCATATGGAGAACTAATATAATCAGCATTATGTTATTGTAGCATGTGGCTGCATTGAAATATTGTTCTGTAAGCAAGAAGCATAGCCATTCCTTTTTTTTAAAATGGACTTTGCCTGTGCCATAAAAGAAAAATAGTCACTTCAAACAGTGCAGCAGGCAATAGGAGAAGGCAAAGTAAGCTGCACTAAATTGAAAGATCATTTACACTAATTGCATTCACAAAGGTAATATAATAAGAATGCAACAGAGTTTTCCGGGGATATGAAAAAAGGAGGGGGTAGGAAAGTTTGATTCCTCAGTTAATTTAGCCTATGAATATTTATGTTTACTGAAGAGTAAATGAACGAGGCTTACTCATGAGCTTAGGAATTTCATGCAAATGATGCAATGCTATGATCCTGACATTCTGGCAACCAGCCAACTAAAGTATAATATCAGTACTGAATATTGTATCAAGTTCTGAGTGCCACAATTTAGGAAAGACCTTAACAAATGGGGGCATGTCCAGAGGAGAGCAACCAAGATGATAAGGAAAAGATTAATCCAGAACTGATGGAGGTGCTGGATATATTTAGCATGGAGAAAAGAAGTGTTTAGGGACACATGGTAGCTCTCTTCAAATACCTGAGGTACTGTCAAGTAGAAGAGAGTGCAGACTTGTTCTAAGTTGTTCCACAAGACAGGATAAGGAGCAATGTGCTTAAACTTCAAGGGTGCCATTTGTGTGGTTGGACATCAGGAAAACATTCCAAACAGTAAGAGCTGTTCAGCAATGGATCAGACTTCCATGGGAGGTGAAACTCT
Source organism: Candoia aspera (assembly GCF_035149785.1). NCBI lineage: Eukaryota > Metazoa > Chordata > Lepidosauria > Squamata > Candoiidae > Candoia > Candoia aspera. The sequence goes on along the minus strand of NC_086153.1, from coordinate 108,290,954 downwards.
TCTTTGTTGGGGTATTTCAACTTCTGTCAGGGAATGCTGTAGTAGTGGATTCCTACACTTGGCAGGGAGTTGGACTAGATGATCCCCAAGGTAACTTCCAACTGTTATGTTCTCTATTTCTATTAATACTACTAAAAATCCTTGTTGATTAAAAATATAGAAAATCAGTTATTTAAGATAAAATGGAAAAGGAAAATGGAAGGGAAAAAAATGAAAAACACAAATCCCAAAGTGCCATTAGTTCCAAAGTAAATGTGAAATGTTTTGACAACTCAAATTCCCGATCTATATGCAAGGGATTGCACTGTACGTCTGCCATCCTTTTCAACTTACTCTGGAGTAAGCCAAAATGAATTCAACAGGACATAAAAATTACATAGAAAAATCCTGTCTTCTGACAGGACATAAAAATTACATAGAAAAAGTTGCATAACACATAATGCTGACTAATAAGTGTTTAAATCCAACTTCACCACTGACACAAAGAACTAGAGATGTGATAGAATAACGTCTCTTTGAATTACTGACACACAGGATGAAGGATAGTAATCAAACCTTAGCTCCCCTCTTTATTTTCTATTATGTTCCTTTATGGGGTGGGGGTGGGGGGGTTGCCTGTTTGTTCCTTGCTAGCAGATTGTAAATAATACCAGCAACAGTTGTGTTGCCTGTCTGGTCAATATTCTGGCATCTCTGCAATCATAACATTATTTCAGGGATTTCTAGAATGCTGTCATCACAAAGAGGTATTGGAGAATATTCAGATGAAATTCAGGAAAATTATATTTTTCTAAGTGAAAGACCTGTGTGTGTGTACAAAAACAAAAGCTTAGGAACGTATCAAAAGAAGATAGGGTCAGATAATTTAGAATAAAGCTTTTGGTAATATGTACCCGGCCAAATCAGCACATCATTGGAAGCCCTACTTGGATGTCATTACCAATTGAATCTAAACAGGTTGCTACAATGGAGAAGACATTCTCAGCAATTGTATCCATTTATGGAAAGCCTTTCTCAAGACATCAAAATTCTTTTCAACAGCAGGAAGTACTTCTTCTTCCAGGCATTTTTAATGGTTTTTATGGTTTTATCTGATTAACATTACATGTCTATGCTATTTTCAGATAGTAGCATGATGTATTTTATAGGCTTCCCCTTTTATTTCCCTCTGTTAATCACTGAGTAATTACTAGGTTTATTTTTCTGGGTTTTTTTAGTGTAATTGATCCAGACCACTGCATTAAGTAGATGAAAACTGGAATGAATAATGGGAAAATACTGATAAATTTAAATGAGACGTATAAACTATAGGTCATGGTGGTGAGAACTATCACAATAGAAGCACTGGATTCACATACATTCATCCTTCTCTCCAACAAAAACAGAAGAGTGAGTGCTTACTACTGTTGCTCTTAATTATGGTTTTTAAACAAGCCATTTCCATAATGTATGTTTAGAATCTGCTTTCTTGCAAACAAATTATGGTTAAAAAATATGTAGACTCTTACCCATTTTCTACAAAAATCATAGAAGAATTGGGTACAATACTGTATGGGCAAAGACCGGGCAAGCATGTGGAACTGTCAGAAGCGCCATCTGCTCCAATGTTGTGCTAAGATGGATTCCTACAGAATCTATTCCGGATTAACTTAGAAATAGCCCCAACGTACACTTAACGATACATTTGTGTAGGACACCAACTCTGGGTTGAAAAACTCCAGGCAATAAGAGTGTTCTGCATCCGGTAGCCCTATGCTTGCTGCAAAGACAGCCTTTTAAATGAACAGCTTGGCTCAGATTCTATACACTTGGCAGAGGCCTGGTGGAAGAAGAGAATGTTAGGGATACCTATAGGGTAGCTCTGCACATTCAGTACTGCCTTCAGTTTCCATAGTATCTCTTATATTTGGTCAGACAATTTTATATATCTAATGCAGGAGAGGAAGAGAAATCTGGCTGGGTTCTGAGGTTGTTACATGCTTCCCCTTAATCAAGCAGGGCTGAAAACAGTCCTGAGTTCTGTAAAGAAGTTTAATTTACATCTTGTCCCAAAATGCCTAGAATTCAATTCAGTTTTATCCCTCCTTTTGTTTTGTTTGGGGTTTGTATGTGTATGTGTGTGTGAAAAATAACTACCATGGTCAAAATATTAACTGTCTGAATAATTTGCCCATGTGAAAAAACAAAACAAAAGCAAAGCAAAGCAAAGCAAAGCAAAGCAAAGCAAACCTTCCATTCCTCAGAGACATCCAAAAGAATAGTACTACTGGAAGACTGTGTCACAGGATAAACAATGCTTTGATGAAAAGGTGTCCCCTCAGTGTCTCAATCATATTTTTGAAATAACACAGCTTCTCTCTGCATGAAATTTGTTTATACAGCTTATTGAAAAAATATTATATTTACTTCAGCTATATTGCAATTTTTCACTCACTTGACTTCCAACTGAGAAGCAGCAAGTTTTGTATAGGAATTCTCCACAGGAAGCTGAACCAAATTTTTTCTCTCATACAGACATTATATATCTGTATCTCTATCTATCTCTATCTATCTATCTATCTATCTATCTATCTTTATTGTGTGTGTGTATATATCTATATGTATATATATAGTGTGTGTGTGTATATCTATACATACATATAGTGTGTGTGTGTATATATATATAAATATATATATATACACACACACATACATATACATATACATATACATCTTCAGCAAAGGATCGTTACCTTGTCGTGGTGCTGGAGCTTGAGCACCTCAATGATGCCATGAGCTAAACCATGAAGGGCCACCCAAGACGGGAAGGTCATGACAGAGAGGTCAGACTAAATGTGATCCCTGGTGTCATGAGTGAGGATGGCGAGCAGGGGGCTCCCATCCAGGCTGTAAAGCGCATGCGTAGTACTGAGGAATTAGGTATCCTTTCAAAAAGACACAGATCGGGCCCGCCTTAGCCTTTGGGGTTTATCTGTCTGGGTTTTCCCACGCTTCTTCAGTTTGTTAGGATTTTCTGTTATGTGGCAGTAATAAAACACTAGAGACTTATTCCTTGTCTCAGCGTGGTTCCTGGCTGTTAGAACATCAATCCTAACAAACTCCTACTCCCATCGAAAGAGGGAGGACCAAAGAATTTAAAGGGGAGACATTTGGAAATGTCTTCAGAAAACCAAGAAATTTGACTCGCCATCCAACAATTGGCAGCAGCCCTGCAACAACACCAACAACAGGTAGATCTACAGGTTAACACATTACAAGCTGCCATGCTACAGCAGTTACAACAACCAGCTCCAATTAACCCTCAACCGGCACCAGCAGCAGCAGCTCCGCCAGTAGTCTTGAGATCCCAGGGCAGTCTACCAGAGAAGTTTGGAGGAGAAGCAGGACAGTTGAGAACCTTTCTCACACAGTGCACAATGTTTTTCGACAGCAGACCGGCAGAGTTTCCCACAGACAGAACCAGAGTCACCTTCATCCTAAGTCTGCTAAAGGGACCAGCAGCCAAATGGGCTATTCCCATGGTGGAGAACAACGACCCGATTCTCAACGACTACCAGAACTTTTTGGCAGTACACTTTGACGACCTGATCAGAGAGGTCACTGCCAGCTGGGAAATTCGGAAGCTCAAGCAAGGTAACAAGAGGGTGGGAATCTACATTGCTGATTTCAAGTTGTTAGCAGGAGATCTGGACTGGAATGAGAGTGCATTAAAAGACCAATTCAAACAGGGGCTGGATGAAGAAATTAAGAATGAATTAGTGCGCCAGGGAACACCAGCTAACCTAGAAGCCTTATATCAGTTGTCTGTGGTCATAGATGCCAGGCTAGAAGAGCTCAGACAGATGCAGCTGGGGAGAAACAGGGCCCTCAGAGTGCTTCCAGGATTTCCAGCTCTCTCTGTAGCATCTACTCACTCAGGACCAGAGGAGCCGATGCAGATCGGGGTGAGCAGGAGGCTTATTTCTGAGGCTGAGAGGCAGAGAAGGAGAGAGAGAGCCCTCTGTTTTTACTGCGGAGCCCAGGGGCACATGGTGAGAGCTTGCCCAACGAGAAGCCAAGCAACTTCAGTAAGACCCCCAGGGCAAGCAGCTGAAACAAGAGCCATCTCCACCTCTGCTTCCAACCAGGGAAACTCCGTTGGTCTCCCTCCACAGAGCTCAGCAGGGAGACCATCAATCAATTAAGGAGGGCTCATTCCGAGGATTCCAGGCAATCCTTTTACTACTTACCAGTAATAATGCACGTCAACCCAGAGCACCAGGTCAAGCTAGAGTCCATCGTGGATTCCGGAACTTCAACCAATTTTATTGATGTGCAGGCCATACAAGACTTCAACATCCTGACCATAGAATTGCCATGTCCCATAGAAGTGGAGACCATTGACGGCCAGCCCCTCAAGGCAGGGCCGTCTAGAAGGTTCACAGAACCGGTGCAACTGACAACGGGAGACCACACTGAGTGGATCCAGCTTTATGTTACTGCATCGCTTAATGTGCTTGTAATCCTAGGCATGCCTTGGCTGAGGATCCACAACCCATTGCTGAACTGGACTATGGGAGCAATCTCCTTCCCAGCTAAGGAATGCCAGCACCACAAGATTCAAGCCGCTCTCCGCTCTCCAGCAACCAACACAGTCACGGAAGCAGGGGGGGTCCAGTTGCCAGCCAAGTATGCAGATTTCGCAGATGTTTTCAGCGAACAAGAGGCCACAGCACTACCCCCCCATAGGGACTGTGATTGCACCATTGAGTTGATACCAGGAGCCAGGATTCCAGCAAGGAAACAATATCCCATGTCACCCAAGGAACTAGCCACCTTAAAGGATTACTTGGACTCTAATCTCCAAAAGGGGTTCATCCGACCATCTACTTCCCCAGAGTCTGCTCCTACCTTCTTCGTACCAAAGAGGCCTGACCCGTTGGCACCTGCAAACCAGGAGACACCCATGAGAGTGGTCCATGATTTCAGTTCCCTCAATAAACTCATGATAAAAGAAACTTACCTGTTGCCTCTAATCTCTGATCTGCTGGATCGCTTACAGAAAGCATGCATTTTTACTAGGTTGGACCTCAGGAATGCATACAATCTGATCCAGATGAAAGAGGGGCACGAATATCTAACTGCCTTCGACACCAGGTTTGGTAAATTTGAGTACCTTGTTTTGCCCTTTGGCTTGTCTAATGCAAGAGCCATATTTTCTCGATTTATGAATCAAATTTTCTCTGATTTACTAGATAAGTATCTGGTCATTTATCTAGATGACATATTAATATTCTCTGAGGATGCTACAACTCATGTAACCCATGTATGTAATGTCTTACAAAGACTGAGAGAGAACAAGCTATTCGCCAAGCTAGAGAAGTGTGCCTTTGATTTAACTGAATTACATTTCCTGGGCTATAAGGTATCAACAGAAGGCATATCCATGGATCCTTCTAAGGTCCAGGCAATTCTCTCTTGGCCACCTCCCCAAAATGTTAAAGAAGTACAAAGATATCTAGGATTTTGCAATTTCTAAAGGTGGTTCATAAAAAACTTTAGTGACAGGGCTAGACCCCTCACACAGCTTTTGAAGAAAGGATCAAAATTCATTTGGGGGGAGAGACAGCAAGCAGCCTTCCAAGAATTTAAGCAACGCTTTGCATCTCAGCCGCCGTTAAGACACCCTGATCCCACGAGGCAATTCATAATGCATTCAGATGCTTCAGATGTTGCCATTGGGGCAGTGTTATTGCAATATACAAACAAAACCGAGAATACATTGCTTCCGTGTGCCTTTTTTTCACGCATGCTCTCACCAGCAGAGAGAAACTATGATGTTTTTAACAAGGAGTTGCTGGCAATTAAAGCAGCATTCCAAGAGTGGAGGCACTGGCTAGAAGGGGCGACCTTTCCTGTGAAAGTTTGCACCGATCACAAGAATTTACAGCTTCTACAAAACACCAGATCCCTCACCCCACGCCAAATCAGATGGAGCCAGTTTTTCTCCCATTTCAATTTTGTTATTTCTTATGTGCCTGGGGCGCAAAACTGCTTGGCAGACGCCCTGTCTCGATCCTTTCAGGCAAACCCCGCCACTCACCAGGAGGTACAGGCTACTATATTACAACCTCACAACTTTGATCAGTCTATGAGGGGGAACCAAACAGAGATTTTACCAGCAGGCAGACAAGCACAGGACCTATTTCCAAGATTCAGAGCTCAGCAGCGACAGGACCCGTATGCCAGGGCCAGGATGGATGACCTCCAGAGGGACCCACAAGACACTGCCCCCCCATTCAATGTGGAGGCAGGAATCCTCTGGCATAGTGGGCGATTATATATTCCCCCTTCATTGAGGGAAGAAGTACTGAGACTTTGCCATGACCATCAAACGGCAGGCCACAGAGGTGTTTTCAAAACTCTCCATAGAGCTCTGAGAGACTACTGGTGGCCTAAGATGACTGCAGACATAAAGGGTTACGTTGCTTCTTGTCACACCTGCAGATGAGCCAAGCCTCTCCCAGGGAAGCCCACAGGACTCTTGCAATCCCTATCCACCCCCAGTAGGCCTTGGGATACAATCTCCATGGATTTCATCACTGATTTACCCCCGGTCCAGGGGCTGACTTCCATACTAGTGGTGGTGGACCTTTTCACAAAAATGGCACATTTTATTCCTTGCAAGGGCCTCCCATCTGCACAAGCCACAGCACAGTTGTTCATGGACCATGTTTTTAGGTATAGAGGCATGGTGAATCACTTGGTGAGTGACAGAGGCCCACAGTTCACTTCCAGGTTCTGGAGGGTGCTTTTCCAGTCATTAGGGGTCCAGATCCACCTGTCATCATCGCATCATCCTGCTAGTAATGGGCAAGCTGAGAAAATTAACCAGTGGTTACAGCAGTATCTCAGGTGTTACACCACTTATCAGCAAGACAATTGGCCAGCCCTGCTCCCCATGGCAGAATTTACTTATAACAACTCTGTGCAATCCTCTACCAATCCCCTTTCCAGGCACTCTATGGGGTTAACCCTCAGGTGTTGCCCATCTCCTCCCAGCAGGGAACTGTTCCAGCTGCGGCTGATTTTCTTAAAGAGCAACAAGCCGCACAGGAGTTGTTAAAGGAGCAGCTGAACAGGGCAAAAAGTTCTTACAAGAGAGCTGCAGATGCTCACAGACAAGAGGGGCCAGCGATTGCAGTAGGAGACAGTGTGGCTCTCTACCAAGTTTTTGAACTCTACCAGACCCTCCAAGAAATTGGACTCTAAGTTTGTGGGCCCTTTCACTGTGATACAGCAGATTAATTCAGTGGCTTATCGTTTACAGCTACCAGCATCCATGAAAGTCCATCCAGTGTTTCACAGATCATGGCTAGCCAAAGACCCTCCCCCAAGTGCCTTATGATCGCAACTGCCCCCCCCCCCCACCTCCAGTAATTGTGGAGGGGGAGGAGGAATACAAAGTTGAGGAAATTCTGGACTCTAGGAGGAGGGGAAGGGGCATCCAATATTTCATACACTGGAAAGGGTACCCTGAGGAAGAGCACATGTGGGAGAATGCCAGAGATGTACATGCTCCAGCACTGGTTCATTGATTCCATCAGCTTTTCCCTCACAAATCCAAGCCTCGCACTCTACCAGAGATTCCTCACTTGGATGAGCAGGCAGAGGAATTTGTAAGTTTGCACCTTCCACCCCCGCCTGAAGCCTTGACTCCAGTTACAGAGGAGGGGGGGGGCACAGCCCTCCACCTCAGGCGTGCATTTCCCAGGGGGGAGGGGGGACGACTCTTCTAATTATCTAGCTATTTTCCAGCAGCGGCCACCTGGGCCAGAAGCGTTATCAGACCTAGAGAGCAGCACTGATTCGTCCTTGGAGGAGTTTTCCTTTGAAGACTTTCCATCCTTGCCCAGTTCCCATGGGACCTTAGAAGGAGACGTCGAATCTTATCAAGCCTCTGGAAGGGAGGGGGCTGAAATGGAATGTGAATCTGGAGGGGAGGGTGATGTCATGAGTAAGGATGGCGAGCAGGGGGCTCCCATCCAGGCTGTGAAGCGCATGCATAGTACTGAGGAATTAGGTATCCTTTCAAAGAGACACAGATCGGGCCCTCCTTAGCCTTTGGGGTTTATATGTCTGGGTTTTTCCCACGCTTCTTCAGTTTGTTAGGATTTTCTGTTATGTGGCAGTAATAAAACACTAGAGACCTATTCCTTGTCTCAGCATGGTTCCTGGCTGTTAGGACACCTGGGGAAGGTAATGGCAACCCACCTCAGTATTCTTGCCGTGAAAACTCAATGGATCAGTACAACCAGAGATATGTCAGTATACCATCGGAAGATGAGACCCCCAGGTCGGGAGATGGTCAAAATGCTACTGGGGAGGAACGGAGGTGGAGTTCAACTAGCCCCAGATGTGATGACACAGCTAGCTCAAAGCCAAAAGGATGGCTAGCGGCCAACGGTGCTGGTGGTGAACGGCGAATCCGATGTTCTAAGGATCGACACACCATTGGAACCTGGAATGCAAGATCTATGAGCCAGGGCAAATTGGATGTGGTTATTGGGGAGATGTCAAGATTAAAGATAGACATTTTGGGCATCAGTGGACTGAAATGGACTGGAATGGGCCACTTCACATCAAATGACCACCAGATCTACTACTGTGGACAAGAGGACCACAGAAGAAATGGAGTGGCCTTCATAATTAATAGTAAAGTGGCTAAAGCAGTGCTTGGATACAATCCAAAAAATGATAGAATGACCTCAATTCAAATTCAGGGCAAGCCATCTAACATCACAGTGATCCAAATATACGCCCTAATCACAGATGCTGAAGAAGCTGAAGTAGAGCAGTCCTATGAGGATCTGCAGCACCTACTGGAAAATATCCCTAAAAGAGATGTTATTTTCATCACAGGAGACTGGAATGCTAAGGTGGGCAGTCAAATAACACCTGGAATTACAGGTAAGCATGGCCTGGGAGAACAAAATGAAGCAGGACATAGGCTGATAGAATTTTGCCAAGAGAACTCACTCTGCATAACAAACACTCTCTTCCAACAACCTAAGAGATGGCTTTATACATGGACTTCACCAGATGGACAACACCAAAATCAGATTGACTACATCCTTTGCAGCCAAAGGTGGCGGACATCTATACAGTCAGTAAAAACAAGACCTGGAGCTGACTGTAGTTCCGATCACGAACTTCTTCTTGCACAATTTAGGATCAGACTAAAGAGATTAGGGAAGACCCACAGATCAGCTAGATATGAGCTCACTAATATCCCTAAGGAATATGCAGTGGAGGTGAAGAATAGATTTAAGGGACTGGACTTAGTAGATAGGGTCCCGGAAGACCTCTGGACAGAAGTTTGCAGCATTGTTCAGGAGGCGGCAACAAAATACATCCCAAAGAAAGAGAAAACCAAGAAGGCAAAATGGCTGTCTGCTGAGACACTAGAAGTAGCCCAAGAAAGAAGGAAAGCAAAAGGCAACAGTGATAGGGGGAGATATGCCCAATTAAATGCAAAATTCCAGAGGTTACCCAGAAGAAAAGGAATTATTTTTAAACAAGCAATTCGCGGAAGTGGAAGAAGACAAGAGAATAGGAAGGACAAGAGACCTCTTCCAGAATATTAGAAACATTGGAGGTAAATTCCAGGCCAAAATGGGTATGATCAAAAACAAAGATGGCAAGGACCTAACAGAAGAAGAAGAGATCAAGAAACACTAGAGAACACTGGTCCATGAAGTCACGAAGAGTCAGAAGTGACTAAACAAATAAACAACAACAGCTGACTTCTTGTTGAATTTGGTATATCTCATTGGACAACACTGAGTAAAATTGATAAGCAATATTTATACTTCCATTGTTTCAATCAAGAAATAATTTTTGGTTAAGGAGGTTTCATGCAATGTAGGTGCAATGTTCTTATGTAATTGCCATTATAGTCAGTGTTGAAGGTGACTCAGGGAAGACAACTGTGTCCTTTATCTCCATTACAGTCTGATAATAAAATAATAGGTCCTCTTCATAATCTCTATGCAGAATAAATGTATGGTAGAGATTCTTTGAACAGGAGGCAAATATCATTCCTGCTTCAAAAGACTCATGTTTTATTCATTACTGCTATGGAAAAGAATCCTTTCCTATTATATACTCAAATGTATAGGTTTTCTTGCTACCTTGTCACCCAGAATTTTGCTTAATGAAATTCTGCTTTTTCCTCACACCAACCCTAGCTATTCTTAAATGAATTTTCTTTGCAATGGTAGGTACTTGCACCTTCAGAAATAGAATAAGGCAGAGGAACACCAATAAGGTAAAATGTTTTAATTTATTTCCTAGGGGAACACTTAATTAAAATCAATAAAGAAAACTCATGTGAAAAAGAGCTCCAAATGCATCTGATGTTCTTCGTATCTTCTCCCAAAAGCATGCCCATTTTTTCTTATTGATTTAAAATGAAATATTGCTGTATTTACGTACCCTGTGGTCACAGTCAAATTGTTAGTAAAAAAGAATAAATCCATTGTAGTAAGACTGAGGAACTGATCTATAACTCTACCTAAACCTTGCCCAGACATCTGTAATAGCTAACAAGAATAATAATTATTTAAAATATGTATCAGTTATTTTTAACTGAAACAGGAAAATCAAAGCCCTGTACAAAAATAAAAAGAACATTAAAACAAAATCATATTGTAGTTGTTTAATGGCAGAGCTATTCATTAAACCAAATCATAAAATGAAGTAGATTCCATATTAAAAGTCAATAAACAGAAAAATGCTAAAAAGTAAGCAAAGGGGACAGTGACATACAGTGGTTTATATGTTAAACTAAAACAGGTTAAGGTTTATTCTTAAATACAAGCTGGGCAATCGTGGTTAAAGCTCCCACTTGCAGTCCAATTGATTGCACAGTGTTGTTGTTATTGGATAAAATAAAGGAAGATCCACCTTTTGCTCCTGGAGGAAAGGCAGAATATAATTCTAATGAATCAAGAGATAAATAGATCAAATCTATCAACTTTTTTTGTGATTTTTTTTCCCACCGAGCAGAGGTTCACAGTCCCAGAAAATCTAAACTTTTCCTGGTTATAATGGAAGAAGGCAAAGATGATCCAGTGTGCACCTACTTTCTAATTATTTGTTGTACTAATTTTCTCTCTCTTCAAAAGATGAGATTTTTTTTTTTTATAGTAACATTTTTCTTCCAGTAGAAGAGTGACTATATTGTTGCACATATGAGAAGCTATTATCAGAGCAAGTACCCACTTAAGGCCATCCAACATTATGTGAACACATTTTTATAACTTTCCAAAGCAGATTTCAGAGTGACAGACAAGGGAGGACAGTGAGAACCTCTTCTGATGTTGGAAGAGCATCTGGCAACCAAAGGAGACAATTGGGCACAACCCTTAAGTACTTGAGGAGCATAGTTGCCTGAAAGAGCTCTGTGGCTATAGAAGGTCTCTGGGGAGACACCTCTGCAAGAAATGTCTTGGTAGGAACCATAAGGAACAGCAGATGATGGGAAATGAAAAGGAATATTAAACATGCATGAATATTCTAAAGTTAGTAACAGGCATCACCTGAAAATGCTTGAACATAATAGACGCTTGTATAATCAACATTTGACACTTTAGAAATGCACAATATTCAGTGGCAAAACATCAGTTAATTGCAGAGTCAAAGTGCAATGGATAATCCAGTGCTTTAAATGATTAGCAAAGAAATATTCAAAACTGAATTGTATGTCAGTGGTCAAACCAAAATGAAACTGTTAATTAACTGGCACCTCATACTTAACATTTGATGTTTCCTTGAGTTGTATTTAATAGAGAGAAGATGCTCTGTAATATTTTATAGTCAACATTTAACCATCTAGTTTTAAAAATCAGCACTATTTAGTACTAGATAGGGCCAAATGGATCAATCAGATTATTTTAGGTTCATGCCAGCTGAATAAAAACAGCACAAAAATGAATGTTATAGGCATATCATTCTAAAATACATACTGTATGGTTATGTTAATGGTAAAATGCATGTTTCATATGCATTATATAATGACTATTTGCACCAATTTTCAATTTTTATACATTTAAGGCCAAAAATTGCTTCAGAAAATTTGGTGAATTGGAACAGCATGCTAATTTGTGCTTTAATCTAGGATATCCTTTTCTAAATTCAAGTTAAATCTTCCCATATTTCTTATTCTGATTGTACCATTCTTATTCCCATTGTTTGATTCCTAATATCCATTATTTCAGTATCATATCCCAAGTCTACCATATTTCAGGTTGACAGAGGCAAGATGATTAGATACTACCCCTGATATCACGCATAGGACCTTACAAGAATTTACAAGCAGTTACTGACAGATACTCCTGGAGAAGTGTTGTCCAGTGGATCATGAAAAGTTGGAAAGCAACTGAACAACTAAAGAGTAATGGATGAACCTGAACCTATTCAGTGTTAGGTGATATATCCATCATTTTATATTCCATATTTGATATTTGTACTTTCTACTTGGTATTAGAGAAGCCATTTCTATGTCTTCAGTGGCATGAAAGGCCACTGGGACCACTTTGGCCTTCACTTTCCACATCCTCTCTAATTCCTCCTTCAGGTCCTGGTATTTTTCCAGCTTCTCATACTCCTTCTTCCTGATGTTGCTATCCCTTGGCACCACTACATCTATCACCACCGCTGTCTTCTGTCCTTGTCTACTACCATGATGTCTGGCTGATTGGCCCATACCTGGCTGTCTGTCTGGATCTGGAAGTCCTATGGGATCTTAGCCCTGTCATTCTCCACGACTTTCTATGGAATCTCCCATCTGAACTTGGGACGGTCTAGCCCATATGCTGTGCAGATCTTCCTGTACACAATGCCAGCTACTTGTGCCATTCAGTGTATTCTGTTCCTGCTGGCATCTTATAACCTGCCACTATGGTTGGACTGTCTCTGAGGCCTCTCTGCACAGTCTGCACCTTGGGTCCTGTCTAGTGTGGTAGACTGCTGCTTCTATGGGTCTGGTGCTTAGTGCCTGTTCTTGTGCTGCTATGATCAGTGCCTCAGTGCTGTCTTTTAGTCCAGCCCTTTCCAGCCACGGATAGAATTTCCCAATGTCAGCCACCTCAGCTATCTGTTAATGGTACATCCCATGCAGGATCTTGTCTTGCCATGGCACTTCTCTGCTAGTTCTTCCTTCCATGTCTGCTGCTGCCTCAGGCATTCTCTCAGCAGCTCATCTTTAGGTGCCATCTTACTGATGTACTCCTGGATGCTCTGGGTCTCATCTAGGACAGTGGCTTGAACACTCATCAGACCCATCCTCCCTCTTTCTGCCTGGTGTACAGTCTCTGGGTGTTGGACTTGGGGTGGAAACCTCTGTACATTGTGAGGAGCTTCTGGGTCTTCACATCAAGAGCCTCCATGTCCTCCTTTCAGAATACAGCTTGATATCATCCATGTAGAGGAGATGGCTGGTGGTAGTTCCACTTTTGAACTTGTATCTGTATCCAGTTCTTGTAATAGTCTGGCTGAGGGAGTTCAAGCCCATGCATATCTGAGATTGTTAATGTTTCTTCCAGCAATTTTAACTCCAGCCTTGGATTCCTCAAGCCCAGCATGTCGCATGATGTGTTCTGCGTAGAAGTTGAATAGGTAGGGTGAGAGGATACAGCCCTGCTGTACTCCTTTCCCAATCTTAAACCAGTCCGTTGTTCTGTGGTCTGTTCTTACAGTTGCTACTTGGTCATTATACAGATTCTTCAGGAGGCAGACAAGATGACTTGGTATCCCCATACCACTAAGAACTTGCCACAATTTGTTGTGGTCCACACAGTCAAAGGCTTTAGAATAGTCAATAAAACAGAAGTAGATGTTTTTCTGAAACTCCTTGGCTTTTTCTCTTATCCAGTGGATATTGGGAATTTGGTCCCTAGTTCCTCTGCTTTTTCTAAACCCAGCTTGTACATCTGGCAATTCTCGCTCCATGAATTGCTGAAGTCTATCTTGCAGGATCTTGAGCATTACCTTACTGGCATGTGAAATGAGTGCCACTGTTTGATAGTTTGAACATTCTTTAGTGTTCCCCTTTTTTGGTATGGGGATATAAGTTGATTTTTTCCAATCTGATGGCCATTCTTGTGTTTTCCAAATTTGCGGGCATATAGCATGCATTACCTTGACAGCATCATCTTGCAAGATTTTGAACAGCTCAGCTGGGATGCCGTCATCTCCTGCTGCCTTGTTATTAGCAATGCTTCTTAAGGCCCATTCAACCTCACCCTTCAGGATATCCTGCTCTAGCTCACTGACCACACCATCAAAGCTATCCCTGAAATTGTTATCCTTCCTATACAGGTCTTCTGTATATTCTTGCCACCTTTTCTTGATCTCTTCTTCTTCCGTTAGGTCCTTGCCATCTTTGTTTTTGATCATACCCATTTTGGCCTGGAATTTACCTCCAATGTTTCTAATTTTCTGGAAGAGGTCTCTTGTCCTTCCTATTCTCTTGTCTTCTTCCACTTCCGCGAATTGCTTGTTTAAAAATAATTCCTTATCTCTTCTGGCTAACCTCTGGAATTTTGCATTTAATTGGGCATATCTCCCCCTATCACTGTTGCCTTTTGCTTTCCTTCTTTCTTGGGCTACTTCTAGTGTCTCAGCAGACAGCCATTTTGCCTTCTTGGTTTTCTCTTTCTTTGGGATGTATTTTGTTGCCGCCTCCTGAACAATGTTGCGAACTTCTGTCCAGAGTTCTTCCGGGACCCTATCTACTAAGTCCCTTAAATCTATTCTTCACCTCCACTGCATATTCCTTAGGAATATTAGTGAGCTCATATCTAGCTGATCTGTGGGTCTTCCCGAATCTCTTTAGTCTCATCCTAAATTGTGCAAGAAGTAGTTTGTGATTGGAACTACAGTTAGCTCCAGGTCTTGTTTTTATCGGCTGTATAGATGTCTGCCACCTTTGGCTGCAAAGGATGTAGTCAATCTGATTTTGGTTTTGTCCATCTGGTGAAGTCCATGTATAAAGCCGTCTCTTAGGTTGTTGGAAGAGAGTGTTTGTTATGCAGAGTGAGTTCTCTTGGCAAAATTCTATCAGCCTGTGTCCTGCTTCGTTTTGTTCTCCCAGGCCATGCTTACCTGTAATTCCAGGTGTCATTTGACTGCCCACCTTAGCATTCCAGTCTCCTGTGATGAAAATAACATCTCTTTTAGGCGTGTTGTCCAATAGGTGCTGCAGATCCTCATAGAACTGCTCTTCTTCAGCTTCTTCAGCATCTGTGGTTGGGGCGTGTATTTGGATCACTGTGATGTTAGATGGCTTGCCCTGAATTTGAATTGAGATCATTCTATCATTTTTTGGATTGTATCCAAGCACTGCTTTAGCCACTTTACTATTAATTATGAAGGCCACTCCATTTCTTCTGTGGTCCTCTTGTCCACAGTAGTAGATCTGGTGGTCATTTGATGTGAAGTGGCCCATTCCAGTCCATTTCAGTTCACTGATGCCCAAAATGTCTATCTTTAATCTTGACATCTCACCAATAACCACATCCAATTTGCCCTGGCTCATAGATCTTACATTCCAGGTTCCAATGGTGTGTTGATCCTTAGAACATCGGATTCGCTGTTCACCATCAGCACCGTCGGCCGCTAGCCATCCTTTCGGCTTTGAGCTAGCTGCGTCATCACGTCTGGGGCTAGTTGAACTCCTCCTCCATTCCTCCCCAGTAGCATTTTGACCATCTTCCAACCTGGGGGTCTCATCTTCCGATGGTATACTGACACATCTCTGGTTGTACTGATCCATTTAGTTTTCACGGCAAGAATACTGGGTGGGTGGGGTGGGACACCTTCCCCAGGGATCGCATTTAGTCTGACCTCTCTGTCATGAACTTCCCGTCTTGGGTGGCATCACTGAGGTGATCAAGCTCCAGCACCACGACAAGGTAACGATCCTTTGCTGAAGAAGAAGTCAGCTGCAACAATATTATTCTGATATTCAGTTTTTTGTGTTATATTGGAATTACCAAATGACAGGGGTTAATGTTAGCATTCATATATAACACATATACATATTTGTGTAGTTATAGACACACATTCCCTTCCTCCCTCTTTCATGACTCAGATCATTGTCTGCAGTCCCCCCCCCCCCCAAAAAAAAAACACCCTCTGGCATTTTGTCAGTTTTGAGAAAGATCATAGACTGGTTCCTTTCCAACTAAGATTATTTTTAAATATCCACTATTGCCAGTGTCTGTACATTATTATTCTCAACGTCTCTTATACCACTTTGGCAAAGAAGTCTAAAAGAATAACACCTTTAAAATCTATTTTGTAATTCTGACATCTGAAAGCTTGATACAATTTAAATTTCTTTTAATGATTATCCTGTCTTTCTCAGAACCATTTATTATGTTACATTATCTGTTCACAGTTGTTCTAATTGCAGTGACTTCTAAGAAAATGGGTCAGGAGGACTCCTTTCAACAACAGAGATATTCACTTGTGGAATCCACCAAGGTTCTGTTCCATTCAGCTCTCAAAATTATGAAATATGAAATTAATATAAAATTACTGGAAGCAGTTTTTGAAGATTGGCACCCTTAGATACAGAGTGATTAATTCTGCCTTTTTCATGATAATCCAAGAATCACAGCTAATGTCTTCCACTCCACTCCATTGCAATGGAATGAATGGAACAACAAATGGAAACTGAATCCAAGCTAAACAGAGGCGTGACTGGTTAATACAAAGGCAAATTAGGCAATTGGATACTGTGGATCTACTTGGAAAGATCAAGTCTGTGATTTAAGAATATCCCTGGACTGACCTATAGACCTGAATGCTGAGGTTGGGCAATAGCTTGTTCCATTATTCAGCTGAAGTGTTAACTATACTTCTTCCTTGAAATATCTGATTTAGCCAAGGTGACATATGCCTTATCTTTGGATTATAGCCAAAAGCATCCTCAGAGGTGGTCAGCAACATCAAAAAGGTGAGCATCACCAGGCAATCAAAGCCTTGCCCCTTTCTAAAATGTGTGGCATGCATTTAAAAAGAAGTGGGGCTTGATCAGCCAGCCATGCTTGCTATTTTGATGTCACTGACTGCCACTGTGGACATACCTGGTACAACTGTACATAGAGCTAGATTGCAAGATTGCCAGAAAGTCATCAGGTTCAAAATGAAAAGTACACAGCTTGTTGACCACTGATGTAGAGATGATTCCTAAGCAAAAATAGATATACTGGCTGCTAGCCATTTTCCAGGCTATAAAGCCTCAATTAGCTGGACTTCATTTCATTAATGATCACCTTCAGAGCTGTCTTCCCCCTTTTGACCTGCTTGGGTACTGAGATTATGTGAAGAGATCCTTCTATATGCCTAATCTACAAGTGATATACTGTTCCTGGAATCTTGAGAAATGGCCTTTTAATAAATGGAACTGTCTTCTGAAGGAGGCTTGAACAGTCCTTTAAGATAATGGGAAAGCGAAAATATTTCTTCATTTCAAATAAGTCGCATCCTTAAACTGTTTTTAGTCAAAGGTGTCAATGCTATTTGTACTTTAATATTCTTATCCTATCATTTCTTAAAGGTGCAGGGATTAAAGCACATGTAATTTTTATCCCTCTCTGCCCCCACTACCACCACCACCACCACGAACACTTGAATCTCTTTTCCTGGAAGCTAAGTGGCATTTTGTTTTAAACTACTCACGGTATTCAGGTCTGTACCTTGTATGCTGATGCACTGTGTGTGACCTCATAGAGAATCCTAGGAACAACTTTTCTATTAGGATGTAAGGCAAATGTTATCATGGGAGTAATAAATCAAAAGATTGTATGGACTGGACTGTCTTTAAATTACCGTAGTAACTGTCAGATAAGTCTAATTATAATATTTTACTAAGTTTTACTGACTGTATTTCATCTATAATAGGAATAACGGTAGTAGTGGTAGTAGCAATAATAATAGAATCTACAATAAATAATGCTGCATTATTTTCTCTGGGTGTAACTAGTTGGCTCAATGCACTAAATCAAATTTTCTCCTTGTGAAATAAATGACTCAGTCTTGGCCATGTTACAAGGATCATTAATTCCTTTAGCAATAAACAGAAATGTCAATAGTATCTTCCATATTATAGGGCAATAATTAGGCTGCTTATTTACTAATATCAAAGGCCCTTCTAATGCATTATTACCTTATTAATTATTTATACTGTAATTACCATAGGAAAAATATATGATTCCATTGTATAATAATTTCTTTGATGCTCCAGGCAATTTCACTGATAGTTGCTTTTAGTTACCTTTTGTTTCCAACCCATTATCTATGAAGATTTTTTCCTCCTTTATATGCTTTAATGTATAAACTAGAACGTTCCCCTATTTTATGCCAGGCAATTTAATATCATTAGACTCCTGGGGCAAAATCTATGAAGAGCTTCTCTCCTTAACAGGTTTGTAATAACCTAGACATTTGAGATAAATTTCATCATCTTTCCATCATCTTAAAACCTGAAGACACTGTGAGAAACAATAGCTGGCTTGACTGCTGCTTTGTTACAAAGTTGATCCGAGATACTGAAGTCCTAAATCAGCTTTCCCCAGTCTGGGGTCTCTTCAGATGTCTGGGGTTCGGTTCCTGGAACTTCCCAGGTAGCACAGCCACCACCACATTCTGGGAGGAGACAGTCACATGGTTGGAAGGCACTCATGCTGAAGGAGGTCTGCCCTAAATGGATGGGACAAGTTGCTTACTATGTGAACTTTCCATCCCTTCTTATGTAGCTCACGGCCTTCATAGTCATTATTAATGACTAAGGTGAGAGATCTTTTCCAGAAGTGATGTCTCCTATGTGGAAGTCCCTGCCACAAGAGAGTAATTTATCTTCCTCTGTATAATGTTCTATCAGAAATGGAAAACATTTCCTTTAATGCTTAAGTAATCTTTTCACCCTGGATGCTTAATTTCAGTCATTGTTTGTCTTGTCACATTTTGCTTTTGTCTTTATTGATACTTTTAGGTTTTGATTATTGAAAATTGCTAGTTTTATCTTTGTTTATTAGTATGTTTCTTTGACAACCTTTTTTGGAGAGGAAAACCAGGTTCAATGAATAACAAATATGCTTTTACTATTACGAGTATGCCAACTTGAATTCATCAGTTTTGGCGATCTGTGGGGGTGGGATGGGGGGTGAGAATGAAGAGATTATATTTAAACCTGCCAGTCTCATATAGCAAGTTCTGCAACTTTTCCTAATAATAAAACCATAGGGGGCTTTTGAATTTTTTCCAATTTTACACTAACCAAACATAAACCACTGGGAGAGGTGATCCGACAGTTTGAAGTGAGGTATCATTAATATGCTGATGATACCCAGCTTTATATCTTCACCCCAGGCTGCCTGAGTGATGCTGTGGATGTCCTGTCCCAGTGCCTGGAGGCTGTAAGGGCCTGGATGGGATGCGATGGGCTTCGACTCAACCCAAACAAGACTGAGAGGGTATGTGGGCCTTCTGGTGACAAGGTTTTTCCATTGTTGGTCCTGGATGGGATTGTACTGCCCCAGATGGACCTAGTGTGCAATTTGGGGGTCCTTGTAGACTCACAGCTCCTGCTTGAAGAGCAGGTGGCAGCCGTGGCTAGGAGGGCCTTTGCATAAGTTCAGGTTGTGCACCAGTTACGCCCATTCCTGGACTGAGAGGCCTTGCTCACAGTCACTCGTGCCATCATGACCTCCCATTTGGATGACTGCAATGCGCTTTAAATGGGGCTGCCCTTGAAGAGCATTCGGAAGCTTCAACTGGTACAGAATGCGGCTGCATGGGTAGTAAATGATGTCGGATATACGACACATGTAACACCATTACTATGTGAGCTGCATTGGTTGCCAGTGTGCTTCCAGGTGCAATTCAAGATACTGGTTGTCACCTTTAAAGCCCTTCATGGCTTGGGACTGGGTTACCTAAGGGACCGTCTTCTCCAAATTGTTTCTACCCATCCAATTCAGTCTGATAGGTTGTGTATGCTACGGCTCCCATCAGCCAAGAAATGTCGGTTGGTGGGGACTAGAAGATGTGCATTCTGTGCTGTAGCACCTGCCCTCTGGAATATTGTGCCTTCAGAGATCAGGATGTCCCCGACCCTCTTGGCCTTCTGGAAGGCTGTGAAGACCTGGTTATGTGCCCAGGCCTGGGGTCCCGAGTGTGTTAATGGCCCTGTTTCTTGGCTATATTAACATTCATGCATTGTTTACTTGGCGACCATATATATTTATTTTGTACTTTTAATTGTTTTAATTATTTTAACTGTTTTATAATTTTTTATAATTGTAAGCCTCCCAGAGTCACTTGAGATGGGTGGCTATAGAAATTAATTTTAAAAATAAATAAAATAAAATAAACACTAACATTTATGCAAAATGTGAAAAATCTCTACCTTGTTTGCAGTTTCTAATTTCTATGACTGTGCAGAAGAAATAGAAAGTTTGGTTACTACTCCTAGATACTACTCCTTGTGTGTTATCTTGGCTTCTCTAACCCTAACCCTTTAGCAAAATAAGACAAATAAGGTATTTAACTGCCCAGAGTCACTCCTTGTGGGGGGAGATGGGCGGTGATAAAAATGTGAGAAATAAATAGGAAATTATTTTTCCAATACATACCTAATATCAGTTTAGATTATTCAGAAGTGATAAAGCACTTTATTTGTAACTGTTCTATAAATCAAACAATTCATATAATGTTCAATTGCTGAAATTTCCACAGATGTTTACATTAAAAAGCAATGATAAAAAGCTTAATTTTGAAGCTCTTTGAGTGCAATATAATGTTTTGTAGCTTGTCCGAGCACATCTGGGCTGTAGAATAAAATCAGGGCTACATCATGAAAATGTATGCTATTATTTATTCTGAAAGAGGCAGAGGAATTTTGCAGTCATTTATCATTAATGATATGCTCCCCCTTTCTCTCCCTAAATATTATTTAGAGAATTCTAAATTATTTAGAGAATTCCATCCAGGCAGCAATTCACATAAATATTTATGGCTTACATCAAGAATTCCAAAAAGGAACCAGTGAACTTGAAAAAGTAGGCAGTAAAGACACTTTCTTAACAGAGTTGGACTAGATGTATCATTTAGTTATTGTCTCCACAGTTTAATTATTCAATAACTTTACCATTCTCTGAATCTGTGAATGACTCCCAGCTATCATTTGGCATATGGATTATTGCATCAGTTCATATGCTTTGGAACAGTTGGCTAACTCAAATAGAAATAGGCACAAACAACAATAACAAAATATTACCAATTACAGAAAGCTTTCATTCAGAAGATTTCCCCTTCATTTTTTTAAAAAAAAACAGATGTTTTTAATGTTTTATCATTTAACTAATAGCAAAAGAGCTTGTGTAAGAGACTATTTACTGAACTATATATAGCTAGAGACTGTTATGAAGTGCTCATATAAGCACTTCTGATTGTAACAAGATTTTTCTGTATGGTTCCCTTGAAGGAGTTCTTCTTACATAGCCACCAAAACCACTTTCTAAATAACTGGCACTGACAATCTCATGTGAGGATTTGTCATGAGCATTAAGACAATTACCAGCAGAGTCTTAATTTCCTCCCAACTATCTTTATTTTCAAGTTCTCTTGGGTCAGACTTCATACTTGTAAGACCTTGTATCTGAGAATACAATTCTTTTTTTCATGAAATATAGGGATCCTCTTGTATACCAAACTTTCCAGCAGACGTAAGGTTAACTGAAAGCTAACACAGAAAAATGTACAGAAAAAACCTCATGCTGAGGTTGCTCGGTAAGAATGGTTTAGGATTTCATCTGTTCCATGATGAGCATGTACTTATTCCTACTGGCTTCTGGCCCCATCTATGTAGCAGGATATAGATCAGGTATTGTGTTCAGCTGGATCCAGTGATCAGAAAGAGAAGTCTTTATAATTACCTTGCCTCTAGTCAAGTCACAACGGCTTCCTATGAGTTCTCAGGATATAATAGAAATTCAGTGCAAAATACCATTTCAGAATTTTTTCCCCCTTTTCTTCAAACTACCAGACCTAAAAGCAACCATTTGTTCAGCATTTACTTTAAATTTCCCAAATTCTGTAGCAGAACTACCAACATTGTAAATAAAGATGCCAAACTTGGGCTCTTCCTGGGATTTATACACTGTATAATGTTTGCTTAATAGATACAAGTGTTTTGTTCTATTGCAAACCCCATATACATCCTATACAAGAGTTAAGGAAGGACTTAGATACTGATGGCAATTTTTGCTCTTTGAGTCAGCCTGGCAGCTTGCTTTTCTCTACTGGTGAAAGCTTTGATCTCCCATCATCTTCGGTCTCGGTGAAGATGATGACTAGTCAAAGTTTCCTGGTGCTTCTTCCTCTTCAACAATCTTTCCTGGGATTGCCTTCATGGACTTCAGGGCACTCCACAACAAACAAGCTTTCATCAGTGTACTTATATAACACACAATCTGTCATGTCCCCCGTTGCGATGTATACATACATCACAACGGGGAACATGCCTTTCCGGTGAAGGGGAGGGAGGAGGAAAGAATCAGTGCTAATCCCATAAACACTGAAAGACAATACAGATAAAGGACAAAGGAGCCATACCTTTGCCCTGACCCGGGAAGCCATCATCCTATCTCCCTGATAACTCTGCATTACCACAGGGGACACACCTGCTCTGGACCCAGGAAGAGGACAGAGGTAATCAGCACTAATCCCCCTGATTGCCCATCGAGACTCCGCGTTCACCGTTGGTCAGGACTTTGGGACAATGGGGGGTGGGGAAGGATCAGGTCCACACCGCGGGTATTTACCGGCTACCTCGCATGCCATGTGCTCATTCCCATCTTTCTCTGTGTCTGCATTCTATTCTTAATAAACGAGATATCCTTAGCCCTGGCTGGTGAGTCTGTGTTTTTTCTGAATAAGGCAACCATCACACAATCTGCTACAACACAACCTGTACAACCGTTGGAAAGGATAACACTCCCATACATCAAAAACATCTCAGAAACAACCAAGAGACTACTACAACCATATGGCATAACTGTAGCATCAAACCAGCTAAAGCCCTCCAAAACATCTTAAGCCGACCAAAAGACCCAGTAGCCCAAGAAGGAAAAACAGGAGTCATCTACAACATACAATGCAAAGTCTGTAACAGCCATTATGTAGGACAGTCAGGCAAGACTAGCAGAGCACATCCATGAACACCAACTAGCAGTCAGAAGACACTATGAGAACTCCTTAATCTAACACATGGACAGACTCAACCATAGTTTCAACTGAGAAACTGTGAGCATCCTAAACCAAGCCAAATCCAAAAATGTCAGAGAATTCCTGGAAGCCTGGCACTCAGACAAAGCAGCCATCAACAGACACATAGAGATAAACCACATTTACACACCATTCAAAAGGGACAACAAAAAATCTAAGAAGGAAACAAAAAGATTAGAACACATTCACTCCAGCAGCCAACATTCAGATATGCAGGGATCAACACCAGACAAGCAATCATGCAAAAAACAATACTCTAATCAAGGAATTTCTGAGGAGAAAACCACACCCCCACCAAAACCGGCAGGGCAAGCTACTATATATAAGCAGGCAGTAAACCCCACACTCACGCTGATGATGTTACCTAGTTGGGTAATGAAAAGCCTGCAAGCAAACAAAGCTGAGCGAGCACCAAGGACTCCACAGTATAAACACTGTCCAATCCAATTCAGGTTTGTAAGCCCACATTAAAACCAGAGATGTCTAGGATGCTGTTGAAGTGGCCCATTTGATATTGTACTTCATGGCAGTTTATGCAGTGAAGCGAGCTTACTTATCTGCCTCCATTGGCTCGCTCAGTACAGGTTGGTGAAGCAATTCTCTGTTGTGAGGCATCTTCTCCATCATATTATTGGGAGAGAGGAGCCAGAGCAGTCAGAGGGTTGCTGTGAACAATTTTCATTATCCTTTGCAGACAAAGTTGATTGGATTCACTTCAATATGAACCCCCGAGGCCTGGGGCAAGCCCAGGGAAGTAACTGTGGAGTCCTTGGTGCTCTCTGAGGGAGGTTGGTTGGTTGGTTGGTTGGTTGGTTGCAGACATTTCATCACCCAACTAAGTAACATCATCAGTGTGAGTGGGTGTAGGGTTTGCTCCCTGTTTATATACAATAGCTTGCCCTGCCCATTTTGGTGGGGGTGTGGTTTCCTTCTTGGCAGGTCCTTGATTAGGGTATTGGTTTTGATTAGAATACTGTTTCTATCAACAGCCATATGAAGTGGATTGGGCTGAGAGAGAGTGACTTGCCCAAAGTCACCCAGCCGGCTTTCATGCCTAAAGGAAGACTAGAACTCACAGTCTCCCTGTTTTTAGCCCATCCCCTTAGCCACTGCACCAGTCTGACTTCCTCATCAGGAAGAAATGTGTGTCTCTGCTTCTTGAAAGAAAAGGCTAGTAAAATAAAATCTGACCATACATAGGAGGAAAAAAAATCTTGTACTATCTAATGTGATCTTTAGAACCAATGTTAAATTTGAAAAAATCAGAGCAGTGATCTTCTCGCTCAGTATTTTAGCCATATATTGTATGTCACAAAGCACATGACCCTGATGAAACCCTAGAGCAGGCTATAGAAGGAGTAAGTATAGGACCTGCTCAATAAATAAATATATTTTTCTTTTCTTCTGAGTAGTGGAAAAATATTACACCACCATCTCATCACTCAATAGAGGCAGAGTTTGAAGGTTTCTTCTTAGATTAAAAAAAAACTCCTGAAAATTGTGCTATCTATTAAAGATAGAGCCTGTTGTTAAATATTCAGTGACCACTCAGAAGCAGAATAAACATGTATCTGCATTAAATTATGAAAGACATGTTTTCTTGCAGGATCAGGGCTATCCAGAAGGCAGGCAATCACAATTGAAAAGGAAGGGGGAAATGTCTCAAGATTTATATATAGCAGACCAATGACAGCAGAAGCATGTGGCCCAGGGACATGTAAATATTGCCACATGTCACTTTTCAGTGAGCCAGCAGCTGACTTCAGGGGAAATGACAGCATCAGGCAACTGGACTGGTATCAGTGGATTTCTGACAGAAATCAAACATGGCAATATACATATCTCCTCTGTTTCTGTTCTGTCAAAAGTCTTAGAGTGTTACATTGCAGAGACAGAAGAACGTATCACTGCCATAATAAGAGTGTCATGTCTAAGCTTTTTGACTAAAACCAAGCAAAAGGAATTTAGCTTGCTTACTTGAATCAAGCAAAAACCATTATATTCATGGTTCACTAGTGGCTGGATGTCATTTAATTGCCCTATGACTGAAAGAAAGCCAGACTTGTTAATCTACTACAGTGTTTCTCAATCTCAGTAAATTTGTGTGGACTTCAACTCCCAGAATTCCTTAGACAGCATGGCTGGCTGGGGAATTCTGGAAGTTGAACTCCACACATCTTAAAGATGCTGAGATTGAGAAATGCTGATCTAGAACATTCTAGAAGACCTAGGAGCCCAAATCCTTTTTTGAAATCCTTGAAGACTATCCATTCCTTAGGGATACCGTCTGAGCAGCAAAAATTCATAACCACTACAAGATGGAAGCAAGGAGACGCAGAAAGTTTGATCTCTTTGCCATTATGTAGTGATTGTATAGATTTTGCAGATGAAGTGCAATAGCCCTAAGCATGATTCCTTGACATTTCATTACAATGAAAACGTATTGTAAGGTCCAAAAAAGGCACTTCACTTTATGACCCTCAACCTCCCAAAATTATTAGATGTAGCCTTTGGCCCCCAAAATGTTGACCTATGCCTTTGAATATGGGATATTTCAGCCACTGAGCAAGTGATGCCTAAGAATGTTATTCCTGCTATTAGCGAAAAAGGTAGCCTAGGATATATGAAAGGATTTCTAAGATGAGAAACAATAGAACTCATTTAGCTAAGTGCAAACAGTGGATCTTATAAGCAGCCCCACATAGGAGCTGCCATTTTGCCTCACAATATAGCAGCATGGCCCACTGGATTGGGCATTCTAAGGAAGAGTAACATCCAGGAAGCAACCTTTTGAAGGCTGTTTCTTCCCCCTTTTTACCTTTAGAAATTGGATCATTCTGTGTTCTGTGCAACCAATGCAAAACAGAAAGCCAGGTGAACCTAAAGCTGACAGACTTTGTTGTTATCTTGTAAACTTCCTGAGAGGAGCTGGCAATAATTAGCTAGATAGCACTAAGGTTTGCCTTGCAATATGAATCCTTCTCATTCTGCTAGCAGGAGTTAGGGAGAAGTGGGGATAAAAGTGTTCTCCATGACAGTCCAGGGTTTGGGCACCAGAGAACTACATGAGCTGCTCTTAATGGGAAAGTCAGGGTCTGAATGCAGGGCAAGGAGGAAAAGCAACAGATGCACAGGTCTGAAGTTGGAGAGTTGTTACCAGCAGAAGGGCAAGGGCTTGGGAGCCCCTGTTATATAGCCCCAGATGGGCATGGCTTAATTAGGCCCATTCCTGCCTCTCCTCTCAAGGAGACATGATGATCACCTTTGCTCTGCCCTTTGTAATTGTCCGTGTGCTCTTGGGCTTAAGTGCCCTTCCAGAAAGTGGCCACTCATTATCTGAATCAGGCCCTATAGGTTCAGGCTTACTGTCTCCTAGAGCTGTTGTAAGCTATCTGTCTGCTGATTCTTCAGGCTCATGGCCTGTCTGGTCTGCTTCTTCAGTCTCTGTTTCAAGAGGATTCAGAGGAGAATATAACATACTTCTACACTGTAAATTGCACTGTTCATTAGACTGTTTGCAATGTGGTCCATGGCATCAGCAAGCCACACCTTCTTTTTTATATTCGCATTTATATCTTAAAGTAGTGATAGCCAGTCCCCACATTTATTTCAATGCATGATTCTACAACATCAGATCATTATTTGAACAAGGTGAGGATGAAATTTATACATTAGACATTGCAAAGTATAGTTACTGTCACTAAGATACAGCTCCTCAGATCCTTTATTTATTCAAGGCTTGCTACTGATTTGCTACCATGTCTATTTTTAACCCATAACAGTTAATAGCAAATGATAAATATTATTTAAATTGAACTCTGTCTATGTGGTTGCTAAGAGTCAATGATGACTTGAGAGCATGTAATCAATCAGGCAATCTGGGTTAAGATTTACAAACATTACAGTTCAGGTAATACCAGGAATATTCTGCTATACATTTTGGATATGCTTCATGGTCTTTGTTCAGCCCACCTTTAATATAGGATTGGACTAACTCTTATTTTGGAGTAAGTTGAATTAGTGATTTAACTGATGTTTCAATATCTTGCTTTTAGTTGTCAGTGTTACAGATAACTTGAAATGTCTTTTTTATTATAATAATTAGAAATTTTATTATGTCTTGGGACTTCTGCTGGGGACATAATGGACTGAGCAGCTGTGCCCACAGGCTCCACTGGCAGAACTGTCAATGCGGCAACTTTTTTTGGGCTCAGGCAGGTTTTCCTGAAGCCCAGAAGTGTTCTCTAGACAAAGGAAAACACCTGGAATCATCCCATCTGTCCTTCAGATGGCTGTTTGCAGCCAGAAGATTGCAAGCAGTGTTTCATGTTCAACTGGTAATAGCTAGCTGAGAGGCTGGGATGTCACCATTTTCCAAGCTGCACTGTAGCCTTAAAGGGACACTAAGACCAGCAACCTGATTTCTAAATCACCAAATATACAGTGTGTGTTTGTGTGTGTGTGTATACACACACATATACACACATATACACACATACACACACAGACATACTGTGTATTTGGTGATATGCAGTATCACCAAATATACAGTGTGTATATATATATATATATATATATATATATATATATATTTATATTTATATTTATATTTTTATATACATACATACATACATATGTTTGTGTGTATTATATATATATACACACATATACAGTATGTATATATTTAAGTATGTGTACCCTAAGAGAGGCTTTCTACAGCAAGAAGTGGGCTTTCTTGGCGCTTATTGTTATTTTTGGGATTACTTTTTTTAAAAAACGTTTTTCTTTTAAGTTTTGGAATTTGTTTTCCTTCCAAATATAAAGAAGGATTGAGAGTAAACAATTGTCTTCCTGTCATTATTTTTGTATTAAATTTGAACTGTCTATCTCACTTTCACTTTGTGCAAACACACTCTGTAACTTCTTCACATCTTTGACTTTTGCTGGTTGTCATGTCCCCCATTGTGATGTATACATACATCACAATGGGGAACATGCCTTTCCGATGAAGGGGAAGGGGAAGGAAAGAATCAGTGCTAATCTTATAAGCACTGAAATATAAAAACAAATAAAGGACAAAGGGGCATACCTTTGCCCTGACCCGGGAAGCCATTATCCTATCTCCCTGACATCTCTGCATTACCATGGGGGACACACCTGCTCCGGACACAGGAAGAGGACAGAGGCAATCAGCGCTAATACCCCTGATCGCCCATCGAGACTCCAGAATCGCCCCCTGATCGCCCATTGAGACTCCGGGTTCACCGTCGGGCAAGACTTTGGGACAATGGGGGGTGGGGACGGATCAGGTCCACACCGCGGGTATTTACTGGCTACCTCGCATGCCATGTGCTCATTCCTGTCTTTCTCAGTGTATGCATTCTATTCCTAATAAACCAGAAATTCTTAGCCCTGGCTAGTGAGTCTGCATTTTTATTGGAATAAGGGCAACCATCACATAAAGACGGGAATCAGAAAAAAAAATTTCCGCTAGCACCATTCCAGATTTCGTCTGTGAGGGATCCAAGCTGGTGATGGAAAGACTCAACCCACGAAGAAGTGGCTACGAGAGGACCGGCGACGGGTCACCCGACTCCACAGCATGAATGATTGGTAAGAACCCTATTCCCCGACGGTACGAAGTCCAGGAGGGTTCAGGATCAAGCTTGGAGGAGGAGGAGACTGGGAGGAGCAAGACACTTGAAGCCACCAGAGAGTCGCAGGGTGAGTGGGTCACCCTGGACGAGATGCCGGGATCCCTGCCCGGGATGCTCGGGGCATCTAAGAAGCCACAGGACCTATTGTCCTCAATGATCGCAGGAGCTGAGGGAAGGCGCCGGAGCAGATGAACCAAGGAAGGCTCCCAGACAGCTGAGCGGCTGAGGATAATGGAGGCGAGGCTGGAGTCAATCAAACAGCTGTTCCTGAGATGGTCGGTGGCGTGGGAATCCCGAGGAAGGGGTGAGGTGAAACCAGGTACAAGAAGTCCGCCACCCCCCCTCCCACCCTGGAGACGCGACCGCTGGGAAGAGGCTGGAGCCGGCATGAAACGGAGGCAACGCCGCCCGGAGTCCGGCTTAGGGAATCCCCACACCGAGACCAGAGAACCCCAGCAGCCTGAGGTACGCCCAGACGACCAGATGTGGTTTGGAGCCTACCAGGAGCGGGGGTGAAAGACTTCGGGGTCAAATTTGACGGGGACCCAGCAACATTATCCTTCTTCCTGATGAACGCAAAGAACTACATGGAAGAATTTGGGCCATATTTCCGCTCGGAAAAGGGCAAAATTAATGCCATTGCGAACAAACTTAAAGGAAGGGCGGCTGACTGGTATGTGCAGCTATGCCAGGCAGATGCCGCAGAGCTCGATGACTTCGATGAGTTCTTCTGGGCACTAGATCTGCACTTCAGAGACCCCTTGGAAAAGGAGAGAGTGAAGAGGTCCCTAAGGGGAATCAGCCAAGGGCAACGATCTGTAGCAGATTATGCCATGGACTTTAAAGCACTGGCTGGAAAGGTGGAGGACTGGTTGCAGTCTACCCTAATTGAACATTTCAAAGAGGGCCTGAACTTGAATGTTCTGAGGTGGGCATTATGCAGAGACGACCCAAACACTCTACATGAGTGGATACTGCTGGCCGGTAAGGTGGAAAATGCCCAAGAAACCTTCCTACAAGCCAAGAGGGTGGCACAACAAGCAGCGATGGTAAAGGGACCCCGAACCACTGCAGGACTGGTGAGACCAGCACCCCAACCCTGGAGAGAGGAGAGGGAGCGACGGTTCACCAAGGGGCAGTGTCTTTGATGCGGGAAAGAGGACCACAACGTGGCAGCATGCCCAAAAACAAAGGCAGTTGACAGGCCAGGAAAAATGCCGGGCAAACCACCCGCAACACCCAAAAAGATGCCAGCGGCCAGTGGAGAGATCGGAGCAAAAGATCTACCTTACTCCATTGAAGAGGAGGAGAGTGACCAGGAAGAACCGGCGGGAAACGCCAGCCACCTGCCCTGAGAAGCACCAGAGGGCAGGTGGAGGAGGAGAATGGGTGCAGTGACGTCTGGGTGAGTGCCAACTGTCCCACCCTGTACGTAAAAGTTAAGCTAAAGTCCATTGAGAAGTCAATTGAAGTCTGGGCCCTAATAGACTCGGGCTGTTCTAGGTGCCTAATGCACCTGGACGTGGTTGCCGATTTAAATCTCCCCTGCTTTCCACTTCAGCACCACATAGTTTTTACGCAATTGGACGGTTCGGCAGCGGGAGGGGGCCCGGTCACCCAATTCATCCGAGAAGTGGCACTGCAGTTAGGCAGCCACCGGGAGAGACTGAAATTTGTCATGGCACCGGTGGGCCACCCTTTAATCATCTTAGGCATCCCATGGCTGGTACGAAGGAACCCATACATAAATTGGGAAACCAGGATGATCACGTTTACAGATGGCTTCTACCAAGCACCTACAGGGGACTGAATTCCCCGTGCTGCGGTGGGGAGGGCGGCATCTACAACCACACACCTGGCTGCAGCGGCCCTGGAAGGCTTGCCAGACAGGTACGCAGAGTTTGCAGATGTGTTCGGGGAGAAAGAAGCAGACAAACTCCCACCCCACAGAAAGACTGACTGTGCGATAGAACTGGTCCCCAACACAGCCTTGCCAAAGCCCAAAATTTACGCAATGATCCAGAAAGAACTGGCAGCATTGCGGGAGTTTGTGGACAAGAATTTAGCACGAGGCTTCATCGAGCCTGCAAACTCGCCAGTTGGAGCCCCAATGCTGTTCAGAGAAAAAAAAGGATGGGACATTAAGACTCTGTACGGACTACCGTGGATTGAATGCAGCTTCCATATCCAACAAATATCCTTTGCCCCTAATCAAAGACATATTAGCACATCTGGCAAAGGGGAAAATATTCTCTAAACTGGACTTGCGAGAAGCCTATTTTCGCATACGCATACGAGAGGGGGATGAGTGGAAGATGGCTTTCAATTGCCCACTGGGATCATTCCAATATAAAGTGTTACCATTTGGTTTGGCAGGGGCACCAGGGGTATTTATGCAATTGATTAACGAGGTCTTGCACGAACACTTGTTCAAGGGGGTCCTTGTGTATTTAGATGATGTATTGATATATTCGGAGACTGAAGAGGAGCACGAACGCTTGGTTAAGCAGGTGCTCAGGAAACTCCGCAAAGCCGAGCTATTTGCCAAGCTTTCTAAGTGCGAGTTTCATAAATCTCAGATAGATTATCTGGGCCATAGAATCTCTGAGAGGGGCATTGAAATGGACCCTGGGAAAGTCCAGGCCATCCTAGCATGGGAGCGTCCGCACACTAGGAGGCAACTACAGAGTTTTCTTGGATTTACTAATTTTTACAGGAGGTTCATCAAGGGACTAGCAGAAATCGTTTTGCCCCTAATTTACTCCACAACAAGGGTTTGGGAGACACGCACAAAGCATGAAACCCAGGAGCGCTACTTAACTGGACACCTGAATGCCAAAGGGATTTTGATCACCTCAAAAGCCTGTACACAGAAGAACCGGTTCTACAACACCCCGACCCCACCAAGCCCTTTGTAGTCCAAGTGGATGCCTCCGATTTCTCAATTGGGGCGCTCTTGCTTCAGCGGGATTTAAATGACCAGCTGAAGCCTTGCGCGTACCTCTCCCTCAAGTTCTCCGAAACAGAACGGAGATGGCATGTATGGGAGAAAGAGGCTTTTGCCGTCAAAGCTGCCTTAGAGGCATGGCGACACCTCCTGGAAGGGGCCACTTGCCCCTTTGAGGTCTGGACGGACCACAAAAACCTGGAAGCGCTCAGTACCCCGAAATACCTCAGCCCCAAGCAGGTTCGCTGGGCTCAGTTTTTCAGCCACTTTAATTTTAAGCTGAAGTTCATACCAGGAAGAAAGAACTTCTTAGCTGACGCTCTCTCTAGGCAGCCCCAGGATGCCAGTCAGGCATCAGAAATTGTAGGTACTGTGTGGACCGACACACAGCTGGGTTGCCAAGCTGTCATGCGCAGCCAAACTGGAACGCAGCGCACCCTGGCACAACCGCCCGCAAGGGGAGGGAGACGCATGTTAATTTCATCGCAATTGCAACAGCAGTTCCTACAAGCCTTAAAAACGGATACATGGTTGCAAACCAATAAACACAATGTTTCTTTTGTAAATGATTTGGCTTGGAAACAAAATAACTTGTACGTGCCGGAGCAATTGCGAGCAGAGGTTCTGAGCCGTTCTCACAATGACAAAATGGCAGGGCACTTTGGCTTTGTAAAAACGCTACATCTGGTAAGGTGACAATTCTGGTGGCCTACACTTAGGAGGGATGTAAAAGAATATGTCACTGCTTGCCCTACATGTGCTATGGCCAAGCGAAAAGTGGGTAAGCCCCAGGGACTATTGCAGCCGGTGGCAAGCCCCTCCCGCCCTTGGGAAGAAATCTCAATGGACTTTATCATAGACTTGCCACCCAGCCAGCGGAAAACGGTCATCTGGGTGGTTAAGGACTACTTTTCGAAACAGGCCCATTTTATCCCATGCGCCTCCATTCCCTCCCCTCAACAGCTGGCATGCCTCTTTTTAAATCACATCTACAAATTACATGGTACCCCCTCCCGCTTGGTCACAGATAGGGGTACACAATTT
Source organism: Candoia aspera (assembly GCF_035149785.1). Taxonomy (NCBI): domain Eukaryota; kingdom Metazoa; phylum Chordata; class Lepidosauria; order Squamata; family Candoiidae; genus Candoia; species Candoia aspera. Next base: position 108,257,969 of record NC_086153.1, on the reverse strand, counting down.
ACCTCACAATTCTGGAAAGCATTTTTGAAGTTGATTGGCACCAAGCAGGCATTGTCCACTGCTTGGCACCCCACACGGACAGCTCTACGTAGATCCTTAACTCCACCCTGGAGCAATTTTTGCACTCCTTCATAAGCTACCAGCAAGATGATTGGGTAGACTTACTCCCCTTTGCTGAGGTGGCATATAACAATGCAGTGCACCAGAGCACGGGCTACACCCCCTTCCGGGTAGTCTATGGTCAAGACTTCATTCCAATCCCAGAGTTGCCACAGCCAGCTGCCCTGCCTTGTTCCCCAGATGACTGGGCAGCTCAGCTAGCCAACATTTGGCCAATCATTCAGCTGGCTCTCTCCGAAGCCCAAGCAACCTACAAGCGTTATGCAGACAACCACAGGGCTGCGCAGCCAGACTTCAAAGTGGGAGATAAGGTCTACCTCTCCACTAAGTTCATTAATTTGCCGCAGCCCTCAAAGAAGTTAGCCCCCAAGTTCATTGGACCTTTTCCAATAGTGGAAATAATCAACCCAGTAACTTTCAAGTTAGAATTGCCACACAACTTGAAACGCATACACCCGGTGTTCCACTGTGCCTTACTGAAACCGGCTATCTCCTCAAAGTGGCATAACAAAACCCCCCCGCCTCCTCCCATCATGATCGATGGGCAGCAGCACTTTGAAATAAAGGAGGTCCTAGATTCCAGAAGGCTACGGGGCACCCTTCAGTACCTGGTCCACTGGGGACATTTCCACCACCCTGAGTGGGTGCATGCCCGGGATGTCTCAGCGCAACGACTAGTCACATGCTTCCATGCAGCGTATCCATCCAAACCAGCACCTTGAAGGTTTTTTTTGGGGGGGAGGCAGTATGTCATGTCCCCCGTTGCGATGTATACATACATCACAATGGGGAACATGCCTTTCCGATGAAGGGGGAGGGGAAGGAAAGAATCAGTGCTAATCTTATAAGCACTGAAATATAAAAACAAATAAAGGACAAAGGGGCATACCTTTGCCCTGACCCGGGAAGCCATTATCCTATCTCCCTGACATCTCTGCATTACCACGGGAGACACACCTGCTCCGGACACAGGAAGAGGACAGAGGCAATCAGCGCTAATCCCCCGATCGCCCATCAAGACTCCGGAATCGCCCCCTGATCGCCCATCGAGACTCTGGGTTCACAGTCGGGCAAGACTTCGGGACAATGGGGGGTGGGGACGGATCAGGTCCACACCGCGGGTATTTACTGGCTACCTCACACGCCATGTGCTCATTCCTGTCTTTCTCAGTGTATGCATTCTATTCCTAATAAACCAGAAATCCTTAGCCCTGGCTAGTGAGTCTGCGTTTTTATTGGAATAAGGGCAACCATCACACTGGTTAAGCTCCTAGGGGGTGCCATAATCTACTGCATGAAGCATGGAGGATTTTAAACAGATTTTTTTCTGACTTCCATCAAGATTTTAAACAGATCTTTTCTGACTCCTATCAAGCTTTTATACATCGTGGAAAATATGAGGTCTAAAATGTGTCATCTGGTTGGGGATGTAGTGGATGAATTTGAGGAAATCAACTGCTCTGATAGAAATGTTTTTTTTCTAAGAATGAGATTGGGATTTCTGTTGAGGTGCTGGATGAAGATTGGATAGTGGAGTTGGAGAAATTCAAGGGAGAGAGGGATCTGCAGGCAATAAGTGAAATTGACTTTCTGGTGAAATGTCATGAAAAAGAAGGGGTCATTCTGTATGGGAAGTTTTCTGAAGGGAAGTTGGAATTTTTGTGAGGGGCAGTTGGGCTGTGATTTTTTCAAGAGAAAAGCTCTGTGCACATTGTGGGGATATGTAAATTCTTACTTTGAAGTGGGATAAGGGTTAAAGAATGTTTATAAGGAACGTTTTTAGGGTTTGACTGATGTTGTTTGTTTTTAAGAATTCGGATTAAAATTATTAGGGTATAAAAATATTTGGATGGTTTTAAAAATTTGATTTAAGGTCATTATTTCAAATTGCTTTTCTTCTTTGGATTTATTAAGATTAAGATTATTAAAACTGTTGTATTCTGAGTATAATGGTCGATAATTTATGTGCTTTTCAGTTTGATTTTTATTATAGTAAACAGAAATGTATAGAATAGTAGTAGGAAGGGAATAATTAAATAAGTGTTATTTTGGGGAGAAACTGTTTAGAGGTTTATATGATTTTTTTTCTTTATTTTAATATAAGGGTAGTGAGTAACTGTACTTAGTGATTTTTATAATGTGCCAAAGGGGAATGATTTATAGAAATAATGTGATTTTGGTTTAATATAGAGTAAGAGATTGATTATGGAATATTTTTGTATATCCTTGCTGTTAAAAGTCAGAAGTCACATCTTTCTGTAAAGTTGTAAGTTTTTTTTTTCTGTGTTTTCAAACTTCTTTAGTTTTTCTTCTCTTTTTTGTAGTTTTTTTTTTGTTTTTTCATAGCTTTTATCTTTCTCTTCAAACTCAATATTTTTTTTAATTATGTTTTATTCTTAAAGTTTCAGGATTGTAAGACACTTTCAGAGAACGTTTCAGCTTTGAAAACTGACATATATTCTTAAAATAAAGATTTTCCACCATCTCCATTAATTTGACCACCAAATCAAAGGTGAGGAAGAAAACAGTTATGAAGGTTTTTTTAGATATGTATTTTGGTTTTACAATGTAAACACAAATATTAATATGTATGAAATATACAGTTTCATATGCCAACAAAGTTTAAAAAAAACCAAACAGATATATAGTAACTGTATCAAGAAAGAATTCAGTGACCAAATATGTTGAACCTAAATGATAGGCTGGCTGAGATGCAGTCTGGGCTACTTCTCCTATCACGCATTCACATGAGGAGCAATTAACTCCCAACTAATTTCTTTTCCTCCCAACTCATCTCTTTTCTTACCTCCTAAATCTGCCTTCCAGAATGATGGCTGGAGAAAATAGCAGAAGTGGCTATCACTTTTTTCCCATGACTGATCTGTACTCATGAAAGGCAAAAAGGCAATCCATCTCAGTGTACATCAAAGCAACATTCTGGCAAAGAGCAGGCTTTTCTTGTACTTAGTAGGAATGTATAACAATTCTGCCACAAATCCCACTGGGACTGAATTGGGGTGTGGGGGGTGGGCTTCCGGTCCTACTGGATTTCACAACAGCATGAATGCTAATGTCCAACAAATTCCACTAATACTTATCCTTTTCTAGTCTAAATTTTCTCCCAGGGTAGGCCTTGGGAGGAGAAGGTGGTCCCTTATGCAAAGTCGTGTGCATAAAAGCAAATTGACTGCAATATGCATGTGTGTGTAAAACAGTGTTCTTGGCCAATTGCATGAGCATTTACTTAGCTTCTGCAAAATTAAAGAACTTCAGATGTCAACAGTCATAAAAGTTCTACATTTTTATGAATATATCATAATAAAGTAAGATAGACTATTGAACTATTAGTGCAGTGGATAGGATTTATTTAAACAATTTGTTCATTTCTATGATGTGGGGACAATATTTTTTTTTCAAGTCATCTTCTTACGATGGACCGAATGATGACTACTTGCTGCCAGATCGAGGTTGGAAAAAACTAAAGGAAATTGACTGAGTCCAAAGGGGGGAACAATGGGATCCTAACTGGGATGAAGGTAATATTTTCTGCCTGTCTCTGTTGATTTCTGCATTAAAACATTACACCAGCTTTCCCATCTTGTAATTGTTTGCTGGTTTCAATCTCCTTATTTTCTCCTTTATTACAGTCAGTGAGAAATTGTTTAACTAGGCTTAAATGCCACTCCAATTTTTGGTCATCTCTGAGTACCTTGCAATCATAGTGTAGATTAACAGGATAAAAGCATTCAAAAACACAATCCAGAAAAATATCCAAGATTAACATAAATAACAAATGCTCCTATGCTGATAGATAGATAGATAGATAGATAGATAGATAGATAAGAGAGAGAGACAGAGAGAGCGAGCATCATACACAGGAGAGAAATGGGGCAGTGGTCAAGAAGGCCCACTCTGAGAAACCCTGTAGAGTATACCAGTTCTTTACCATTATGACACCAAAATAATGAAAAGCACATTGTGACATCACAATGCAAGCTCCACCCTTTTGTGTTTGTGTCACAATGTCACAGAAATATGAAAAGGCAGAAATATGAAACTGTCACACTGTTGCAACACTTTTGTTACTTGTTTCCTTTGCCTCCCTTTTGTGGAAGTGTATGTGTGGCCTTCTGGTCCCATGTTGTCAGCCATGCCACAGTGGAATCCTTTTTGATGGCACTGTCAAACCTATTCTCATCGAAATGCATACTGCAACCTTCAAGCATTGTATTTCTACTATGTGGTACCAATCCATTAAGAAGTCATGCATGGTGTCTTTCTCAACTGTGTCCCCAAATCAAGAAGAAATGGAGTCATTATCCCATGATTCCTTTCGCTGAATAAGGTAACATGGTGATCCTTTTATTACTAGAATATGCTGCCTAACTGTCCTGTCCAGACTTAGAGGTGGCCAGGCAGATTAAATATCAAAAATACTCTTTATTAAATAACTATTTACAATAAATAAGTCCTTAGAATCAAGAAAAACTGATTTCAATTAAGCCCAACTGGGCAGCAACCAGGAAACCGGCAAAATCACAGGAGGAGATGACAGCAAGGGAGCAAAGCAGGACTCTCTTGTGGAAACTGGAAGGCTGGGAGAAGTTGAAGTATGAGATGCTACTGGACCTGAAGATGAAAGATCTTGAACTAGAATGCCACTCAAATTAGGCTGGCACCAGAACACTGGACACTTCTGGGATCTAAGGATCAGGCTGGACTGGACTTGGTGACTCGGGCTGGACTGGATACCGGGAACTTAAGGCTCGGAGCAAGACTGAGAACTTGAAACAAGGCTGGACTCGGCTGGAAGACCTGGACTAGGCTAGATACTCTGAACTAGGAACTTGGAGCAAGACTGAGAACTCGGAGCAAGGCTGGACTGGAATGAAGATTCCCTACAGGACTGGAATTTGAAGGCACACTGAAGCTGCACATGAGACCTGGAGCTAAGCGGCAGTCTAGAAACATTGCAATTCTGCACCAAAGGCTCGGGGTGAGATTGCGAGCTGGAGGCACGACAAGGCTGGACTGGAGACTCTGAGCACAGCTTCAAAACGGGGTGAAAAATGCACCTAGAATGCACACAAAGTGAACATGAAGATCCAAAGCTGGATGCGAGACTGAGGTTGCTGGGTTTGGCGAAGAGAAGATCCTGGGTAGCAGCAGGAGCAGGATTTAAGTCCCCTTCCATGGAAAATGCTGGCGCTGATTCCTCTTTGGTAACCAATGCTGTCTCTGACGCTGGTAAGGACTCTTCTGCGGAAGCTGCAGGCTTGTAGGATTGGTTGTCTCCGTCAGTTTGCTCTTTGCACATCTACCTTTTATGCTGATCCTTTGTGCTCCTGGACCCTTCTGCAGCCAATCGGGCTGCCTTCTCCTTCGTGCACTTTTCTGCCCATCGTTGGTACGTGCTGATTGGAGGATTCAAATCCTCCTCCTAGTCTTGGCCAATCAGTGCCTTTGACTCTTCCTGCACTGCTGACTCATTCCCAGGTTTTGCTTTCCCGGTTTCAGCCCGGTAAGTTTCTGTTTCCTCCTCTGATTCAGAAAGAGTTTCAATTTCTGAATCAGAGGCAGGCTGGATTCTCACACTAACTCTTTTTCCTCAAGTTGTAAAACCTTAGTCCTGACTGTAGCAGAGTTCCATTCAAGCATTTCAAGAGATGGAGCAATAAGCTACTACTGAACCTTTCAGCAGTAATTCATATTTCAGCAGTAACACTGAACTGTTCCTGGACCGGGGTGAACCAGAGTGAATGCATTAGGAACACATCCAACAGCCACTTTGATAATAACATACCAATGTGAAGGCATGCTTAGTTAGGCCATAGCATGATAACATTCCCCCTCCCATCTGGATAAGGGGCAGTAACAACGTTTGAATAAAATAGAGGTCCACGTGGCTCCCACCCTGAGGGTATTCTGGAAGTCTTTAAAAACCTGGATGTTCTCCCAGACCTTAGGATGGGCTGGTTGGGGAGTCCTTGTCAGTTGTGTTGTTCTTTTGTATATGTAGTATGCTTTGTTTGGACATGCATGGCCTTCTATTCTTTTTATTGTTTCTTTTTTTTTTTTTAGGGTAAACTGCCCAGAGTCATTCTGGAGTCAGGCAGCTTTTAAAGCTGAAACAAACAAACAAACAAATAAATAAATTTCCCTCTCACAAAGAACACACCAGAGGTGCAGGGTCTTGTCACTGAATCAGTTAATTTGGAGACACTACATTGGGGTTGGGGAATATTGACATCATCAGAATATTTATTTCCAGCATCTCTTATTAGTTGGGACTGCTGAGAGTTATAATTTAAGAAGACCCAGATTTGCCATCCCTGCAATTATTCAATCAAAACAATTCAAAAAATTCAAAAACTCAATATGGTCATTCGATAAATGAAACTGAAACTTAAAAAGGAAAAAGAAAAGCCAAAAATATCCTATCCCAGCTGCTGATGTTACCTGAGACTTTCTATGATATACAAATAACTTTCATATCTTCAGTAGCACTACTTCATTATCCCTTCTAGACTGAGGTTCTTTTAAGTTTTAAATTGTTTTTTCTAGGACACTGAACACAATCATGTGGAGTAGTGGATTTGGATAGTTAATACTCTCTTGGTAGTTGATAAGCTTCCTAGTGATATCTTTGGTTTTCAATTGGTATCACTGCTTCAATCTTATCTTAAGTAGGTTGTGATCAGTCTGAGTTTGTAAAGGACCAGGTTTCTATTCATAATAAAATCATAAAGAACTAGAATATGTTTAAAGAGTAAATGCAGCTGCACTTTTATTGTATGTTTATCAACTTTTTCTATAGAGGGAATTTATTCATGAGATACTTTGTCTTTGGGTTATTTGCTATTATTATTAGGCTATCCTTGCCTATTTCACAATGTATGTATGTATGTATGTATGTATGTATGTATGTATGTATGGTTTTTTAAAATTGTCCTGGAGTGATTGGATATCAATTAATCTCAAATGCTATAAAGATTGACAGGGCATTTATGAGGCTGTAGGTTTGCCATCATTTTTTTACCATTGGAAGAAGATGTAGGGCCTTTCTCCCAAATAAAACAAAACAAATAAAGCAAACAGGGAATAATGGAATCTTTGAACAAAGTGTATGGAGACAGGATCAATCAAACAATAGGGAACAACAGCCAATAAAAGGTAAAAATAAAGTAGTCTTTGTGTGAAGTTGGACTCATGATAACTGATGTAGACACATTCAAACAGCCATGCATTTTTCCTGGCATAATACCAAAGTGTTTTGCCATTGCCTTCTTCTGAAGTGATTGGTTTTGTTTTTGACTTCCCAGTATAATCCACAGACTTGATATTTGAAGCCATTAGTGGACAGCTAGGACCACTGAATGGAACAGAGCTTAACACAGCAAAAGACATGCACAGAAAAAGTAAATGATCTAAAATAGCATTAACAAGCATGTTAGAGAAATATAGGTTGTTGATCTTACACACTTAGCCCACCCAAGCATAAAGAATTATACACTTAGACAAAGTAGGTTCAAAAGTAAGTAAAAAAGAAAGTCTTACTTATTTATTTGGTCCAGTTATATCCATTCAGAAAAAAAAAAAGATCCTTGTCCTTCTTTCTTTCCCCAAACTGAATTAACCTTTAGTCCTCATTGCTGCTAAAGGCTGCATGCAGAAAGGGGAAAGCCCAGACTCTAGGCCCATGCATGGCCTCCAGATGGGAGGAGCAGCCGCATGGTGCCTCATCCTCAGATGGTGGGAGGAGGAGGAAGTGAGGAATGTGGAAGGGACAACAAACAGCTTCCTCCAGAAGCACATAGAGACTTGCATCCTAGAATGAACTTATCCATATGCTAATGAGGCATGCTGATTTGCAGAGACCTCCAACAATATTCCCAAATGGTTCCCCCATCCAATACTTACTATAACAACCATGCTTATTGTTCTAGATCATCCAGAATGTTGGATTGGAAATATATGGGAGATTAGAGATGGGAGCAGTGGCGCTGCGGGTTAAACCACTGAGCTGTCGATCGGAAGGTCGGCGGTTCGAAACCGCGTGGCGGGGTGAGCTCCCGTTGCTCGTCCCAGCTCCTGCTCACCTAGCAGTTCGAAAACACGCCAATGTGAGTAGATCAATAGGTACCGCTTCAGCGGGAAGGTAACGGCGTTCCGTGTCGTCATGCTGGCCACATGACCACGGACGGGTCCTTACGGACAACGCTGGCTCCAAGGCTTAGAGACGGAGATGAGCACCGCCCCCTAGAGTCGGACATGACTGGACTTTACGTCAAGGGAAACCTTTACCTTTACTTAGAGATGGGAGCAGGGAACAGAATCCTAAACATGGCTGGCAAGATGATGGGAAATTATGTGGCTATAGCTATGAACTGCCATAGAACAACTGCACGGTCAAAGACCTGGACCTTGCACAGTCGTCAGTTAAGGCCTTCAAGTGTTTGGGAAGAAATATGAGCTTCCTCTGTAGCACCAAAGATAAGCCAAAGAAACCCACAGAAGAGTAACCAAAATAAGTGGCAAGAGCACATATTCAACAGCAGTGGAATGCAGCTAAGATTTTCAGATGGAACCTTATCAGGAAGGAGGATGGGAGACAAAATTTGAATTTGAATTTGAATAAATAAATAAATAAATAAAATTAGTGGGAGAAGATCTAGAAGGAAGAGACTCCTGTAACCAGTGGAACACATAAAGGTTTAGATCTTACCCAACCTTATCATCACCGGCACATCTTGTTACCAGGAAGTGCAAATGGATCTCAAATTGCCTTCGCTGATTATGGATATCAAGTTTAATGGGGGGGGGGACACAACACTATTGCGATGCCAGTGTGACAGGGATTTCAGTGAATGGAGAGAGAACCTGCTGAGTTCAGTGACCCTCCATATTGCAAACTGCTATTGATTCTTCAGAGGGAGCAGGTGGAGAGGGCTCTGTTTTGAAGCACAGAGCTCAGCTGATTGCTGGAGGTGTGCAGAGTGGGCATGCACTACTTCAGTATTTCTATTAGAATCATTGATCTGCCTCATCTGGCTGCCTTGCTTTGAGAAAAGAGCCTATTGTGTAGGCACTTCACATGCATAGAAGTGTTTTTTGCCAAGAGAAGTGAAGTGAGGTGGTCCTTTGAAAGCTAGTTCAAAGTCAGGTTCTGAGATAGAAAATATCTTACTTTAGAGGATTTTCTGTGCTGGAAACTAGTCGTTTTAGGAAAGCTGACATATTTCTAACTTGCTTTCTTGATTATCTGTTTTCACAAGGTGTTTCACATGAAAAATAAACAATAAACTAAGTAACAATAAACTAAGAAAACATTAAAAGACAGCTACAATAATAGTTAAAACAATTCTTGAAAGGCAGCAATTACCTGAAATGCTCACTGATCTTTTTTTTTTTAAAAAAAAAAGCTCTAAACTTTCCTAAACAGGTAAAACAAGCCATTTAAGAATTTCTCTCCCCCTCTCCTTTTGTCCCTTCCCTCCCCCTGTTGAAAATCTAAGCCTGTGTGCAGCCCCCCTACACTCTTGTTATGGTTGTAATTGATCATAATCACTGTAGTGCAGCACATGGATTTGAGGTGGAAAACACATGAAAATGGACAGTAAGCTGTAAAAGAGGCTTAACTTGTCATTCCTCCCCCTCTTTGTCTCCTAAAGCAAGAAAATGCCAGAGAACCCAGTCTGCAGCCATGTATGTGGCATAGCTCTGTTTACATAGAGCTGGTTCAGCATGGTTCAGACCCTCCAAAAATGTGGTGCATGCCCATAAAAACATTCCCTTATTATTTCATACACAGAGAGACAAAGAAAACAAATGAGAGTAAACAGTAAAATAATGTATTGCATCGCAGACAGCTCAGCGCTACCTCAAGGAAATACTGTATGGCACCCTAGGCCACATTGGCTGATGGTGCCATCTCCCACTGATGTGAACATTGGCATTTTTAGAATGATTTGGAAAGAGGGGTGGCATTGGCACCCCTTAAACGTTGGCTTCCTAGGCCATTGCTTACTCAGATGTAGCCTAAAGGTGGCCCTGAGGCAGCTGATCATCAGCATTTCCAAAGGACTGGGGAGCATGGTGGCATCTTAGTGGTTTTTTTAAGATTTCTGGCCTAATCTAAAACTCAGTATGATTTCATTTTATTTTATAATTAATGTTATAATTTAAGAGTTACTTATTTATGTTTTAGAGTTCGACACCAGAGGATCTAAATGATGATTTAAATGTGTTTAAATGTTAAACTGAGAGCCAGTTTGGTCAGATGGTTAAAGCTGTAGGCTAGAACCCAGGAGACTATGAGTTCTTGTCTTGCCTTAGGCTTGAAGCCAGCTGGGTGAATTTGGGTCAGTCCCTCTCTCTCAGCCCTAGGAAGGAGGCAATGGCAAGCCACTTCTGAAAAACCTTGCCAAGAAAACTGCAGGGACTAATCCAGGCAGTCGCCAAGGATTGCACACGATCAAATGGCAAAAATAAATAAATAAATAAATAAATAAATAAGTGCTGAACTAAATAAAAGAGATCAAGACCATGTTAAGATTTATTCAATCAAAGACCATGCTTCTGCATGAAAATCTGGCCCTGATCATTAAAATCCCTAACTTATTATGACTCTATTAAATGCCACAGAGTTATTGATTGACATGTGAAATAGAGCAAAGGGAAAACAAAGCAAAGAGTAGTACCTGAGGGACAGCAAAATTTATAATAAAAAACTGGGTTACGGAAAAATTCAGTCATTTATCATGGAACTGATGGCATTCTGCCAAATCAAAAAGATTATAGCCCCAGACACTGTAATGGGAAGGGGCCTTAAGTGAATGGAAATGTAAGACAGAAATGAACTAATCTGAATTAATCTTCTTCCCTACAAATTTCAGAGAGTGATGGCCAGAGGTCAAGAGAGGTGAAAAACCAAAATGAGTCATCATGAATAAACAATCCTTTAATTATATAATGGTTCCAGACAGTGATTGAACATTGAATGAAGAATTTGACAGATGTGTCCAAGGGCATGGATCCAAATCCCAGCAACTGAAGATTTGGGTGTGAAAGAAAAGTTTGTAGCCAAAGAAAAAGTCACCCACCCTGGAGTTTGACAAGCCATTTGTTAATGCAGAGTGATCCATTATCAATTTCACTTCTTGTTTCAAGGTTATTTGGCAAAACAAAAGGGGGGAAATGATAAATTAAGTACAGTCATGTTAAGGGCACTTTAAAAAAGGACACATGAAAGACCAGATGCAGAAATTCTTATGAGAGGTAGTATATTCACAACATATATGGCTCATTAATACATCTCCCTTCAGCAAAGGATCATTACCTTGTCGAGGTGCTGGGGCTTGAGCACCTCAATGATGCCATGAGCTAAACTGTGAAGGGCCACCCAAGACGGGAAGGTCATGACAGAGAGGTCAGACTAAATGCAATCCCTGGGGAAGGTAATGGCAACCCACCCCAGTATTCTTGCCGTGAAAACTAAATGGATCAGTACAACCAGAGATATGTTGGTATACCATCGAAAGAACAAAACAAAGCAGGACATTGTTGTTTATTCGTTTAGTCGCTTCTGACTCATTGTGGCTTCATGGACCAGCCACACCAGAGCTTCCTGTCGGTTGTTAACACCCCCAGCTCCCCCAGGACCTGTCCATCAGCTCTAGAATATCATCCATCCACCTTGCCCTTGGTCGGCCCCTCTATTCTTCACCTCCACTGCATATTCCTTAGGAATATTAGTGAGCTCATATCTAGCTGATCTGTGGGTCTTCCCTAATCTCTTTAGTCTGATCCTAAATTGTGCAAGAAGAAGTTCATGATCAGAACTACAGTCAGCTCCAGAACTTGTTTTTACCGACTGTATAGATGTCCGCCACCTTTGGCTGCAAAGGATGTAGTCAGTCTGATTTCGGTGTTGTCCATCTGGTGAAGTCCATGTATAAAGCCATCTCTTAGGTTGTTGGAAGAGAGTGTTTGTTATGCAGAGTGAGTTGTCTTGGCAAAATTCTATTAGCCTATGTCCTGCTTCATTTTGTTCTCCCAGGCCATGCTTACCTGTAATTCCAGGTGTCATTTGACTGCCCACCTTAGCATTCCAGTCTCCTGTGATAAAAATAACATCTCTTTTAGGCATGTTGTCCAGTAGGTGCTGCAGATCCTCATAGAACTGCTCTACTTCAGCTTCTTCAGCATCTGTGGTTGGGGCGTATATTTGGATCACTGTGATGTTGGATGGCTTGCCCTGAATTCAAATTGAAATCATTCTATCATTTTTTGGATTGTATCCAAGCACTGCTTTAGCCACTTTACTATTAATTATGAAGGCTACTCCATTTCTTCTGTGGTCCTCTTGTCCACAGTAGTAGATCTGGTGGTCATTTGATGTGAAGTGGCCCAATCCAGTCCATTTCAGTTCACTGATGCCCAAAATGTCTATCTTTAATCTTGACATCTCCCCAATAACCACATCCAATTTGCCCTGGCTCATAGATCTTACATTCCAGGTTCCAATGGTGTGTTGATCCTTAGAACATCGGATTCACCGTTCACCACCAGCACCGTCGGCCGCTAGCTGCCCTTTCGGCTTTGAGCTAGCCGCGTCATCACATCTGGGGCTAGTTGAACTCCTCCTCTGTTCCTCCCCAGTAGCATTTTGACCATCTTCCAACCTGGGGTTCTCATCTTCCGATGGTATACCGACACATCTCTAGTTGTACTGATCCATTTAGTTTTCACGGCAAGAATACTGGGGTGGGTTGCCATTACCTTCCCCAGGGATCACATTTAGTCTGACCTCTCTGTCATGACCTTCCCATCTTGGGTGGCCCTTCACGGTTTAGCTCATGGCATCATTGAGGTGCTCAAGCTCCAGCACCACGACAAGGTAACGATCCTTTGCTGAAGATGTAAATGTAAATGTATATGTATGTGTTAGTGTGTGTGTGTCTGTGTGTGTGTGTCTGTGTGTCTCTGTGTGTGTGTATGTGTGTGTGTGTGTATACACACACACACACTATATGTATGTATAGATATACACACACATGCTATATATATACGTATATATACACACACACAATAAAGATAGATAGATAGATAGATAGATATAGAGATATAGAGATATAGAGATATAGAGATATAGAGATATAGAGATATAGAGATATAGAGATATAGAGATATAGAGATATAGAGATAGAGATAATGTTGGCACCGCATTAGCCAGCCCCTGAGGATCAGCTGATATGGTTCTAAGGAGCATCCTGAAGTGGTAATTAGGGTATTCAGTAGAGATGACTAGGATTATAACAATGCCGGAGAAGAACCCAGAAGCAGCATTAGAGCCACTTAAAATGAGTCACTTTTATGAGTCTCTTTTATAGTCACTTTTTTATAGTTACTTTTATCGTCACTTTAACAGAGTCACTTTTATAAGAGTCACTTTTATAAGAGTCACTTTTCTGTGAGATGGGCAGCTATATAAATATGAAAAATAAGTAAATAAAATTATTACTAGAGGTCGGAGAGGACACTAACGGTCTTCAGTACTTCATTAAAATCTTCATGGTTTTGCCTAACTTGAACAGTACAAGAAATGCCAAGGCAAAGATATTAGGAACATGCATGCTTTGAAAATTATTTGGAATAATTACTTCAGAACTCATGTGAGTGGAAGTGCAGCATGTCGTGTTTACTCATTAAAGCAAACATATGTTTCAGACTTTCACACAAAAGTAAAAAAAGAGATGTGGATGTTTTAAAAGTGACAATAATTCACAGCTTTGATTAGTAAGAAAAGGGGCTGCACTATGCAAATTCCTAAGCTCTTCTTCCAAATCCTTTTCAAAGTTGCTCAGCCTCAATAGGGTAACCCTTTTAATAACACTCCAATATAACATCAGTTGACTTCAGTAGGATATTGCAGAAGCTTAGGCAGTAGTAAAGGATTAATGTTTAATTAAAACAGTATGTCAATGTTTTAATTAGGGTCATACTAATTTTCACATTGAAAATTCAATATTCCTTGAGTTTAATTATTTACTTGTTTGTTTGTAATCCATTTTCCAAAGAAACAATATTTCCATTAATTATTTTGTGGGAAATAGACTTTTTTTTTTAGCTCAGAGAGGTATGGACACTCAATAAAATATGTTATTTGCAATAACCATGCACTAAATGATATTATTTTTATGTCTTTGTTTCTTTGGTTAAAACCCATATGACATTCCTTTCCTTTTGAAGTCAGAGGCAGCCACCAATCTGAAAAGAATAAATATCAATATTGACAAAAAATGCTATCATGCATAGAATTGGAAAAAAATAATGTATCTTGAATAATAAAAGAATAAATAGGAAGGTATATCCAACGAGACAGGAAGATAATTGAGTATATAAAATCACCACCATAAAAATACGAACTGAAACATTATATAACTAAAAAACTACACTAGGAATGAATGTGATATAATGCCTGAGAATAGATAAGGAGGAGGGGAGAGAAAATTATCTTAATTTCTCATTTTTGATAAAAGCATTTATCAAAACCTATATTTCAAAAATCATACTTGTCTGAATTTGGCAATGTTGCTCTTTCATCAAAAATATAAGCAAAAAGTTGAGGATTAAGGGAATGTGTGCCCAGAAATGACTGTATTAAGCAAGACTGCGTACCAGATTGTGTACCAACTTTTCAAGTAATTGTTCCACACAGCCTTCGTATAAACAATAATGTTGTCTGTGCAGACCTTTTAACTCAGGTTGGGTCTTAAGTTCTGAACACTGATGCATGCAATCTACAAGATAAAATAACCTTTGTTCCATAAGTAACTCTGTTCCATCTTTGACTCCAACTACTGACAGAAACAATAACTTTGCCTACTGATCCAAGTCAAATGACAAACAAGGAATTACAGGCCTTGCCAATGTCTGGCTCTAGTTTTGTGATCTTTCTGCCAATAATATAATCCCAAGAAATGGCATAATTATCCTGAAAATATACACATTCCAGTTTTATTATCATTCATGCAGGACATTCTTTGCTTTCTCTTTTGTCAGAAATTTTCTGCTATTGTCTCAAAAGCTGTGTGCCCTCTGATAAAATAAATAGATAAATGATATGTTCATCTTGAAAAGTCCCCAGTGGCTGATGCCGCTAGCAGTTGCTTATTGATCAATGTGCACTCCACACTCCAACCTTATGGCTTGGGTAAGAGTATGCTGGTAGGAATCTTTATCTGACCATATTTTAATAAAGAGAGGAATTGAAGAAAACTATGTACTGGCTCACTCCTCATTCAGTTTTTACATTATATTATTCTGACTATGAAGTAAATCATTACCCCTCTTCTGTTTTAAAGAAATAGGGTACTGATACTGATGTATGCTGATGACATAGCTCTTATATTAGTGAGTGAACTAGAAAGAACACTCCTTAGAGTGGCTGGCTATGGTGAGGGGGAAAATATGAGGATTAACTATGATAAAAACCAAAGTGTAGGTCTGTAGTTGCAGCAGAACCAAACATAGATGGTTAATTAACTTAATTTCAATTCAGTCAACTGTTTTTTTGTTTAATGTATTATCACCATGTTATAACCTGCGCTAACACACTGAACTTTTATTTATTTATTTGTAGTCTAAAATATTATTAAGGAATTCTTTGAATTTCAAAGACAGAGCCCTAATACTTCAAGAAAGGACCTATGACTATTCCTAATAATAGTGGTGAAATTGTGGCTGACAACAGACAGGTGCAGAAGGTTGCACTGCAGTCATTGCTTAAAGCAAGTAGTTATTTCAGTGTGCCCAGAAGCACATCATAATGCAGAAATGATCCACATTCATATTAGCAGGCACAGGAGCCTAATACTATTGAATTAAGTCTCTTAAGTAGCTGAATGTCATTTCCTTGAGGATGACTAGAAATCACTCTGCCAATCAAGAAAAGTGAAATCTGTTTGGTGGGTTCTGATTAGCTCACTCTTTAATCAAGAGGTAAAAATAATAACGCTGGTTCTCTGTCCTCCCCCTTAATCACAGTGGCAAAGATATCATTGAGGTCCAATAGAGTTAAACGTGAGATGGTACAATGGACTATATAATGCCATCCAAGGAGGAGGCAATCCCATTGGTTTACACTCCCATATGGATTTTAAAGGCTTGTGCTTAAAAAGGTAGAGAGGCTACATCCCTCCCCCTTCATCTTTTAATTGGGTGCAGTAGGTAAGTAGAGTTTGGGTTTGGTAAACTGGTTGCTTTCAGATAACCAAGAAAGATGGCTGATGCTGAAACTGCTGAGGAGAGGGAGAGATGGGCTTGGGAACTGAAAGCAGGATGGAAGTAAGTAAAATGGAGTTTTATTTACATTCAAGCCAAGAACAACAGTCAGGTTTTGGCAGTTTTTCCATTGAGAGCCAGTTTGGTCTAGTGGTTAAGGTTCTGGGCTAGAAACCAGGAGACTGAGAGTTCTAGTCCGCCTTAGGCATGAAAGCCAGCTGGGTGACCTTGGGCCAGTAACCTTCTCTCAGCCCAACTTGATGCAGTGTAGACTAGCCATCTCATGGTGCACCCCAGGCAACATGACTTGTCACAGCTAAATAGTCTACACATCTGGCTGCTGGACCTCACAAGGATTTCCCTGCAAGAAAAGGCAGCATGAACACCGAACTGCTATGCCATACGATTAAAAAAAAGTTTCTCTGTTGAAAATGATTACTATGAGATGCAAGCTGGACCTTCTTAACACACTAGGATTTTTATTTTTCTCATTTTTTTTGTACTGATGAGTTTATTGAGTTCAGCAATACTTACACTAAAATAAGAGTGCATAGGATTACAGACTTTTCTTCTTTTTTCTTTGAGATAATGGGTTTGAAGAATAAATGTTAAACTTGCCAGCTGAGATAAAGAAAATGAATTAAAATGACCTATTTCTGTCAACTAACATGCTCAAACTGACATGTCACAGCAATAATAAAAGAGTTTAGTATATCAGAAATTACTATGCTACAGACTCATAAGGAAAAGGGTTAGGAAAGTGTAGTACATCATAAACCAAGGATGGGAAAGTTTCAAGATAAATGTTTTTTTCACTATAATCCTCTAGTCTATTTCCTTCAGTCAGGTACAGAATAAGTGGTAAATAGATATTTATATAGAATTAAGGAATAGCATCCCAGTAATCAAATTTTTCTACAGTCATGGATTACTGTATAAATATCCACCCAATTAAACACCCCACCTCTCACATTCACATTTTCAGTGAACAATAACTATAATTGTATTTATATGTGCCTTTCCATCGTCTCCATTCTTAAAGCATTTTGTACCAAAAATTAATCCAAAATTATTTATATGCCACTTGAATTATTTTATGTGATAATAACTCTTAGCATAAACCTGCTGGTGAGGTATGTTCTTCAATAGAAATCTCTGAAGGCCAAAATGCTGTGGGAAAATGGGTCCCCATCTCCATTTTTTATATATTTATCATACTTCATATCCAAGGAGGCATACCTGAGGCAGCAGCAGACTTTTGCCAAATGATAATGTGCATAGGAGGCAGAACTGAGATTGTGGACCAACTTTCACCAGCTGACTGAGGGTGCTTGCAGGAAGATAGGGCTGAAACAAAGAGTGAATTCTGGCTCATTAATATGGGAAGGCTATGATGGATTACTTGGGGGTCCTCTGTGGACCACCAGTGGTCTGTAGACCATTAATTGAACATCACTGCTCTAAGCACATGGATAGTAAATCTGAGTGAAGTAGTTTGGCCAAGGTACTTTGTACCACAGGAAAAAAATGCATTTTTATATTAAAGTGAAGAAATTATGCAGTGATCCTCAGTGAGGTGGTTCCTATCATATGAAAGGAATTCTTCTGATTATTGGAACTGCAGAATGAGGTGCAAGAAAGCAACCAAATTTGCTTTTATTTTATAAAATAAAGTTCTTATTCCTCCATGAAGTGGATCCAAGCAAAGGGATGCTTCACTTGAGAATTTGTTGAAGTGAGCACTTATTTTGAAAATCTATAGTTTAATGCTTAGTCTATGAAATTAGTGATAAGTGCTGAGTCCACAAATTTGTGACCCAAATTCGCAGATACTTTACAAAATCTTCTCATCATCTTTTCTTTCAGATTTTCCTGCAATCTAATTGAGATGGAGAACAAGTATAATTGTTGCTCCTTTTAGATGCTTAGGAATCAAAAATTCCTGCCGTCTACTGTACATCATCTAGAAAATAACTAGCATGTCTTGGATCTACCTTTTGCCTGTCATGATACATTTGGATGAAGAATGGCACCTGTACGATATCTAGTCTTGACATAATGATTGAGTTAGTCAGTTGCCATTGTTTGGCACCAAATGATTATCTCTGCAATCTTATGCTGTTATTTCATTTCTGTAGCAAACTTTGTTTTTCTTTTCCTTTCATTACTCAAACATATAAAGCAATTAAAATGTATGTAATTCAGGTGCCAAAGAGTAACTTGTAATATACAAATAACAAAAAGTAATTTATAAATATTTTTTATAGAAGTGCAGCATATAGAGCACAAACACATACAGGTTTGTGCAGACACACACACACACACACAAACACATAAGTTCTTACATAATCATCTTCTTTTGTGTACCTGAAATATGACAGGCTTTTTTTTTTCATCTGAAGCAGATACTTCTAAATAAATTATTAGTCATGAATTATTTGCTTGGCTCTGCTCAGTCAAGAAATCCCAGCAGATAAAATGAAGAATGGGTGATTTAAAATTGTTGCTCACAATGCATTAAATTAAAAGAAACATTGTGATGTCTATCTTGATTTCAAATCAGGTAGACAAGCTGATGAGACAGGGAAAATAAACTGAAATTTAAAGAAAAAGTTTTATAGTGGACTTGTTCAGTAAAAGTTTCCATTGTTTATTGAGCCTCATTAAACAGTTCTCTCTGTATTTTGTTGGTCTCATTTCAGTTCATCATTTTCCAGCAAACTTTATTTCAAACTATTTAGAATTTCATGCTTATTTAGATGTAATAAGAATATTTACATAAATGAATTGTGACATTACTGGAGACTATCTAGAAAACATTCAAGCACCACACTTCCATGAGAGAATTCTGCGAATGGTAGAGAGTAAATTCCATTCAAGTTTAGTTCTCACTGTCAGCCAGACTGCAGTTCACCATCATTTGAACTCAGACAGTAATTCAGGCAGACCTGTTCTGGGTCACCTGGGTGGCAATAGCTTTCTGATTGTTCTTCCCTCTGGATCAGAGTCAGCCATAGGCATTAAATTAGTACAGTGACATCAAGAGAGAGAGCTCAGTCTGCGTGGTCCAGATTGTGTTGAACAGCATACTAGATTACCTTGACCTCCAGGTCTTGGTAAAGATGTGGGAACTCCCTGAGTTGCATCTTTAAATTCTGATAACATGGAAGCTACAGCTTGGGCTAAATAGAATCATTCCAGTTTTATTTTCACTCTTCAAAACTTATGGGAGGGTAGAGGGAGGGGAGGAATGTTTTTATTGAATCTGAGCTCACTCTTAAAGAACAAATTGTATCTCACTGCAATTCTGATGCTATGAGTTTTTGAAAAACATAAAAGTATTAGGAAATTATCCATGCCTAATAAAACATTATTTTCCTTTAAAAAATGAAAATAAAAATACCATAATATTAGGGTGTCAAGTATTCACATTCAAAATGATGGGTTCAGGCTGTAGAAACAAATATCCTGGAGCCAGGTGACCAAAAGGATATATACTGTACTTCTATAAAATATTATTTATAAATTACTTTTTGTTATTTGTATATTACAAGTTACACTAACTCTAAACTAAACTTTGAAGGCCCTACTCCAGCAAGTTATGTTAGATAGCCCTGAGCTATTCTATGTATGGAATATCTTTTGTAGATAGTGTTACTACCACCTATCTTTCAGTCTTTTCACCACCAAATGAAGTCTCTTCTGCACTGGCCATATTACACAGAGTATCATAGCCTCATACTAGACACTGCAGTTTAGAAACAACATTGACAAATCAGAGCATGTCCAGAGAAGACAACCAAGATGATAAGCAGCCAAAGCATACCACTGGATTCTTAGTTACGGGTCGATCAGTCAAATTTGCTGTCATAAGAAACATCCAAAAGTGAAGAAAGCACCATAGAAGTAGGCTTATGAACATAGAAAAAATCATAACTTTATCACAAACTTTGTAAATTCTTTGTTATTTACCTGATTCTATCGTGTGTGTGTGTGTGTGTGTGTGTGTTCTTAAAATATTCAATTAAGGAATAAGTAGGCAACAATTCAGCTAACTAAAATCCCTATTATATAAATCCAAAGGGCAGTCCAATTTAAATATCTGAAGAAGAAAAGAAGAAAAGAAATCAACAGATTAATCACCCATCAGAAAAGCTACGTTTTGAAACACTTAATTGAATCTAGAATAATGTCAGTTTTTTTTTCCTGTTAGCATACATCAGAGAAGACTCATGTTTGACACTTACCTAATGCAAAGATGGCAGAGAAATCCCATTCCCTCTGCCATACGTGTTGGAGTTGAAGTTGGTGAAGTTGAAGCCAATGCTACTCGGAGCAAAGACGACTGTATAAAATCTAAGCAGGTGCATTCCAGTCTCAAGCCTGGGACAAGAATGACTAAGATGTGTTAACTCAAAGGGCAGAAGGAAAAGGCTGAAAGTAGATTAAAACCCTGGAGCTGCCATGTGTGTTTGTGTGTGTGTGTGTGTGTATGTGTGTGTGTGTGTGTGTGTGTGTGTATATATATATATATATATACACATATATATACATATATACATACATATATATATATATGGCTTGATTTCTGTGTTTTGCAGCACGCCAATCATATATATTTGATTTTAGTCAAAAAGCTAAGCTACTCCCCAGACATTGATGAATTTTATGTTTGATGCCTCCTATTAGATTAAAATTGCACAATAACATACATAGTTGCTACATTTGCATTTCTAGCATTTAAAACACTGGCCCATTTAGTTAAGACATAGAGGAGTTGAAGAAAGATATACAATTCAACGTTACTTTTCCGCTTCTGCTATCTTTGTTTTACTCTAAACAATTTAAGATTGTTTATTAAGATAAAGGCTATATCCATATATTTGTGTTATTCTTTAATATCCTCTCTATTTCTAGCATATTAGTCTATGTAAAATTTTAGCATAAATCTTATTTTATTAATACAACATTATTCTGTACTGTATATGGACCCAATATTTTTGAAATTAATGTTAACTCATAGCTCCGACTATTTCTTATTTCTCTGTTTATATCTTTTCAAGTTAGTCAAACAGACACACACACAGAGAGAGATACAGAGAGATGCACACACACACACACACACCCTTATATATGATTCCCCTACTCCCAACTATAATAATGCGACATTTCCTGCAGTATCAAGTCCCTGAACTTTCTATAGTTAGCTAGTTCCTGAATGTGAGACTAAGTTTCTGGAAGAATGGAGATTTATGTGTAATCCAGAAAATTGCAATAGCATTGAAAAATAACTAAAGGGATTAAAATATGGTGAGAATTTATAGAAATCTGCCAGGAAAAGTAAGGAAGTCAAATTGGGCACTACAGATCTGGTTGCACAGGACAGTAACTGGAAAATGTCACAAAAGCAGAAGTAGGGGAACAGAAAGGAGAGGAGCAGAAAAGAGTTAGCCTGGAAGCCTGGCTAGAAGGAAGAGGAAAAAGGAGAGGAGAGGAGTAGTGTAGAAAGAGGCAGACTGAGGAAATAATGGGATTAAGAGTCCAAGATTGAAGTAAAGGAAAAGAGAAAGACCACTCATGAATAATCAAGTGGGGAGAAGGGAAAGCGTGAGGGCTTTCTGTGCACAGTGTAGTCATTCCCTACAACTGAGAAGGGGCGGGCTCAGCTGGGAGGGGTGAAAAGGAGTCCAGGAGTATGGGCTGGCAGCTCAGCCAATGTACATAGAAAACCCTTATCAGTATCAAAAATCAAGAACATTTTTAAAGTTGAAATCATGGACATTTATGACACATGGACCAAAGAACTGGAATATCTGATAATGAAACAGCAATGGTTGCAATTCTTAATGCTAAACCATTCTCAAACAATTCCTGATCGTATGTCAGGAACTTTGGCTATATGGGGTGTGGGGAAGGACCTACAGAATTATTTTGAAAATTATTATTCTGGATATTTATGTGTAATTTATCCATTTTTGAAAATGCAATCTTTTCTATTACTGTAATCATAAAAGGATATGCTTCACTCTGGCACAGATTTCATGATATTTTATAACCATAAAGTCTTATTTTCCTGTAAATCTGAAAATTTAATATTTTGTTTAATACCTGATACACTTAGATTGTATTTTTTTCCTTTTTTCTGTTTTGTTTTTTATGATTATTAATATTTTATTTATTTTTTGTTTATAGTTTCCTTCTCGTATTTTTTTGTAGTTATAGTTTGTATTTTTGTTTTTCTATTTCTAAACTAGTAGTAAAATAAGGAAATAAACAACAAAGAGTTGCTCTGGCAAGGAAATCATCCAGTGAATTGGTGAGGGGTCAATGAAGGCTTCAAAACTGGGAAGAGGAAAACTGGAGTGGATTCAAACAGGTCGGAATAGAGCCGGTCTCTTCCAGGAAGCGAGATCCAGCTGCTAGGAAGAGAATAACTCTTAAGGCTTTTGCAGAGGCAGCTGCTGTTGTGGGCATTTTGTAAGAGAGGGGTGAGAATTGGTTTCTTAAATAAATACTATGCTTTTTGAAATGCATTTCCTCTTTAAGGAGACCATTCACTATGTTGTGTAGAAACTGCTAGCTCAGAGGCAAACCTCAAAGAGAATTCAGTAGTTTACTGAATTCTTACTGAATTCTTGTTCTTTTTGATACTTTCTGTATCTCTGTAGGGTTATTGTTTTTCTAATCAAGGAGTAAAATTATTCTTGCCTGTTCAAATCTTTTTCTTATTAAATGTCCAAGGAGGGGGGATGGAAATTGCCCTTTAGAGCCACTCCCTATTATTTGAAGTCTTGGAAATAGGCTTGTTGAAAGTGAATTAGGTAGGAGGTGAAGACAGATTTCCTTGAGGGGACAGCTCCTTGAACTCAGGATTAAATATTTATTAAAATATGAGCTAGAATAGCTATGCCTGATAGCAAAACAAACAATATTTAGGATTTAAAAATGTCCTTTAAAGAGTATATGACTGGATTCAGCCAACAGT
This sequence comes from Candoia aspera, assembly GCF_035149785.1. Taxonomy (NCBI): domain Eukaryota; kingdom Metazoa; phylum Chordata; class Lepidosauria; order Squamata; family Candoiidae; genus Candoia; species Candoia aspera. The sequence continues at coordinate 108,234,580 of NC_086153.1, read as the reverse complement.
CTATTTGCACTCAAGCAGCTTCCCTTGAGTCAGTTGAATGACACTTTAATCCAACGTGTGCTTAATGGAGAGAACTCAGTGGGGCTTCTATAGGACTTCACTCTTAATAAGGCACAACTTCAAAATACTGTTTCTTAGTGTCAAAGCAAAATTTATAAAGGCTGGTTTCTTTTGAAACTGTGAACCATGGATATAGTTTCCATAGGTAAAATCCATGAAAATCAGCTTATAAATAGTTGGGGGATCCTCTGGAGCAAAGAGAAGAATAGGAAGTCCAAGGCAGGTTGTCTAGGATAGAATTTCACCCCACAAAGTGGGTTATAAGGCTAGAATGCACGATGAATCCTGTAGTGGTGGCCTTATGAAAAAGATAAGTGATTTTTCTCTGAAACATTATTTTACTCTGGTGAAAAAAAAGGATTTACAGGGAAACCATCTGTATTACTAAACAAGAAAAAGAAAACTGTTTCTCCCAGAAGCTGAAGAACTATTCTCTGAAGCTTTTTTTCTCTCTCCTCTGTGTGTTCTACTTCACGTAAACAATTTGGAATCTTATATCTGGGGGATCTTCAGATTCATCTTTAGAGCATACAGGAAAAAAACAAAACAAATGAATAATATTTAAAATTACTCTGCTATATTTTCCTTTAAAGGTAGGGATATCACTTGCTTTCTTTAAAATTAGCCTTTTAAATTACTATGTATTTTTTGTTTGTTTGTTTTGGTTTGAACAAAATGAAGATGTTGTTGTTGCTGGATTTATATATTTATTGTGAACTGCCTTAGTAGCATTTTAGCATAAAGCCAATATGGGAGAATAAATTAAAAGAAGTGAAAAGTAAAACTTTGCTCCGTAAAATTTCCATAGTTCAAAATCTGCATAGCTTAGTCCAATTAATTTTGTATGTTCAGGGCCAGTGTGGTGAATTAACATTAAAACAGATTTTCATTTAATTTGGACTTCTTATGTTCAGACTTACTTTGAAAACAGCAGGAGGGCATTCTGTCATTAGGACTGCCTTGATCTGAATTTCCTCACCATGCTATTTCTGTTTTTCTGAAGAAAATGGAAATGGTATTTCGAGTTACACAAAGTCAATATGACTTTAAAATTTCAATAGGTAGCCAGTTTTCTATGAATAAGCTTTTTTTGTGGAGGGAAAAATATTTCCAATCTACAAAACCTGGAATCTGTAAACAAAGCCATTAAATTTGCCTTCCTCTGATTAAAAAAAAAAAACAGGACAAGGTATTCTCTCAGTGGGTTACAGGATGCAGCCCGAAAGGTGACTCATGACAAATAGATCTACTAGAAGAAGTATTTATTCTAAATACTTTCTCCCTCATTTAGATACATGTCTCTCTCACATTTGATCAAAGTTGTGTTAATTTTTCTTTTGCTCCTCATCTGTTAAAAGCATCTGGCTCTCAGATTAAGAGCAATCTGAGAAAACATCCATTGCATGCTTTCACTGAAATATTTCAAGGGTTGCTTATACAGATAAAATCAAGGCACAAACACTGTTTCTTCAGTCCTGTGCGCCAAAGAGTTACTTACAATGATACAACTGGGTTTTGGCAGTTGTTATTTGGCAAGTCAGAGGCCTCGATTGAGCTTCTCATTAGCATTGCATCTTTCACCTCAACTTCAAAAGCCACCCTCCTCCCCCCTGAAAAAGGTGAATGAGGAGCTCTCGGAAAGTTTTTTTTCAAATTAATTTCCAGGAAAGTGACATGCTCAGCATCTTTAAGAAGGGCCTTTTCATTAGGAGCACTGTCAAAGATAGCTGTAGCAATGCAGTTAGAATACACAATCGATAGAGAGCAACTGGAGAATAGAATGGTAACATTTGGAAAATCCTTCACAGCTGCTTGGCATTTTCTCCATCAATGAGAAATGTGTAAGGAAAACTCTGAAATATTTCCAGAAGTTGCTCACTTTTTAAAGCAACGTTCCATATTGCCTGCTGATTGCATTTTTACATTAAATTGCTTCTTTAAAACCCTGCTGTACCCTTACATAAACTGTAGGTATAGAAACTTGCAAAACAGAAGACTACTAACTGCAGTTTCTTTGGGTGAAAACTTGAAGTGCCATTCTGGTTGCGAGAAGGAAGCATCCCACCACTTTTCCTGGACAGACATAATAGCAGTAGGAAGCTGGGGAATGAACAAGCTGATTAACACAAACTATAGAAGGGCACAGAGGGATGGTTTAACATGCTAAATACTCCAGGTGTGTTATCTGTTGGTGGTATGTCTTTTTACCAGCAGTACTAACGAAGTACATAAAAACCTGTTTGTATGTTTTTCAAATGGATGTTTTGTGAGAGCTGCTAGTAAGCATTATCGTTATTATCTGCATCTAAGTAAACAGAAGTTAGAAGTTTTTAAAAACATGATTAACACTAATCATGCACCAAGACAGACCACTGCTCACCCTTTCTAAACATATTTTGACATTTTTAGCTCAGGCCATATAGTAATAGAGCATTTTGCATGGAAGCAAACTCCAACTCCTGGATTAAAGAAAGATTGCTTCTGACTTTCTGATATTTTCAATAGTTGTAATACTGCCCCCCCCCTTTGAACAGGCTTCAAATAACATAATTGTGCAGAATTTTAAAAAATAACCATATATTTGCATTTCTGATAAAAATTACCTGATTATTCAATTCACCTTAAAGCTCCTGCAAAGTTTTGTGGGGTTCTCCATGTACAAATTCATCTATGGAAAACCATTTTCAAAAACTATTTGTGGAACTGTATTTAAATATTCCTAATTTTTGTCATGGGAAGAGGGAGAGCACATCCATGAACCCCAACCAGCAGTCAGAAGACATGATGAAAACTTCTTAATCTTGGAAGACGGACTAAACCACAGTTTCAACCAGGAAACTGTGAGCATCCTAGACAAAGCTAAATCCAAAAATGCTAGGGAATTCCTGCAAGCTTGATATTCAGACAAATCAGCCATCAATAGACACATAGAAATAACTCATATTTACACACCATTCAAAAGAGACAATAGAAAAGCTAAGAAGAAAACAAAAAGACCAGAACACACTCTCTCCAGCAGCCAACACCCAGATAAGCAGGGATTAACCCCAGGCAAACTATCAAGCAGAAAACAATACCCCAATCAAGGAACTACCAAGGAGAAGACCACACCCCCACCAACACAGGCAGAGCAAGCAGCTGTATATAAACAGGGAGCAAACGCTACACTCACTGGCACTGATGATGTTACCTAGCTGGGTAATGAAATGTCTGCAAGCAGACAACCAAGCTCAGAGCACCAAGGACTCCATAGTTCAACCCTGAGCTATATACAGTATATACTCTCTTCTATTTTTATATCTGTTTTTTTCCTGAATCTCCCAATATAAAGAAAGCAATTAATCATTCTACATCCCATATACCAGATGAGGGAAGAAGAGGAAAAGCAGATAATATAGAAAGATCTTAGAATACAATATACTATACAGGAAATGTCCAATACTATGTTGGAAATTAATGGCATGCTTCAATTTTTTGTTGATTTGTTTAGAGAAAAGGTATGCTGCAAAACTTTTGAGAATGCCTAAGAATGCATTGTGTAAAGCCTATCAGAATCATCCAAAGTAATTCAAACAATCTGATCTGATGTAAAAGTTTGAATCATTTTGGTCCTTTGATTCCAAAATAGTTCATGTTGTAGATTTGACTGAAACTCACTGAAATTGAATCTCTGAACTGAAGCTTCACAAATTTCTGTCCCACCTATAGCCAAGCAAAATTAAGCTTGGAGGAAAAATGATAAACAGAGAAGGAGAAGAAAGATTCTGATCATCTGAATCTAAACATCAGAGTGAGTTCACATATTTCCTAAGCCATGATTTGTTTTACTGAATATGCTAAAATGGGTTGGGTTCTCATGCTATGCTAACTACATAGAAACCATGTAAAGGTCATATTTGATTAACAGAATCTGTAACCCAGTGTGACATTTTCTTGTGAATAGGAGTGAGGAGATATCAATTTCTGTTTAAAAACCAGAAAAAAATTGCTGTCAGGTAAGAATGTCATTTATCCTTCAGAAGCCATGGGCATAAGAGATGCTAGGCTGCCTTTTACAAAGATATGTTGATTATTTCATAGGCCCTTTAAATAGCTAATGGCTTGTGAAATCTTGCTTAATTTATGGCACTTCTATGCATGTAATATATAGAAAGGGTCAAACTGACCAGTAGCATACCTATACATCATGTCTCATCATTATGCTAATTTAGCACTTACTCATAATCATACAAGCCTTATACATAATGATTTGTTGTGAATTGTTAAAGCAAATTATATTATTATAATTGGTTAAAATAATCTGAAACCAAGTTTTTGCTATAACCTCCAGGCTTTGTAGCCTGAATCCTTGTTGCATGTTACCTTTGAAAGAAATGTCTTTACTATTTGGTAATACAACTCTTTAACAGTATTTTGGTACATAATATGTCCAAACTGATTTTGTAACTTCATACAGTTTTTTCAGAAGTAGTCATGTCACAAAGCGATGTGTGACTGTCTACTTTATTTTTTGCAATAGATATGAAATGTGAGTAGGAAATGTGTGAGTAGGTTAAAGCTTGGAGGAAAAATGATAAGCTGTCCAAACCCCTTTGGAATTTTCTGGTTTAAGCAATTGTTTTTAACAATCTAACCATTGTGCCCTACATGTATCAAAGATGGGCTCAATAGATATATAGGTAGATAAATAGAAACACAGATTTGATTGCATGCCTTCATTTTGGTAAATAGCATTTCCACAGAAACTCATTACCTTCAGAGCTGCAAATATATTTCCTTGAAACTAGCCAAGTTGTGCCATATTGTGATAAATGACCTTGCAAATAACCTTCAATGCCATTTTTTATGATTGGAATATCCACCCACATCTTGTCACCTTATGTCCAATTGATCTATAATGGATATCTGTTTTGACTCATCTTCTAAAGCACTGTTTGGATGTTGGCTTGACCCACTAATAATTTTGGTAATTTGGAACAGTAGGTCATGTGGCTAATTTAGAAAGAGTAAACATTGATGTGCATATGAACAAAATTAAGAATTAATTAAGTTTTCCATCGAAATGTGTTGGAAATAACAGAGCAAACACTGTGACGGATTCTAAGGCTGCAATTGATTGCTCACTGCTATCTTGTCACCTCCATATATTTTGATTTTTCCAAAGCAAATGAAATGTGAACTGTAGCCTGTTAGCCTCTTGAAGCCCATGCAATAATTAAATGGAACTAAAGTAAAGTCCTACATTTTAATGCATGGACTGATTTACTCTGTGGCTTATTTTTTTATCACTTATAACATTTAAGAAGTGAAAGGAAATTTATCATGAAGGACAAAGTACATGTCTTTAAATTAAGCATTGTCAAGGGACAAAAACATCTACAAACAGATGGAGTAATTCACTACATGCTAAATTTAAAAGGCACTCATCTGCATGATCTTACTTATTCTACATACCTATACTTTGTGAAAGTGACAGGTGAAGATCTTCAGTATTTTACAACATCCAAACAATCTATTATGCAAAATATTTATAAAGTCAATAGATTCTATCTTAATCTGTTTGGTAGTTGCAGTATAGATGAAGAACCTGTCCAGAGATGTAGAAAAGACAGGAAAAGTCTAGACTGCTGGTAGATGTGGAAAACAGTATCTAGAGTTTACAATGAAAAAGTGATGGCTAACAGTGTTCTGGTTGTTACAGTAGAATGAAGATGTTGCTAGCATGCCTATATGTCCTTGGCATCTGCCATATTCAAATCATAGGTAACTTGTCATAAAGGATGCATAAATATAGTACAAAGAGTCCTAATGTGGCTCCTTTCTTTCCTCCATTGCTCTCTTGGCTCTTTACTGCCCTCCCTGCCTTAAAGGATAAAACATATTGACACTGAAAAGGAAGTTAAAGAAATAATGATTAGACTTATTTTTTTTTCCAGACTACACTCAAAATTATACTTGAACTTCAGGACTGGCCCGATATATTTTTTTCCCATGATATGGGGTCTACTCATCTACCCACACAATTCAAGGTATAATCTTTGCACATAAGGAAGACAATCCAATAAACATAATTTCCCATCTCTGACAATGAAAGTAAAATACAACGAATTAAATAACCCACAATAACTGGTGTTTCATTTTGCCTAATGGTAAAACCAATCTTGAATAATCTAAACAGTTCTTAGGTTATGAGTACTACTGGGATGAGAGTATTCAGTGGAAAATAATATGTTTTGTGGCAAACTGTGTGTGTGTGGGTGTGTATTCTCATTGGTTGGGTTACGCTCCACTGTAGCTTAGCTGTAATATTTCTGAAATTCCTATGTTAAAATATCTGCATATGCTAATGCACATATATATTATGAATTAATAAAGAAATAACATTTTTTTTAAAAAAAATGGACTTAGGAGAAAGAAAAAAATGTGTAGGAGAAGACTGAATAGTTCAGGGGAAAATAGTTATTAACACATATACATGCATAATTTCTATTGGGCATAAAACCAGCGACCTTCTGCATTTTAGGGAAATGCTACAACCACTACACTGCTCAAAACATTGGTGACAGTTGCTGTAGCAAATATTAGAAAGCTGCAGGGCAGTGACCCAGGTGAGGGACATTCCTGCCACTTTGTGCAGGAGCCAATCAAAGTGCAGGAGTTTGCCTAAAAAATAAAAAAACTGAGCAGATAAACCAGATAGCACTGCATTAGTCAGTGTGAACCAGAAGACACTAATTAATTTCACAGTAGGAAAACATGAGTGGAGATGGCGTTCAGAGTGGGCTGGGGGTGAGTAGGGGATGGTTCCTGCCCTTTAAAAATGGCTGGTGGTCTGTACTCACAACAGGGCAACATAGCAATGTGGGTACACTCTAAATAAGGAACCAACTCTAGTTTCCAGTTGGGTATATTTATTTAAAAATGAATTTAAAAAATAGCTAAGATTTGATTTGTTGGAAACAAGTCCCAAGACCAACTCACCAAAATAGCTAACAAAAATAGAAGTGGGGAGGCTTATTTAGGGATCTAACAGGGAATAGTTTAGACTTGACTTTTTGTAGATCAGAGGCAAAACAAGCTTTCACAAGCCATTTTATTTCGATAGAGAGCAGCTGGTAATTCAGACTGACCTAATTATGCATCCTCTAGGTAAAGCCTTCATGAATATTTTAAAATAGAGGTGGGAGACATGCAGCTTTCTATACTGATGACTTGCAGTTCCCAATATCCCTCAAGACTGGGACTGCTGATTCAGTGGTCTGGATAGTCACAGATCCCCTATCTACCTGACTCCTAGCAACATGGGAAGTGGGAGAACCAGCCTTGAATCTATAGTAATAAAAATATGGGTACCTTCAAATGTTTGCTCATCTAAGAAATAAAAAGGGAAATAATATATTTGTCATATCAGATCAATGTGAGATTTAATAAACTGAATTCCAGTAAACCCTCGAGAAACAGAGTTTCTCTTCTATCATTGGCCATTGGATAATTTCTCCCATATACATACAATGTAAGATATTCATTATGTGGGATGCGGTGGTGCTGCAGGTTAAACCGCTGAGCTGCTGAGCTTGCCGATCGGAAGGTCAGCAGTTCGAATCCGCGTGATGGGGTGAGCTCCCGTTGCTAGTCCCAGCTCCTGCCAACCTAGCAGTTCAAAAACATGCCAATGTGAGTAGATTAATAGGTACCGCTTTGGTGGGCAGGTAATGGCGTTCCGTGTAGTCATGTCGGCCACATGACCACGGAAGTGTCTAGGGACAAACGCCGGCTCTTCGGCTTTGAAATGGAGATGAGCACCGCCCCCTAGAGTCGGACATGACTGGACTTCATGTCAAGGGAAACCTTTACCTTTACCTTAAGATATTCATAGAGCTTTCTATACCACTGATAGGAACTCCTGTGCACGCCACTGAAAGATGCATGGAATTCTCAGAGCTGTGTTTTGTCTAAATAACTATTCTCTTTGCTCAGTAGTAGAAAAATTATATTTCAGTTTCAGAGAAGTTGATGCAATTTTTAATGAGATACCAAAAAAACCCTACTTCCATCCTTTGCAAGTTTGGTTATCAACTAACTAATCATCTTAAATGACTGTTTCCTATAAAAATAAGAAAGAAGAATTATACTGACAACAAAACTAGATACTAAGTATTTATAATGTTTCCCTTCTATTCTAAAATGTTGTTGTTGTTGTTGTGAAATATAGATATAATGGGAGTAAGACTTTCCATGAATAGATACTGATTTCTTTAAATATTAAAAAAAAAAAAAGGATGTTTCCTAGGTGAAAATATTTCCTAAAGATGAATATGAATTTTCAAATAAACCAACTTCTTCACCTAACAATTCTGAAAACTGCTTTGGCAAACTAGTAAGCACAATAGATGAACATTTTCTTTTGTCATTTGACTTTTTAGCAATATACAAGAGCTTTTTTCCAAGCTCTGCCTCTCAGTAATTCAAAGAATATAATTACTAATCCCCTAGTCACTGAATCATTAGAGAGTGCCCTACAGCTTGGAAAATTTGTTTTTTTTTGTGGGGGGAGGGGCAAAAAAATTGTTTGTAGAGTTTCCCTCTAGAGCATATTTTCTTATCTTAATGCTGTATTAAAGCAGTGTAAGTGTATTCACTATTACTAGGCTGAATGCATCCCCTGGGATATTTTGCCATTTTTTAGAAAATCCAGTCATTCCTAATTAATAAGAATCAAATATGTCTATGCCATTCCCAGTAGATGTATAATCCAAACTGCTAAATGGAAGTATCTATAAAAAGTGATAGTGTCTAGCTCAGACATTTGTTCTGAGTTCCGGATACCTTAGAACTGACAACACACCACCTGAAATTAAATAGTGTTGCGATTTCATTTGTAGAGATGAATAGTAAGGAAAATCCTTACACATTTGTAGGGGATAGGATGTAAAGAACATATGGAACAGAAACCTTCTTAAACAGGAACTCATGTGTTCAGATCCCATTCATATATGAATATAATGAAATTGGGTAAATCTGGGCTACATACTGCTTTTAAACTAACAAACATTTGTTTTACTCTTCTCTGAATGAGTGCTCAAACTATATGCTAAAAAATGATGGTAGATAATTTAGAGATAACCCTAATCACACAGACAGATCTTGTGGCCAAAACCTGGCTCACCTAAAGCAACCAAATGACTTTGAAGATACAACATAAATTTATTAAGCATGCAAACATTACAGTGTACACTGAGCTTCTAGCAAAGCATTGTCAGCTTGCTGAGCAGCCCTGATCAAAACCAGAACCACAGCTACAGGTGGTCGTCATTTAGTGACCCCAATTGGGACTGGCAACTTGGTTGTTAAGTGAAATGGTCGCTAAGTGAAAAGCACGTGACTGACTTTGCTTACAATTTTACTTCAGTTTTCCTTTGCTTTACAGACCTGCAAAGGTCATCAGTGTGAGGACTGGTCACAAACTTACTTTTTCCTCACCATCGTAACTATGAATGGCTGCTAAACAAGTCAGTTGCTAAACGAGGACTATTTATATATACCTTTGGCCCACTACATTTCAAAGACAAAACAAAGAGAAAGGTAGACACATTATAAATTACAGCATGACATTGGAATGTTTTAGATAAACCCATCTGGGTAAGCTTCTTATTATTTATCCCTTCCTACTAGGTCAGCATGTCAGCTATACTATCTTTGAGATATGGCCCGTACATATAAACAATTTGGTTTACTGGGCCATGGGTTCCTGTTTGATTCCTCCTCCTGTCACCACTCAGGGTCAATTCAGCTTGCTGTGAATATTTTATTACAAGGGCACTTTAAGCAGTTTACATGTATGGGGGGCATCTGATATGTTTGGTAGTGAATGCAGCTCACACGTGTATGGGGGGGGATACCTTTTATACCACAATCCAGGATGATCAATACCCAAACTTTGGGTCTTCCAATGGTGCATCCATCACCACTGAGTCCATCACCTTGCTGCTATTCACCCTCTTCTTCTCTTTCCTTCCACCTTTCTCAGAATTACAGTCTTATTACACCCCATTTCCTCCTTAAAACAGTTTCCTCTGGGATCATCTCACACTATTAGAGAAGGGATGTGATTTTAGCACATTGAGGTATTATTAATCCTCACATGTATTTCTAGAAAATTCTTGACAGAATACAAGGTGCAAATGAAAAAGATTGTAATAATTCTTTTCATGTTTAAGTCTCTCTGAAAATAGAGTTGAACACCCCAACTCTTTTTAGCTATTTGTACCTTGTTCCTCCTATACTTCTGATTTATCCTAAGATGTGAGCCCTTCAAGGTATAGTAAACTGGGAAAACAAAACCATGAATGTTAATACGACCTTTATTGTAAGGTTATAGTAACAAAATCTTGCAAGTCTGAATGTGCTTTCCCCCTCCTTCCCTTTATCTTAAAGAGAACTAGGGAGGGTTTTGTCTGTGATGCTTACTTGGCTTACAGTTCTGACCCAGACTAAGATTTCTTTTATCCAGTTGTTGTCTTGGTTGCAGCTCTTGCTCCTGTTCAAGGTTATTCCTTCTGCCCATTACACAGGACTTCAGAATCAATATTGCTAGCTTGAAAAAATGTCCACACATTTTTGCTATTGTAAAGATTGAATGAAAAGTAATGCCTCTACCTCCTAACTTCAGTTTAATTATGGATATTTTATTAAATGAAGCAGGAAAATAATTTTTGAAATAAACTCTTTTGTTACCTGCATTTGCTTTTTTCATATAATCACCACCCTTCACTATACATTGTTGCCAACAATGGACAAGCTTCTTAAAGCCATAATGAAAGAACTCCACACATTGTCTCTTCAAGTGGATTCTGACAGCCCGTCCCACCTCTTAATTTGAGTTAAAGAGATGCCCACAAAGGTATTACTTCAATTTTGTGGAAAAGTGGAAGTCACAGGGCACCAAGTCTGAACAAATGGAGTAAGACAGTGAGATCAAACTTTAGAGTTGCCTCTTGGATGGCTTGTGAAGAGGGAGGCTTAGCGTTGTCATGTTATAGTAATATTCCATTCTTGTGCTTTCAAACTCTGCTTACTCATTGTTTCAAAGTTTTGAGTGATGCAATGTAGCCCTCTGAACTGAGGGTGGTATCAGGTTCAAGGAAATCCATGTCTGTGACCCCTCCAAAATGTAACCATGAATTTTCCTACTGAAGCCTGGATTTTGATGTTGGGTGGGGAGGCAGATAAAGTTTTGTAATGATATTCCATGAGCTGACGCTTCCTTCATTTCTGGGTCATAAGGATGAGACTGTTCTGTCGGCTATCACATGCTGCGAAGAAATCCTCATCTTTGCTCTCATAGCATAGCAACAATCGGTGGCAAATCTCAACTGCTGAAGCTGCCATCTCTGCCATTAGCATTCAAGGATCCAGTCTTGCACAAACCTTCCAATGCTGAAGACCATCAGTAGTGTGACCTGCACATTTCTGTGAAATGCCAAGCTTGGCAGAAAAATCCCTTTTGAGTGATTAGTACATCAGCCTTTCCCATGTGAAACTTGGTGGTTGTTGTCACAGCTCATTCACTTTGTTCTTGTGCACAAACCAGCACCATCTTTACATGGGGGGCAGGCAGGGATGCCACAATACTCAGGTCAACACAGTCCATGCCATAGATAATGTACGTGTATTTGGTAATGAATCCTTTGGCAATCAAAAATTAAATCGCAGTGTGTTGCTCAAAGCTCACCAGTGAGGATTTGCTGCAGGATTCCCTGCCTTCATATATCTTGTATTCTTAAGATGGTTCTGTAAGGATAGATGAAAATCTGTCAAAAGTGATTTATAGTTCTTATAACTGGACCCAGGAGAAGAGCCTTTTCTGCCATGGCACCCACTCTTTGAAACATCATTCCCACTGAGGTCAGGTTGACTGGTCCCAACTTTGCTGGCCTTCCAAAAGGGCCTGAAAACATGGCTTTGCCATCTGACCTGGGGATCCAGTAATGTGGGTAGGGAGCCTGCAAAGTGGCTGTATTGCTAGGTGAATTGAGTGCTCTCTCCAGCAGACTATTTTTTAATGGTCTTTATTGTTTTTAATGATTCCTTAATGATTTTTGTTGTTATGTTTTTGGTTATTTTGTTGTACTGTTTTTGTGTTTTTGCTTTGTACACCACTCAGAGTCACATATGTGAAATGGGTGGCTATATAAATTTACCAAATAAATAAAATTACTTATGAAAATATATTTAGGAGCCCAGTATAGCATTAAACACTGCAAGGCTCCTAAATTTATTTATTTTTTTATTTTCTATCCCACCTTTATTATTATTATAAATAACTCAAGGTGGCGAACATACCTAATACTCCTTCCTCCTCCTATTTTCCTCACAACAACCACCCTGAGAGGTGAGTTGGGCTGAGAGAGAGGGACTGGCCCAAGGTCACTCAGCTGGCTTTCATGCCTAAGGTGGGACTAGAATGCTCGGTCTCCTGGTTTCTAGCCCGTTGCCTTAACCACTAGACCCTAGACTAGATTATAGACCACTAGACTAGATTATAAATGTATAATCTAACAAAAAATAAAAAATAATTGGTTCAAATATTATACAAACATCCAGCAAAGAAGGTAGACAGATTTCTTCATTTAAAAGAAAATGGGAAATATGAAGACATATGACCTAGGGTAGGTACAAGGGAACTATTATCACTGCAACAGCAAGCTAGTGTATAATTAAACACTTGGATCTTTAAATATTGGAAATATTTCAGATGGAAATAGTTTCCCATCTCACCCAATGCATTTTCAGTAATAAATGTTAAGTTCACCATCACAGTTTGAAAGTAACTTTTTTCCCTTCAAATTTAAATCTTAATTAGCATTTCTCAATTATTGTGATAGACTTCAAATATTAATGTTCATAATGTTTAATGTTACATTACTACTAAATATTAGCTGTCACATTTATTTATTTATCTATCAAATTTGTCACCGCCCATCTCTGCCCATCACTAGTGAACTGCTCTGTGTGTGTTGCCTTCAAGTCAGCCTTGAGTTCTGGTGACTTCATAGACAAGTCCATGCAGCTTTCTTGGCAACATTTTTCAGAAGTGGCTTGCCATTGCTTTCTTCCTAGGGCTGAGCAAGAGTGACTGGCCCACGGTCATCCAGCTGGCTTCTATGCCTAGGGTACGACTAAAACTCAATTTTTCCCTGATCCTTGTCTAGCACCTTAACCACTAAACTAAACTTAACTCCTAGTCATCTCCTACCTTCTGTTAAATACTCTTACATAGGCAACTGTAGACAAATATTTATTTTATTTTTATTTTGTTTCAGAAAACCTCATATCTTTTTGTCTTCTTGGACTGAAATGCCATAATTCATTAAAAAGCAAAGCAGTCCCAAATACCAACCAACCTGCCCTACTGTAATAATAAAGTCTTAATAATCATAACTTTAAAAACAACAGACCCATAAGTCTGGATAAATAAAAGGCGATTTTTTAATTTAATATATTTGTTTCTGAGATGCAGGCTGGTGAACATTTCCTGTTTTTCCTCTCCCTAAGGATAGAGGGGGGGAAAGAAGATGAGAAACTATGGATAAAAGAGGAAGAATCCACCACAGACATTTGTATAGATATATTTTTTCCTGTGGAATCCTTTTTGCCAAAGTAAGGCCTGGGATCATTGAAGAGAAGAAACTAAACTTATCGCCTGCTAGCAAAGATTTTTTTTTTTTTTGGGAGGGGGGTGAAAAGATAACGGCTTTTATTTCCAAATGGGCCAAATCTCCATAGTCTCCTGGAATTCTCAATACAATTTATGAAATACTGTGAGTTTGCTTTTTAACACAGAAAATGATGAAGAGATTGATTTCATAGAATCATAGGGTTGGAAGGGGTTTTGCACACATTCTAAATCAACCTCCTGTCCAGGACAGGAATCCTTACACCATCCCAGACAAATGGCTGTCCAACATCCATTTGAAAATCTCCAGTGATGGACCATCCATGATTCAAAGAGCTAGGCTGTTCCACTGCTTAGTAGCTTTCAGGAAATTCCTCCTTATTTCATGTTTGGATCTCCCTCTGTAAAGTTTTCACTGTCAGTTCTTGTTCTACCCTCAGGAGCTATAAGGAATAAATCTACACTCTCTTCCCTGTGACAGCCCTTCAAGTATTTAAAGAATGCTACTATGTCTCTCTTCAGCCTTCTCTTCTTTAGACTAGACAGGCACAGTTCCTTTAGCCATTCTTCATAAACTCCAAGCCTCTCACCATCTTTCTCCCTCTTCTCTGCATTCTTTCCAATTCCTCAAAGTCCTCCTTGTATTGTGGTGACCAGAACGGGACACAGTATTCCAGGTATGTATAGAGTGGAACTATCACTTCCCATGAACTCAACACTGTCTATGTTGATGCAACCCGATGTTGGCAGCTGCAGCTTCCCCCCCACCTTCACTTATTTTGCATTCATATGATGAAATTATTAATGGAAAACAAGCAATGCTGTCTTTTTTGGCACCTGTTAAGCTTAGCAAATCACAGCTTCTTGAATTATTCAAATATATTTAAAAGAATATTTTCATATTCAGTTAATTGAATGAAACAACTGGGCAGTGTTAACCCCAGATGAGAATTCTCTGCTAGAAATTCAATGCAAAATAATGGCTGAGAAATAGCTGTTATAATCTGTTAGTTCACAGGTAATTGTATTTTGGATGGAGACTGAGGGCAATTATGAGATAGAATGTAATGGCCATTAAAGAGTTCTACTGATTTCTGAGCTCAATAATTCATGGATTAAGGATTACAGCTAGTAAACACAAACATGAAATACAACAGCACAGAAAGAGTAATGGTCATTCAGTATAAACTGTAAATGATTTTCAGATTAACCTTTACCATAGACTTCTGCTGGAAATACTTTGTTCCAGCTAGGTTAATGAAAACTTACAGCCTTCTTAGAATATTATTGTGGACTAATATTGGAAAAAAGAATAATCTTGTGGAAAAAGAATCTCCCAATTATGTTTTTTTAAAGAATCACAGTTTGGGAAAGGGTCATTTAGGCCATCGAATCCAAGTTAAAACATCTCAGACATAGGAGGTACAAAGGGGCAATTTCAGAAACATAAAGCACTATCCACAAACCATTGTTGCTGTTGTTGTTTTTAATTATAACAAAGCTCTGTTATAAGGAATAGAAGAAGGTGAATTGTAAGTTCAGATGGGGGTATTCCTAAACTACCATGGAAGTGAAAAGCTCTGCTGTGGTCATTATCAATCACAATGGTGTCAAATATGGAATAAATTGAAAGTGAATGAGAGTATGTGTAAGGGTTCTTTGTTTTCCAAAGGCTGGAGACATCACAGCATAGAAGATACCTATATAAAAAGCTTTACTGTAGCACACACCTTCCCCAACAATGGGCTGTTGCCCTGGGTTAACTCCACCCTCTTAGGCTTTGCAAGTTGATGTAACCATGTAAACAAGTCTTCAATGCTCAATCCTTAAAACAAATAAAAGTCTTAAGGTTTGTGGAGTGGCATACAACCTTTGCCTCCCTCCAAAAGTTCTTGACCTTGTTGGAATTAGGTGCTGCCTCAGTGTGGTTGCTCCTCTTCTGGTTGTTGCCGAGCTCCAGGCCAAGTTCTAAGCTCTGCTCTTAAGCGATGTTGCTATTGAGCACTCCAGCTGAACTCCCAAGTCAGGCAAGAATCATGCAAGATATGCTGCTTACCATAGCTTATGGTCCTGGCAGTTGACTGATAGCCCTCTTGCTTGCCTGTAATAGCTGGAAATTCCCAGACACTGCCTCCCACTTCCTCAGCTTCTTGCTGTCTTCTCATCTCCTTTTCTCCTACACACCCACATTTTTGTAGGCTGAGGGCCTGGGTGGACTAAGGCTGCCTATGGATGTTGGCATGTTCCTAAAAAGGCCAGGGTGTGGCTCAATTAGCCAGACAGCTGGAACACCCCGGTGTGGATGCTTGTGGGTAAACTGTGTGAGTGGGGAAATGAATGAATGAATGAATGAATGGGCCCATCTCCTCTCAAGTTTTGGGGTGTAAATTTTTTTGAACCCTTTGAGAAAAGGCATGAATTGAGCTGAAGGAAGCGAGGATGGGAAGCATTTCTGCGTGGCTACAGCTGCTTTTCCCAGATGCAGACAGCAACCCCAGCTTCATTCCCTCTCAGTATGGGAAAAGAATAATGAATGTGCTTGAAGCTGCACAGAACTTAAAAGTGCTTGAAAAAGAATAGTTTCTTCTTTTCTTTTGCATGTAGTAGAATATGCTCATTGAATCAATAGCAGAAGCAAAACAATAAGAAGTTTCTCCTTCAACTTTCCTCCACTTCCTTTATTCCTGTACAGATTTAGCAAGTACAATATAATTAAATGTTGTATATTTTCCAGTCCTATAGATACATATAGTAGGCAGGTAAACCAAAAGGCTTGCAGTGATATAGTTACAGGAAGGAAATGTCTTGAGCTCTAGCTTCTGAATTGGCCCTCAGACAAGAAGAGCTTCAAAGAAATCTATTGACTAGAAGTCGGTGGTTTTTATTCCAGTTTTTACAAATGTTTCTAGACAGTAATGTGATTAACAGCATCACTGGTGATGGCCATAGACCATCATCTTTGGAGAATCACAAGGTAGTATGCAAAAATAAAAGATTAGACCTCTACAATTCTTTTGATGAGATGCTCTACACATAAGCTAAGGGGCTACTTGTCTGTCTTGACAGTAGTATCTTCTGGGTGTGTACAAGTATACCCAGAAGACCTCTAAAGAGCTTTGTAGCAGCTATAACAAAAGTTTGACTTGCTGAACGTAGTGTGACTTAAAGGTTCTTATCAAATGATTTGTGCCGTCCTATAAAATAGTACTATAAGATTATAAAACATTTAAGAGTAGAAAGGCAGGAGTTTCACAGCTGAGAAAACAAACCACTGAGTTATTTCACATCTAGATTACTTTAAGGCGTTTGACATGGGACATTCTTTAGATTTAGTTTAATGCTTACTTCCCTTACTCTGAATGATTTCACAGTACTGGCACATTTCCATTCCATTCTAGATCTCTATCCTAAACGAATGCCAAGAAAAGGGGATTTTTTTTTCATTTAATGGCATTTTCCTGTTTCAGTTTAGTCCATGGAACCTCTACAATGTTGTTGCTAAGCATCACATTTTCGAAACAAGTCAATAAGAATTAGCCAAATTCTGTTGCTTATAGATATGTGAAATTCACATCCCCTTTAAAAACTTATAATTGGGTCTCATGAAATGATCATGTCTGCAAATAAGGAAAACACAGCAAGGACCAAAAATAAAGCCTTATGTTTACAGAAGCTTTTTAATAACTGTCCTTACAAGTGTCAATCAAATAATTAAAAAAAACAACACCTCAAGTACAAAAAGAATACCATTCATTGGTAGAAAATGCCAACTTTCACCAAGGAAACAAAAGCCCGGGGACAAAATAGATTGCCTTCTCCAGAAGTCTACTTGGTGTCCTTTGCTTCCTGTTTTGCTGGCATTAATACTGACTTCCATTATGAGATTGCACTTGAATGCATCATTCAAGCTAAATTTTCTCCCAAATCGCTCACCATAATTAATAAAGCAGGCAACATGCAGAATGAGTGTAATTTGCTAATTATAAAATGTTCTGTATAATTAGATTACGTTCACTGATTTTTAATCAGATATCTTCCAAGTCTGAAATCAATGTTTCTCTTTTCTTCCAAAAGCAATAAGGTACTCAAGCTAAATATATCCCTAAATGTACCCTGATCAAGGGAGGGGGCTTAATCACTACTCAGATCATAACAATACTGCTGCTGGATCAGACCAAGGTCCATATTAGTCCAACATGGAGACATCCTACTGCTGTGCCATTTTCCCCCTATGATTGATATTTGAAGGCAGGCTGCCCTCTATCTGGAGGTAAGTTTGAATGTTCAGGTCTTTGATAGACCTTGATAGACCTCTCTTCAATGCATTTATCAAATTCTCCTTTAAAGTCATCCAAGTTAGCTGACATCACATGTCTTGGGATAAGGAATTCCACAGGTTAATTCTGCAGTGTTTCTGTTCAGATTCTCTTTTCAGACAGTTTCATTGGATGATCCCTGTTCCTGAGCTTTAAGAGAGGGAAAAGCATTCTTTCTGCCCTTTTCTTTATGTTTTGCATGACTTTACCCCCCTCTCCCCTTTCAGGTCTCTTCCCCCTCAGCTGCCTTGTTTCTAAACTGAAGAGACCCAAATATTCTAGCTTTTTTCATGAGGAAAATGTTTAAGCATCCTGCTTAATCATACAATTCTGGAAGTCCTCTTCTGTACTTTTTCCTATTATTATTATTATTATTATTATTATTATTATTATTATTATTTTCAAATGTGGTGACCAGAACCATATAGAGTGTTGGCAGTTTTCTGTCCCTTTTCTAACAATTTGTAGCATAAAATCAGCCTTTTGTCACAGCTGCCACAAGCAGAGACAAGCTTTTTGCCAAGCTATCCATTATGACTCCCAACCCTTTTTTCTGATTAGTTGCAGACAACTCAGACCTCCAGAATGTACATGTGAAATTAGAATGTCTTGCCTCAATGTGCATCACTTTTTTATACTTAAACTGAACCACATTTGTTATTTGGTGGCAATTCACCTAGTTTAAAGACACCTTATGGAGCTCTTCACAATTATTTTTGCTTCTCAGTGCTCAGAATAGTTTGGTATCATATGCAGAGCTGAATGGTTCATTGCTTACCCGTAAAAGGTAAAGGTAAAGGTTTCCCTTGACATGAAGTCCAGTCATGTCTGACTCTAGGGGGCAGTGCTCATCTCCGTTTCAAAGCCGAAGAGCCGGCGTTTGTCTGTAGACACTTCCGTGGTCATGTGGCCAGCATAACTAAATGGAATGCCATTACCTGCCCACCAAAGCAGTCTGTCAGGGCAGCCTTGCTCCGAATAAGACACGGACTCACTTAAAGGGTTTAAGGATTTCCAGGTTTATTGAAGCAGAATGCATGCGGAGAAAAAGACGGGAATGCGGGTGTGGTATCAGGGTCTCCCATTTATACCCCGGTGGCGGACCTTGTTCTCCTCCACCCCCTATTGACCCCCAAGCCAGGTCCGGATGGGTGATTAGCATTGGTATGGGTCCAACGATGGGTGATTCGGGCGATCTCCGACATTCCCCTTGCCTTCGTCCGGTGCAGGTGCGTCCCCCGGGGTAATGGGTGAGAGTTCCCCCAATCTATTAATGGTTTCCAGATCCTGTCCGAGGTGCGTTTCTATTGTCCTGT
Source organism: Candoia aspera (assembly GCF_035149785.1). Lineage (NCBI taxonomy): Eukaryota > Metazoa > Chordata > Lepidosauria > Squamata > Candoiidae > Candoia > Candoia aspera. The sequence continues at coordinate 108,215,213 of NC_086153.1, read as the reverse complement.
TGATTTATTTATGGGTTTGGGTGCTTAAGGGATGATGTGTGTGTTTAAAGGATAATGGTTATCCCTTCCTCTTTCCTGATGTGCATGTTTCCCGTTGTGATGCACTTATGCCTTGCAACGGGGAACATGACACAGTCCCTATCAATCTACTCACATTTGCATGTTTTTGAACTGCTAGGTTGGCAGGAGCTGGGACTAGCAACGGGAGCTCACCCCGTCACGCGGATTCGAACCGCCGACCTTCTGATTGGCAAGCTCAGCAGCTCAGCAGTTTAACCTGCAGCACCACCGCATCCCTGCTTACCTGCTTATCTGCTTACCCCTAAGTTGTCCTCAAAACAGACTTTTGAGGGAATATACTTATTTTTTCCCCACTGAGAAAATTACTCATTTTTTCCGTGTTTTTCTTTTCTGGTTTTTTTTTAACCTATAAACAATTTATAAAAGGCCAGGTCTACAAACTTTACTCAAAAATCTTTGATAAGAAACTTTGTCAAAGGCTTTTTTAAAATCTATGCATACAATGTGGAGAATGTGTCCATCTACTCTCCTGATAACATTCTCAAGAAACTGGAGAGTTTATGATGCAGGATTTACCTTTGCAGAATCCAAGCTGATTGCCTTCATCAAGGCTTGTTGATCTGTATATTTACTTATTTTTTCTTTGATTTTAATTTCTACTAATTTGGGTGGGACAGATGTTAAGTTGATTAACAACTGGAGTTCTGATAACCATAATATGATACTGGTCTTCTCCTAGTTTAGAGGCAACTCTGATGTAAACAGGTCCTAAGTTGTACAAAAACCTACATCTGTTTACTGAGGTTGTAGAGACAACAGAGAAACCAGACACAATAAAGCATTAACTACCAGGTAAAGAAAATAAAGTTAAACTTAGTGCAGCTTTTAGCTGTTTTCCTTTTCCTTTAAGAAAAGGAATTAAACTTGCATCAAATTCCCTCTGTGATTTAGTTGTTACCTGGAAAAACCAAATTCCAACTTTAATCAAAGGTTGAAGGAGAATCTTAGCTCTCTCTTTCTTCCTTACCTAAACATACTTTTACTTCTCATATTCTCCCAGAGTTTTGACTCCAGTTTCCAAAAAAATAAAAGCACTTCCACCTGTAAAGGGGAAAGGAGAGGCTGGGAGAAACTTATTTTTGCTCTATTGTAAAGTGAGTTTCTCCCTCAGGAAGATATTGATTTAAATGTCTGAGCTGGGAGCGTGTTGTTTGGCATAAGCTGGCAAGCAGGCTGCAAGAGTGAGAGTTTGTAGCCTGCCAGTTCAAGTGCATTTGTTTTGTTTTCTTATTTTCTGTTTGCTTTACTGGGAAGATGACGAGTGTTCATGACTGTTTTGGCTATGGACAATGGCATCTGCAGCAAACCCAAATGAAGGCACATGCACGATGATATAATAATACAAATGCCATGATGACATTATTTGTGTCACGACATCTGATGCCAGTACGTAAGTCACAGCTATTGTGACCATAATATTGTGCTGTTGTATCATCACATGTTTTGTCATTTCCCCCCTTGCCAATTTCATTTTCATTTTCATAGAGCATGAGGAATCTATACCAAATGTCTAGAAAAGTGTCAGTTTTTATACATAAAAACACTTAGAATATTGATTTATTATGATGCCCAATTTGTCACTGACCTTTTTAATGACTGTGCATTTGTTGGTTAATTGTTATGGTGTTTTCCCTTTCCAGAACAAACTCAAAGCTTTAGTGGTAAAGTAAAAATTAAGAATACGCTGCTATTATAACGCAAACCTATAGATTTATGTTCTCAAATTTGCTATAAAATCCTACTCTCTGTAACCAGAGGATCAGAACTGACATCAATGAAAGAAAAAAAAAATATTCCAAAATATTGTGATTTAATAAAGGAACATGTACCAATTACTTCTGCACAATGTGTAATCATAATTTTGACCTATTCACTTTTTCCCAAGTGTAGTATTTGGATTTCTAAACGTAATGTCATGTGACTTTAAATTTTATTTCTGAATTATCTACTGACATTTCACACTACTGTTCTGAACATGATATTCCAGAGACCTTCATTAGTTTTAGCAAGTTTCCATGGAAACTGCAGTATGTGTTCATGTAAGTATGTTTTATACAAGTGTTTATCCTTCAGAGTTTCTTTTCTTTTTTTCATTAATATGACAGTCCCCTACAACCCATAAAATAATGGACTAATTTTATTGTATATCCTGGTAGCAGCTGGGCTCAAATATATAACCTCAGGCAGACATCAGGCTGTGATGTCAATTATCTTTTGTTCAAGAAGAGAGTGGCCTATGATCTTTAGCTCATCCAGTGTTGCTATTCTTGAGTGGGAATGTCTCCTTGATTTTCTCCTCTTAGATAAGGAACCTTTTTTTACATACAACATAGCTAGATTTTGCCTGGCAGCAATAAAATTTGCAAACAGATAATTAAGTGTACTGAGCGTGGATGAATTTGGTAAGAATTCCTCTTTTATTTTATCGTTTCATCTTTATCTGTTTTTATATCCTTTTTGTGGCCTTCAGAGCCCTCCCCCCCTTTTTTTTAGTCCATAGTCTTGGTATTAATATTAAGAATGTGTATTGAGATATTTTAGTATTTTAATTTTATAGTATAGCCAATCTTACCTTTTAGTTATCTTTTACCTCTTGTAAGTTTAGTGACATTATTGAAATTGGTGTTATTTTCGTTGTTTGTATTTTATGAGAGCGAATGACTGAAATAAAGATTGTATTGATTGGATTAGAGCTGTACAGTGCTTTAGATTTGATTCTAAAAATGTGTTTCAAAGCACAAGGCACCAGCTTAGCATCTACCTGCACAAGGCAACAAATTACTATCTACTACTTTTCTACCAGCAGCCATATCTTTTCCTGGGATCATGTAGCACTTGCAGAGGGCAGCCACACATTCTTTGAAAAAAGATGTTCCCACTTTTAAAAAGTTGCAGACAGGTGCTGTGATCCCCCCCCCTTTATCTCCAAAAATCATTTTTTCAATTATTTCCAAGATGCTGCATAAACCAGGTATGGATCAATCAATATCTGGTCCACTCCATATCAAATATTGATCTCTTCCCATAGGCTCTATAGGTGCTATTAAATGATGCTTGAGTCTACTTTTGCCTTCCATGAACTTATTTTACATCTTAAATTATTTTACATCCTAACTTCTTAATCTTCATACTTAGTTGCAAAAATACATTTCCAGTTGTTAACATCCTTCCTTGCTATTCCTTCCTCTCCCTCTCATAAATGCCTAAGACAGCAGGCCTGTGTTTTGGGGTTTTTTTGCTAACCAAACCATGGCTCATTCAGGTAACACAGTTTAATACATTCATGGCATAGGCTGAGTTTGCCCAGTAGGCCTGCCTAAAATTTTATTAGTTTGTGATGCTGTGTTTCCCACAAGTGTAGCTATTGAATTATGTGGATAAGTGTCGTACATTATTTTCAGATGTCAATTTGAAATAGGGAGATAAACTAGTTCCAAGGGCAGAGAAAGGAAAGGAAGAATTGCATGAAATGGAAATGAATGGCACATCACATTTTTGTCCAGCTGGATTGCTTTTATGATCAGTCAAAAACCAAGTGGCATGTTGAAGACATAAAAGGGAAAGATAGAAGTAAATATGCAAAGGAGGTTCCCACCCTGTTCTTTGCTTGCTCCATCAGGTGCCTTAACATTTGAACTGGCAGTCTGTTTACTGCATAAGAAATTCTATATAGTACATCTCTCTTTTCAAAAGAGGTAAGTAGATATTTGCTCATTCATCACACATAATGACCATGAAACATAGACCCAAATAGCCCATGTACCACAAAGCAGGAATGCAGCATAGCCATATATTATGTTCTCCTGGGTTGCTCTCATTCCCACTGTACGTGCAGACTGAGCGGGAGCAAAACGGTACTTGAGTCTATCAAGCAAGTCTTGTCATCATCCAGTGGCTGCTTTACGTGACTGAACTTTGTTCAAGGGATATCAAATTACGCATTTGAATAGAACGAATAATGCTAAGTACTATGAGGAAAAGACAGAGAGATGATAATTTTTGTTAAAATGCCTTAACACTTTAAAGATAAATTGTTCCTTTCAAATATTAAAATGGTTTTAAAATTGCAGGATATTTCACATAAAGTCTCTTCTAAATCTCTAATATATTACAGGTATTATCAGTTATAGCTTTCACAATTGGTGAATCCATTTTAAAAGAAAGAAAGAAAAGGATGTACTGTATAAAGTGGTTGCAAAGCAATTGAAGAAACTGAAACAACTATTATGCCAGTGAAAACTAAGTACTTTCTCATTTTTTGAAAAGCATATTCTGTTAAAAAGATCAGTTATGTGATAATGGACAAAAAAGTTTGAATTTCTCTTCGTAGCTAACACTTATCTTCAATTTTCAACTAACATTTGATTGTCATAATTGCCAGAGCTACATGTAAATTTCTTTGGCATTAGGAAACTTGGAGGGTGCTATGAATTTTCATTGGTATGCAAGGCAATCAATCCTCCCTGTTTTTACTGATGACACCAATTTTTCTCTATGCTATAAAAATTGAGAACATTGCAAGCTATTTTAGAGCAGTCCTGTTAGCCATTGTGACTTTTTTTTTGTCAGCATTTCAAATGTGAAAGCACTATTTTTCTTGATTGCATACTGTTCTCATCAAGGTCCAGTCATCTGAACAACCCCCAGCAATATTTTCTTGAGAAAAACAAAGATTAAATGGAGTGACTGTATGGTTTGTTTCTTGGTTGGTTGGTTAAATCCATTGTATAAATTGCTTGGAAAATGTAAGATTCCTAATGGAGCAAGCCAAAGATTGATCTAGCTCATCAACCTAGTACTACAGTGAAAGTGCACAAGCAGGCAACAGGTAATCTGACTTTCCCATTGTTAATGCAGGAGAAGTATGAGCTATAACTTCCTGTCAATGACTATTGCTGAAAACTAGTTCTATTGTTAGTGCTGGGAAAGTCATATTCAGTGGGAAGTTGTTTCCACTTTAGTAGAATATCACCATATACTAGTAGCCACTTTTATCATTGTGTTCCTTGAACTGTGCTCCTTGAGGAAGTATTAACTATCTCCTGATCATAATCTTTCACCACTGAGCTCCACAGGATAACATTAGTTTTGAGTCTCATAAAAGAGAAATGGGGGGAAAAAAGCCTTATCTCTATCCACTTGATTTAAATACATTTCTCATATATCTTATTTTTTAAAAAAATCAACAACTAAGAAATCTGAAATATTACAACCAAATGGAAGCTCTCCTGGTTCCTTGATTCCTTGCTTACCCTTTTCTATGCATTTCTGAGATAAGATAGATAGATAGATGACAGATGGTGTCTGGAACTTTGTATGATATTCCAAATGTAGTTGCACAGTTGATTTGTGATAGACTGTTTTATTTTCAAACTCCTTCCTAACATATCTGCCATGGAATCCATCATTTTCATCACTCCCTTCATTTTTTTTTAATACCCCTGAAGTCCTCTAAAAGTTCAGCAGATCAGAAATATTTAGGGAGGAAGTTGTTGTTTTAACAAGACTTCTTACTTTCTTGATCATCTTATCTTTAATAATAATTTCCACTAATTTGAATAGATATTAAACCAGCCATTTCCCCCGTCCTTCCTAAATGCTCCCTGCCCTGTCTACATTGTCTGTTTTTCAAACCCTGAATATGGAGACAAACTCGAGGACAAATTCCATTTTTAATTTTGTTCTGCTATGAGAGGAAAAAAAGTTAGCTAGCTATCTTTAGGCAATCAGACATCAAACAGGGAAAACTGTTCAGAGCAACAATATTTTTATTACTTTATATATATATATATATATATGAACTATTTGTTTAATTCGTTAGATACTAGACTTGGAAGGGGCTATTTTTCCAATTCCTTGTTCAGTGCAGGAAATATTTCAAGGCAGCATACATTGTACTCTGTCCTCCAACAGCTACTCTCATGACTAAAGGGAGAATCCTGCATTTCGGGACATGGTTAGATATTTCTTTCCTTCTCTGTGGAGAAATTCAGATGAATTATTTGCTCAGTTTCTCTGATTTCAAATTTAGTGGAGAATTTGGAAATGTGTTTGGTCTAGTTCTGATATGTACTGTAGTAAAGGTAAAGGTTTCCCTTGACATTAAGTCCAGTCGTGTCCGACTCTAGGGGGCGGTGCTCATCTCCATTTCAAAGCCGAAGAGCCAGCGTTTGTCCATAGACACTTCCATGGTCATGTGGCTGGCATGACTAAACGGAATGCTGTTACCTGCCCGCCGAAGCGGTACCTATTAATCTACTCACATTGGCATGTTCTCGAACTGCTAGGTTGGCAGGAGCTGGGACTAGCAACGGGAGCTCATCCTGTCACGTGGATTTGAACCGCCGACCTTCTGATCAGCAAGCTCAGCAGCTCAGTGGTTTAACCTGCAGCGCCACCGCGTCCCTGATATGTACTGTTGTTGTTGTTGTTTATTCGTTTAGTCGCTTCCGACTCTTCATGACTTCATGGACCAGCCCACGCCAGAGCTTCCTGTCGGTTGTCAACACCCCCAGCTCCCCCAGGGACAAGTCCGTCACCTCTAGAATATCATCCATCCGTCTTGCCCTTGGTCGGCCCCTCTTCCTTTTGCCTTCCACTCTCCCTAGCATCAACATCTTCTCCAGGCTGTCCTGTCTTCTCATTATGTGGCCAAAGTATTTCAGTTTTGCCTTTAATATCATTCCCTCAAGTGAGCAGTCTGGCTTTATTTCCTGGAGGATGGACTGGTTTGATCTTCTATCCCCATACCACTAAGAACTTGCCACAATTTGTTATGGTCCACACAGTCAAAGGCTTTAGAATAGTCAATCAAACAGAAATAGATGTTTTTTCTGAAACTCCCTAGCTTTTTCCATTATCCATCGGATATTGGCAATTTGGTCCCTAGTTCCTCTGCCTTTTCTAAACCCAGCTTGTACATCTGGCAATTCTCGCTCCATGAACTGCTGAAGTCTACCTTGCAGGATCTTGAGCATTACCTTACTGGCATGTGAAATGAGTGCCACTGTTCGATAGTTTGAACATTCTTTAGTGTTCTCCTTTTTTGGTATGGAGATATAAGTTGATTTTTTCCAATCTGATGGCCATTCTTGTGTTTTCCAAATTTGCTGGCATATAGCATACATTACCTTGACAGCATCATCTTGCAAGATTTTGAACACTTCAGCTGGGATGCCGTCGTCTCCTGCTGCCTTGTTATTAGCAATGCTTCTTAAGGCCCACTCAACCTCACTCTTCAGGATGTCTGGCTCTAGCTCATTGACCGCACCGTCAAAGCTATCCCCGATATTGTTATCCTTCCTATACAGGTCTTCTGTATATTCTTGCCATCTTTTCTTGATCTCTTCTTCTTCTGTTAGGTCCTTGCCATCTTTGTTTTTGATCATACCCATTTTTGCCTGGAATTTACCTCCAATGTTTCTAATTTTCTGGAAGAGGTCTCTTGTCCTTCCTATTCTATTGTCTTCTTCCACTTCCACACATTGCTTGTTTAAAAATAATTCCTTATCTCTTCTGGCTAACCTCTGGAATTTTGCATTTAATTGGGCATATCTCCCCCTATCACTGTTGCCTTTTGCTTTCCTTCTTTCTTGGGCTACTTCTAGTGTCTCAGCAGACAGCCATTTTGCCTTCTTGGTTTTCTCTTTCTTTGGGATGTATTTTGTTGCCGCTTCCTGAACAATGCTGCAAACTTCTGTCCAGAGTTCTTCCGGGACCCTATCTACTAAGTCCAGTCCCTTAAATCTATTCTTCACCTCCACTGCATATTCCTTAGGAATATTAGTGAGCTCATATCTAGCTGATCTGTGGGTCTTCCCTAATCTCTTTAGTCTGATCCTAAATTGTGCAAGAAGAAATTCGTGATCTGAACTACAGTCAGCTCCAGGTCTTGTTTTTACCGACTGTACAGATGTCTGCCACCTTTGGCTGCAAAGGATGTAGTCAATCTGATTTCGGTGTTGTCCATCTGGTGAAGTCCATGTATAAAGCCGTCTCTTAGGTTGTTGGAAGAGCGTGTTTGTTATGCAGAGTGAATTGTCCTGGCAAAATTCTATCAGCCTATGTCCTGCTTCGTTTTGTTCTCCCAGGCCATACTTACCTGTAATTCGAGGTGTCGTTTGACTGCCCACCTTAGCATTCCAGTCTCCTGTGATGAAAATAACATCTCTTTTAGGTGTGTTGTCCAGTAGGTGCTGCAGATCCTCATAGAACTGCTCTACTTCAGCTTCTTCAGCATTTGTGGTTGGGGCGTATATTTGGATCACTGTGATGTTAGATGGCTTGCCCTGAATTCGAATTGAGAACATTCTGTCGTTTTTTGGATTGTATCCAAGCACTGCTTTAGCCACTTTACTATTAATTATGAAGGCTACTCCATTTCTTCTGTGGTCCTCTTGTCCACAGTAGTAGATCTGGTAGTCATTTGATGTGAAGTGGCCCATTCCAGTCCATTTCAATTCACTGACACCCAAAATGTCTATCTTTAATCTTGACATCTCACCAATAACCACATCCAATTTTCCCTGGCTCATAGATCTTACATTCCAGGTTCCAATGGTGTGTTGATCCTTAGAACATCGGATTCGCCGTTCACCAGCAGCACCGTTGGCTGCTAGCCACCCTTTCGGCTTTGAGCTAGCTGTGTCATCATGTCTGGGGCTAGTTGAACTCATCCTGTGTTCCTCCCCAGTAGCATTTTGACCATCTTCTGACCTGGGGGTCTCATCTTCCAATGGTATACCAACATATCTCTGGTTGTACTGATCCATTTAGTTTTCACGGCAAGAATACTGGGGTGGGTTGCCATTACCTTCCGCAGGGATCGCATTTAGTCTGACCTCCCTGTCATGACCTTCCCATCTTGGGTGACCCTTCACAGTTTAGCTCATGGCATCATTGAGGTGCTCAAGCTCCAGCACCACGACAAGGTAACGATCCTTTGCTGAAGGATATGTACTGTACATGGTGGTTATTGAGTGTTACTGAGTCATTTGTGGACGTTGAGGGATATATGCCAGACTAGGCATCAGAAGTGCCCTGCTGTATATGGCAGCCAAAGCTGGGGTGGATGTTAGCTGGAGTGAGGTTTTGAGGGCATCTGGGAAGAAAGGGTAGGTGCTTAAATTGGGATCAGGATGGGCAGAAGGATATATAGCAGGGATACTGGCAGGCCTTTTCAGGAGAATGGGGATCCACACATTAGTGAAGGTCCTTTCTTCTAAACCAGTTGCCCTTATCCTGAGTCCACCTGGCAACATTGATAGGTACGTTAATCTCCACCTGCTGATCATAAATGCCAGCTCTTTTCACAACAAGACTGCAATTTTACCTGAAATGCTAGCAGAGGAGTGAATTGAGCATATATTACTAAAACTGGGCTGGGCAGTGACAAAGTTATATCCCTGCAGAAAAAGGGCCTATTGGCTATGTGCTGTCCAGGCTCCTTTGTAATAGTTTGTAAAACAAAAGCAACATATCAAATTACCTTTGATGATATGGTGTAATTTGCTCAGTTCAAGAAACAAGGTCTTGTTTTCAGGTTGGACAGATGTAAGCTGGGTGTAAGGAGACAAAGGAAAAATACTTCATTCAAAATTGGATTTAAACGTATGAATCACTTTAGAAAGCTGAATCAATTTGGTCTTTCAATTTGGTCTTTCAATTAGAAAGTCTAATTCAGTCTTCTGATTTGGTTAGAAAATTCCAGATAAAGTACTTTGAAACTGATGTCCATCAAATTGCTAAATAAGATTGGAGTCTTTCCAAATCTATTGCCTCAATGCTTTGAATCAGTTCAGATATTTGATTCAGAAATTTGAATTAAATCATCAAATTAATTGAATTAAATTTCTGAATTAAATATTTTCATAGTCCTTAAAATTATTCTCTGTATACAAGAATTATCTGTAAGTCTCCAAAGTAATTTCAGGAAATCAAATAAGCAAAGCTCAGACTCTGTTACAATGAGTTTGGAAATCTTACTACTTCTGAATTCCTCAAAGATTGCTACTGTATTATGATCTCCATATGATTTTTTTTTTTAAAAATCAATGTCAAGTACTATTTAGGTTATTAAAAATATATAGTAAAACACATATAAAACGCAGGAAGGCATTGGGGAAAGGAGCACCAAATTATAAAATAAGTTTCCAGAACATCTGTACTATGTTAAAGTCTCAAACATTTTACTTGATTGGGTTTTGCATCTTCTTACAGCAAAAAAAAAAAAAAAAAAAAAGGCACTACAGGAAGAGAACTCTGACCTGCATGGGATACAGTTCTACCTTAAGTGCTGCAAGGCCATTTTGGAGCCTTTTAAATGGCCATCAGGTGAGAACTGGGGAGCATTTCCTATTTCCAACTGCCTGGTATCAAAGCCAACAAGATATTCAAGAAATGTGAGGAGCAGCAGCGAGTACCAAAAAAGAAGATTTCAAAGTTAAAAATAACATAAATCAAACAGACACAAAATCTTGAAAATTTCTTCAGTGCCATTGTTCCTGAAAATAATAACAAAAACAAAACAAAGCAAAACAAGGAATTGCATGTTTTTCTGTGACCCTTCCAACCAAAAATAATCACTCTCAGAAATTCAGGAACTTTCATGAAAATTTAAAAAGCACACAAAATCAATCCCTATTGAACACAGTAGATACCAGACTGTGAAGATGATGAGCTCAAAACATTTTTCAACTCAGAACACTGGTGATGACATCATCACACTCTCTTGTCTCCTGTTTTAAACAAGTGAGATGAATACAGACAAGGAGTTGGCAAGACTTACTCTTTTTTTTTTAATGACACTGAGCCCTGACATATGTTGTTGCAAATGAAACTTCTACCACATGAACCTAATCAGTCCATCCACAAGGAACTGCCTAGAAAACTGTCAGACCATGCTTGTCTACATACTGCAATGTCAACAACTGGCATAAAAGACAAATGGAGCTGCAGCAATATGGTACATCAAGAAAGAATAATGCAACCTTAAATCCTTCTCCTCCACACAGCAATAGCAATGGCTGCCTAATTTACTTTTTTTCCCCAGTGTAAAAACTATGTATTATTTTCTGTGTTTATTGAATGTCAGTTCTGACCCTTTGTCCCTCACTACAACCAGCAATTTTGTACAATAACCTTTCAGAAATATAGTGGTGTCTACACTGGGAATGAATGGGGCAGACACTGGGAAGTGGAAGTTTAGGAGATGTGTCTCTGCCAGACACTCCTTACTATTTGTCTCCAAAGGATGCAAGCAGATCTTGGGCATGTTCAACCTGTTTAGCTACCTTAGCAAATTTCATACAGCTTTCACTCTTGCAAATTTCTTCTTCATTAATTATGATGTGGCTTCAGTTTACCCACCATCTGGGTTATCTTTTTATTTCTTGGTGTTTTTGACAATTAAACTAGTAAGCAACTTCAGAGTGCGCTGAAAAACTGATTAGCAGGATGGATACCCACATGTAGAAACTGGCAAGTTGCCTGGTACAAGCAGTGATCCATTGCATTTGGGCTGAATCTCACATTATTAATTTGGCAGTCCTGTATAGACCTAAGACACCCAACATACTCTTTTATTGAAAATAAGACATTAATCTGAATCAATTACATGAAACATAGGCCATTGTTTCGTTGTAATACTTGCTACTTTTTCATACCTTATTGTGCTCATTTTTATCTAATTAGCTCTACATGCATAATACAGGTCTTGAAATGGGATGCCATTTTTCAGAAAGGGGTGTGTAGGTCAATTTCTACAAGCCTATCTGGTTTGATGATGATAATGAAAGTAACAGAGATTAGTTCTGGAGGAAATTATGCAAGATTGTGAACGAATGTGATCCAGGGAAGTTATTCCCTACTGATGAATAAATAGGAATGAGATGGCGGATCATAGAAAAATGTTTGGGGCATTCAGAAAATCAAGGTAAAAAACTTTAGAAGAAGGTGTTTGAATACATGGTTAACCACCTTGCTTGGGATGGGGAGGGTAACAGCTCCACCTGCGGCTGGTTGGCGCCATAGCACCCCCTACTGATTGTGATTCCATCTCCTCTTGGATTTTACATGTATTATCTTATTTATATTTTTAGATTGTAATTTAGGCCTATATGTTTTTATTATTACTTTTATTGTAAATTGCCCAGAGTCCCCCGTTGGGGGAAGATGGGCAGTGATATAAATTTAAATAATAAATAATAAATAAATAATAACCATATGTCCATTCATACATGTCCTTTCTTCATTTCTATGCAGTCTGTCATTCTTGCCATCTTTTATCTTTTTTCTTCCTTTTAATTGATTTTATTGTAATTTCCTTGTTTTGATTGTGAGGCGCTCAGGGGCATATGAGTTTCTTCTGAACTCAAATAGATCATATGAGTTCAGAAGAAAATAACATATATAGCAGACAAAAAGACTCCATAGGGACTCAGCAACCACCCTACCCTAGGCCTGAGAAAATAGCTAAGTTTACAATTATGTTCTGGATGGGAGCCAAGTGGATCTCTGGACGGATACTATTCCAAAGGGCAGGCGCTAGGACAGAGAAGGCCTGCTCCCTAGGTGCTGATAGATGGTATTGTTCAATTGAGATGACATGGAGTACACAGGTTGGAAGGAAAGCCTTATGGTGGCCAGCATGAACTCTTGCTTCCCTTTGTTTTCTCCACTGGGACCGAAGAACACTGGACCACACCTGGTTTCCAATTATAAAAGGAAAACACTGAGAGCACCAGAGTGTTGGTGTGTAGGTGTGTTTGGAGGAAGATTTGTGTCATGTGGGAGACCAGAAGGGAAGAATTTGCAGCCGAGGGAGTGGAACAGCCATGAGCTCAACAGGCAACTGTAAAGGAGGAGCAGGCTTGGACTTCACCAAACCAGCAGCAGACAAGCTGAAAGGAGATGCAGAGTTCAGCAGTAATGTTGAGAAGCTACAGCCAGCCAGCAGCTGGAAAAGCACCTTTCTTTTCTCACCCCCAGCACAGACCAAGAAACTGCCAAGCCAAGGCTTCAGCAACAGTTTAGAACAGCAACAGGAGTCAACTTGAAGGTGGCTAAATGGTGGCTAAAGACTTTAGTGTAAGCTCAGGCAACAAAGGAGAACAGAATTGTATAGATTGTTTAGGAATAAGATGTAAACATAGCTGTTAGTATAATTATAGGATAATATAGTATAGGCTTAGTAATACCATAAGTGGTAAGGTAGAAGTTAGGGTAATAAGTAAGTTTATTAAATTTTATATAATAAAAGCCTCCCTGGAAACACAGGGAAGATAAAAAGAGGCTGTTTGTTGCTGATCTGTACCATTTCCCAAAAGAACCCATTCACATACCCACTCTGCCTAACCTTACAGGAGCTTACAGATATTAATTCCTTGAATCTGGGTTGGTAGCATTAGCAAATGATTGGTTAGAATCCTGAAATCTGTGCCTTTTTAAAGAAAAATTGTGAAGATGGCCAATGCTGCATCTGCATGTTCCTGTTTTGACTGGAACACAATTTATATCTTTTAATTTAGACATATTGTGAACAGATAAATTGGAAATCTTCTTTCTGTTTGTTTTATTCAAAATCTGAACAACACTAGCATGTCAACAATAACTGAGTAAGAATGTTGATATAGCTGAATGTTGATATAATGTTGATTATAGCTAATTCTTGCCTACATAGCCTACTGACAACATATTATGTCTTTCTGATATTTTTTCTAGACAATTTCAAATGACTGATGCTGTTGAGAAACTGTGAAGCAAAAAGCGTAAGCATAAAACATGAGAATTATTTTCAAGTGTGTTCTCCTTCTAAAACAGCAATTCCTAGAAGAGACATGAAACTTAATTGGTAATGAATGATACAGTTGAATCAGCTTAAGTAAATATTTGGTAGGTAGGCACAGCAGTGTAAATTAATTGTATTGATGGCACCAGTTTCCGTGCTGTTGGAAGTTACATCTCTGCTATTTTAACACAGTGGGTCTATATATAGAATTACTGGAATTGCATTGCTAAAGTAATCAAGTCACTGTTGTCTAGATGACCATCATTTTTCTTTGCTTGTATCTCTTACTTAAGCAGACAGCCAGACTGATTTTCTTTTTTTTCTTTTTTGGGAGGGGGGGGTGGTCCTGATAATTCAAAGCAGTGCAACTTTTGGATCCATGTGTTAATTTGCCATATGGCAACCCTTTATCAAATGGTCTAGAAGTAACATATCATTATTGGACAATAAACTAGAGCCAAATTCAGAAAAGCTAAATTACAGAACAGAGAAGAGGATTTATAGTGCAATGTTAATATTTTCAAGAAATGGCTTTCTTGGGCTAGTAAGAAATATTGTCTATGCATTAGTCTCTTATTCTTCTTTTCAGAAATGTTCTCATTTGAGGCTTATCTCCTGAGGGTTTTGAATATGAGGTTGCACCTGAAGAATCTGATTGACCGATATTTACTATTAATATTGCAACCAATTTCCTCTGTTGTCTTTGATGGGAAATATATAAACACCTCGTATTTATGTTATTCTACCGTACTCTAGAGTAAGGAAAACATGTTTACATATACCTCATGCAAGGGCATCTGTGGGGAAGGGAAATCAAACAGTTAGGATGGTGAGCACAACTGCACAATTGAAGCCCCAGACTTTTCAGAGTGAACTCATGTTTTTAGGAAGGAATGTGAACCTCAAAGAGTATTCCTAAAGAGCAAACCTATATGTGTTTCAAGAGAAGATCAAACACGTACACTTTTTATTCCCCCCCAAAAAATCAATTTTCTCTGCTTTTTGAATTGAAGGAACTATAGTTTATTAAGAAGGCTCTGAAGTGATGCTCTGAAATTGACTTATCACACAACCACTGTTTCCTTAGCATAAGGGTCAGTAATGTGGCACCCATGGACACTCTATCACCGACAGCACTCCCAGATAGTGCCCTAATAAAATAATAATTAAAAATGTTTAAAATCTCGAGATCACCTAAACTTGCAAGATGCCTGTATTCTCCCCTAAAAAACTCAAGAGAACACTGAAATCTCATAAAATTTTGGATGAGACTACTGAAATCTAGTGAGATACAGGGTGAATACCTGAAAGCTAGTTAGATTTGGCAACTCTATAAGATTCAATTATCTTTAAAAAGTATATTAATTCCTTGATTTCATGTTATGAACAATTTCTTGATGGTTCCTGCTTCCAGACATCCACCCTACTATCATTACAGTGCAGGGTTTTTTTAGAATAAAAGTAGATATTTTATTTAAAATAGGCAATGAAATTATAATACTTTTTAATTTTGCATCTTTAAAATTTAACTTGTGGAAATTGAACTGAGCTAAAAAAACAAATTACTTCCTTCTTTATAGTATATGTGTATGTGTGTATCAATATGCTGTGTAGTGCATTTGAAAACTCTATATTAAGGGTTTTTTAAAATTAAAACTGTAAATACATTCCATTTAAATATATATTTTTACATGGTCATGTAGGAGAACATATGCATTCTAAAATAATTGTTTTCCAATTATTTCTCAAATACACTGAGGAAGAGAGGGAGGGAGGCAGGAACATTCACTATCGTTTATCATATTGTGCTAACAATTATCACCTCTGCCCTGTTCTGAAGAACTGAATTTTTATGGTAATTCTACAAAATCGCAAAACCTTCTGATGACAACAAACAGCAATGCAAAAGGAAAAGAGGTAGTGAAAGCTAAAAAGGAAGCTTCTATTTTTATGGATACGTTATTTCAGCAGTGCAGTTAGTTCAAAAGATATAAAGTTAACCATAAAAAACAGAAAAGAAAAACCTCATATTTATGCATCTGCTTGCATAAAACTGTTCCAGAACAGTGCACTGCACTATAAGTAAAAATAGTATTTAAACCAAAATAGCAAATTTCATCCAGTATCTTTTTTTTTTTTTCAACTACGTATATTAATTCCAATAAACATGCCAGAATAATACCTACTGGGGTAGATACAATTATTTCTTGTTTTTTCAGAATATATATAGAAAACATGGCTTTTTGTATTTATAATTTTTATTTCCTTAGTAATAACTGTCTTTATAGAAATTATATTTTATTGCACAACACACTATGGGGCATTTTGTTACATGTTACAACATACAATGAATATTTTGCAACCACACATCAGCATTTTCCTTATTTCTGGCTATCTATTAACTTGTAAAATCTTCTTTATAAGAAAGACAACCTTTAACTCAACAGTCCATGTTTGAAATAGTGCTTCTATTGGTTCTTCCTACTATCATTCAACTTTTTAAAATTAGTACTACTATGCTATCATCCTATTGCTGGCACTGAATGTACTGTCCTTTCTTTTTTTCCTCTTAAAGCAGTTTGCAACCATCTGTAAATGTTGATTATAAGGTGGGGAACTGATCTACATAACCATGAAATCAATAACTCTGCCACTAAATCTTCATGTTTACATCCTCAGATGAGATGAGAAATGCCTTTTGCAGAAGTTCCCAGAATGCAGGTTTATTTAGTGCTTCAGGCTACCGAACAAGGCCAATATATCCCAAATCACTTTCCCCTTTGTCTCTGTGATAACCACAAGTGGCTGTTTTGCCATATGAAGACTTGGAGAAAGGCAACCAGTTCAGCTATGCTGGGACTAGGGATAGTAAATGTTCTTGACATAACTTGCATAATCTAAATTCCTGAAGGATTAATCAAATATGCATTCAGGACAGGAAGCAAAGCGCTTCTTTCTCTTATTATTAATTCAGAAGATTTTTGAAAATTCTGAGGACTGAGTAGGTATTTCAGGACAGGATATGTCAAAAGGGTTTGCTCAGTACTCTTATTTGAAAAATCCCAATAAAAATAGTAGTTTGAGAGACTGGAAAAGTTCTCTTAGCACTACTTGTGCTTGTCATCTTTTATCTTTATCTTTTATCTTTTATTGATTTGATTGTAATTTCTTTGTTCGATTCTCATGAGCCACCCAGAGTTCAGGGAAGTTATAATTCTTTTCTGTCACTATTCCTGAAGGGAATGAGGCCTGAAGCTACGGAAGTCCAGCATCTGGAGGGAAAAAGATTCCTCACCAAAGTCACCTCATGATTTCAACATACATGCAGGCACCCTGTTAATTACTGGCACATTTTATCTCTTAATATAAAATGTGACTAGATAGTGTAAGTTTGAATACGCCATTGTGTGCAGTTTAATGCACATATGCATTACCTAGGACATTTATTTATTTATCAATTACTTATCAACTTTTATTACTGCCCATCTCCCTCCCAAATACTAACCCATTATACACATTTTTTCAAGATATATAATGCATTTTAATGTCTTAAGTTTTTACTTTTATATGCTTTTGTGCCTTTTTCTCCAATATATACATTTTATGTGACTTTTATCACAGAATCATACCACAAAATTGCAATAGTAATTGTAGAAATAGGAATTTTGAGGATCAGTACATTTAATTTTTTGTTTTGTTTTGAAAGTGTGAAATTGAATTGGTGTTAAATGTGAGCTGAATGAATTCTCCCCATTTCTATACTGGTTCTATCAAACATTAAAAATTTCCACTGGCATAAACAGCCCCACCTCAAAACTTGGTCACTTGGAAGCCCTTGATTATTTAGTGAAACTGCAAGCTCTTTTAAAATTCCCACCCAAACTGAACTTGGGCTAAACACACACACAAAGACACACACACACACACACACACACACGTCTAAAGCACATTTAAGTAATGATTCATTCATCCTTCACTATGAATTGGAAGTGCACATGAGACTCATCCCAATACCAAATGCCAAGTCAAATTAGGCTTATTCTCAGAGATTTTGTGCTCTCTAAAACAAAGCTGAAGCTTCCTGACACACTATGCTTCATCCATCCCTATCTATCTATCTATCTATCTATCTATCTATCTATCTATCTATCCATCCATCCATCCATCCATCCATCCATCCATCCATCAAATATGTCCCCGCCCATCTCCTTCCTTCTGGGGACTCTGGGCAGTTTACAGTAATCAATTAAAACAACAATCATAAAATCCACAATATAAAATTACAATAATAAATGATATAAATAAGAGTAAAAAATAAAGAAGTCCAAGTGGCACAAGATGGATAATAGATATAGATATCAATATAGCTGATAGGGAGGGAGGGAGAGAGAGAGCACTCCTATGAATCATTTCTGGACTACCACTGATTTCTTTTTAGCAAAGCAACTAAGTGACATGTGATCCTGATGAGTAAACAAGTGAAGGAGGAAATATTCCTTATTTGTCTAGGAAGAACAGACCAGACAAAGGATTTCTGAGATGAGGTTTCTGTTTGAAAAAATAGACAAGGGACTGTAAGCAATAGCTATATTATTTATTTGTTTGCTTATTTATTCTATATCCTGAGTTTCCTGTAATAAGTTTACAACAAAGTACATAGATTTCCTTCTCCATTTTTTCCCTTCACAACAACATTGCAGGTGTTTTAAATAAACCAGTCTATAAAGACAGTACTTCCCACAATAGATAATTCGGGAGATTTATTTTAAAGGTGAACTAAATATAAAAACGTTGATTTACAACTTATTTATAAGAAAAAATGATTACTCAACAAGTATTTAATTAGTTATTGTTCAGTGAATACTGTGGGGGGTTTTGTTTTGTTTTTGTTTTGAGCATTCAAGGGGTTATTTATCTTATTAATTCACTTGCTTCACTTATTTTTTTTTTTTCCCAGAGATTCAAGCCTGAAGTCTTTTAGGCTTTTACTTACGATCTTTCAGCAGATATTTATTGTAAGAAGAACTTCAAAATGGCATTCTTGGAAGACCTGTTGTTTTCCAGCCACAACTGTTTAGAGCTGACCAATCTAATTAAAGCTTTCTTGAAGACTGATACAAAAGCTTCCTCCATTTCTGAACTGAGTTGTTGGGAGTCGGGTGGCATACAAGTTTAATAAATAAGTTTGTACCTTCTGCTCTTGGGTTCTCCCTTGTCTACCTTCTGCTTTCTTTCCCTCCTTTGGACAGGTGTTGCTTGTTCCATAAGTGCTGTCACAATTTGTCTAGTTTCCTTATGCTTTCTACAGTCTTTTTTTGGGTGGGGGGAGGGTTATCTTCCCAATTCAGTTCCTCACTGGGTTGGAAAACTCCTTTTCTGACTGATTGAGCATTGTCTTTGATTTATCAATTTATGTTTGATTAAAATATTTATTTGATGACAACCAGTTATAGAGGTATCACATTAAATGGGAATTAACCACTTGTTATCCAGATTTCAGGCCAAGGAAAGCTATGAATAAATTTATTCTTATGTGTTTTCACCCTGATGCTAACATCCTTTTTTTAAAGAATGCAAACATTCTACAGCCTCAATATGAAGCTTAAAAGAAAAATCTCAGTGGGCTTTGCGATACAGTAGCTAAAACATAGCAGCCAAGGAGAAAGGTGAAATAATCCAATACTTTTTTTGTTGATGCTTGTTACTCTGAAATTGTTCTTACTCCTTTATTTCTTTGGATTTATTTGAATCCATATTGATTAGCCGGACTCTAGGTTCTGCTCTGGAAGGAAAGCTTGTCATAGCTGCCTAAAAAGTAATAGGATCCCAGGAGAAATTTTATCCCAGAAAATGCATTTTATCCAGACACAGGCTGCTGAGCACTTATCCCAGGGAGAGGAGGGGTTTTGTTTGCTTGTTTAAGTACACAAACTCACACATAGATTCTGCAATGCTATTGGACTTTTTTTTCCCCTTGAAGAAGAGGTCATTTTTAAATAGTTCATGCAGAATGTATCACAAACTAGGGAGACTGCTTGGAGCTCCTCAATCAATCAATCAATTGCATTTATTACTTCTTAGTCAGTCTCAAAGAGTTATTTGATTTCATCATTGTAACAAACAAACAAAATAAAAAGCTGGTGGTCTGGATAATGTAAAGCAGCAAAACCCATTTTATAGCTGCAACAACAGTGCACTTCTTCAGAGAAGTACAAACTTACAGCATTTCTGGAGTAGAAGAAAGATCATTTTCAGATATTGGGACATGTGGTATTGTACAGCTAAAGAAATAACAGCTGTAGTTCACAAGGATAATACATGAAAGAAGATGGTAAGGCTACCGTTCATTAAACAATATTAAAAAAAAAACACCCTGCACATCAGCATCTCAAGTAAGATAGATTCAAGCCATCAGGAGCAACTTACACTGATGAAATCTTTACTATCTCAATACATGGCAGGGGCTGTGATAAAGCTGAATACCTTTCATTCTATGATCAGGCTGGCCTAGCTTAATTTGCACAACAGGATCACTTTTTGGATACTACAGTGCATCAACTTTATAAAGAATATATAAGCACTATGTTATATCAAAGGCATATTAACCCCTTAACATACTGTACTTGTATACTTTTAGCTTAAGGACCACAAAATCTAGACTTGCTGGAAGGAGAATCACACCTTATGGTTTGGACAAAGACATTTGCCTACCCATCATGACTGATGACATGAACCAAAAGTGGGTGAAAAAGTCATTGTCTTTATTAACTAAATTCATAAAGGATGCAGTGAGCTAAAACATAGGGAAATAAACTGGGCACACCTGCCATTTGAATAGCAGACAGCTGCCAGTTCTTGAGTGCAGTCCATTATATTGCCAAATCATATCTTCTTAAAGAACAAGTGAGAGATCTATGCTTGCTCTGCTCTGGTCATCTTTTTCTGGATGTAAGTTGTCAGGATTCAAGGGCAGCTTCTGCCTGATCCCCTGAAGTTGATCGGTATGACATAGATTGCACAGAGACTACTAATTCTTTGGTGTCCCAGCAAAGAAGCTGAGTAGCCCCAAAAGTGATCCAACCCAAATGGAAGTGTAAGGAACAGACAAAAAAGGACCAGCAAACAGTTGCCTCTCCCCATCCTCAAATCCTACCCAGTTCATAATAACAGAATGGAATGAGCATCACAGAAGGGACCCTCCTTAGTTCTCTGGAAAGTAAAGGAAAGGAAGGGGGGAAGCACCTTCAGACTTGCAAGATTCTGTTACTGTAACCTTACAACAGAGATAGTGTTAGTGCTCATAGTTTTGGTTTCCTGTCTGGACTACCTTGAAGGTCTGACACAGCTCTAGTACTCAGGAATAATCTGTTAAAGGGTGTCCCTCATAACATCATAACATCATACACCATTCACCCTACAATACATATATGGAGATCCGTATCGCCCACACCCTTTTGCCTTTCTCCAAACTGTTAAAGACCTCCAAATTGTGCTCCCAGGCCTTGGGTTAGGATGGTAGGTGAGCCCCTTTGGGGTTTTTGATTCTGTCTTCTGGTCAGCAGTTGTGAGGTTTCATCTGGCTTCTGACTCAGAAAACAGCTCTTTCTGAGTCAGAAGGGGAAACAGAAACTTACCAGGCAGAAATCGGAAAAGCAAAACCCAGAAGTGACTCAGCAGTGCGGGAGAAGTTACAGCAGCTGATTGGCCAGTCTTTGGAGGAGGATTTAAATCCTCCAATCAGTGTGCAGGAAAGACATGCAGAAAAGCATGTGAAGAAGGCAGACCAATTGGCTGCAGATGGAAATAGGCATGTGAAGGATTGGCATAAAAGGCAGAGGCGCAAAGAGCAAGCTGCCAGAGACAACTGATCCTTCAAGCTCACAGCCCCAGCAGAAGAGTCCCTCCCTATGTCTGAAACCTCATCTGTAGCCAGAGGAGAATCAGAGCCTGCATTTCCTATCATTGAGGACCTACCCACTGCGCATACTGCCATAGAGGATCTTCTTCCTGCCAATTCTTGCAATCTCAGCCTCACGTCCAGTTCCGGACCTTGCTGCCACCATTCAGCACATTCCAAGAGCATTCCCAGCCTTGTTCCTAGCTGTCAGCCTAATCCAGGATCTCCAGTGCAGCCTAGTTGTGCTCCAAGCTTCCAGCCTTGCCCAGGATCTCCAGTCCAGTCCGGTTGTGCTTCAAGCTCTCAGTCTAGTCCAGAATTTCAAGTCCACTCCAGTCCTGCTCCTAGTTCTCCATCTTGTTTGGAATCTCTAGCCCAGCCAATTCTGGTTTCAGGTTCCCAGCCTTGCCATGAGTCACTAGTTCAGCTCAGCCTAGCCTCCAGAACTAAGCCTTGTCCAGAGGTTCCAGTTTGGTCTTGCCTGGTCTTCACATGCCAGTCCAGTTCGGTCGCTGTTCCAGATTGTGGACCTTTGTCTTCAGTTCCAGTCTTGCCACACTTCCTAGAAACATCCAGTCCCAAAGCTTCGGTCAGCAAATCCTGCCCTGCAGTTCTGCCACAGTGTGATCCTGCAACCTTGCCTGTTCTTCCATTGTTGCCTGGGTAGTCTTGATCGGAAACAGTCTTACCTCATTTATCACATGGACTTATTGTTGTAAATAGTTCTCTTAATAAAGAGTAGTTTTGCTAATAATCCTGTCTGGCTGCCTCATAGTCTGAACAGGACAGCAGTGTTCTTTTTCTCTAATGTATGTTCTTTCCTTTTGCATTTCATTTCAATTTTCAATTGTAAGCCACCCATAGACTTGCGGAGTTAGGGGTGGGGGCTCAAAACTGAAATAATAAATAGATAATATGCCATGATAAGTGCATTGCTGGTGGCCATGTCCTGCTGCACTGTACAGACAACAAATGCTCTAATCTGTATACCAAAGAGTAAATAAGCACAAATCCAATGTCAGAAAAATAAAACTTCAAAAACTTGAAGGGAGCATTTCAGCTCCTTGAAACATTCTCTTACTAACTATTAGGTGACTGTGATGAATAAGGAAAGACTGGAGTACAAAGTAAGTGAGTAAAAATTCCCCAAGAAGACTTCCGTTCTAAATCTTATTGCTGGAGCAGAGATGCCACATGTTAATCAGTTCACCAGCACTGGAGCTTCTATTACTGCCCAACAACTGTTTTGTAAATTATCTCTGTTCATTGTGGAATTATCACATTTATATGACCTCACTGTTTGCAGTCCTTCCCTCAACATAAAAATGAGTGAGATGGGCAGTGACGAAATTTGAAATACAAATAAAATAAATAATTATGTAGATAATCTTGAAGAAGCAGTGCAAGAACAGTTCAGTAAATATCATCTTAGCCTTGGATAGGAAGAAAAAAACTCAAGATAACTGATTCTGTTTGGTTTAAGAGGAGGCTGAGGGAAAGTCTGACAGGCTTTAAAGGTTCTGCTAGTATTCCCTCCTATCTAGTAGAGTTCTAGAGGCCCTCATGCTGTCTGTTTCCTGATCTGGCCTACCTCAAGGGCTGACAGTATGTTACTCATGGTAGGACTTCACATATATTATGAGGTGGCCTGTTTTAGACTATAACCTTGAAGTGGAGCTATATTGTTAAAAAGTGATATTTTAAATACAACAAATAACTGTGCTAAACAAGATTGTTTCAGGTAATTTCATTTAATTTCTGGATCATTCTTACAAGATCACAAGGCAATACACAAAACATTAGGGTTAGGGATGTTTGCACATTTGTATTAAGTCAAACATTTTTTTTTTTATGATTACAGTCTGTCATATCACCTTGTGCTGCACAGAATATCATTTTTAATACATGTGCATAAGCAGAAAAATATGATACTGTAATGATTGCCTTAACCCAAATAAAATGCTCAGACTCAAAATCAAAGTTTAGGTTCTGATTTTATTTAGAATAGAGTGCAAACAGAAAGAAAGCTGAGAATGAGAAAAGCGCGCCTAAACTCAAACTAAATATCATCGTTTCAAACATCAGCCCACCTCCTCCTTCGCATTCAGTACAACCCCACATTCCCAGGTGCTCCTAACGAGCTCTGCTGATCAACGGGCAAAAAGACCTTGACATTAAAGAGATAACCCAAACACATTCCTCCATGGCACAGGCAGACACAATTCTCCGTACAAGGTTTATCAGCAGCACCCTCCCAGCCAGGAACGCGCGTCAAGACTCTGGCATGCGAACCGTTACGATGTACATTAACATTGAAACAGTGAACCTGACAGATACCAATCGAAGAGAAAATTTGTAGCTCAGGTTTGAATGGGAAATGTCTGCTGGAATTTGCATTAAAATCAGGACTGGTCGGCAAATATAATGTGCATGCGTACTCTGATTCTGAGTCAACAATTTGTCTGAATGATCTTTTCAGAAGACATGATGTCTCATCACAGGATGTCCTTTTTACATCTGTTCAGCCCTCTCCTTGCCATCAGTCATTTGATATAAATCAGAAATACAATCAGAGAGCTTGACCTTCCTCTTCAGCAGTAGGTAGACAACGATATAATTGTATTTTCATGGAACTGAGTTTATGTTTGTAGATAGGGAGCCAATCAATTCACTCCTCTAAAGTCCCAGGGAATAATCAGTTACTTACTGTATGGCTGCAGTAAATCAGGAACAATGCAATGAAGTTTTCTAGCTATTCATGTGTAGTAAATATAGTCTGTACAAGTGGCAACATTGTCTTCAGAAGAATAGGATTAATGTCTATTTTTTCCTGAACAAATGGACTCCAGGTAGTCATAGACAATGTGTATCTGATTTGTGTGCATATACAAAAATTATAGGATCATCACCAAGCAACAGGTGGTAACAACAGCTGAGATAAATAATAAGAAGAGATAATGGTAAAGAATAATAATGCAGAGAAAACACTCAGCATACCAATGCACAACTTTGTTCATTTGTTTTTGCTTGTTCCTGAACTCTAATGATAAAATGATGTACAATGATCTCAGAAAATTTTCATTTCCATTTAGCAGAACAGATATTAATTAAAAAAACAGACTTTGAATGGCACAGTGGAAATATATTTGAATGGAATTATGGAAACTGTTCAAGGCAAGCATAAATTAATATATCAATTCATGTTTTTGTAGATATGCATGGCTGAGATATATAATGAGAAATGAGAATTAAATTGTTGCTCACTTTATATTCCATGTGTTGGCACATATGCTTTGAATATTGGGTATAATATATCCAGGCTAATTAAAGGGGATAGTTCCATGTTTGTTTGATATTAAACAAATAAGTGCATCTGTGGGTCACTCAAGTACTATCATCACCTAAGGACCAAACTACACATTACCCAACAGAACCATAATTGGATTTCTTGATGGTCTGATTTTCAATTAAGTATAACTGGATGAGCCAGAATGCCGGGAGATATAATTTTTATTTTGGAGTGGGAGGCAGTGGGGAGGAGGGGAGAGATCTAAACAAATACACAAATAAATAGTGCAAAGGAAGATAAAAACAATTAAATGGCTTCTCTCTGGGCTGCGCTGTAACTCTCCACAGTAGTACACATGCTCTGACCTATTATCAGCCCTTCAAGGTAGACCACACTAGGAAACCAAAGTTATGAATGCTAATACTACTTTAATTATATGGTTACAGTAACAGAATCTTGCAAGTCTGAATATGCTTCCCACCTCCCTCCCTTTATCTTCATGAGAACTAAGGAGGGTCCTGAGACACTTTTTCAAATTACATTTCTGCCCCAGACTCAGATTTCTTTTGTCTGACTGTTGTCCTGGTTGCGGCACTTCCTCCTGTTCCTCAAGGTTATTCCTTCATCCCACTACACCTATTATGGACTCCCCAAAACATATGTAGACATGTACATAATTCCACATATCCTAACACCATGCTATTGTTTCCCTAAGCACAAGACTTGAATGGGTAAATTCCTTGGTATTACTATCATATTCTCTAGAAGATGGCAAATTTTCCTGGCATTCATTCCTGCAGGAAAGTGGACAATTAATATAATTCTAGAGCTGGGCAACCAACTATTTCTGGAAGGCAGAAACAGATGACATCACCCTCTATTAATCCATCTCTCACTGTAAAAGTAACCTCAAGATGTGTTTTCCTGCTCCACTTCAGAGGTAGACTTCTTCATGTTATGTCACCTCAAACACTCCTGTCCACTTCAAACAACATTTGTTGTAGGCTAGCCCCAGGAGTGTAATGGCTATTTCACATAGGAAGGAATGCTCCTTCAACTGAGTCAATGTTTGCAGCAACTTTTACTTTACTAAGCAAGTATTAGAATCATTTTACTATTACCAAATTTATGGTAAAAGTCACCTTGAAAAGGTTTTAGAGAGTTGGGTAAACACTGACTCAGCTGAAGAGATTTTTTTTTTCCTCTGCAAAGTAGCCAATGAAGTCCCAGGGTTAGCCTGCAATGACAGAAATGCTCTATCTGAAATCAAGTAGTGCCCTGAGTGACATATTATGGAAAAGTGGACTTTGGAAGTGGAACAGAAAAACACACCCTGATGTTGCTTCGACGGTGACATCACCCATTTTTACCCTTCAGAAATTGTTGTCTCCATTTTGTGGTGATGGGGCAACCAGGCAGTGCAAATAAACCCTGAATACCTTGTGAGGCTTTGGCAAAGGTGTCTCAGGGTTTTTTACAGGCAGTTTAGAATTAAGGCAGCCTGAGCACAAGAGAGGAACAGCTTTAATGGTAAGTATGGACATGCCCTAAAGTATCCTACAAGAAGGCTGTCCACCATCTCTCTGGGTACTTGCTCTTAATGTTAGGAATTTGCTTTCTGGTAACTTGAATTCATTATTCTATGTCCTGCACTCTGAGAGAATAGAAGGCAATTCTTGACCTTCTTCTATGTGAAACACACTCAGGTACTTGAAAAGTATTCTCATACAACCCTTCATCTTCTCCAGGCTAAATATTTCTTCTTCCTTCAATGCTTCCTCTGTGTTTCAAACAACTTTTAGGATTACTCCTGGAAATACTGATTAAGGTAAGAAACATATTTGGAGGCCATTTCTCTTGATACTGAAATCACACCATGCTAGTGAATTGTGAAATGAGGTAGCTGTCCTTACACCAGAAAAGTAGCTTATTTTTGTCCTTCCTTCCTTCCTTCCTTCCTTCCTTCCTTCCTTCCTTCCTTCCTTCCTTCCTTCCTTCCTTCCTTCCTTCCTTCCTTCCTTCCTTCCTTCCTTCCTTCCTTCCTTCCTTCCTTCCTTCCTTCCTTCCTTCCTTCCTGTATATCTGCTGTACATATACAACATAGGAATTGAAGACATTAGATTCAGGATCATTACACTTCATACCAATATATCAAATTCTTTTAAAATGTATATTTTTAATTTTTTCATAGCATAGATCAATGTATATATTACACAAAAAAAACCCTGCAAAATTGAAGGTCATCATACCACTATGAATACAATTGTAACAAGTGGCCTTCTGAATGTTGCCATGGGAATGCTTTCTATTGCTTGAGCTCCTGAAGAACGACTATTCTTATGAAAATGCAAATTGATTCTGTCACTGTCTGGGTAATCAAAATCTACTGAGTGCCAAAAATATGTAGTGTTACTTCTATAGCTTTACGATCAAGCAGCTCTCATTCATCCCAAACAATTACTTCGCTTTTGGCTTTCTTCAGCATTTTGATGCATCCACCGAGAGAAGAACGCTTAGAAAGATAATATTCAGCACTTCTTTGTAATGCAATCTGATTTGTACCTTTTTTTAATTATTATTATAGAATCATATAATGTATGAGTGGGAAGGGATCTTCTAGGTCATACAATTCAACTTCCTGCTCAGTGCAGGAATCCACCAAATCTTCCCCAACAATGGTCACACAGCCCCCATTTGAACATCTCCAGTGAGGGGGACTGCACCATTGTTCCAGGCAAATGATTACATGTCATCACCAAAAAATCTGTCCTGAAATTGAGCCTAGATCTCCTTTCTTTTAGTTTTAATCTGTTGGTCTTTGTCCTGCCCTTGATTTCAACAAAGAGCAGATCTTTCCCATTTGCATGAGACAGCCTTTTAGATATTTCTACTCCGCAATCAAATCTTCTCTTAACTTTCTCTTGTACAAGCATGTGTATCTTTAACAATTCCTCACAGAGCTTTGTTTCCACCCCTCTCACTTTACTGGTAGCTCAAAGATCAAAGATGAACAGTGTAATGAACCATTAGAATACAGCCACATTTTTTTTTTAGCATAGCTAGACATTGTTTTCTCTCAACAGTGGATGTACTTACAACTTCAGATGTTGTAAGGCATTTATCTCCATTGGCAGATTTCAGGTGACATTAAGAATGGCAGAATGGAGGGGAAAATGAAGTAATCCAGATTTCAATTGCAATCTATATTAGTATGGGAGAAAATAAAATGGTTTCCATTTGCCCACTATAGTATGTTAGTGCATCAATATATATCTATATATCGATGTTCCATTTATTTATTTATTTACTTCAGATGTGGGTAATTTATTTGAATATAAATAACTTACAAAAAGCTGGCATGTAAATAAATATAAGAATAGTGATACTACAATTCAAATGCTGGATGGGACAGTTCTGCCAGTAAAAGCATTCAGCCAAATGCATAGTGATGCTTATGAGATAGGAATTATACAGAACCATATAAAGCTGTTGTTGTTTCTGATGAAGTTAGTTTCTCCTGGAAGTAGCAGTGCACATGATGGCTGATGCTACTGGCAGGATATGCTTTTGTGTTTTCTTCCATAGGTAATAGAATGCATAATGGCTTCAATAAGATGTAATGATGGATCTGATATTTATTTTTCCCAACGGTTATGTTAATCCACCTATGAGTCCAAGGATTGTCTGATACAATGACAAAATTCTCATGTAATAGCTAATAGCAGCCTGATATCCATCATGCTTAAACTTCCAAGTCTCAGAGAACAACATGCTTCCTTCATGCTGTTCCTTCATTCTGCATTGTCTATAACACAAGCTCCTACTCCTGGTCCACTATGGCAGAAAACATAATTGCTCATGCCTTTTTAGACTTTTTTTCAGCAACCATTGCCAGCAGCTGTGGTCTGATTCTGTACACCTGTGATGACCAAAGGACCAGGTGACCAAGGATCAATACAGGTTTTATTCCCACCATCCCAAAGAACCAATTTGGTCCTAACTTGCCCCTGTGATAATATTATGCAATTTTCAGCTCAGTTAACAAAAAATACATCCTGAAAAAAGAAAATAGTAAAGGGTTACCTTAGGTTTACTCTGCCCAGGATTAATAAGCAGAGTCCTATATATTTTAGAAGCACTGTTCAATCAATTTTCCAAGGTCTTCTATTCCTAGTTTCTGTCTTATTTGGTTACAGTGATCTCCTGGTAGTATTTTAAGCTGTTGAATTGCTGGTTAAATATCATCAGGAGGCATCCAGGACCAAAGGCATCTGTTTTGCAAAACATAACCTGCTACACAATTCTGCTGTTCCAAGACTGACCAGAAAGCCAGGAGAGCATTGTGAAGAAAGTACCCACTCTCCCACTTTGCCATATGCTAAAGCTCTGTTAAGATCTCTGTGGATGTTGTTTTGTGATGACGATGATAACCTTTTGACACGATGCCAGTTGTAAGCATCCGTGTGCTCTGCCTTGTTAGAAAGAAGCTTTAGCTTTACGTACTTTAAAAGTAGTGCTCCCACTACCAAAAGAAAGAAACCATCAAGAGCACTGAAGAGTGCTATCTGCCACATTTAAGTGCTATTTTAGAATGGAAGCAGATGCAATTTTTGACTCCTTGGCTCATATTTGGAT
The DNA here is from genome assembly GCF_035149785.1 of Candoia aspera. Taxonomy (NCBI): domain Eukaryota; kingdom Metazoa; phylum Chordata; class Lepidosauria; order Squamata; family Candoiidae; genus Candoia; species Candoia aspera. The sequence continues at coordinate 108,185,525 of NC_086153.1, read as the reverse complement.
TTATTTGTCCAAGTCCCTGGGTACTGCTTGTATGCTGTATTCATTTTGTTCTCTTTGTTATCCATGCCACTGCATTCTGGACCAACTGGAAAATGTGGAATTCCAGCACTATAATACAACCGCATATTGGCAATCTTTACAGAGGGCAATGAATGGAAAAATTAGAAATGGTGTGGGAGCAGCTCTTTCTTACTTATGTCAACCAATAGCCATGAGTCCAATTTCTTTTGTGCTCATGTTTCAATGGATTAAGAATGATTTAGTGCAGTGCAGAGGCTTAAAGCTAAATCATCCCATTTGACATGACTTAGAAAAGGTGAAACCTTCCCAACTTTGGATAAGCTTGTATGGAAAACATGCATATGGCAGAGAATTCACCATCCCAAGAAAATGGGTGAAGCATATCAAAGAACTAGCCAGATTGTTAAGAACTATCTGCTACTCAAAAGGTAGAACTTAAATACCACAGAACAGTCTTAACTATATTGTTTACCTGTTACATATGAAGAAAAGATTGCATCTGACCCTCCATAATCACGATTATTTTTCCTCTTAGAAATCTACAGGAAAGTTTTCCAGCTTTTATAGCTGTCAGATGGAGGATGAAAGGAAGACTCCTGGAAGGTGAAATATTTGTCCCCAAGCTTCATTGTCAGCCAACTCAAAGACAAAGGAGAAAGGAAGTATCCATTTTTCTGAACCTTTTGACTGAAGAGTGAAAAGGTCCTAAGCTCACCTTTAAGTAGCTGAATGAGCAACTTCTTCATCTTAGACCTGATCTACAATAATTTAGAAAAAGATCTTTTAGATATCACTGGCTTATACTTTTTCTAGAAATGTTGGTAGGTTTTTTGACAGTTCAGCTTCTTTTTGTTCTGAATAGATTTGTGGTGGTGGTGGTAGTGGTGATGATGATGACTGTGCATTCAAGTCAGTCTTGACTCCTGGAAACTGCCTGGAAAATTCCCTGCAGTTTTCTTGGCAAGACTTTCAGATGGTTTGCCATTGCCTGCTTCCTAGGGCTGAGGGAGAGTGACTGGCCCAAGGTGACCCAGTTGGCAAGAAATGCAACTTTAGCAAATTAATGACTTACAGTATTTGTGCCAGCATATTCCTTGTGACCACAAAATGCCCTCCAAATCATATATGGTTAATCACTTTATTTTTTCTGTAAAAATTGTATTAGATTTCAAGCAAAGATAAAAACTACAGAAAAGCAAAAGATTACAAAAAGAAAAAAGAAAAAAACTAAAAAAGTGTGAAAACACAAGAAAAAAATAATTTTAAAGATAACGTAAAGAGGTGACATCCAACTTCTAACAGCAAGATTATACAACAATTTCCATAATCAATCCATTGTTGTTGTTTGTTTAGTCGCTTCCAACTCTTCGTGACTTCATGGACCAGCCCACGCCAGAGCTTCCTGTCGGTCGTCAACACCCCCAGCTCCCCCACGGATGAGTCCGTCACCTCTAGAATGTCATCCATCCATCTTGCCCTTGGTCACCCCCTCTTCCTTTTGCCTTCCACTCTCCCTAGCATCAGCATCTTCTCCAGGGTGTCCTGTCTTTAATATCATTCCCTCAAGTGAGCAGTCTGGCTTTATTTCCTGGAGGATGGACTGGTTTGATCTTCTTGCAGTCCAAGGCACTCTCAGAATTTTCCTCCAACACCACAGTTCCAAAGCATCTATCTTCCTTCGCTCAGCCTTCCTTATGGTCCAGCTCTCGCAGCCATATGTTACTACTAGGAATATCATTGCTTTAACTATGCGGACCTTTGTTGTCAGTGTGATGTCTCTGCTCTTAACTATTTTATCGAGATTTGTCATTGCTCTTCTCCCAAGGATTAAGCGTCTTCTGATTTCTGGACTGCAGTCAGCATCTGCAGTAATCTTCGCACCTAGGAATACAAAGTCTTTCACTGCTTCTACATTTTCTCCCTCTATTTGCCAGTTATCAATCAAGCTGGTTGCCATAATCTTGGTTTTTTTGAGGTTTAGTTGCAAGCCAGCTTTTGCACTTTCTTCTTTCACCTTCATCATAAGGCTCCTCAGTTCCTCTTCGCTTTCAGCCATCAAAGTGGTATCATCTGCATATCTGAGATTGTTAATGTTTCATCCAGTGATTTTAAATCCAGCCTTGGATTCCTCAAGCCCAGCATGTCACATGATGTGTTCTGCATACAAGTTGAATAGGTAGGGTGGGAGTATACAGCCCTGCCGTACTCCTTTCCCAATCTTAAACCAGTCCGTTGTTCCGTGGTCTGTTCTTACTGTTGCTACTTGGTCGTTATACAGATTCTTCAGGAGGCAGACAAGATGACTTGGTATCCCCATACCACTAAGAACTTGCCACAATTTGTTATGGTCCACACAGTCAAAGGCTTTAGAATAGTCAATAAAACAGAAATAGATCTTTTTCTGAAACTCCCTGGCTTTTCCCATTATCCATCGGATATTGGCAATTTGGTCCCTAGTTCCTCTGCCTTTTCTAAACCCAGCTTGTACATCTGGCAATTCTCACTCCATGAATTGCTGAAGTCTACCTTGCAGGATCTTGAGCATTACCTTACTGGCATGTGAAATGAGTGCCACTGTTCGATAGTTTGAACATTCTTTAGTGTTCCCCTTTTTTGGTATGGGGATATAAGTTGATTTTTTCCAATCTGATGGCCATTCTTGTGTTTTCCAAATTTGCTGGCATATAGCATGCATTACCTTGACAGCATCATCTTGCAAGATTTTGAACAGTTCAGCTGGGATGCTGTCATCTCCTGCTGCCTTGTTATTAGCAATGCTTCTTAAGGCCCATTCAACCTCACTCTTCAGGATGTCTGGCTCTAGCTCACTGACCACACCGTCAAAGCTATCCCTGATATTGTTATCCTTCCTATACAGGTCTTCTGTATATTCTTGCCACCTTTTCTTGATCTCTTCTTCTGTTAGGTCTTTGCCATCTTTGTTTTTGATCATGCCCATTTTTGCCTGGAATTTACCTCCGATGTTTCTAATTTTCTGGAAGAGGTCTCTTGTCCTTCCTATTCTATTGTCTTCTTCCACTTCCACACATTGCTTGTTTAAAAATAATTCCTTATCTCTTCTGGCTAACCTCTGGAATTTTGCATTTAATTGGGCATATCTCCCCCTATCACTGTTGCCTTTTGCTTTCCTTCTTTCTTGGGCTACTTCTAGTGTCTAAGCTGACAGACATTTGCCTTCTTGGTTTTCTCTTTCTTTGGGATGTATTTTGTTGCCGCCTCCTGAACAATGTTGTGAACTTCTGTCCAGAGTTCTTCTGGGATCCTATCTACTAAGTCCAGTCCCTTAAATCTATTCTTCACCCCCACTACATATTCCTTAGGAATATTAGTGAGCTCATATCTAGCTGATCTGTGGGTCTTCCCTAATCTCTTTAGACTGATCCTAAATTGTGCAAGAAGAAGTTCGTGATCTGAACTACAGTCAGCTCCAGGTCTTGTTTTTACTGACTCTATAGATGTCCACCACCTTTGGCTGCAAAGGATGTAGTCAATCTGATTTTGGTGTTGTCCAATCAATCCCTTACTCTATATCAAACCAAAATCCCATTATTTCTATAAATCATTCCATTAGCACATCATGAAAGTCACTAAATACAATTGCTTCTTCCCCTTATATTAAAAGAAAAAGAAATATATAAACCAGATAATCAATTTCTCCCCCCCCAAAAAACATTTATTTAATTATTTCCATCCTACAACTCTTCTATACATTTCTGTCCACTATAATAAAAATCAAACTAAAAAAACATTCAAATTGTCTGCTCTTATAATTAATAATACTACAATTACAACAATCTTAATTCTTTTAAACCTAAAACCAAACATTTGTTGTTTATACCTTAAGTCAAACAAGCCTTAAAAGCAATTCAAATGAGCATTCTTAAATCCTTATCCCACTTCAAAATATACCAAAGCATTTACATATCTCCACATTATACACAACACATTTTTCATTAAAAAAAATCAAACAGCCCAACTGCCCCCCTTAAAAACTCTGACTTCTCAGCAGAAAACCTCCCATAGAAAAAAACCTCTTCCTTCCCATAACTTTCCATCAGAAAAACAATTCCATTTATGGTTTGCGATTCGATATGTCCCTTTAATACCTTCAGCTCCACAATCTGGTCATTGTCTGGCAGTTCAGCAAAAGCTTCAATCTTGCTGTCAGTAGAAACATTTCTATCTTTGTTGAGCTCCTCAACTTCTTCCATGACATCCCCAGCCAGATGACGCATTTTAAAGCTGATGTTTTCTACAATGTCCTGAATATCTTGCATAATAGCTTGACAGGATCAAAAAAGATCTTTTTAAGCTCACAATGGAACTCTGAGAAAGTCTGCTTGAAATCTTCCATGTCTCAGGCAGTAGATTATGGCATCCCACCCCCCCCACCCCCCAGATACCTGACTAGTGAAAGTAGGAGTTAATGGAAAATTTCTGACACAAGTGGAAATATGCTAATGGGCAGCTCCCAGGGAAAGTGGAAACAGAAAGCTGAAGATTCAAAACAGCAGATTCAACATGTAGCAAAATATTCTTCAAATTCAGTACAGAAATAATAGCAGGGAGGCAATTATTTATTCTCAATCCTCCTTAGTATCTGGATGGGAAACAAGCCAAAACTTTAAAAGATTTTTAAAAAAAATTAATCCAGAAATATTGATGAGCACCAAGAGAGATTGTTTCTCCTTGCTGTAGAAAGCCTCTCTTAGGGTACATAAACTTTATATATATATATATATATATATATATATATATATATATATATATATATATATGTATGTATGTATGTATGTATGTATGTGTATGTGTGTGTATGTATGTATGTATGTATGTATATATATATATTTATATATATATATAAATAAATAAATTGAGTGATTTAGAAATGGGGTGGCTGATCTTAGTGTCCCTTTAAGGCTACAGTGCAGCTTGGAAATAGTGACATCCAAGCCTCCTGGCATCTCTTACCAGATTCGCGCAAAAGCTGTTTGCAATCCTCTGGCTACAAGGTGCTGTTCTGGAGGACAGATGGGATGATCCTGAGTGATTTCTATCCATGAAAACATTCCAGGGCTTCAGGGAAAACCTGCCTGAGCCCACAAGAAAACTTCCATGTTGTCAGTTCTGCTTGCGGCGCCCGTGAGCACAGCTGTTCAGATTACCATATTCCCACCAGAAGTCAGTTAATCACTTTATTTTTTGAGACCAATCTTTTTAATATCACCCTAACACCCGCTGGAAGAGTTCCATTTTCAGCTGCTTTAGGAGGGCATTTAAAATAGGAGCTAACCAAATTTCCAGTGGAAGGCCATTCCAAAGGGCCAGCCTTGCTACTGAGAAGCAGCACCTCTGGGCTTTGCCTCACCTTGGCTCTCCTGAAAGTGGTCAACTGCAAGCTGCTTTCTCTGGAGAGTTCAAATTGGTTGGGCCAATTCTAAGGGGAGAATGCAGTCTTAAAGATATCCTGATGCCAAGCCATAAAGAACTTTATAGGTCAAGACCAGCACTTTCAATTCTACCCAGAAGCTTACTGGTTAGCACAGCAGTATGATATACTGTGCTCCCACATGGGCCACTGCCCTGTGGACCAACTGTGGCTCCTGAGTGTGCTTTAAAGGCAGCCTCATATAGAGTGCGTTGCAATATTCCACATGGGTGATAAGGGCATTAATCCTCTCATCCCAGAAGGGGATGTAACTGGTATACCAATTGAAGCCAGGCAAAGGCCACTGGCAACCACCAGGAGAATCCATGTGTCCAAGAGAACCTCTAGCTTGCAGTTCTGCCCCTTTCTCATCAAGAGACACTGCTAGAGCAGATCGAGTACCTCAATGGGCAGACAGTAACTCCATCTTGTTAGGGTTCAATTTAATTTGTTCTCTCCCATCTAGACCCTCACAGCCTCCAGGCACTGGGACAAGACATTGTCAACCCCCATAGACTATTAAGAAAAATAGCACGATTGATAGTAATTGAAGGCCACTGAGAGGTCTAAAGGGACCAGAACAGGCACATTCCATCCATACAGCTTACAACAAAGGTCATCCACTAGCATAACCAATGCCCATCCTGAATCCTGATTGGTGAGGATCCAGATGATCCATTTCTTTTTGAGATGCTGAGTAGCTGATCCCTCACCACCATCTCAACAGCCTTCCTAAAAAGGAAGAACAGAGACGACCACTGGTCTAACATCACTGGATCCAGGGAGAACCTCTTAGGGAAGACACAACTTTCTCCAGAACTGTTGGGAGCATCCACTTCTACAGTGAAGCATTAACAATCTCCAGGATCCTGGGAACTACCCTACCCCCCCACTTAGACACATACACACACAAACACACACAAACGCACTCCTAACTACTTGAAGGAGCCAGGGCGGGGGGGGGGGGGCAAGGATGTAGCCTGCACGTGGCAGAGGACATCCTAAAGACCACTCTATTTACTTCATCAGAGATGACAGGCTGAAATGAATCCCAGGTAATATGGCAAGATGACACCCCAGTCATCACCTTAGGCCCTGCCAATGTAAGGTCAAGATTCAAGCAGATCTGAGTTACTTTGCCAGCAAAATGAGCTAACAAGTCACAGCAGCTAGGCAGAAGCTTTTGCAATCAGCTCTCTCCCAGCAGGAACAAGGCCTAATCAAGGTTGCTTGGTGAAAATATGTCAGTGCAGTAAGAAGCAGTGACAACACTTTACCTCTCTTATAGCCACAGAGTATGCCCAAACATGTAACAGTCAAAAATGAGCAGGTTAAAATATTGTGGGATTTCTGAATACAAACTGATAAAGTCTTGGCATATAACACACCAGGTTTAACTCTGGTTGAAAAGAAGGAAGTGTGGATGTGGCAATACCAGGGGATAGTAGAATAGAAGACAAAGAATTAGAGAAGATTATAAAGTATCAAGATCTGAAAACTGAAGTTGAAAGATTATGGCATAAACCGGCTGTGGTAGTCCCATTCCCAATGCCATGTAGAGCTTTATAGGTGGTGACCAACAACTTGAATTGTACCCGGAAGCAAACTGGCAACCAGTGCAGCTTGCGAAGCAGAGGTGTTTCATGGGCATACTGAGGCATGTCTATCACTGCCCACTTCATTGCATTCTGGACCAGCTGAACCTTCTGGGTGGTTTTCAAGGGCAATCCCATGTAGAAAGCATCGTAGTAGTCAAGCTGTGAGGTGACCAGGATGTGAGTGACTGTCTGAACGGCCCCTTTCATAATATATATGCCTGCCTAGTCAGATTTGGTTTTTGTCTTTCTCCACGAGCACTCTAAGCTAATGCACTTCCCTATCCATGAGGTTGATATTGCCTCTTCCCCTGTCCCATATCCACATTAAGGGTGGATGTTTGGTACCGGCTAGTGGCATTAGGTGAGAAGAGAGGAAACAAAGCCAGGAGCATCCACCAATTTCTGTCCTAAATATACCCTGTACAGTGAAATTAAGGAGAACACAATTTGTTAGTATCCTGCCTATGGCAGTATATGGACTATCAACAGGAGCAACAAATATTATGCTGGTATAGTTCTTTGCCAGCTCAAGGACTGGTAGAAAGCTATTTAACATAGCCCTAGACCCAGTATATGTATTTACTCTTGAAGATACATGGTAATGTACAGCATATTGTCCTTGAGCAGGACAAATTTGAATGATGTTCCTGGATCCTGCAGATGGATCCATCACAGTTCAGATTCCCTCTCTGCAATGAATCTATCTGAAGGTAATCTAGGGTCTGGAGAATAAAAGAACTGAAAAAAGAATGTGTAAAGATCTTTAATTTTGTAGAAATATATTTTTAACAAGATGTGCGTTATGGACAGAATTGATTAACTTACAGCAGGCTGATTCAAATACAGTACTTTCCTATTGAAAGTCTGAAGATTACACTAGTGTAGCATGAAGATCTTTGTAACTCCTTTGGTGCTATTTTTAATCGACTTTAGAAGATAGTCCAATTTCTCATAAAATGTCAAATTGCTGCATATATGATTGGGGAGGGGTGTGGGGGGCAGCAGCTTTTCTCTGGCTTCCTTCAATAATGGGAAACAGTACCCTTTAAAAATGACTTCTGTGGGCCCATCAAACCTTTCACCTTTTAGAAAGGTATTTAATAACTTTATTATTCTGAAATAAGAAGTACCATCTAGCAATTTGCAAGCTTGGATAACAAATCTCTGATAACACGAAGAGTCGGAAGCGACTAAACGAATAAACAACAAAACCCATGATGAATGGGTGTCTTTCACAATTTAACATTAATCTGCTTCTGCATTCATTTTAAGATATATTGGTAGTATGAACAGAGATGCTATATGGACAATATGAGTAATCAAGTTTATTTTCATCATACTTATTAACCTAACAAACATAAAAATCCAATCCCTAGACAGCTCGAATTTGAAAGTCAAGCTTTCATTGTTAGTTGCTATCCATTTTTATGCTCTTCATTGAGCTTGGCAAGTACATTTGCTAAAGATTAAAGTGAAGCTATTTTGTAGCAAGAAGTAACATCATTTTGCTAATCAGTTTTCCTGACATCTATGACCTCCTAATTGGAAAATCTCAGTAGGAACATGGGAAAGTGAGCATGTTTCTCTTCCTAGGATGGCATCAGAATTATTGTTTTCTTTTTATCATATTTTTGGACGGTTTCTGTGTCCTATTAATCAAATTACATGAAACAAAAAGTGTTCTATATCTTTATATAGCAGTATTTTAAAGGTATGCTAAGGTAGTTTTAAAATGCAATCCACTGCCTAGAAGTCAGCCTCTTGATCTCAATTCAATTTATTCACAGTTAAATATGTATAAGATTAAGACCACAGGGAGCAGCATTATACTGAACCATTGGTCCATCGAGTTCAGTACACTGATTTGTAGTGCTTCTTCAAGGTTTTCAGCAGCAACTGAAGCTGGGGCCTTCTGCAGGCAAAGGTATATTTCCAAGAGTTGAAGAAGGGAATTAAACCAGAATAAGTTGATCCTATCAATCTCTTGTGCTTTTCCTACTATTTGCTTTCCTTTCTCCTTATCCTGTCTATCTTCATAGACATCATTTGCCATTAAACCAATTATATCCTTCCATTAAATGGGATTTTCTGACATATCATTTAACACAATTAATGAGAAGATTTGTTATTATTCTGAAATATTGCCAAATTCAAACTATTTTGCTGTCCTAAGTGAAATAGTGGCTTCTACTAGGGGAAAGTGGACAACTTGCTTTCCTCAAAGATGTTCCCATTTAAAGTATGTTTGTATAAGAAGGAAAACAGATTGCAATGAAGAAAAATAGACTTTGAGTTGAATTACTACCATAATTTAGATTCTGCTGCTTCTGGTGCTGGGAAGTTTACAGGTTATAGTTTTCAAGGCACCTGCCAGATCCCTGCCCTCCTATTTATAAATTATTGAAACCTCAGAAGTTCATGAAATCTCTTAAGATTTTATATGAGCAGTGAGGATCTTTTGAGTTTTTGGTTGAATTGCAAGTTCTCTCACAAAAATTCAGTTTCTTGTACTTCTTTTCTTTTATTTTGCATACGTACTATGTCAAGCCCCAGAAAAGTTGCTGCTTCCTTTTTGTGGTTTGGTGGGTGGTGAGCAGCAATGGAATTTTCAATAAAAGATTTTCAATAGAAATCTTGCAGCAGAAGATTTTCAAATTAGTTCTGCTTTTGATTAAAAGCCACAGCTACCTTTGGGCTTGAGTTGGGATTCCTGCCCATGATAACTTTGCTTCACTGGCAACTTTCTGACAGTTAATCATGCCTTATCATAAATCCTCTAGTTTATATATGAAACAAATTAATTTCATACACTTTGGAGCATGAAATCCTTCAGTTAATTAATAACAATTTACATTCACAGATACCCCTTCCTTCTAGCAATATATATACCCAGAAATTTTTATAGTAAGTTTTTTTGTGCTTGAGAAGTAAACAGGAAAAAATGACAGTTTGGCTTATAACCAGATGATAAGGTTAAGGATTAGGATAAGACGGTAATTTATATACCCAACTTTCTGCTTATCTTTCCTAATTCTGGCAGTGTTGACTGTTGACACCTTTTGAAATATGGGTGCCTTGTACTGAAGACTGTATTCCCTTCAAACTTTGCTAATTCAGTTCTGAAGTAGAGTTGTTGGAAATCAATTTGTGATTTGCATAGAAAGAATGTATTTCACCAATAAGTCAATTTTTTAGCCACTCCGGATCAAACTTACCTCCATGCATACAAAGTAATGGTCTCAGCCTGCCATTCCAAAGGAAGCAAGAAAGAAAGCAGAGGAGGGGGGAGAGAGAAGAGCCAAATTTAGATTTTTGGATTTGCTGAAAAGGAGCTGTATGTTACAATTCCCTGGATGTCTTGGTATCAGTCTCACAGGTGTGCTATAACATCTGTGAGATTGATATGTTAATAGAATATAAAAACAAACGTTAGATTGAGCTTCCAACTCTAGTTATCAAGGAACCAGGCCAGGCCTGACATTAAATACATCTTTATATTTAACATGTAGTGGATTTGATATTTTTTTTTAGACTCAAATTGCACTGACAGAGGGAGTGATCATTATTTGGATCTGAGCAACAATCCTCTGTGATATCCCTCTTCTGAAGCTAGTAACTGCATTGCAAAGGGGAAGCAAATACATTTATTTATTTATTTATTTATTTATTTATTTATTTAATGATTTATGTAGCTGTCCATCATGCAACTGTGACTCTGAATGGTGAATATAGGATAAAAAGAAAAAAGAAGCATCATAATAACATCATAATAGTGCCCAAGAAAATCTAAGCCAAATCATGCCAAATACTAAATCACATTGATGTGCTAACCCAACCTCCACACCTCACCTCCAACAGAACATCCAAGTCTTCAAAGACTTGCAAAATGCTAGCAGGATCAGGACCAGACAAATCTCAGGAGGTATGGTGTTCCAAAGGGCAGGTGCTACAAGATTAGTAGTACTTCCTTGGATAAAGCTATTTTACTTCTTGTTTTTCTCCTGAAAAATTGCAATAAAATTCAGCCATGGAGTTTCGGGAAAAGCATTGAAAATTCCTTCAGAGTATTAATGGATATAGAATACCCAGAAGGTATAGAAACTAATTTGAATCATAAATGCAATGTCAGGAGAATAACTCATCAAAGCCAGATAGCAAGCATGTTACTAATCCAGAACATCTCCAAGGTAGATACATTATTACAACAATATAATAAAGATGCTATTAAACATTAAGGCTTGGTATACCAGTTATGTTTTAGTTTAATAAAAATAATGAAAACCAATGAAAAAAGAAATTCTGTCAAATCATAGGAAGAGGAAGAAGAGGAATGGCAACAGCAGCAAGTGGGAGAGAACTGAACTGAGTGTGGTTTTGTTGCTGAAGGCTTGTTAGTTCAGGTGCAGTGCTGAGGAACATTGCTGAAGAAAGGTGTTGGGTGAAGACCAACATGTCCTCTAGTAGAGGCTGAAGATGATGGAAAATAAGAGACCCACCACCCAGCTAAAAGCCAACTGCCAGACTGAATAACAGAGATAAACTGTGGACCAGTATCTTTAAGCCCTTTCTTAATTCTAGGTGGTAGTAATTAGTGTTACAGAATGCTGGGAAAGCCTTTAGCCCAGGAGAGATCAGAAAAGTCACACACCAGGCATTTCTATAAAAATAATTTATTTACAGAAAGCAAAACAAAAGCAAAACATATTTAAAGGACTTAGCTCTCATTGAGAGCAAGCCTGGCTTGCTACATATCGGCAGAGAGAGAAAAAGAGGAAGTAAGAAACAAGTCCGGGCAGGTTCCTCCCTCCAGGCGATTTGCATCAAGCACGTGAAAGGAGACAATCAAATACAACCTCTTCACCCAGCTAAAATGATTAGGTACAATAGCAGTCTTAATCGTTAGTAGGGAAACCTCAACACTCCCCTTTTTACACTATAGATTAAGATGCAAACCAATCTTCTCTGACAACTTTATATGTCTTTCCATTCACATTACTTTACCATTATCTCCCCTTTGGTTTAACAGAAAGCTACCATTCTTCTTCCTGTGTTTTTTCCAAACCTAGGTTGTTATAATTCCAAGGCTTTTTAATGTGAAATGGCTTTTCATGCAGGCTTCAAAATCAAGCCTTTGTTTTTCTGTTGATGTGAACAGCAGCAAATCATCAACATAAATGCACAGATACATACAGCCTTGTTTGTCTTTCTTCATATATACACAGGGATCTGCTTTTCCTTTTTCAAAGCCAAAATTCTGCAGTTTTTCATCTACTTTTTGGTTCCAGGATTTAGCAGCTTGTTTTAACCCATAGATTGACTTCTGCAGTTCACAGACTAGATTCTCCCCTTTTTCATAGCCAGGGGGTTGCTGCATGTATAATTTGTGATCTAAATCACCATAGAGAAATGCAGTCTGAATGTCATAGTGGTTAACTGACATTCCTTTTAGTGCAGCAACTTTTAACAGTAATCTAATTGATTCACCTTTAGTAACTGGTGCAAAAGTCTTGTCAAAGTCTAAATCTTTCCTTTGAGTGAACCCTTTTGCAACCAACCTTGCTTTATTTTTGGATTTTGCCATCAGCATCCCTTTTCAGTTTGAAAACCCACCTACAACCCAGACAGCGTTCATTGGGAGGTAGATTTACCAGTTTCCATGTTTTATTTTCTTTCAAGGATGCTAATTCCTGTTGCATGGCAGAATGCCAATTTTGTGCAATCTCAGGTGGTAAAGCATTCACTTGTTCTAAAGACTCAGGTTCTGTGAATATGTGAAAAGCCTTTACTGTTTCAGCCTGAAAACGTGATGGAGGAATGCCTTTATTACTCCTCTGAGATCTGTGAGGTAATACAGGGCTTAAATTTGGACTCCTATCACTTTCCTGAGAAGCATCTGTCTCATCAGACAGATCTTCAGTTTGCTTTTCTGGTTTAATGTCCTCATCAGGCAAAAGATCACCATCAGCAAGTCCTTGCTGTTCTCTTGTGGTGGTCAGATCAACTGGAGAGCTAGAATTTAATCTCCCCCAGTTTTGTTCAGCAAAAGAAGCGCTTTTGCTAATTATTAATTTCTCTCCCATTATGAACCTGTAGCTCCTCTGGCTTTGTTCATAGCCAACAAAGATGGCTTTCTTTGTTGTGGGGCCTCCTTTCCTTCTCTGCTGTTTTGGAATGTGAACCCATGCAGTGCTACCAAACACTCTAAGATGGTTTACCTTTGGTTTCACACCATAAAACAAATGGAATGGAGTGTCCTGAATCACAGAGTTATACAATCTGTTTTGTACATAAGTGTCAGTAGATATGGCCTCTCCCCAGTACTTAAAAGATAATTGTGAATCTTTAAGCATGCATTCCATTGCATTTTGCAAGGTTCTGCCCTTTCTTTCAGCAACACCATTTTGCTGAGGGGTGTAAGGGTTAGAAATAATTTGTTCTATCCCTTTTTCCACTAGGAACCTTCTGAATTTGTGAGAAAGGTACTCTCCTCCTCTATCACATTGGAGTGCAGATACAGGCCTAGGGAATTTTCCATTTGCCCATGTCACAAAACTTTTAAATTTCTCAAATGCCTCATCTTTATGTTTTAAGATGTAGATAAATGTGTATCTTGAGAAATCATCAATGATGGTCATTGCATACCTTGCTTGCCCAAAACTTGGAGCAAAAGGACCAATAATGTCAGAGTGTACAATTTCCAAAGGTCTAGTTGTAAATCTGTCACTGTGCTTACTCACAGGAGCTTTTAGTGTTTTGCATTCTTTGCAAACTACACAGTCTAAGTATTTATCACAGGGTTTTATCTTTAGGTCAGCACACAGCTGTGGCATTTGTGCTATATACTTGAAATTAGCATGACCAAATCTCCTGTGCATCAGGTGTACACATTGGTCATGATATGGAGTGTTGCCAACTGCAGCTTTGCAGCTTGGCTTCCTTGCATTTTGCACAATGTACAAGGAGTCTTTTAACATACCAGTAGCACACAATTTCCCATTTTTTCATATCTCACAACCATTTTTCTTAAATGTTATGATATACCCTGTTGCAGCCAATTGTGCCACAGATAAAAGATTTGATTGTAAATTTGGCACATATAACACACCTTTTACAGTTTCTCCTAAGCAGGATAAATACAAGTTACCTTGTCCCATAATTTTGGTCACAGACCCATCAGCCAAAGATACACTTTGTCTTTCAGTTTTAGACAGTGATACAAAAGAGCTTTTACAATTACATAAATGACAATTGGCCCCAGAATCTAACACCCATACATCAGAATTACCCTTCTCAGCAACCTGTGCAATTTGGGTTGTCTGAAGAGCCTTCTTCTGTGTTGCCCTTGTGTTCTTCTTGTCTTTCTACTCTTGGGTCTCATGGCACAGTCTCTTTGCAAATGTCCAGCTGAACCACAAGTGAAGCATCGCTGGCTGGCTAGCGCTGTGGCCTCAGGTTCCTTTCCCTTCTTTTCCCTCATTTTCTGGTATTGCAGCTTTCCAGAAGAGATGGGGGGGATCTTTCCTCTCTCTTCTCCCATTCAGCGAGTAAGCGCTGTGTAACATACGATGGGGTGAGGTCTGCTTCAGGCATAGCCTCCAGGGTACAAATCAGCATGTCTCATGTTTTATTCAGTGAGGACAGGAGAATATAGGATTTTGTGAGAGGTGTAAATTCCATCCCTCTCTCCTGCAACTCAACAAACAGCTGCTGAATATAATGCAGGTGCTCAGGAAGGCTATCTCCTTCTGCAAGGTAGGCTCTGTACAGCTTTTTCGTCAGGGTAACTTTACTCCCTGCTGTTGCCTTTACATATAAGTCTCTCAAAGCATCCCAAAGTTGCTTTGCAGACTGCATGCCTCGCACGTGGACTAGCTGATTGTCCTCAACTTCCAGGATAATGGTGGCTCTAGCCCGCTCATCCTGTCTCAGCCATTCAGCACTGGGATTTTGCGGGGTTTGCTCACCAATTGGCAGCCAAAGATTCTCTCTGCGAAGATACATCTCCATCTTCAGGGCCCAATTCAAATAGTTGGTCTCTGATAGGCGCTCCAGAGGCATCGCTGAGGGCTGGGAGGTAGCCATGGCTTCTTCCTTCTTTTGCAAGTCACCTCAGCTAGCTTCTTTGTCCTGTAGACCGGCAGTTGCTGGAAAATCTCCAGGTGGCTCCAAAGAAAATCTTCACAGGTCTTTGCTACCTGCCTTCACAGGTCTTTGCTACCTTACCTATTGTGCATGAGGTGTGGAGCTGATCTCTCTTTTCTCTCTGGGTTTTACTGGGCTGCTCACTGGGCACATAACCTGTTGCAGAATGCTGGGAAAGCCTTTAGCCCAGGAGAGATCAGAAAAGTCACACACCAGGCATTTCTATAAAAATAATTTATTTACAGAAAGCAAAACATATTTAAAGGACTTAGCTCTCATTAAGAGCAAGCCTGGCTTGCTACATATCAGCAGAGAGAAAAAAAGAGGAAGTAAGAAACAAGTCCGGGCAGGTTCCTCCCCCCAGGCGATTTGCATCAAGCAAGTGAAAGGAGACAATCAAATACAACCTCTTCACCCAGCTAAAATGATTAGGTACAATAGCAGTCTTAATAGTTAGTAGGGAAACCTCAACAATTAGGGTATTTAGAATCATGGATATATACATGCTTAGAGAAGCCTTAGGCAGCAGAATTCACTAGAAGGAAAGAGAAATTAGTTACAAGGCATGTTAGATTTTGGGCCAAGGCTGCACTCCGTTCTTTGCATCTGATCAGTGTGGCCAGGAGAAGGTGGCAGAGCTCAGGCCTGGCTTGGATATCTATAAATAATCTTGTGGCTGGAAAGCGACACTAGATGCTGTCTGTTTAATAAAGGGCTGGGGTGACGGAGTTTGAAGTGTCTTCTACTGAGTTTTCTATCAGATTCTGAGAACCCACAGAAAAGCTCAGTTAAGTCTATCCTTGGACATTTTTATGCTCCCTTGTAGTCTGATCTTACAGTGTCAGCATCTGAGAGCAGAGGAAGGAGGCTTGTCTGAATAGGTTGTGGGGTTGCAGGATTCAGGTATCTCCCAGTTGACAGAGATGTCCAAACATCTAACTGACAGGGGTGGGAGAGGAAGAAGATGGTTGTTTCTTTTTTTCTTCCCATTCTGCCGGCATGATTCATCCATCTGCAAACCTATTAGATGCATCAATGAATTTTCTCTGTAGCGCTCAAATCCTATGCATCTTGAATAAAAAGTAAGACTCACTGAGTACAATGAGACTTGCACTAATATAAGTACTCAACTGATTTAAATAATAAAGAGGTTCTGTTGGAATGAATAGAGAAGGAATAATGGAGAGTGTCTGCTTTAACACAAAGAAAGATAAGCTTTCAGGAACCAAGGGCTGCACTTGGCAAGAACTGGGGATCAAGAGCTACAGCAGGCAGGAGTGGGTGGGTGTCATGTTCACCATTTCAATGTGCATTGTACAT
Source organism: Candoia aspera (assembly GCF_035149785.1). Taxonomy (NCBI): domain Eukaryota; kingdom Metazoa; phylum Chordata; class Lepidosauria; order Squamata; family Candoiidae; genus Candoia; species Candoia aspera. The sequence goes on along the minus strand of NC_086153.1, from coordinate 108,168,995 downwards.
CGTAACGTTTCGCATGTCAAGTTGCTGACGCGTGTTCTGTTTGGGAGGGGCTGTGAGGACTCCTTCTGCTGGGTTTGTTATCTGTATTCAGGGGAATGGAATGTGTTTGGGTTATCTCGTGTGTTCAAGGTTTTCTTCCCAGGAGATCAGCAGAACTCGTTACCAGCATCTGGGGTGGGGAATTTGAAACAGTTTGGGCGAGGGGAGGGATTACGTTTGCACCAAGGGTTTTTAGTTTGTATTTGGTGTGCTTTTGTTCATTCTCAGCTTTCTTTGTCTTTGCATGCTATTCTTTAATAAACCAGATATTATTAAGCTCCTGCTTGTGAGTCTGAGTCTATTAGGATAGGCAATCATTACAGTGGGAGTGGAGATGCAAAGGACTAAATTCACAGAAGATATTCACTAAACAAAACAATGTCTAACTCAGTCTGGGCAGTTGTTCCACCTGAAACCAAATAGTAACCAAATGCTTTGATCTTCAAAAAAGTGTTTTGTTAATGACTTTTGTTGGCAAACATGCCATTAAAATTTAGCAACAGGATCAGAGGGGACTTGGGGATAGTACACAAAGTTCCTTAATTTATCCATTGAAAAGTTTATTCAGGTCCAGTCTAATTAAAATATTAAAAGGCTAAACTGCACCTAATTGCTGCAAATTATTTGAATAAATAAAAATCATTGGAAACTAAAAGACTAACATTATCCATGATTTTTCAGGAAAACAGCCTCAAATGATACTAGGAAAACTTGATTACTTTGATCAAAATTATGTAAATAAATCCTAATTATGAAAAAGTAATCTTTGTACAAATCCATGCTGAAAAAATGAGCCTTGATATAAATAGCAAGGATAATATTGGTAGAAAAGGATGATAGCTTTTTGAATGAGTAATTTAAGTGAAGATTAATCAGTCTTTGCTTCTTCTCAGCTTAAAAGCATGGAACCTTCTCTCCACCTTTTATTTCTTTTCATATGTGCTGTGTTACTGACAATCCAGTTACTCAAAATTGTATGGATAGGAGATTTGGGTAATAGGAGTAGGAGTGTATAACATGCATTGCTGAAGAGGTTTATTTAAGTGATGCTGAATATTGCCCTACTTTGATATCTTTTATGTTGGATTTTACTAGCATTTTCAAATCATCAAAGTGGAGGTTTATCATGCAGGCTTTCATGAACTAGGAGAAAAAAAAAACCTACTTTTTAATTGAACTTACTATTCCAGAAAAATCATACAAATGAAAAGAAGAGAAAGTAAAAACTCTAGAGAAATCTCCCTTCATAAACTTAGATGTTGCTGTGATTGTTGTTATAAAGCTACTAATGAGTTTATTGTGGTTTTACTGAACTATTACAAGTCAATCATGTAAATTTCAAATCCAATTTGAATCCAATCAGAATTTATTATTCTGATAGCAGAATATTGAAAGGGACCAGATAAAAATTATTTGTCAAAAAAATTGATGGAAAATTTTGAAGATAATGTCAAATAAATAAAATAAAATAAAATAAAAATTTCTTAGTCCAATGTCAGAGACTTGGTTTTCTTTCCTGATTCTGACCATAGTAAAGTGTTGCTGTTGTTGTCTTAGTGATCAGCTCTTTTAATCTTATATTTCACAAGCTCATATTTTGTTTATCATTTAGCAAAACAATAGATTAATGGAAGTATCATATTCAAAATTGGTTCACTGCTCACTCTCTAGCTCTCTGCTTTTTAAAGAATCTTTATAAAAATTATATTAATAGAGCCTTATTTTTCATATTTTCAAATATGACAGTGTATACAGAAGATACTTATGTCTTATTTAAATTCAAAACTAATTAATATCAAACTTTAAAGATATACAAAGCTTTCTATCACTGATTTACTGCTAATGGCTTATTTTCTAATAAATATGGCATGAGTACTCATCTGTTAAGAGAGCCAGTTTGGTGTAGTGGCATCAGACTAGAAACCGGGAGACGGTGAGTTGTAGTCCTGCCTTAGGCACAAAGCCAGCTGGATGACCATGGGCCAGTCACTCTCTCTCAGCCATAGGAAGCAGGTAATGGCAAACCACTTCTGAAATCTTACCAAGAAAACTGCAGGGACTATTCCAGGCAGTTGCCAGGAGTCAAGACTTACTCAAAGGCATAAAAAAAAAAGTCATTCGTTAAACATACTGTTATAGATACCTACTATAAAGTCAGCTGAATAATGTGCATGAAAGGCATGCTTCTTTCCAGATTTCAGAACTACTTTCTATGATAGGCAACAAAAGCCTAGTTACGTTGGGACCGAGGAGAATTTTTTTTTTCTCATTTTTAATTCAAATGTGCCCACTTCACATTGCCTATAGAAGCATTTCTTGAAATAGCACAGTTTGCTGCTACATGGTCTTGTCATATTCGTGTTACAATCAAATATCTTTTTAAAAAATGTCAGAAAAAATATTGTGAAAAATGTAAGGGCCCGAAAATTGTAGTAATGTCCATTTTCATTGATAGTATGGAATCCAAAGCAAACACAGAATGATTCAGTTCTATCAGCCCTATGTAGTATACTCATCATCACTGACATTTCTGTTTTCTGATAAGCACTGAAATAAAATACAATAAACATTATAATTCTTGGCAAGGCTCACACATTGTGGGACAAGACACTGACTTAGAACAGTCTACAAACACAGCCACTGTGATTTATAGAAGGACTACAAGATATGAGATACAAAAAACAGGATGATCGCTAGATAGCAGCAAAAATATATAAAATTCTTTACAGCCCAAATCAGGTTAATAAGCACTGGATGACTTTAAGAAACTATAATGCCACAGAAAAAGAAACTGTCATTAGTTTTCGGTATCTGTGGTGGTAGATAAGACTGACGAAATATTGTTTTTGCCTTGCGTTCATTTACCTGTGTTAAAAATCTCAAGAGAAAGAACTCTGTTGCTGATTTCCAAGTATATCTTCAAAATACATTAGATTACTTCAGCCACTACTCAAAATTAATGGCAGTTTTCAAAGACAAAAGAGAATAAAATCCATTATTCAAAGTGCAGTATTCTAATGTGTTAAATTAAAAGTAAAACAAAAGCAAAAACAAAAAAATGTTGAACCTGTAAACAGATTTGCAGCCCATATTTGGTAACCCTAGTTTATAGGTCATAGTTTATGGCTCAGCATATTGCATGTATCCACCCAATTGTGGTTCATTCAATAAACCATCTCTGATATATATAAACATACATACCAACCAATATATATTATATTAATTATATTAACTTCAAATAATAACTGACAACATATCAGCTCATTCTTTACCAAAAATAACCTCTGCAAGCTCAGAGGAAAGTCCAGGATAGATGGAGTGGCCAGTTTTCTAAGAATGTAATTTAAAAAAAAAATCAGATGCACAATTTTAATGTGATACAGTTAAAAGTGTTGTGATTTTATATCAACTAGAAAATACACTGTGACACAGAGTGCAAGGATAGTTGAAATATTTTGGTTTCAAAGCCTTATAGGCCAGAGAAAGCTGCTTCAGAAGGCACACAGATGGCTTATTAACCAGGTCTTCTTTATTATTGCAGTGAAATGTATTAAAATATATAATTGATCCTTCCCTATGATTGCTTAATCAAGTTGGAAATTGCTGCAATAGAAATGCCACTTAATTGCAGTGCTTAAAATCTGTACAGCATTATTTACATCCATATATGTCCTCTGCATCAGCCTGATATTTTAAACTCCTTAAAATCTTTAAAATTCAGTGTAGGACAGTTTATGGAAACTCACAAACAGATAGAAACTTCATTATTAGCTTAATGAGTTCTTTTACTATTAAGAATTGGCCATTTCCACAAAGGCCACAACTTTGGATTTCCTCCCTATTTAACGTTTTTATACCTTATTTTTATAAATTGGAGAAGTGCTGAATTTGTTACTTTGAGCATCTAGAAGAAATAGGGGTTATAACTATAGCAAACAAATAAGCAAACAATCAAATATTATGTATTCAATTTATATTCTGCTTTCTTCCCAAATACAGATAGTTTATATGATGACCATAGCTCATATATAAGAATATTTGAAATTGTGTAAATGGTCATGCCAGTCTCATCCTCCCATCTCCATTACAAAACTTCAGGCTAAAGAACAAAAACCCATCACTATCAGCAATTTTTCTTTTACATAGAGGAAGGGTCTGCATAAAGTCTAATATAATGTTGTTATCTTTTATTTTTTCTGTGAGAAATATAACAACCATAATATAATAAACAGAAGAATAAAAAACAAAAAAAACCCATCATGATAATACAAGCAAAGAAGAAATTAATACATAATGTTGATTAAAATATGCTAAAAGGCGCTAGCCTTTGCCTAGCTCTATAATGTATTTCCTCCAATAACGTTCCTTTCTTTTATTGTTATAAAATCTGTTTTGCTAAGTACTGTTCAAGTTAGATTCCTAGTGTCAGGAATGTTTATACACATGCACAGATATTTCCAACTCCATCAATATTAACTTCCATCAAAAAAGAAATCCTTCTACAAATAATTATTCCAAGGTATTTATATGAGTTCAAACAAACATAAAGCCCCATTATGTATAAATATCTATAGACAGTTTAATTAACCGCCCAGAGTTGCTGGGAGTTGGGCAGCATATAAATTTAATAAATTATTATTATTATTATTACTATTTTGTCTATTTATTGACTTTATAGAGCAACCAACTTATAAGAATCTTGCCTAGTTTCACGTGGAAATGTATTAGATTTATTCCAATAATAGAATAAACAATAATCAAAGTGTTGCCCTACATCCATAAACATTGGTTAAGATTATTATCAACAAGATTTAAAGTATTTTTTGCATACAGCAATAACTTATGTTCCACTCTAGCCACCTTGATACCTCAAATATTCTTGGATTGTCTAATAAAATTGACTAACGGTTCCGAAGTCAGACATATCTACTAAGTCCTCTCTTATCAGTGTTACAGATTTCTCCCATTACAATTTTAATTCTTGCTTGAGTTGCCTAATCAAGTGCTTGATTAAGTCTGGATATTGTTTAACACGATGACTTATCTTAAGTGTCTCACTTTGGGTGTCTTCATCTGATTTCTTCCTCCTGGTTGTTACACAACTGCTGAGATGCTCATATTTGTGGTTCTTCAGATAGGCTTTAATTCCTTTCCCTTTTTATGAAGCTCCCTTTCTCAGCATTTTTTTTTTTTTCCTTTCTTTGGAAAAGAAAGTTAGAAGTAAGCTAGAAGGCTGAAATCTGCCAATAAGGTCAGGAGGAGAGCGACAGGCTCAGCATGCCATCTTCTCCAGTGGATTAATAAGGAGTTTAAGGAAATGTCAAAGTGAATGTCTGATATAGCTCAGTCAGCCAAGCATATGATTCTAGCATACAAAATGCATCTAACATTGAAGCAGTTCAAAAAATATTTCAGGTATTACAATATGCTTGGCAGATATACATGATTGGATAGAAGAAATATTCTAAGGGTCAGAAATCTTAAAGAAAATGCTGAGAATGCTGATATAATTGGTTATATGGTGACAAACTGTTTCCTGATCAAAAACTATTGGATTGGAATACTGAACACACCCATAAAGTGTTTACTCCTAAGCTCACTACAATACAAACACCAAGATACATTATAATACGATTTTGCAATCCTCACATTTAAGATTAAATTATTCAAAAGGTGTATGAGCTGGAAGAAATAAATTGGGAAGGAGATAAAGTCAAGTTATTTTAGGATATCAGGCAAGCTCCTTTACAGAAAAGGAGAATGTTTAAACCCCTTACCAAGTAACTGACAAAAAGAGGAGTAAGATATATGTGGGGAGGAGGTTTCCATTGACATAAATTATGTTTAGGCCTCAAAGAAGGAAAATAATTTTTACTCTCCATCGCTTTGGATAACCTTAACAAAACCAACTGGACTGACAGCATAAAAGATGGTCCTCAAGCTCCTGAAAGGCACGTATAGCTGCAAGAAGAAAATATAGAAGTTAGCAACATCATTAGGGCTATGGACTCTATGAATTATATTCTTATTATTTAATATCAGCTTTATAGGAAAATGAGGAAAAGGGTCTCATTGTTAATAGTGATTGCCATTGATGAGCTGTGAGAGAAGATGTCAGAGTACAGCACAGCGTCCCTCCTTAGACCAAGCAGGGGCTCGCAGGAAGTGTCTGCAAACCAATTTTTCCCCCAGAAGAAGTTCATATATGGTCTACAGAATGGAGGGAGGATTGGAATGGGGGAGTTAAATAAAGAAGGCATATGGGGACATGAAAGACAGGAGGGAATGGTGAGAAAGGAAGGACATAAGGAGGGAAAAATATGAAAAGCTCTTAATACATAAGATATCTCTATTACAGGCATTACTTTCAGAGGGTTTATAGCTAGACAATAGCAAACTAAATTGTATGAAAGGTGAATTAGTATTAGCAAGAAATGTCAATTCTGATGAGTGACTAATGTAAAATAGTTTATTTAATAGTTAGAGGCTTAGGAGATACAATCAAAAAGATTAGAATTAGTAAATATTTAATATTTTTAGTTTAGCTATAGGAATGCCATAGGAAACATAAAATGGAAAGTATTAAGATTAAGTATTTTAGAAAACAATAGTTTTCTAAGATAACAAATAATAAAATTAATAGGAAAATACAAAAGGATAAAGATAGGAGGTTTATTTTTATAAAAGGAAAATACTACAACAAAATATTAAAATTTGCTTCAATGTACTGCCCTAATTAGGAACAACTAAGATTCCTTCAGAAAATAATTAAAGATTTAGAAGCTAAAATTAGGAACAGAAAAAATAGTATATAAACATTGAGATGTGTTCAAGTTGCCATACATCTACCAAATTAAAATCCAATAAATAACCTCATAGCAGTTTCCATGCATTAGAATTGAATATACTTTAACCTGTATTATGATCAACTTAATGCAAAATTTGATTAAATTACCAACAACAATAATCTGATCAACTGCTGAACTAAAACAAACAAAAAGGATCTCTAAAACATTTGGAAGGTCTTTGACAGGACTGTAGAAATTAATGAGTGCTGTCCCATTATTTTTTTTTAAATATTGCTGAACACCAATATTTTAAAAAAAGAAACTCTAAATCACTTATTTCTTGTTGCATAAGAAATTTAGAAAACATATTAATCAGGATTTGGCATTATAAGATTTGAAGTTTGGGTCTACAGACCCTATTTAATAAGTCATTTTTACAAGAATCTTACATTCTTCCATAGGAGGATTAAAAAAAAATCTCCTAAAAAACTTCTCTCGTGTGAAATTCTTTTAAAAAACAAATTTAGGTTTAAAACTCTCAGTTTTCTAAAAATCTGCTTCCTTTTGCAAAGACACTTAAGGCCTTTAGCACTCCAAGAAACTACTAAGGATGACATGTATATAAAAACTGTATATAGAGAAAACTGTATTTAAGTCAAGGATGAAATGATAAAGTGATTTGTGTATGATTGAGACTGTATTACATACAAAAATATAACAACAAAAATAAAGCAAAAATGAACATCCAAAGAAAATAAGACAACAAACCATTTAAATAGTCAATTAACAGCCAAACTTTAATAACAACCCCCCTCCTCCCCGCACCATGAAAAAAAAAGTAAGTGCAGTATAAAACCCCTTCCCAAAAGTCTTTAAGTGCTTAAAATGTAAAAAAGAAATGACTGGAACACTATAGAAGAGAGTTAGTGTGGCACAGTAGTTAAGGTGATGGTCTGGACTGTAAATCAAGTTGACATCATTAGAAATTGTAAGTCCAATTGTTAATTACCTTTATATATTCATTAGCTCGGTCACACAATTTGCTTATCTGGGCAAGGCCTTGTATTGTGTGGATACGCTAATCCAGTAAATATTGGAGCAGAGAAGAAAAGTTTTAACACAAAATTGTACTAGAGCAATTGTGTTGCATGGCATCAGTTGTTCTATGCAGCAAAAGGCACGGTAAACAATAAAAATTATTTAACAGCCTTGTGATTACTAGTTTTAACAGGCCTCATCTGTGCTTTTGATCTTTATTTCTCTCTTTTTTCTCTCTCCCTTCTTGAGCCAATTGCCCCTCTTAAAGGATTACTCCATCTTCTTATAAGCAAACATGTACAGTACTTTACGTGCAGTTCAGAAAATACCAAAGGAGGAGGAGGAGGAGGATAAAAGGGACAACAACAGGGTGAGGCTAAGGGGATGTTCCTGAAACTCACAACCACTAAGAGACTGCCTAAGTGATATATGGTAACCCGGTACCACCCGCTGTAATTAATACATCTCTCTGCATATAGAATTGCTTGGCCCAACAGACTATGAGCCTACAAGTGTTGCAGAGGTGCCTTGGTGGCAAACTGTGGCCTTGTTGCTGTTTTGTATAGCAGGTAGGTTGTTTGTTAATCAATTAATTAATTGGACAAAAAATGGTATACATACCTTGTATCAGATTTAATTTTTTTAAAATTTAAAAAATTCAGTGCTGCAAGGAGGATAAGGTCTGTCTAAAACTGCTGAATGGAGAGAGAGAGAAAGATAGACCATACAGTTTGGACTAGCTGTTTTAATATTATTATTTTCATTGGAAAGAGTTTTGGAAGATTCTAAATCCTTTTTTTTTTTTTAAAGAAAGATGAAAAGTAATATGAAGGTACAAACAGGCAATTTGCAAAAAAAAAAAAGTACCTGGAAAACATGCAAATATGAGTAGATCAATAGGCACCGCTTCAGCGGGAAGGTAACGGCGTTCCGAGTCGTCATGCTGGCCACATGACCCGGAAGTGTCCTATGGACAACGCCGGCTCCAAGGCTTAAAAACGAAGATGAGCACCGCCCCCTAGAGTTGGACACGACTGGACTTTACGTCAAGGGAAACCTTTACCTTTACCTAATTCAACAACATTTTTTTTTTCTGAATATACTAGATAAGATGAACTTGGATATAACTAAAGAGACTGTTTCATTTCAGTAGAAAGACTCTGTAATACCCAATTTAAATCTTGGATTAATGAAATATGTTCACTCTTAATCTTTGAACTAATCTTTTATTGACATAGAAGAAAATCTGACCAATATTTTCTGTGGGGCTAAGGTTTAATTTTCTATTTTAAAAAATGAGTGTTTCTGAAAATACTTGCATTTTATTGTGTATATAAATTCTTTTTTCCCCATTTATTTAGTGTTTGTTATCTTTTAGTTTTCCTGGTGTTTCTTTTTGCATATTATAAGCAATAAAATGATTTTAAAAAAATTAAAAATTGCATTCCTAAGGTGTATAGGACTTTGACCATTATTTAATTAAAACCCTTTTCCTCAGCAAGTCTGCTTGCTTCAGTTCATTCCCTAGATAAGCCTCCATACAAAGCAAAACAATACAAATAATGATATATTAAATTTTCTGTTCTTTCTTCATATTATTTTGAAATACATGTCAGGCTGCCTTTAGCTTTTTATAGCAGGGCTACTGATGGTACAAGCCATAACCACACATCTTTATTATTCCCTTATGACAACATTTTAGATTTGAATGATCTTTTCATTTGAGACACTGCCTATACCTGGTCAAAGTCTAACTACCTTCTTGATATAAATTCATTGCAAAATTGAAGTGTCAAAAACACTTTCCAGTTCCTCATATCAAAAGAGATCCAATATAACTGATTAAAAAACAGAACTATTTAGAATATGATTTCTTCGAAATACGGCAAACCATAGAAAATAATTCTCAAACCTAGAATAACCTGAATCACTTCACAGAAATGGGTCTTCTGTATTGATCTCCAGGCTCAGGTTCACCACTGGTCATGGAAGCTTAGCAGGTATTGTGGGAGCAGTCATTTTCTCTTCGCCCAACTTACCTCCCAGGGTTTGTGTTGTGGGAAGAAATTAGGAGGGAGTGCCATGTATGCTGCCTGGAGAAGGAGGAGGAGGAGGAGGAAACAGAAACAGGAAGAAGTCACATTATTTGGAACAATGTATATATTATGATGGTATCTTTTGATATCCTAGATCCTTGAGAAGGATCCTATAGAAGAAGCACCATATCCAGTCAGAACTATCTGGTAGAGTGTATGTAAATAACAACAGCAATAATAATGATGATAATACACTCATTTTTGTGGCTATTCTTTTTTTTTTCCAGTTCTTTTTGCAACCCAGGAAAGTTCCTGCCCACTATATAATCAACTACCTTCTGTCGGTATATAACATAATCATTATAAGATGTCATATTTGTTTTGGATGAGTCTTTTAATCAATAATTTTACAAAAAAAAAAAAAGATAAAAGTTCTCTCAACTTCTGGTGACTACTTGGACATATCCATGCAGTTTGCCTGGATGGAACTGTAGAGTTACAGTTTGCCATTGCCTTCTTCAGGACATGGGTTTCCTTCCCAACTTCCCAGTTTTAATATACAGTCCTGAAGGTTTTGCATTTACCTGATGCTAATTAAGCCCCACTCTGTTTAGCTTCTGATATCAGATAACACTAGCCAAGGGCTGCCACAAAACTTAGATTTATATACATTCTACCAATAAGATGAAGGGACGCGGTGGCGCTGCGGGTGAAACCGCTGAGCTGTCGATCGGAAGGTCGGCGGTTCGAAACCGCGTGGCGGGGTGAGCTCCCGTTGCTAGTCCCAGCTCCTGCACACCAAGCAGTTCGAAAACATGCAAATGTGAGTAGATTAATTGGTACCGCTTCGGCGGGAAGGTAACGGCGTTCTGTGTCGTCATGCTGGCCACATGACCCGGAAGTGTCTATGACAATGCCGGCTCTAAGGCTTAGAAACGGAGATGAGCACCGCCCCCTAGAGTCGGACACGACTGGACTTTACGTCAAGGGAAACCTTTACCTTTACCTACCAATAAGATGCAGATAAGCAGACTGTATTATATATATGCTGTAATGCTGAAAATGGTTGGCTGGAATAGATATAGGCCTTAGGCTGTGTTATTTGAGGATAAATATAACTCATTTGAAGCAGGTACGTTTTATTAACTCTGTCAGTTTAAAAGAATATTAATTCAATGTTAACTAATGATTTTGGTGTTCTTATGATCTTATAGATGTTTACTAGTTCTATATATCATTTTGCCTTTCTTTTCAATTATTAAGGTCAGAAAAATCTTGCCAGCAAACTTTCCATGCAATGCCTGATTCTGAATTTTAGTTGTAGGACTTAAAAAAATGTCATTCATGAACAAAGCAATTCTCTGGCTTTTTTAAAAAAGAAATCTCCCCTGCACTGCCCCCTGCCCTCCAAATCCTAAACTCTATTATATTGTATTCAGATGATTCTCTGGTAATTCTACAGGGTTTCTTGAATTTTGGGTAGCTGAAAATTTTTGAAAGCAACTGTTGCAGAAAAAAAAAAAAACCACTCAACAGTCAGAATTTTCTAGCAAGCTATTACAATACCAGTTTCCTTATATCAAGCAATACAGTCAAAGAGGAAAGGGATTTCTATTTTGTTGTTATAATTAACTTAGCTGACTTATGAACCCCATTTTGTAAATATACTTTTTATTGTAGTAAGCCATGCGGAAACAGGTTAAAATTAGAATATATTTGGTTGGAATATAGTACATATTATCTTTACAAACACATAGTTATAACCACAGAAAGCCAGAATACTGTCTCCTCATTCTGTTACCCTTCATGATACATCCACATGAGTTAATATGGAAATTAAACTATACTTATTTACTCAACATTTTTTCCTAAAATGTAGCTATTCCTAGCTCTTCTTCAGAATTCTCCTTTAATTCAGAAATACATTCCAAATAAACACTGCCCTCTGAGCTCATACTGGATGAGCAGTGAGTCATGACCTTATAAAAATTCTTTTTTTTTTTGTAATCTTAAAACCTCCCTGCACAAAAGTAGCACAGAAAAGTATAAATTTAAACTTCCAGGATATTTTTGACTAATCCTAGGTACTCTCCCATACAAGTATAACAAGGCCTGGACCTTCTTATCTTCTGAGCCCAAACTATTGGATTCATCATCCCCATCTACCCAATTGCTTCCTTCAGGATATGGAATAGAAGTGGGATCCCATGGTGCCCTACTTTCCATCTTTATTCAGCTGCCATTATATACATAAAGAGAGCCAGTTTGGTGTAGCGGTTAAGGCACTGGACTATAAACTGGGAGACTGTGAGTTCTAGTCCCACCTTAGCCACAAAGCGAGCTGGGTGACCTTGGGCCAGTCACTCTCTCTCAGCCCTAGGAAGAAGGCAATGGCAAGCCACTTCTGAAAAAAAACCTTGCCAAGAAAACTGCAGGGACTTGTCCAGGCAGTCTCTGAGAATTGGACATGACTGAATGGATTAAACACACACACAAACACACACAAAAATGTTACAGTTGAAATCATCAAAGGCTGCTCCCTTTGGGATGCTCTATGCTAATTATCCACAGTATTGTTTCCAGTGCCCTGGAAAGTTCTGTGCCTGTTGATAAAGATATTATAAATTGTTGCCTGTTGTTCATGACTATCCCTTCTTTTGCCTACCTATTACCCCCCATGCATTGGCAGTTAAATGTTTCTGAAGTTTGCTAGCTATAGTTTTTGCAGCCTGAACTGAACATTATGTATTTGTTCTGATATGGATAGAGGACCTAACTAGGAGTGTGCTGGGTGAAAACTAAACTGCAAGTTACTCACAGTGATTTTCTAACACAAAAAAGGTTGGCTTCAATCAGTATATTCCAGGTCAAATCTAGAAATCAAGATCATCATTGTGTGTGGCCCGTAAAAAATACTAGCCATGGGTGAAAAGGATCAGTGGGATTTACACCAGGGTTTTAAAGGGTCCAGTTGTTCTTTGAATCAAAATTGTTTAACTTCTTCTCACAGTGAAAGATTTGTACACATATTAATACTGCCTTCTCAGCCTCGGTGGTTCACAATGCCTATTTCTTTATATAATCTTTTGGAGAGATTTTTATATAAAATCACATATTCTGTCTTTGGTACTTTAGCACACATTAAGTCTTACAGGAAGAAAAGGCTGTTGTTGCATAAAAATCTTTGCACGAAGAGATAAATGCTGATTAACCGTAGAAGAAAGGGTGCCTGGAGAGCCATTTCTTGCCGCAAGTCCCACACAGTACAATACATATTTAGATACACCTCTCAAGATAAAGCAATGAAATTTGGGCACAGAATACTTTTCTACTCTACCTTACAGCATCCTACTTCAGTTGTTGGTCCATCCTAAAAGATGGTCTCTATCAGAAATAAAAAACTGTGGCCCTCCAATTTTTTGGAATTCCCATCTTCTATCAATACCAACCAGCATGACCAATAAATTGAGACGGTGGGAGTCAAGGCTAGGAAATCATAGACCATCATGTAGAAGTTTTGATCACTGAATTGCTTAATCATGGCTTTGATAAGCATGTGATTTATGATACTTGATGAAAGGAAAGTTACATTTTAAATTATAATAATCCCTATGCTCATCAATGAGTCATCAGGCAACTGGCACTGACTTTTCCATTTATTGCAACTTCATAGTGAATGAAGGCATTCAGAAATAAAGGCAGCCCCTTTCAAGAAAAGAAGCTACCAAATAATAGTCATTGGGTGGGGCTTGGTTAGCATTTGGATAGACAGCAAGATCACCAGGGAATTCCAGGGTTGTAGTTAAACTGAAATATCTGTCTGTCTATCTACTTACCTATCTACCTACTTACCTCCTGGAAGATGGCAATGGCAGACTGCATCTATACCGATGCCAAATAAACTGCATGCATATGTCCAAGTAGCTACCAGAAATCAAGCTCACCTTGAACATGTTTCTCACTCTCTCTTTCTCTTTAAAGTTCATTAAAATACATGTCCAAAATAAATATGACCATTTATAACCTTTATGTTCTATAGAGATAGAAGTGATTTGATTTATATGGTAGGCAGGAAGTAGTATACACTTCTCTGACTTGCCGAAAGAAATTGTATGAACTCTCTCTGTGTGTGTGTGTGTGTGTGTGTGTACACATATAGTATGTTGTTGCTGTTGTAGTTCCAGGAACTCAGGGAAGCACGCATAGCAGTCCTTCCGTTGTTTTCCCCACAACCACACCCCTGGGGAGTATGTTGGGCTCAGAGAGTGACTGGCCCCAAAGCACCCACTGTCTTTCCGTGATTAAAGAGGGACTTGCACCAGGGCATCTGTACTCCTTGTCCAACTGACAGCACTTTGATAGATAGATAGATAGATAGATGATAGATAGATAGATGATAGATAGATAGATAGATAGATGATAGATAGATAGATAGATAGATAGATGATAGATAGATAGATGATAGATAGATAGATAGATAGATGATAGATAGATAGATAGATAGATAGATAGATAGATAGATAGATAGATAGATAGATGATAGATAGATAGATAGATAGATGATAGATAGATAGATGATAGATAGATAGATAGATAGATGATAGATAGATAGATAGATAGATGATAGATAGATAGATGATAGATAGATAGATAGATAGATGATAGATAGATAGATAGATAGATAGATAGATAGATAGATAGATAGATAGATAGATGATAGATAGATAGATAGATAGATGATAGATAGAGAGATAGATAGATAGATAGATAGATAGATGATAGATAGATAGATAGATAGATAGATGATAGATAGATAGATAGATAGATAGATAGATAGATAGATGATAGATAGATAGATAGATAGATAGATAGATAGATGATAGATAGATAGATAGATAGATGATAGATAGATAGATGATAGATAGATAGATAGATAGATAGATAGATGATAGATAGATAGATAGATAGATAGATGATAGATAGATAGATAGATAGATAGATAGATAGATAGATAGATAGATGATAGATAGATAGATAGATAGATAGATAGATAGATGATAGATAGATAGATAGATAGATGATAGATAGATAGATAGATAGATAGATAGATGATAGATAGATAGATGATAGATAGATAGATAGATAGATAGATAGATAGATAGATGATAGATAGATAGATAGGTAGATAGATAGATAGATAGATGATAGATAGATAGATGATAGATAGATAGATAGATAGATAGATAGATGATAGATAGATAGATGATAGATAGATAGATAGATAGATAGATGATAGATAGATAGATAGATAGATAGATAGATAGATAGATAGATATAGATAGATAGATAGATGATAGATAGATAGATAGATAGATGATAGATAGATAGATATAGATAGATAGATAGATAGATGATAGATAGATAGATACATACATACATACATACATATGCATACATACATACATACACACACATACATACACACACACTATATATATATAGATGAGATAGATAGATATAGATATAGATATAGATATAGATATAGATATAGATATAGATATAGATATAGATATAGATAGATATTTTCTCCATTCCCACATAGGTTGTTGCCCAGTGTTCAGAATCTGACATCATCTGCTGATTCTGAAAGCCTGGATGGTTCTTGTGGGGGGAAAAAAAACCCATAACCAAGCTTTCGGCTGAAGGGCAAAATCAACACTTTGAACTAATTCTAGAAATAAGAAAAATAACTAGGAGCATATGATCTAGAGCTATTAGATCTAGAGCCAGATAGTGGTGTCTTGTAATTCTACATCTGCACCTACATGCACACAGCGAAAGACATACTGAGATGTTAAATATGCCTATCGCTTCTGAGTCTACCTTCTTCCAAAAGTCAGATTCAGGTCCAGAACACATTACAAAGGCCCCCTTGCCCCTGATCTTTCCCTTCGTTTACTTGTTCAAGGCACACTTTGTCACCTTCCTTCTCTGTTCCATCACTTGATTGTACATTTCAAAAACTTGTGCAGGAATCAGATATCTCACTGAGCTCAGAGAAATTGCTATTAATAAACACATTGATTTTCTGTTACACAGGAGGGAAACATTGTTAGGTTTTCCTCCACTACTTTGGGGGAGAAAAAATATCACCTGCTCTAGCATCTGCACTGCTCACTGACTAAGATGTTCAAAATGCCAGCACTTGTGTTTCCCCTTTAATATATGTTTAATTATTTTGGAAGTTTTTCAGATTAGATTAGATATCCAGGAATCAGTGCACTTACTGAGTCCATTTGGCATCAAGACTTCTTGGAACTGTTTCACAGATTAAAGGGAATGTGTGTTTGCCACTTGCTGAATGTAGCCATTCAGGGAAAAGGAGCTGCAGCCAATCACAGCTTGTTTACAACCATGAACTTATGATGCTTGTATTAGGAAATATTGTTTGTATTTTTAGTACATGAACAATAACAAATACTGCTGTTGGGTTTTGATGTTGTTGTTGTTTTTCACATCATTGTTGTAACACACAATCAGCCTTCAGTAAGAAAAAACACAACTTCATAGAAAGATTACATTTTTAGAGAAAGATTTCTAAACTGCTCATTTTAGTGTAAAATCACAGTTAAGTCCTAAAGCCTTCATTCATAAGTAGCTATCTTAACCACTTAGCAACAAGATCTTTTTTAATCCTCAAGAAGGCAGATGGCCTACACTCTTAATTATTTGAAAAACTGTAAAAAACATAGATAAAAGCTAAGAACTAATTGCAGGAAAATGGCCATTTAGCCAATAGTGGACAGGAAAGGGGAAAACTCTCCCCAACTGCTTTCATATTTTTTTTAAGTTATCATAGTTTTATGATCTCTACACATTTAACAACTTAGCAGAAAGCAGGACTTAGGAGCTATGTACATATGACAACAATAGTATATAGCTCTGTCAGGATATAAGAGTTTGGAACCAAATCTTTCCAGTACATTGAGAATATGCCAATAATTTCCATAGGCATATTCAGTTAATCCTTCAGAAGGTGATATCCCTCCGAAGTAGTTATATTCCGATATTTTCTAAGTTATGTAAATTGTCTAATTTGGGACACATGAGTTGGGAACTTCTACATCCACCTAAATATCTAAGTTCATTTGCTCAGTTTAGAGTTATACTAAAAAAAAACATAGTAGGAAATAGCGTTAAGGGCAAAGTCAACCTATATTTATTTATTTATTTACAGCAAGAATAGTAAAATATGAATACTATGTTAATGTAAAACAAATCACAAAGGCTTGCTCTTGCGAAGAGGAATACTGTAAAGCAGGGTTTCTGAACCAGGGTTCCATGGTTCTCTGAGAGATCACTAGAGGTTCTCTGGGAGATCATGATTTATTTAAACAATTATTTCAAATTCAGGCAACTTCACATTGAAGTGGTAAGTTTCATTCTTTATTTTTAGTTTTGGAACACTGTTAATGCATATATACAGGCCTACACATGAAACAAATATAATTTTGTAACCTTTGGCCTTCATTTGAGCCTGAACATGCAGGGATTCCCCAAGGTCTGAAAAATATTTCAAGAGTTCCTCCAGGGTCAAAAGGCTGAGAAAGGCTGCTGTAAAGGAATGAATTTAACACCACTGGCTTTTCACAATGAGCTGTAATAAGCAGCATCCACAGGGGGACAGAATAATGAAGGCAGTGTGCACTGTCACAATGCAAGCTCCACCCATTTTGTATGAGCACTGTGACAATGTACATCTCTCTTAAAGGAGGGAAGTTTGGGGTGTGATAGTATAACACTGTTTTTGCTATTTTGACAAAAGCAGGAAGCCTCTTTGGATGCCCATGATGATAGCTGTTTCATTGCAATATTATTGCATTCTAATTACTACATCTTCTTTTGTCATTTCTGATTCAACAACAATTTGTCAAACCATATTCCAATTTACAAGCATAGGTTAACTTGCAGAAATTTTTATGCTATCAAAAATTATTTGTTTACAGCTATCCGATGTGAGCTGCAAAAATCTGAGGAATGACTAAATGCAGAAATACAGAAAATTTGAAGTCTTTGCCATTATTTTGGTTTTCTGGATTTTGCAGCCCAAATCTGGTGGTCCTATTTGTTTGAGTTATTCATTTAATTCATTTTCTGTCTTTCCTCCAGGAGTGCAAGCTGCTTATATTTGTTAATTATATTGTTAATTATATTGCTAAATTGTTCAGGTTAACAATAGAGAAGATGCAAATATATTCATAAATACCCAAAAGGGTATACCACTGAACTGACTGAAGTTTACTCCTAGATACATGTGTATAGTATTTCAGCCTTAGTTCTTAAATATACTGTATGCATCATTTTAATGAATCAATCACGATTCCAGTTCTCATTATTACTCTGCCCACGGTAGCTATTTTTCTGCTTCTTGGTAATCCTTGATCATAGATTTTTTTGTTGTTGTTGTTGCTATAAGCAGAATTTTGAATACACTGGTAAACAAAATCAAGTTATTGGTTCACATCTCATGATCTGATCAACCTTTACTTCTGAAGTATGGAAACCTTGCAGAAAGTTTTCTGAATAGAAAATTATGGTGTATATAAATGCTTAGAATGGACTAAATCAAATGACTGAATTTTGTATTTGTAACCGGGTTTTGATTACTATATGTAAAGGTCAGTGATAAACAAAAACAACAACAATCTGTAAAGCAGTTACTCTGTCCATTACTTGGGGGAAGAGAAACAGAAAACTTGGAGCATGCACTCACCCACTAGCACATCTACACATGCACACACATTCTAATTTCCAGACAATTATTTTCAACATTATTCAGCTCTGGAAGATCAAAGTGAGAATTAATGTTTGTAATTGATGGTGTAATGTGTAAAAACACTGTTGGAACTGCTAATATAAATTCCTGTTCTAACATGTAATAAAATATAAATCATGCTTCTTCTTGAATAAGTGTAAATGTACATTCTACCACTAAATAATTTCCTTTCTCATTTAATCAGGATGGAACACTGCTTTTAGGTGATTCATCAGGTTTTTTTTAATACCATTGTCAGACTGGATTTCATCTTTCTGTCATCTTTCTGAATTCGATTAAAATGCTGTTGTGAATATCTTTGGGTGAAATCCAATGTTGTGCAGGTGGGCTTCTACTCATGCAATAGAATAGCTAGGATTTTCTTCCCTACAGCCTTCCCACATCCCTTCTAAATCTACATCAGAGGCTGGGTAAGGGCTACAGATGGAAGGCACATTTCAGTGCTCTTTGTTCTGTCAAAGAAAAATTCCTCTAACTTCAGAAATGGACTACTGAGAATTGGCATTTGCCCATTCTCAGTGACAGGTCCTACTTGATTGGTGTTGATGTCACTGGTACTTTCTTCTCTCCTACTTCCAGAGAGAAGAGCCATCCTTTGTTGTTGTTGCTGTTGTTGTTTTAAAGGAAAAAATGATAGAGAAGTTTTCATAATGTAACATTATGCAAGTCAGCTGAAATGTTGGTAACCTTTCTTTCTTTAAAAACCAGGAAAATATATCTATTGGGAGAAAAAGCTTGTTTAATGAATTAACCCTTTATTTCATCATTAACCCTCTTTGCCTCATACCGTAAGACAGCTCCACAAACTGTTCAATTTCTGTAATTAATAGAATAACTTAGTTGTGCTATGATGTCATGACTACAAATATAAAACACGCTGGCCATGCATTTTCCTTTGGGGGTAGATTTTGACATTCTGCACCAACCAGACTACATAATAGCATGAGTGTATGAGTGTTAGAGTCAAATTAATGTTGAGCCCTCATTTTAATCATTCCACAACATGAAGTATAACTGGCATTAAACACCATGGAAGTACAAAAATTGACAGAGGCATATCATTTTGGCTTGCTAACCACATTTTTTATTATTCATTAGGGTTCCATCCTTAGCTTTCCTCTTTTCTTCCAGCTTCTTCCAATCCTACATTTCAGTTCACAACTTTGTCCCCATGGCTTAGATTCCTGTGAAGAATTGCCCTAAACTATTTGTCTTTTCATTTCTATCATGGAACATAGATTTGGTAGCAGAGAGCAGAATTTTCTGAGTAATCTGAACGTTTATTATTTCACTACAACTCACCCATTTGCTTCTGGGGAAGATTTTTCTTCTATTGCTGCTCACTTTCCTAATTCATCCCTTGTTGTATTTGAACACCAGAGACTTAGAAACTTTTCAGGCTGATTTTGTGAAACTAATGAAGTTGTTGCATCAGTGAAAAAGCTTATGCCACATTATTCCAGTTAATCTTTTTCTTAATTTTAATGACGTTCTGTTTTAAAAACTGTAATTTACACTATGGGTCCCAGGGCACATAGCTGTTAAGTACCAACCTTGATAAATTTTAGAGTAATTATTTTATGCTGATTTGATGGCAGAGGTATATAATTTGCTAGGTTCGTTTGAAAATGAAATGTACTATTTTGATAGGATGTAGCCCCTGCTTTCATGTGTTCTGTACATCTATATAGCTTCTTTTGATCTTTCTTGTTATTAGCTGGCATCTCCAATTCTTTCCCAAGCCAACAAGACACATTGAGTCTGAAAAGGATTCTTTCACACTGATTCTCATTTATTCCTTGCCTATGTTTTCCTTTTGATCTTTGTTGTTGTATTTTTGATGTCTCTATGCAGTTCTCTTTTTATCTCATCATCTGCCTCTATTTGGTTTTTAATCTTGAAAATTCTCTTTTGCTTGAATCACTCTTAATCTTTCCTTAGTATGGCTTCTTTTTGGGTTACTTGATCTTTCAGTTCAAGATGACAATACCTTTAGCATACTGTAATAAAAAAAAGTACAGGGTTTTATTTTATTTTATTTTTATTTTTTTTAACTTGAGGTCATCATAATTTTTTAAAGGGATAATCATATCTCCAAATAGGAGACATGCTTCTAGTTTTTCATGTGTCTATACATTTGAAAAGGTAATGACCAGGGTATCAAATAGGATATTAAATAGGGATATGAAATAACTTATTGTTTGACAACCTAGTTTATTTCCAAAACTGAAAGTATAAGGTACCTACCTAGATTATATAGATAATGTGTAAGTAAGGTAATATTATGATTCTGCAACTTAATTTTTCTTATTGAACTGGGATGGGCAAATGTTTATGGCCAGGGGCCATGATCAAAGATCACAGTGGGCAGCAAAGAAATGAAGCAAAATGGATAGGACGTAACTTATGCATGATTAGGGCTCATACTAGAGTTTTCATGTGTTTTCATCAGGATGATGATCAAAGAAGGGACTGGGGGATTTGTCGGTCATATGTGACTCGTGGGGTTATAACTGCTTACTCCTGAGTTTAGCCTGCTTTGTTTGAATATTTGTAACAAACAGAGCTTTGCATGTTAATACTGTTTCTCTAAGATTGAAGATGACATTTTTTTTCAGGTTGGGTCTTTTATTTTCTTTTTTCTTTTTCTTTTTCTTTCTGTTCTGTTCTGTTCTGTTTTGTTTTTTCTTTGGTGTCTTCAGATCAGTTTTTGACTCCTTGTGACTGCCTGGACAATGCCCTGCAATTTTCTTGGCAAGGTTTTTCAGAAGTAATTTGTCATTATCTGTCATTATAGGGCTGAGAGAGAGTGCCCCACTAGCTTTGTGCCTAAGGTGAGACTAGAACTGATGGTGTTCCAATTTCTAGCCTGATGCCTTAACCACTACACCAAACTGACTCCCAGGGTCATATTTAACATTAAAAAAAATAAAATAATGGAGGCTAAGTTCTCAAATATAGGTAAGGCCAAAATGGGCAGGGACAAAAATGAGGAGAGAGAATAATCATCACAACTCTCTATCATTATTATCACCACCATCATCCTAATTATTATAATTACTATTATTACTGTCTATTATTACTGTCCTTATTATTCCTTCTATCACCAGTATTATTGTCAAGATTATTAAGAAGAATATGAGGACCACCTATCCACAATATTCACCTGCCTATAGCAATAGGTATCTGTAGTTATGGTTCTGTTAACAAGTATGTATTCATTTCTTTTATTTCCTGATTTGATTTGTATCCCACTTTTATTTTTGTAGAATTCCAGGCCACATACATAGAGTTCCCCCTTCCTGTTTTCCCCACCACAATAACAATAGTAAGAGATAATCCAGTAGAAGGGAAGGTGCTGGCAGAAGATGAGTAACGCGAGTCCACCAAATATCATACCAGACTTGGGTAAGGGGCATTCTTCCTTGTGCTTTTTTTTAATATATAGATTTCAGTATAAGCCTTATTACCAATTGGTAGTACATCAATTTTATTTCAATTTATTATATAAAGTATACCTATCATTATATAGTCTCCACACAATCTGGTAAAGAGCTTGATCATAATTTAATAAGGGCCCAAATATCATCTGTAGACAGTAACAATTGGTACTCAGTTCCAGCCACCGTATACTACAAATGTTATGAGATTCTAACAAGCCTTAGCAAAGGTTCTAGAACCAAGTTAAATATGAGGAAAGATAAAAGGTTGCTGGATTCCCTAGTACATCTTTTTTGGTGGGTGAATAATCCTATTTGTAATAACTTTAGCAGAAAAGTAATACATGTAATGCAAGAAGTACAAATTAATGGAAATCCATTTTTACAATGTAATCTAAACATCTAATCTGTATCATTTTGTGATACGATCTGTGTTCCATGCACATTTATTTTGTTCGTCCACATCCTCTCCAACGATTGCTCTTCCCCAGCATGCATTATGTCTCTCAAG
The DNA here is from genome assembly GCF_035149785.1 of Candoia aspera. Lineage (NCBI taxonomy): Eukaryota > Metazoa > Chordata > Lepidosauria > Squamata > Candoiidae > Candoia > Candoia aspera. The sequence continues at coordinate 108,146,307 of NC_086153.1, read as the reverse complement.
CTCAGAATGAATACATCTAACAGAACAAGGCAGTAATAAATGGTGCTGAAGCAATGTGCTAGGAGTGCTCTTCCCCTTAACTCAAACAAGCAAACAACCAAACAAAATGTCCAAATAATGACTGAGAACAAATTGTCTACCTGTTTGCTGAAACTTTCATTCACTGCAAGCAAATTATGTTGTGGTTAAAAACAAGTCCTGACAAAGTTCTTTCATTCAGTGCTCTGCCTATCACTAGGTTATGTGGATTGGACCAATAACTCCTCAGATTCAGATGCAATTTAATCTCTTCTGATTGTACCCATTTTTCCTACACCTGGCAACATCTCTGTCTTCCTCTACATCATGAATTCCCACCATATGACATTGAAAAGGCCATGGGAACATGCTTCACAAAACACCTATTTGTTTTCTTTTCTGGATGGCTTTATAATCTGAAAGCCATCTGAAAGCCATATAAAGTATACCTATCATTACAGTATTATTGTACAGTATTACAATAGTATTACTATTACAGTATTACAGTCACAGTATTATTGTACAGTATGTATTTCTGTAGAAGATTGTGAAATTAAAACTTTTCAGTATCAGAAAAGCCTGGCTCTGGAACAAGAAGCAATGTATGAAAATAAAGGCCCTTAGCCTGATTCCTGTATCCAGCTGCTTCTCCAACTTTGGACTGGACTACACCTTATCACCCACAATGCTATGGCATATCCTGCTGATCACTTCCACCTCCCATCCTCTCACCAGTTACACTGCTTTCTGGCTTGCCACTAGAATAATATCCCATAATCAGATATGGCAAGGAAGCATTGTGTTTCTTTCTTCTTCCTTCCATAATCATGGACTGTGTCAAGAAAGCACTGTTTTTTTCCTGCTTTATCCTTCCTCCACAATAAAGTCACTAGAGCAGCCAGAGGCAGTCAATGATTTTACTAGGGATGGCTTTTTCTAGTAGAATGATCCACCAAAAGCAACAACTGTTCTGGTTAAATCAAGATAGCTGTGTTATACACAGTAGGGCAAGTAAACTTTTCTAACAAATAGGGTCTAGCTCCAGAATCAACAGAGTGTTCCATCCATCCATCCATCCATCCTCACAGATTTTCCCAGATCTGATGTGTAATCCTGCCTAGTAGTTCATAAATTTCCACCTCAAATATAATTGAGTAGATTATACTGGAATTTTTGTCAGTATTTTTGGATGTTTAGCTGCCTTCATTCTCTAATTTTATACATTCTTTAATTATATATATATATATATATATATATATATATATATATATATATATGATTTTTTGCTTATAATTTGAACTCTATCTCTTTTTTACTCTACCTGTTATTTACTTGCTGCTGGTTTCTTGCTTTTGATTTATTGCATTTTTAATTATAGCTTCTATTACTTTGGAAATACATTTACAGCTTGTACAATTGTTTGACATTTTTTGGATATGTGGTTAAGTAAAAGACATTTGTTCTCACTCAGGGCATCTTGTTTTTAGTCTCCAAATAAATTACAACCTATCTAGAATTAGAGAACTGGCTTTATTCACTAGCTATTTTGTTGTTTATTCGTTTAGTCGCTTCCGACTCTTCGTGACTTCATGGACCAGCCCACGCCAGAGCTTCCTGTCGGTCGTCAACACCCCCAGCTCCCCCAGGGACGAGTCCGTCACCTCTAGAATATCATCCATCCATCTTGCCCTTGGTCGGCCCCTCTTCCTTTTGCCTTCCACTCTCCCTAGCATCAGCATCTTCTCCAGGGTGTCCTGTCTTCTCATGATGTGGCCAAAGTATTTCAGTTTTGCCTTTAATATCATTCCCTCAAGTGAGCAGTCTGGCTTTATTTCCTGGAGGATGGACTGGTTGGATCTTCTTGCAGTCCAAGGCACTCTCAGAATTTTCCTCCAACACCACAGTTCAAAAGCATCGATCTTCCTTCGCTCAGCCTTCCTTATGGTCCAGCTCTCGCAGCCATATGTTACTACAGGGAACACCATTGCTTTAACTATGCGGGCCTTTGTTGTCAGTGTGATGTCTCTGCTCTTAACTATTTTATCGAGATTTGTCATTGCTCTTCTTCCAAGGATTAAGCGTCTTCTGATTTCCTGACTGCACTAGCTATAATTGGAGGCAAATCAGAAATCAAAGCAAATGGCTATAATACAGAGGGAAGTCACCTTCAGCTATATAAATTCTAGTAAATAAATTTATTTATTTATTTATTCATTCATTCAATTTATAAGCTGATTCATCCAAGGGACTCTAAATTAAGTAAAATGTATTTAAATAATGGAGAGAAGGAGGGGAGGGGGGAGGGGATGGAAGTGGAGGGGATTGGGAGAAAGAGCCAAACAATAGATGTGGGGTGAAGAGTGAAGCAATGAATCCACACTACAATAATCATGAGAAATAAGTTAAGTGAACCACTATGAAAAGAGCAACACGAGAACTATGCATAAGTGAAAGCTGAATCATGATCCTGAATGGTTACTCAGCTATAGGTAACTTAATTTAATGAGTCTTATTTTTAAGGGCCTGTGACTATAGGCAGAGATTGCAAATCAATAGAGTTTTACACTGAATTTTGTCGGACTTGTCCTTAGTGCGGATATGTCCATGGAAGGGGGTAAAAATCAAGGTGATGGCACAACTATGCAACTGAAGCCACAGCCTTCATATATTGTGTGCAATACATGTTGAAACAGCCTTCAGTCATGCTGTGGTAGCCATCATCTTGATTCATTGTTGCAGATGCACACACATACACGCATGGTCCTTCTGCCTTAATGAAAATGCAGAGGATTAGGCTGCAAGTCTTTCTAAAGATACAGAATGTGACATAACCTATGGTTAAGTTAATGAGATATATTGAATATAAACTAGTATTTCAGCAGCTAAGCCCTTCCTATTCATAAATATTAGAGAAATTGAAATTATTGAGTCCATAGACTTGCTGAGCCAAAGTTTATTTTAACTATGGTTTGCTGACTAAACCAGAAAACATCATACTAAATCAAACCCAAGCAGACTATATCATGGTTTTCTGTGTCATTTATAAATCCAGACAATGCTTTTTATTGTGTTTGTGTGTGTATCTCTCTCTGTTCTTCCTCTCTGTCTTTGAGGTGGATAAGAGCAAGCTAGTAAATTAGGCAGGATAGTGAGCCTCTTATGTATCCTACTGCAGCATTGTAGAAAAATTATTTTTTAATTATTATTTTCTAATCATGGATAGGAATAATCCTAGGAAGAGTGTTGATGTCAATGGTTCACCACCTGTAACAGCTTTCATTATTCTCAGAGGTTGGAATTATACCACATGCTACACCATAAACCTGGGTTAATAAAACACAATTGCAGCAATCAAATAATATATCTCTGTTCATATGAGGGCCCAGTTCACATCCATTCAGAACTACAGATTTTAATCTAGTCTAGTATGTTGCATTAACACAGCCAATTGTTAAATACAGGAAAGACTGGACAAGAGTCTTTGCAGTGTTTGATTAACACTGCTATCTGGCCCATTAGATGATTGAATCTCTTGGTCTTTGCTACTTATCATTTGTATAGAAGGCAACAGAGAAATAAAGAAGATTCTGTACTGTCATATAGTGGTTGTCCGGATGTTTGCAGTCTAAATCTTGTAGCCCCAAATTAATAAAAGTGGAAAGTTTCACCATTATAATGACTTTAAAGGAAATATTAATTTTAGGTGTCAGCAGTGGTGGTGGGGCAAATTGACAAAACATTGTTTTTGCTCCAATTTTATTTACACTTGCTGAGAATTGAAATAAGGAAGAATTCATTATTGCTGATTTTCAAGTTTATTTTCAAAATAATAAACTTCAACCGGCAATCAGAATTAATTGCAGTTAATCTAATTTTAACTTTGATTTTAAAAACAGAAAAAAGAAAAAAAAATACTCAAGCCAAAATGCCATACAATAATGTGTCAAATTAAAACTAAAATAGTGGAACTTGTCAGCATCAGCCTTGGTAATCTGCATTTAAATTATTTTTAATAATTCGTTCCACCTTTAATTATCTCCTTGCTTGAGAAAGGCTAATGACAATAATGACAGATATTTGGTGCACGAATGAATTATAGATAACAGAATTCAAACATTCTCCTTTTTTTTTTCCAGAAGCAGTAAAAGCATCAATGTATCTTGATGAATAGCTTCTTTTGAGTGACGATAATTTCATAAATCTCCTGTAATAAAATATTACACATCCTATACAAAAAATAAATAAAGGGAATCTATCTGTTGTACTGTCTCTTCTTATTTTACATGAATGCCTTCTTTAAAAACAAGACATGTCCCTTATGCTTTGTGGGAATAATGATTCTCACCCAGTACATTCACCACACAAGACAGAAGTTCTACACAATCACTAAAGTAGAACACAGTAAAATAAGGAACCTGCTGGTTGAATTAGGCAATGAAAACATTGCAAGCCTCTGATGGATCTGTTTCACATACAGCCATGTGGAAATTTAAATAATGGATGATTGTTCATGTATGAATAAAACAACATAAAGCAACAAATCATTGGCCATTGGGAGTGGTAGAGAATATGTTTTCCAACTGAAAAATCCAAATCAATCCATTGCCTATTTAATTAGTAAGATTAATTAGCAAGTAATGTGTAGGGGGTTACTGCCACTTAAGGCAAATGTTCCTGGGCTACCATTTGGAAAAGTCTGATCCAGTGTAGGCAATCTTTCTGGGATGCTATTGAACTTTGAGGCCATACTATGAGGGTTCTCACAAAATGGCAATCATAGGAAGCTAGTCACAAAATCTGCCTGGAAACAAACTGTGGAGCTTGTTTTCTGCCAGGTACTTTGTTATTTATTTTTCCACAAATGCCTCTGAGGCCTTTCTGGAGTCCAATTTAAGATTATGCTAAAGGTGGCTACTTGATTTGCAGCACACCAGGTTCCCAGGGAGGTGGGGGGTGGCAGTCCAAAAAGTCACAACCACACAGTGAAAACCCCATTCCTTTTTTGCCTGTGTTGACATTGCATGCATGAACAAGGAGGTTAGACTTTGATCACATTTTCATAACTTTTTTTAACCTTCCCCCATGAATGCTATTGCCAATGGTGTCCACGGAGGAGGGAAAGTAGGGGGCAAATGATGAAAGCAGCATTGGGCCAATGTGACTCAAACTCTTGTGTCATGATATCACACGCCTGTACGAAAGGGGCAGAACTTGCAATGCCACACTGGGCATTGCATACTAAGTTGGATGTTATCACAGTAGTACCTAACCAATCAGGCTACACATTATTACCCAAGGAAAGGAAAGCTATGTCAGAAAGAGAACAGTGGTTTCTGTATTATATTGTTTTTATTCTAAAGGGCAAAGCCTTTCTTTTCATCATCAATCAACTCTTCTCTTCCTTTTTTTTTTCTTTTTAAGTATGACTATATTGTGCCACTGCAAAATGTCCAAAGGCAATCTGGAAAAGGAAACTGTCTCATTTCAGCTGAGCTCTGATTATATTATCTTTAATTTTAGTTGTAAGATTTACAACCATTTGTAAATGTGTAGATACAACAAGTGTAGATACAAGTACAGTGTAGATACAACAAGCTTTTTTTAATTGATTATGTACCATCAAGTCATTGTTGATTCCTAACAACCACATAGATAGATGTTCTCCAAGAAATAAGCTAAAATAATTTTCAGTAAAATAATTTTACAGCAAAAATCCTTGAATGTTTCCTCGTCTTAAATATAGAGAGATGAGAGAGAGAGAGAGATGAAAACCCATATTCACAGAATGGGTAATTTGTAACATTGAAAATATCTGTTTGTTGTTGTTTATTCATTCAGTCGCTTCCGACTCTTCGTGACTTCATGGACCAGCCCACGCCGGAGCTTCCTGTCGGTCGTCAACACCCCCAGCTCCCCGAAAATATTTGTTGGTATAGCAGTATTCATCTTGTGGGAGTTTAAGCCAAAAGAAAACTTGTTTGTGTCGATGTACAGCCTATAGAACAACATAATAACAATTGTAATAAAAAGTTCTATGCAATATGATAAGCAAATAAGAGCTAAAGTTGAAAAGGAGATTAGAGGTGACATTTGGACTATAAGGTTTGCTTTATTGGGCCTTATTTGGGCTTTGGGAAATAAGGGCTGGATAGCATAAGAACAACTGAAAAGACCATGCATGGGAATAAAAGAGACAGTGGGAGAGGAAGAAACCCCCAGATCTATATTATCTGATTTAAAAAAAAAAAAAACCAAACAAACAAACAAAAAAGGAATTAGTTGCTATGACTGCCTGCAGAAGAAGGAAGAGAAAGGAAGAGAGCAAAAGTGTAGTTTAGATGATCAAAAGATAGATTTTAAAAATAGTGAGTGATTAAAATGAGGCAGCCAGAGATGATTAGAATAGAGAGGTGATAATTAGAATAGGCTTTTCACTTCCCCCTATTAATTCACATACCAGTGCCATTCTCATTTGCAAGTTTATGAATTTTTAGACTTTTAACCCAGATTTCACACAAGCTATTTGTTCACATTTCAACTAGGAGTCACCTGAAAGCTCCTCACTCACGAGGATTACATCTGCTATATCTTATTACCTTTATGTTTTTGAAGAGGTTCCAGTTTTTCATCTTTTTAGGTTCATGGCATTATTGAGTTAGACATACTGCACAGAAGTGCATTTATCTAAATAATGAAGGAATGTATTGCTGCTGACAGTGAAATTAGTATCTTTTTATTGTAGCTGGGCAAGCTATCATAGGAGCCAACATACAAAGCCAGACAGAAATGTATTTTACTCCTTGCTATTCAGTACTTTTTTCTTACTAAGCAATGTAACTGTGTTTCTTTGTACCTATATTATGATGCCTTTCAGATCTATGCATTTTTATTGCATTTTTAATGCTTTTTCATATGGTGTTTTAGGACCACAATGGGCACCAGCAGTAGTATTTCTGGATATTTGTCAGCCTTTATATCAGTTGGTCCTATGTTATTGTGATAGCCCTGGGCCATTCATTGAAGTGGGCTGATAGATTAGAGATAGACAGGCTAGTGAAGGACAAAAGCTGATAGAGGCATATACGTCAGAAAGGAAAGGAAGGGCATGGTATATCACTAAGAAATTACAGGTGTCTGTATCTGATCCAATTCAGTATCATATGTATTCATCTTTCCTTGATTATGTCAAGATCCTTCATGAGTCTTTGATACTTTTAGGAGAACTGAAACAAAATCCGCAAATTTACATTCATTGTTATAAACAGATTTCTAATAATACGTATTTTCTCTGCAACTTTTCCAGATACAGGATATGCATATTTAGAGTTAACAGATATGGGCTGCAAAAATGTGTATTTACATTTATTTATTTATTTATCAATCAAATTTGTCACTGCCCATCTCCTCCCACTGGAGGGACTCTGGGCAGTTTACAACAAAATACTCAGTAAAACAATAAATATATAAAATACATTATAAAATTACATATTAATAATATAAATAAAATGTGTTCTACATTTACCCATGTGTTCTACATTTACCTAGACTCAGACATCAACGTTCTATATTTGCATCCTGATATAGGAACAACATATATCAGCTGCAAAAGCTGGCACAGCTACTAGAGACAGCCAAGAGCATTTTCTGTGTCTTTTGCTGCCATGTAGTGGTCATCAAGAGAGTTGCAGCTCTGATCTGATAGCCCTGTGCATTTTGCATGCAATGTACTAAAATGTATGCATTTGTTTATGAAGCTTTCAACTTATATATCCACGCAAAGCTCTCAGGTACCGAACTGGTATGCAATATTTGAGTTGAGAAATATTCAAGACAGTCATTTTGCAAGATGGATTCAGCTTCAAAATAATTGCATCATGTCTTTTGAAAGAGAACAGTGGTAGCATTTCCACCATCCCAACATCTGAGATATGGAAAATATTCAGCATGCAAAACTGAGACCCCCCTTTTTTTTTTTTGTTCAGAGATTGACAAGGAATCACACTTTATTCTCCAATCTTTCTGTTTGCATGGAGAGAGGCATTCTTTCAGCATGGGGAAGAATTGTCCATGCAGAAGACAGAGCAGTCATTTTCCTATGCAAGTGACAGTCTCCTCTCTATCCAAAGAGAGAGAGGGAACAGTCACCTACTGTCTTGTTCTACATAAAGAAAGGTGAGCTTTCACACAAAATATTCTTCATGATTGCTTTTGCACAGAAAAAGAGACTGGGGGAAGGGTCTAGAAACAGGAAGCAGTTGGGAAAGAGATTGTGGCAGCCAATTGATTTCGAAAGGCAGATGCAAATGCTGGCGAGCCATATAGAAGCCGCAGATTCTCTATCTCTAACTGATGATAATGTTCACTACTTTCAGTGAATCATACTGATGGAAGGAATCGCATGCCCACTATTTGAACTGTGTGTTTTGGCTTAGGGAGAGATGAGACCAACACATATTATCTGATCTCCAATGGTGCTTTGAAAGATTTCAGGAAGTGGTGTAGAGTTCCTTCCAGATTAAAAGGATATTAACAGATGTGTTAGAGTAAAAGGGTAGATGTTCCCAGGCAGATAACTCTGGATATTGGATTAGAAACTTGACTAGTTATTTGTAAATAAAGCATGCTGTCATCTTGAGTTTCAACCTACACAACTGACCTCTTACTCAATTCTATGTATAGCAAGAAAATTAAATGCTGACGTTGGGAAAGAACAGGACCAGTTTCCACATAATCCAGCCAGGAATCTTAGTCCATGACCTTCTGTCAGTCAATCTACAGAAGTGGCAGACCAAAAACTGATTCTGCCAATATACAGTGAAGTTGCTTTACTATAAGTACAAAATAGTAGGATGCCAAGGTAGTTGAAAGTGCCAGGAAAAAACAAAGTATGTACCCGCAGAGTCTCTTTAGCAATAGTATTAAGTAATAAATGTCTACACACAGTATATATACAAACACAGATATATTACAGTGAATAGCAAAGCATTACGTTTAGGGGGGGGGGGAAGCATTAAAATTCTTCCTGTTTTGACCAGCTTTCACAGAAAATAGAAAATAATTTTTAAACTGCATACATCCATAGAAGATAGATAGATAGATTCCTGAGTAATAAGAAAAGACTATGTTTTAATGACCATGGAAGCCCTTTGATTTTTCCCCCTCTCCTAAGTTACAAGAGGTCTATGAAATCTGCATTTAAAAAAAAAAAAACTATTCACTTCCAGTTAGAGGCCAGATAAATTGATTTTCTCGGTTTTATCATGTTAGAAATGAATACTAAATATTCAATTGCATTTTCCACTCCATTTTGTATGCATGCAATTTCTTTTAATCAAGATAGAAACAAAAGACTAGCTTTATGAAGTTTATTTGTAAGGCATATGCATTGGTATTTGTAGTCTATGTTTGCATTTGGATTAAGAAAAATAGTTATTTTATATGTGTGGAATTATAGATTATTTGGGTCTTCTGAGACTTGATAGATTTGCACTATTTAAATCACTTATTTGACAAAAGCATTCTGTACAGCTCGGGTGAAAAAGGAACTAAGAAAAATACTTGACATATATTGAATTTGCAGATAATTTGAGTCCTCTGACAATTTTTAGAAATTTGCCTTATTTAATGCACTATTTACCAAAAAACATTCTAGTGCAGTCTATGTGGAAAATAAATTCAATGACTTGCAATATTTCAGAATCATTTCCCTAATTAAAGCAATTAGTTATAAGAGCTGCTGGAATCACTAATATTCATGTTGGTAGAGTACAGGAGAAGATGTAATACACAGAAATGCTACTAACAAGTGACAGTATCAGTTTTCTTAATATAAATAATACAGAACACTCCCATTTCCTTCCAGGAATATATAAATCTTTAGACCCACTTCTGCCAGTAATGGAAGAAACTGAGAAACTATTGGATCTCTGAAAAATTACTAATAAAAGAGAACATTAATTGCAGATGGTATCTTTAAAAAAAAGCATGTAACAGCACAGTCACAGGAGAAAGCATGTGCTGATTCAATAGGAGAGTCTTCTTCAAATTTATTTTTGGAAACTTCTTTAAGAGGAAGAGCAGTATAAAACAAGCAAACAATCTATCTCCCATGGTTGGTGGGTGGGTGGGTGGTTGACTCCCTCCCTCACTCCCTCCTAATGGCTGTGGAAATCAGAATGGTACTCACCCCTGCAGGCTCAGACAGCCTTGCTATCATAAAACTCGCTGCAGTTCATAAGAGCAAGGAATATTCAGAAGTGCTTTCAGCCACAGAAGTGCTGCTATTCCCAATATATTCCTTTCCTTTCCTCTCCTTCTCCTCTCCTTTTGTTCCCATTCCATTTCTCTTCAACCTGGGCTGTGATATTATGGTTCTCAACTCTGCAGCTGAGACAAAGTAGGCAGCTGGGAAAGGAAAACCCAGGCATGGAGAAAGTGAGTATATCCACTTCAGTAATGGAGTCATTTAAACATGACTCCAATTCCCTGGGATCCGCAGGCTTGGTGACATAACCAGGTCTTGAAGGACTTATGTAACATCAAGAGGGATGGAGCCAACCTAACCTTGGGGTGGGGGGGGGGGAGAGAATATTCCACAAGGTGGGTGCCATGGCAGAGAAGGCCCACCTCCTGGGACCCACCGAATGTAAGTCCCTGGCAGATGGTAACTGCAACATGCCTTCTCTGCAGATCTAATGGGATGGACTAATGTAATCGAGGAGAAGCAGTCCCTCAAATAACCCAGTACCATGCCTCTTTGCACTTAACATTCAAGTTACTTCTGTCCTGAGCAAATGCTGGCTTGACTGGCTTAAGAAAAATACTGTCCAGACTGAGAAACTTTAGTAAAAGCTTGCAAAGCATTCAGTATGGACTGCAGGCTACCACACACTCCTATCAGACAATCGTCTTGCTGCTATGACCTCCAAACTTTCTATATCAGAAAAACAATAGCCAAGCAGGCCTTCCTGGACATAAATACTTTTATACATGTATATACATTTTATGGACATTGGTTGATAGATACTTTTCATATTTCCAAAGAAGAGGCATTCATCTTGCCATGGAAAATAATAATAATAATAATAATAATAATACAGAAGGCCAAATCCAGTCTAAACATCTGACTGACTGTGTGACCAACTATAATAATATGTACTCAAAGTTAAATTTATGTTTACAAGGTCAAAGAAAGAAGGATTTCACCCCAACCCCCAAACAGCCCATAAGTTCTTTAGGCTATTTGAAGGCTGAGGGTGAAGGCTTCCTACCTCAGGTACAGTACCTGGAAAATTGATGGAGTGGTGGAACTGCACTAATGGAAAAACAGTAAAGCAAATGAAAAAGAAGGAAGCTCAGGAAGGAAAAGAGCAATTAAAACAATAACAAAATAAGTTCCTGCTGTGGTTTAGACCAGCAACATGTGGGTTAAAAGGCAGAAATGTTACTGATGCTCCAGTTGTGATAATCAAGATAAGAGGGAAGTCCGACAGATACTAGAGATAATGCTAAGTGTTGTCTTAGTTGAAGAGAAGGCCCTGCCTCTGCAAAGTAGCCAATGAATTGAGATTAGGCTGCAGCAGAATGAAAGCTCTCTCGCCAAAACAGATAGGATGACTCAAGCTGACAGAGGGGGGAAAGGTGTATTTTTAAAGTGGAGCAGGGAAATGATTGATGGGGGCAACGTTGTCCATGTCTGCTTTCCAGAAATATCTGCCAGCCAGTTCTGATGACAGAGTGAGAAGCAAGTCTGGATTGGCTCAACTAAATAGTCATTTAGAGTACCCATAAATTTTAGCTCTCTCATTTTTTATTTGTGATCAGAATATTAATTTAGGTAGTTTTTGTGAGGATAATTCAAATCTCCCATAATTACATTTGTCACCCAAGCAATTTAAAAAAAATCATGTAAATATGCCTGCAACTAATGGCAGCTGCACTTGTTATTAGCTGTTTATCATCATCATCATCATGGACTGTTCCAAATCCATTATTCCATTTTTCATTCTGTGCCTCCAGATTAAAGAAAATATCCTTTTAATCATGCTTCCAACAAGATTAGTTCATTTTGGAGACACCAAAGGTCGTCTTTCAATTTGTGTGCTTAACTCTTGCCTTTGATCTTATCATTACGGTGGGCATCAGCTGTCTAAAGAACTTGCCAGAGAATGGACTGTTAGTAGCTTCTCTTTTGATCTTTAACTTACACATGACTAGTGTCTGCTCACCCCCTATTGTCATTTTCTTTACTGAAGGCTTCTTCGTGGACCAAAAAAAAATCAGGATGATGAAGCTATTGCTAACTATCTGTGATGTCAAAGCAAGCTTTCATGTACTGATGCTTTACAAATGAAGACAGTCCAAGGTTATGAAAGGTCAATTTTAATGAGATTTCACTTAGCAAATATTTTTTAACCATGCTTGTAGAAAACTTTTAATTGGTAAAAATGTTGGAATGTTAACACTTGTTTAATGTATAATGGACAGGCTGGAAGAGATCCAGAAAGAAACCAAGCTACGGGAAGTAAATCTGGTTCAATAAGGGCAGGGTCAGATGGTGATATGGACAACTGTGCAGAGAACCACAGTTCGGCAGCTGGCAGTATTGAGAGCTGTGAGACACAGAATTCAATGCTGCAATCAGGATGTTTCCTTAAGGAGTCCATTTGTTGCTAATTAATTGTGAAGACCTCTCACATTGCAAGACCTCTGGATCAGATGCTACCCCCTCTTGCCTCTTTCCTCACCATCTTTTGACATTTCTTAGGAATCAGAAGATTAGCAGAAGAGAATCCATCAGTTTCTTCTCATTCACTGATTTCCTTTCAGTAACTCTGCTTGGCCCAGTCTTGTTCCTGTTTGCTATTTGGGAGTAATCATCTGTGAGCGAACATCCTCCTCACCTGAGGATTCTTTGAGCTGAGCATGGCAGCCCAGAAGATGTAACACAGCTATATTCCCATGAGTCACTTCTATTGAAAATATTTTTTTTTACAAAAAGTGATGACACAGCAGGCGTTTCAGAGGTATTCTGATACTCTTTCAGATTTTAGCAGTCATACTCTAGGTAAGCTGCTTGGTTGGCAGAGTTGTGCTTTGTAAAAAAAGGAAGCATTGTTGAAGAGCTCTTGTGTGTTGTTTCACAAGGAACAGGAAGAGAAGAAAAGCCTGAATCTCATTCCTTCTGTGTGGCTGTCAGAGAAAGGAGGCTATGGCCCTGCTGCATGGTTGGCCAATCAGTTGCACTTCTTGATTACAAAGGTCAGCACTGATGAGTAGACCTGGACAGGAGAGTTCTTTTTTGGGTCTGTTGATAGACTATATGTTGGATGCCCCAATATTGCTGCTAGTTTTGGTCCTTACTTAATCCAATGAAAGCCTCTTAGGGGGGAACAATCTAAATTGTAATAAGGTCTGTAATAAGGTCTCCCTCATCAGTGATTTAATTATTGATGAGAGGGCCAACTTAGCATGTATTACCAAGACCTGGCTGGGTCCGGAAAGGGGGGTAGCCTTTTCGGAAATATGCCCAGCAAGATTTTGGGTATGGTATTAGCTGAGACTCTGGGGCAGGGGTGTGGGGTGGTGATTGTCATCTGGGCATCCCTTACAGCTTTCAGAGATTCTCTAGTACTAGTATCCACTGCAGGGAGGCTCTCCCCTCTTGCTGATCCTGCCACTCCCTGTGGTTTACGGAGGAATTGAGGGAGATGAAATGAAATAAAAGATATCTAGTACATTGCTGAAGCTCAACCAAGGACAAACTCAACCAAACATGGGTTAGAGCCACTATTAAGGCCTACCCTGTGGTGGTAAGGCCAGCGAAGTGGCAGTATTTCTCTGCCCTTATTGCATCCACAGAGTGCTGCCCTGCTGTCCTGTTTCAGGTAACACAAGTCCTGTTGGGTAAAGAGGGCCCAGGGAACCTTTTGCAGGGGCTTGCAGAGGAATTTGCTCAGCATCTGTCAGACAAAAATCACTCAGATTCACTTGCAGTTGGACACCAGCCCTATTGCAGGTCCAGAGGAGATGCCTGGGTAGAGTCTTGCCCAGTTATCTGGGAACAGTTTGAACCTGTTGGACCTAAGGAAGTAAAGAGGGTCCTTAGGACTGTGAGCTCAGCCACCTGGTCTTTAGACCATGCCCCTCCTGGCTTGTGAAAGCGGCCCAGGGGGTGTTGTTTGAGTGGGTTCTAGTCAATTCTTCTTTGAGTGAGGGGGTTATTCCTTTACCTCTTAAAGAGGACTTGGTTCACTCCCTTCTCAAGAAGCCATTGCTGGACCTCACTATATTGGACAATTTGCATACAGTATCTAACCTCCCTTTTTGGGAGAAGGTGGTTGCACAACAGCTTCAGAGGGCCTTGGATGAAGCAGATTATCTGGATCCTTTTCAGTCAGGATTCAGACTTGGGCATGGGATGGAAATAACATTGGTTGCTCTTTTAGATTACCTCTGGCATGGTGGGATGGGGGTTGTGTGTCATCCTTGAACTCTCAGGAACTTTCAATACCATCAACCATGGTATCCTTCTAGATCAGCTCAGAGGATTGGGGTGGGTAGCACAGGGGTGTCCTGGTTTGCCTCCTTTCTTCAGAGTTGTTTCCAGTTGGTAGTGATTGGGAAGGAGAGGCCCCACCCTTGGCCGCTACTGTATGGGGTGCCACAGGGTTCAGTGCTCTCCCCTCTCCTATTCAACATCCTCATGAGGCTACTGGTTAAGCTCACCATAGGGTGGGGTATCATCAGTATGCTGATGATACCCAACTATATATCTCTGCCCCTGGTGAATTAAGCAATGCCGTGAACATCTTATCCTGATGTTTGGAGGCTATAAAAGTCTGGATGGAGGGGCAACAAACTTCAGCTTGTGACGATTGAGTCTGATCCTGACTCTGAAAATGAAACTTATCTTGAGCCAGAAAGGGAAAACAAAAATTATCGAGAGGGAATTGGGGAAATAGAAACCAGGACTGACTCAGCAGAGTGGGAGAAATCAGAGAAGCTGATTGGACAAACTTTGGAGGTAGGTTTGAATCCTCCAATCAGTGCTCAAGACAGAAGAGCAGAGAAGCATACAAAGCAAAAGGCAGCCCGATTGGCTGCAGAGGAGAAATGGCATGGTAATTATTGCTTTAAAAGGCATGTGCACCAAGAGCAAGCTGCTGGGGACAACCAATCCTTTGAGCATCTGTGGAAGAGTCCTTACTGGAGTTGGGAGCCTTGCCTGTAGCCAATGCAGAATCAGAGCCAGCTCCTCCTGCCATCACGGACCTGCTTCCTTCACATGCCACTCCAGTCATGCCTAGTCTTGCCGTTCCAGCCAAGTCCAGCCTTGCCTCCAGTTCCAAGCCTTGTCTTGTTGCTCCAGCCAAGTCCAGCCTTGCCTCCAGTTCCAAGCCTTGTCTTGTTGCTCCAGCCAAGTCCAGCCTCACTTCCAGGCCTCTGTTGTCAAGCCTAGTCTAGCCTCCATGCCAAGCCCGACACTTGTGCCTCAAGCCTCTTCCTTGCCATGTGTTCTAGCTATACTGGGTCTTGCTGCCTCATTGAGAGGATTAGCTGAGTTCTGTCTTGCTGTCTTGCCACAATCTCCTTCTACTTATGAGTCTGCAGCCTTGCCTTGTTATCCTCCACTGCCTGGGTGGACTTGATTGAACTGCACTGTCTAATCTACTCTGAGGACTTTCATTGTTGTAATTAGTTATTGTAAATTAAAAAAAAAAAAGTAATTCTGCCTGGCTGTCTCATAGTCTGAACAGGACACAGATGAACCCTGGTAATGCTCAGTGGCTTTGGGTTTCTGGATCTACTGGTTATGAGACCATGCCATCTTTGGTGCTGGATGGACCCACAGACAGACTCAGTACACAACCTGGGGGTCATCCTAGACTCACGACTCCTGCTCAAAGAGCAGGTGGCAGTCATGGCTGGGAGACCCTTTGCACAGCTTCCTGTTGTGCATCATTTGCACCCATTTCTGGATCGGGAGGCTCTGTTAACAGTCACTCATGCCATAGTCACTTCCAGATTGGGCTACTGTAATGTGCTTTATGTGGGGCTGCCATTGAAGAGTATCCGGAAGCTTCAAGTGGTACAAAATGCAGCAATGCAGGTAGTTATGTGTGCTCCCAGAATATCAGTTATCTGTAATGGTTGCCTATTCTAAAACACCATCAGACTCATGAGTATGAATTCAAAGATATCTGATTTATTAAAGAATAGTATGCAGGATCATAGAGAAAGCTGAGAATGATGAAAGCATGCCAAATTCAAACTAAAAACCCTCGGTGCAAATGAAATCCCTCCCCCGGAGAATCTTCTCAAGTTCACAATCCCAGGTGCTCCTAATGGTTTCTGATGGTCTGCGGGAAATATCCTTGAACAGAGAACATAACCCAACACATTCCATTGTACTGATTTCACATACAGAGCTTGGTACAAGGTCTCACAGCAGCTCCCTCCCAAACAGAAACACATGTCAGTGCCATGGCATGTGAAACATTACAATGTATTAACTACATTGAATCAGTGAACATGACAATATCATGCTGCATTGGCTGCCAATTTGCTTTTGGGTCCAATTCAACATGCTGATCTTAACCTTTAAAGCTCTTCATTGCATGGGACCTGGTTATTTTAGGGACCACCTCTCCCCAATTATACCAGCCCATCCCAAGCTGGAACAATGGGTAAAAACCAAGAACATGAATTTCAAGACTGATAAAGACAAAGTCCTACAGTTGAGTAGGGGGGGGGGGGGAAGTGTGATATAGAAAGGAGGAACCATACTAGGCAAGAGCACTTGTGAAAAGGATCCATATGTTTTGATGGATCACAATCTAAATTTGAGTCAACTGTATGATGCAACTTAAAAAAAATAATTTAAAAGAAAGTGCAATTTTAGATTGCATGAGCAGAAGTACAGTGTCAAGAACAAGAGAATTCATCATTGTTCTCCATTCTGTGTTGGTCAGACCACACCTAGAAATCCATTCTGGGCACCACATTTTAAGAATGACATTGTCAAACAGGAACATCTCCAGAGAACAGTAATCAAGGTAAAGAGAGGGCCTGGAAAAAAACCTTAAGAGGATTGGTTGGAAACACTGGGTTTGTTTAGCCTGGAAAAAAGAAGATTGTAGGAACACATAATAGCAGGTTTCAAGTATCTGCAGGCTCTCTGATGGGGCAAAATTGTTCAGAGCTGTTCCAGGAAAAAAAGACAAGGAAATAGATTAAAGATTAACAATGATGCTGCCCTGGGTTAGAGAAGCTGATCTCCCTCTGAACTGCATCCTTCCTAGAGGTGCCTTGAGACACAGATTGCACCCTGAGCAGTCTTAAAGGCAGAGTGCATTTTTAAACACATTCCTTAAAACAGAGCAAACTTTCCTCCCTCCTTTTGCAGAATGCCCCAAAAGCAATAGTTGAAACAGCAAAAGTCCCCTGCAACAGTTTTACTCCCTCTCTACTGTGAATCTCCTTTTTTGATAATACCCTCCGGGTTGGATCTCCTGAATCCTGCTCTGTCTGATCCAGTCTACTTCTCCTCTCAGGTGCTTCAGTCTTGACCCTTCTTAATTTTTTCTTTGAATTAGCCATGCCATCATAGTCAAAGTGGAATCCCTAATTCTGTCTCCACTTTGCCTGTCAGCAGCTTCTTCTTTCTTCCTTAATCTTTGCCCATTTATCTTAGCATCTCTTAGGATTGTATTTCTTTCTGATACTACTCCTAGGCAGATGTCTCTGGATATTGGATTAGAAACTTGGATCCTTTTGATTAACAATAGGCACCAGCTTTCTGTCGGCCTCTGGGTACAGACCTGTGCAACCAGATCTTAACACCATTGCTTAGTCTTGATGAACTCTTTACCTGTCTGCACCTAGTTTTTTGACTCCATCAATTATTCCCCATCTTTAACCCAACCTTCTGAGTTGCATGATCATCACAGTGGCTCATCAGTAGTATCAGATTTATTTACTTATTTTCTCAGGGGAATATGGTTAAAAATAATATATGTGATATTAATTCATGCTATTAAGCCAAGCAGTGGAAACAAGTTATCTGTACCAATATGAGAAAACATTATGCCTATAATGTTGTAAGAATATTTGTCTGTGCAATAGCATATGACTGTGAAAACTATCTTCAAAAGATCTCAATTCTAGCCATCACAAATTTTAAGAAACCAAGACCATAGTGCTGGAAGTCCTAGCCTGTCACACTAGGGTGTCAGTGCCTCCTCAGATACCACCTTTTGACGTTGCCAGGCTTCTTCCCAGATCTGATTTTTTTCAAAAATTCTTTTGGATCTAGTATGACGCAGAGCATCATCCTTATTTCCAAGAATGTCTCTGGAACTCAAATGGCTTCATAAACTTTCTGAGGAAAGAAAAAAATATGCGGGGTCCAGTTTAGGCATAGTAGGGAGCATTCTGTTGGGAGTGAGTAGGACTTGGAAATAGCATTCTGGTAAATTAGTGCCTTGTAACTACTTATGTGTCCCTGGCCATCATTTTAATGAATAGATAAGCTTTCCCAGAAACAAATGTAAAGAACACCCTCAACAAGTTCCCAAAATTCCAAATGAACCTCCAAAGAATAATGGCCACTGCATTGCCATTATATATTTATGAAAGATTCAAACTCTAGTAGGCATTAAGTGCCTGATTCTTCTCCAGCATGACATTCTTGTTCCTCATTTTGTTAGTTCTCTAGATACAGTTCTTGGTGTTCTTTGTAAAAGATATAACATATTTCCTCACTAGTGGAGTTAACCAATCAACAACATAATGTTCTGTGTGTGTCTCTGTCTATTTGCAGATGCAGTTTCATCTGGCTGGCACAGTGCTTTCTATTAGGATTACAACAGTTGAACTTAAGAAAAAGTCATTCTAAGAAAGTTTCTGGTAGGGGTTGTTTTCATTTTACTCAGTGTACCATGTGCTCTGCACATGCAAACTTTATTTATTTCCACACTCTGCCCCTTCCAGAACACCAATCTATCTCTCAAGCTTTATGGGACAGAACCAATGGAATAAAACGTTAGCAGTGTTTGCCCCATTCCTTACACCCAAACCTCCAAATGCATCCAAAGAATGAAAGCTAAATGATGTGGAGAATTATTGTACTATTGTTTATTTGCTCCTAAGCTCAAAAAAAAAAAAAAAGGCATTCAAATGATGAGAAAGGATTAACAGGATTGGAACAGTGCTTGCCATTGTGGGAACAATCTTCTCCTAAGCCTAAATCAAGATATATATCTGAGGAAGAGGGAACTTAGCTAGGCTGTAGCAATGTTTCAAAATCAAATCATTTTGTAAACCAGCATTTTTAAATGAAATCTGTTTTATAAACGACCATTGTTTATTAAATAAAAATATTTTTATGAAGCACTGAAATTTCTACAGCAGTGTTTCTCAATCTCAGCAACTTTAAGATGTGTGAACTTCAACTCCCAGAATTCCCCAGCCAGCCATGCTCTACAGTAACCCTAATGATTACTTTAACCACCCAAACCAGGGATGGTGCCCTCTGATGCTTCACAATAAGCAGTAATCCTAGTATATGCTGGTTGGCCGTGCCCCTTCTCCTTACTTACATTAATTAAGCAGTGTCAGGGATGAGGCATCTTTCCCAGCAATTATGGTGGGGGTAGCACTGTCTCCACTTATAGGAAAAGATATCCTTATTAGAACATAAGACAGAACAGGATACTGCTGTAGCTGTCTTGACAAAAGTGGGGAAAAAAAGGTGCAAGGTCCCCTGACAAAAGTAGTTAGCAAAACTACACCTACCTATAAGACCAGAAAACAAATGGTATTGTTAATTGGAGCCATCAACAGTGGATGAAAATAAAAGTCCATTCAAATAGAGTTTCTTTGACTTTTGAGTGCTACAGTGACCGATTAGAATAATAATGAGCTGAGAATCTATTCATCCACCATTTGAAGTGAAAGAATGAAATGTCCCAAAAGTATTTGTTCACCTGGTCCATCATGTGGAAACTAGCAACTGTCTTAAACAGGCCGTACAATTGGCACTTTCACTACAAAGCTGGATATAGGCAAAGGGCATTGATTAAAATGTAAGAGAAATTAAATTTTCTCTTCTGTATGTTCACTTTGAATATTACAGTATGCATAATACTTTTCAACTGCCATTTGAAAATAGAGCAGAGAATTAGAACAAATTTTCATGTTGATCAAATTGATCAGATCAATTTGGACCACATGGAATGGGCCCAACCAATTTTTTTTTAAAGTTAAGGTTATTGTGACATTGTAAAGCTTTCTTAACTTAAGAGGTAAGTAGATAGGTCAATTTTAAACTATAACCTAGTGTTAAGCATATGGTTGAGCTCCTTGCTGATTTACTGGGGCTTCTAAATAAAAAATGAGTTCACAACATGAGCTAAACCAACCTTTGCTGAGTTTTACCTCTTCTCATGCATTTCTAAAATTGATCATTGATCATACAGTCCTAAAACTAGTTAGGTGCTTCAGGGCTGCAACTGGGGGGGGGGGGCAAGCGGGGCATGTGCCCTGGGATCTGTGCTGGGGGGGCGCCAAAATGAGCACTGGGGGGGCACCAAAATGGGCGTGGAATCCATGTTTGCCCCGGGTGACACAGACCCTAGTTGCGGCCCTGAGTTGCATAGATAATATCTTTTGTGTTGTTAAAGTAGAGTAAGACAGAACTATACTGTGTATCAGTTGAATTTATTAGAGACATGAAATACATACAAAATAGTTATCTGAAAAAGTAAACTGAATTCATACTACACATCACATTTGCATCATACACAACGTTATTCATACATTTAATTATGCAACAGCACGTCTTGATAGATTTGTATTAGAAGCATTGCATTTCTTTGACAGAGTAGATCACTTCAAAAAAATTCATTATCCTATAATGTAATTTTGTGCAGTCTACCATGTATTTTGTAGCAGGTAATTGGACAAAATATAATAATTTTCTGTTTGCGCAATTGTTTAAATCCAAAACAGGCAGGTCATGTGAATGTTCTTTGTGACTTTCTCTGTGATATGAAAGTGGGGTGAACCAATTGCTTTGCATTTACTGAGTACTTAACCAATTTGCACTACCTAGAACTTAATGGTTGGGGTTCCCAGTGAAGATGCTCTGACATGTACAAATGCACAGTTTATATTCAGGATTCCCCGAGTGCCACTTTAAAATGTGGTTTTGAAAAACATTTGGTTATTTTAGATAAAGTTTTTAATATGGTTATTTTTTATGGTTTTATATCTTTTCATATGTGTGTGTGTCTGTGTGTGTGTATGTATGTGTGTGTGTGTATGTATGTATGTATATGTATATGTATATGTGTGTGTATATGTATGTATGTATGTATGTATGTGTGTGTCTGTCTGTCTGTCTGTCTGTGTGTATGTATGTATGTATGTATGTGTATATATATATATATATATATGCTTTTAATTGTTGTAAGCCACCCAGAGTCATGCATGGGCAGCTATATAAACTGAAATAATAAATAAAGAAGTACTTTCTACAAAATGACTTAGCAGACCTTCAAGCATTTGAGAACTGTACTGTACTATGTAATCAAAAGTGTCTTTCTGGAGATCTATCATTGTCAGTTTATTGGATTTATTAGGCTATTCCCATATTGTACTTAGACATTTTAACTGTTGTCTGCTTTTCATTATTATAGACAAGGCAACATATCCTCATGTGATAAACAGTATGTATCCATTGAGACAGATAAAATAGAATGCTCCATTGTGAAAAGAATATATTACCTAATTTTCCAAACAGTGATATAAAGAAAATTAAACAATTAATAAAGCATTCCCCTGATCATGATTACTACTAGATGACATTCAGTCACCTTTATGTCCCATTTATTTTCAATAATATATGTTTATGTACATTTTTAATTCTCCTACATAGCTCTTAAAATGGTTAATATATGGATGAATCTTACTCAAGAAGTAAGACAGAAGAATAATTAAAATAATGAATAAATCTAAAGAGTACTTTCTGGTTGTAAAGGAATGTTGATCAAAATTCCATGATTCTGAAGTTTTTGTACAATTTCCCTTCAGAAACCCACAAACACTACATTACAATTCTCAATTATCAAGCTGATCTTTTAAATTATTATCATGAAGGTGATACTATATTCAGTGAACATTTATGAACATTTCTTCTTACCAAGGATCTGGTCCTTAAAACTTTGTTTGTTTGTTTTTGGAAGAACATTTATATTTGAATCAAATGACTGCATCTAAGCAGTCATTTAAATAATCCTCATCTTAATTATCTTACATTTTCTTAGTTGATTTGGAATGTTGAATGTAAACTTTGCAATACTCTTAGCAAATCAATCAGTTAATGATGATCCAACTACAAATAATTAATGCAATATTTGATTCCACATACTTCTGAAATCAATGAAATAATTTTATTATGGCAGTTTAAAATTAAACTTTTTTTCTTTATGAATAATGTGTGGGAGATAAGTCGAAGACTTTGGGACCAGAAAATTTAGACTTTTTATATATACATACACACACACACACACACACACACACACATATATATATATATATATATGGCTATACAATTGCCATATAATGACTATGTCAAAATCCTTACTGATTTTAGAATATCAGGATATTGTTTTCATAGCTTCATTGATGTTTTTCAGCTTGCAATGCTTAAACCTTTACTTCCTTTCTCCAACACAATTAGCACAAATATTTTTTTTTAATACTGTGGAAGACAATGGTGTGCAGACTGAACAACTTGAAACTAGTCCATGTTTGACAAGGACAAAGCCTGAAGTGAAATAATATTGCTGTGGGAGCTGAAGAAATCTTTTACAGCATCCTCAAATTAACAATTTCACATAGTAAACTGAGACAAGAGAAACTACCTAGTATAGAAACATTATTCCTTATAGCTTGGTTCATCCCACTCTGAAGTACCATAATCCATTCTGTCATCTCAGGTCACTATATCCATCTCATACTGCCGTTTGGGATGACTAGGTCTGAGTTAGAAGACAAACAGAATGTCACAGAAACAGATCAAACCAAGAAGATGGAGAAAATATGTGATCTTAGACTCTATTGCAAAATCTCCATCTTGACATGTTGTGAGGATTATGGAGTCCCCCAAAAGTAGTACC
This sequence comes from Candoia aspera, assembly GCF_035149785.1. Taxonomy (NCBI): domain Eukaryota; kingdom Metazoa; phylum Chordata; class Lepidosauria; order Squamata; family Candoiidae; genus Candoia; species Candoia aspera. The sequence goes on along the minus strand of NC_086153.1, from coordinate 108,123,106 downwards.
TCTTTCTGTGAAGAAGAGTTTTTTTCTTCAAAACATGTCAATGATTAATATTTTGTAATAGAATATACATATGCTTCTTTCTTTTTTATAAGTCTGATTGCAAGGCTGAAAATGCTCAAGAGCTGCACAATGTCTCTACCATCATAGTTAATGCACCTTAAAAAAATCTCTTTTTGCTTCAAGGTAATTATAGGAACACAGTATGTTGGGCAGTGGTTTGCCTGAGGGGGAGGAAATGTAATCTTCATTTAATTTAGCGACTTAGCAAATTTCAATCTTTTAGACGGATTGCCACAAGATCTAATTAGGAGGTAGCAGAATGATAGAAATCTATACAGAAAATGCCTGGGCTTCATGTGTTATTAAAAATTTGCTTAGCTGGTTTTGGGAAAGGCTTTTTGACACAAGAATACTGAATGAAATTGAGTTCATCATCAGTGTTTAGTTTGACAGCTTGCTAGACAGGCTTCTATTGATCTGTTTGAATGTGGAAGCTAATGAGAAGATGGTGGAAGCAAAGAGCAATGAATGCGAACACCAGGCAGTCAACATGCATAAAAATAGTAACTGGAAGGAATGTGGAAGAGCTATAAAGAAAACAAACAGCGTATGACCAGATAAAAGTGAAAATAACTGTCAACAAGCAAAGTGTCATGATTTTCCTGGGTAGCTAATTTACTATCTATAGCATTTTAACTAAAGTGAATTTAAATCTATGCAGTACAAGATTTTTCCTCTGCGCAATAGTTTTAGATTTTGGGGGGTATGTCTGATCACTATGTATCTGTATTTGATATCTCCATAGAATTTTATTCCACCATCTTTCTGAAAAACCCTTCTGCAGTCATTCCATTCCTCCCAAGAGGAAAGGTGTCTAGAGATAGGTGGACTATCAAAGTCTTACAATAAAATCAGGTTTAAAATTGAGACCTTCAGAACAGTTAAGGTATCAGTTAATTAAAATAAGCAAGTTAAGCAAGAGGAATTAATATTTTAAATTGACGGTTATAACAGTCCAAAGCCTGTACAAAAAGCTGTTTTTAAAGGCTTTTAAAAAGCCACCAAAAATGTTAGGACTCTCAACTTTGCAGGAATGAATTCCAAGAACTGGAAGAAGCAGCCTTATCTGGAGTGCTACCAAATATGACCATTAGCTTAAAATGTCTGATAGGTTTCATATTATGTCTCGGTGTGTGCATGTTTAAATGTGTTTTTATTGAATTAAGAGTTAAATATCAGCTGGGAGAGATCAGCTGTGGATCTGGGGCTTAATGCTATTAGTATGTTAATGGAGCCAAGATCTGTGTTTTCCTTTCATTGGGTTCTAAGGACAAAGTAGCAATTTTAAATTACTCGAATTCAATGAAAGACTGTGACTAGGCCAATAAATTGAAACATAATCAGGACAAGACAGAGATGCACCTGAGCACTCAGAATGGTGATCATGAATCTAGTTACTTGTTTTGAGTGCTACTACCACCTCTGCCCCCACAACACTCCCTAAGAGTCACAACTGGGTTTTTGGGGGGCGGGTGGGGTATCCAAGAACCAGTGTTTCATCTATTGGTCTATTTTTAGACTTGGAGGCATTGATTATAAAAAAAGTTTAGGATCAAAACAGAACAGGGATCAGCTGTCTCTATACCTATTAATCCAAGTCTTTCTATTCTATCCTGGATATACCGGATATACTGCTGGCAGGAACATGCATGCCTACCTTCTCCCCAGCTGAAGAAGGGCTAGACGTATCATATACCGTGTAATTCCCTCTAAAGGAATACCCACTGAAAGGTGAGGACCTAGTGGAATACATCCTTTCTATGCATATGATTTTCCCCCTTCATGAGCATCTATAGGCTATAAAGCAATCGTTTGTGAGTCAGTATGATATTAAAACCCTTAATCTCAAGGTTAGTCATTTGGTGTAGGGAGTTAGACTGGCATGGTCGGGGGTGTTTCCTTTGTCGGTTCAAATATACTCTCTACCTGCGCAGTGTACCTGTCACATACACAGTGTCTCTATCTTCTATTTTCTCAAAATAATAAATGTGATTAATTAGGAGGAAAAGGCTCCAGAAGAACTTGATTGGGTTCTGTGATATACTACAGACACAGACAAACAAATGAATAGGATCATACATATCAATTTTTCCAAGGTAGGGGAGAAACTGACAGCCACAATCTTTACCTAAGAAAAGCTTTCCCTCAGCCGTGTGGTGTTTTCCTGGGAAAAAGTGCCATGGCAGTCTGTCTTACCTTCTTCGAAGTCATCCTATCCCAGCCCTTTCTCCCTCCCTGTCAGCCCTTCAAAGTGGACAAGGGCAGGAAACTGACACCACAAGATACTAGAAATACTAGACACAAAATACTAGAAATCTAATGACATAGGCCAGAGTTTCTCAACTTTGGGAACTTTAAGATGTGTGGACTTCAACTCCCAAAATTCCCCAGCCAGCCAAGTCCACACATTTTAAAGTTCCCAAGGTTGAGAAACACTGATATAGGCTATAATAATAATATCTTAAAAGCCTGACAACCTCCCTCTTATACCCTGGAGAGTCAAGGTAGACCAGTCTTGAATTTCTTCCTTGCTCCCTCCTGCCTTTCCAGGTTAAGCTGATGTTTTTGTAATGGCCTATTTTCTTCAAGGCTGTCTCCTTTTCAGACGATATTAGCACTTTTGTTATGGACATGTGGCAATTAGCAGCAGTTGGCGCAAGATTGTTTTCTCTCACTAGAGTTTTCCCTCAGTAGAGCTTTTGATCAGGGGTTCCAGGCCTGCAAAATCTGAAAATCCCTCCACTAAATACCCATAAGCAATGAAACTCTGCATAGACCAAGATCCTGGCACACTTGGTGCACCCAAGCTGGCTTCCAGGTTACATCTGCTGTTATCTCTGGGGTTCCTAACAACTAAAGAGATATAAGGTGGATCTTTCTCTTACCTATCTGGCTTCAATATTATTCATACCACTTATATTTGCTGTAAAAACTTTAAGAAATTTCACTAAGTTGTGTGTTCACTGTATCCAGTCCTCTTACCTACTGCCTCAGGGCAAAACACTCTCATAGTGAAGCTTTAAAAAAAAAAAAAAGACAAAGGACATTATGAATGAGCAAGTGAAGCATTTAAGGACTCTGCATGCATGCTCCATTATTCTGCAAAGTCTGGGTTAAATGGGAATTGGACAGATCTTTTTTGCTGCCTATGATTTGAAGCCCTTGACACTTCTGCTTTCTTCAAAATGCTTGGGACCAGTGCTTTCTGCTCTGAGGGGGAATACCTAATTTCCAGCACCAATAAACTGAGTCATTCTTCAGTAGGTCTCCTAATCGAAGAAGTGTGCCTTTATTTTTAATGGAATTTGGGTCAATTTGGGGGATTCTTTTTTTGCAAATAAAATAGCCTTTTCCCCATGATAACATGTGTTGGTATTTATTTTTTTATTGCATTAGAACTGGGAATAATCTGTTTTATCATTTTTATCATTCTATTTTTTTAAACATTTTGTGTTCTGATTTATACTTTCCCAAAATCTCAAATCAGGATGCAACCCTTTGAAATAGTTTATAGCAAGATATATCTATATGGGCAGTAAAAGAAATCCATTACTAATCTTTTTTTTCCAAGTAAGAAATATGGACCCTAAAAAAGTTGACTTAGCATATTGACAGAACAAGCAATTATTGTTTCTTCTCAGATGAAAAAAAAATATTTAAAGGCTGAATATTTAAGATAAAACTTGCACACAAACTCAACATATGTCTTGGAAAATTGCCTCAAATTTGAGCAATATATTAAGGCATATTTATATAAAAAGCACATTAGACAGTACTGCATATTAACAAGTATACTGATCCAAGTGTAGGATAAATATGTCTGATTGGCACCACTGAAATAATGCAATTATAGTTTTCATGCTTTCTTACTTAGTTTGGTTGATTTCTCCAGGATAAATCATGTGGTGCCGGATGCTTTTTCTTGTCTTTTCCTTAGACACAGAAGAGCCAGGAAGCTCCATATTCTTAAATGCAATGATTCCCTATTCAACTCCCCCTCCTCCTCATCACATAATCACTACCATCATTATAAGGTGTGTTGAAGTTGTGGGTTCTTACAGCTGAGTTTTGTATAGTATATTTTTACATGGTCTGTTCTCTCTGTAAAATTTCAGTATTATTTCAGTGGTTGGTCTAGAATACAGCTTAGCATAATAATGTTTTTTTTTGTAAGCTCCAATTTCCTTGTTTGTGATTTTGCTATTGTTCAAAGTGTCAACTCACATTGCACTGCTACATCTATCAAGCTGTCTTTGCTCAATACTTTTTTAATTCCTTAATATAAAACAGCTTGAATCTAGTCAGGCAGATGCAAACATACACACACACATACACACCACTTTTCTCTAAGGTTAAATTGTATTGTTTAGATATTTGTAGAATTTTCTCAGGTCCCTTGCCCCCCAAAAAGATGCATTCCATTGACAACTTCCTGTAGAGTCCCATAGTTGCATCTCAGTAGTGGGACTGTTCCTACACACCTTAACATGTTAGAAGACTCATAAAAACAGGATATAATACTCATGGTTGCACTCGTAATGCATTAAATTGCAGACTCCAGAAGATTTACTATAGTTCATTCCTCATAGCTTTTCATAGGATTGAGATGATAGCAGCAGCAATGCCCAAAAGATACAAGTCACTCTGTTGCCTTAAGACTTATTGTCAAAAGAATTCCTCTGCTAGTCTTTACTTCAAAGTTTGTATAGTACAGCAATTTTGCTGCATTCACAGGATAGCACATTTATGTAAGAGGAGACAGATTCCATCCAATGGGAGTAGCTGAAATTGTGGGTTTTTGAAAGATGGTTGCCAAGATTTTTTTTCTACATTACACCACAATTAAACTTCAATACTGGGAAAAAAAATATGGAAAGTCAAAATTGCCAACAAATTACAGCCATTCCTCATTTAGTAACTACTTTGGTTAGTGACCATTCGCAAATATGACGGTAATAAACGGCAATAAAAAATTCATTTTCTGACCAATGAATGCATTTATGACCAAATTTTGTGGCCTGACAACAAAAGCCTTCAGTGTGAACTGATTAAGGACTGGTCAGTTTCAGGCAGCCAGGGGAGCCAGCTGGAGGCTTCCAATCAACTAATTAAGGTCACTTGTTAGCTTGCAGTTAGCACTTTCTAGGGAAGTGCTGTGCTGTGGAGAAAAGAAGCTCAGGAAGAGATAGCTTGTTTAGGCAATCTCTCCGCTCTGAGAGGGAGCAAAAACAAGTGGGGGGTGGGAATAGGTCAAGCACAGGACAGTGTATGAGACAACTTTATCTGAATGAGACAGCAGCAACCAGTGATCTTCACAGTCTGTCTGTCTCTCTCTCTCTCTCTCTGGCCTGTGGTTCATGTAATGACCATTTTGCTTAACAACAAAGTTGCTGGAATGGATAGTGGCCGCTAAACAAGGAGAGGGTGTACACGGAATAATTAGGAATCAATCTCAACTCAAGGGAATAATTCATTTATACACACACACAGTAACACTAGTGAAGAAATTATTCTTTTTCAACATGCCATCATTCTTAACGTTGCAGCTTTCTGTGGAGTTCTCTGGATGTGTGAAATTTGGATCATGGCCTGGGAAGACTTAACGTAACAGCATGGAAAGATCCATCAACAACCTTAAGTCACATAACTTCATGACTTGTACTTTTCAATTAATGGCTTGTCATTCATAAAAGTATCTACAGCCCAGACTGGTCCAGTTTTATTGTAGACAAGGTGCTCAGTTTCAACTTCAGCAATTATTACAAGGATTTAACTTTGCCCTTCATAACTTCTACAATTTAGCAGAGATTATCTGGATCCAGCAGGCTGCATATTTCAGTGAAAAAATATTCAATCACATTATTTAGAAATTATTACTTGACTCACTTTTCCTTCCCCAAATAAAGACCTAGCATGGCTCTCAGAACTGTTATCTACAAGGTCAATGTATCAGAAGCCTAGACCCATTTCACCTGACTTTCAGACCTGGATTTTGGAACAGGAATTGCCTTGATCATGTGGAGTTATAATAGGCAAGTCAAAGACAAGAAATTTTGTCCTTCACTCTTCTGAGCCTGTAAATCACCTATGCTGCCATCAGTTATGAGAACCCATAAGAGTTTTTTTAGATAAGTGTGGGAAGCTTTATCTTTAATTTTGATTGAATGTTGGTGAGATTGATAGTCTCCTGAACTAGAGCTTGAGGATGGTAATTTAGGAATAAAGGTGAAGAAAACAATGCTGCAGCTGTTTTGCAGATTAATTTGTAGATTTGTTTTAGACTGCTTTTGAGTTGATGGATTTACGTTCCATGTAGTTAAACTGATTGTAAGCTACTTACAAAATTTTAAAAATAGATCACTCTCCAAAGTAAACTTATGAACAGCACTGGATTTGTAACATGCAGTGTCCATATTTATGGACACACTTAAATAAGCACAATGAACACCATGCTGCATTTCTTTAAAAATCTATCAGTGCATCATGGATTCACTTTGTTTTCTATTTGAAGCTAATCAAGCTTCTGATAGCATTCAAATCAAAAGTATATGTTTGTGTACGTTTAGAAAGAGAAAGGGAAGGTGTGTTTAGTCACATAGTTTACAGTTTAAACTCTCTTAGTAAGAAGAATCAGGCTGCTTAATTATCTTACACAATAATTACAATGTTTAAAAACATAATTGATTATGATGTCCTAAGAGAGATAAGTTTTATCTTGTATTTTTCCTCTTGATTACATTACTGTTATTATTAAATAATAATCTTGTTGGCTATATAAAATTCAAAACATAATCAATGCAGGTAACAATAAAAATAAATGAAGCTGTGAATTTTAGTAAGTCCTTGCTATTTTATTTATAATATTTCTGTCCTGTTTTTCACTGATCACCCATTAATGAACTGAATGGAATTCAGTTTTCCTCTTCCTAGAAATTCCTCAGTTCTTCTAGCAATAGTTTGACACTATTACAAAATACAACTAGTTAATACAGAATATTTGGGGAAGCAGCATACCTGCAGATTCCCTCATAGGTAGTTAACATGTCAGTTTTAACTCATTAATATTTTAAAACAACATGAATGCAATGCTTTGAACAATACTTTGATATTATCTGTCCTCCATCATAAATGTCAGCTATGCTTTTTAAGTAAATTCTTACTTTTTATGCAGCTGTTATTTATATCTCAGAGAATATGTAGGAAATCCTCATGACATTAATCGGAAATGGTTGAGTTTCTGCAAGAGAATTTTCTCAGTTAATTTCTTGTTCCCTATATAGTCAGCTGAGCTGACATTCAGCTTTAATGATGAACAACCTTAGCTATGTCTCTGTAGGTTAAACTTATGATCTTCTTACTTTGCTCCAATGAGCAGAACTTCAAAGTATGTGTCATTTTAAATACACTTTTAAAAAACCTGAAACACTATTTGTAATGGACAAGAATTTTTTTGTTTTGTTTTGTAATTGGGGAAGCAGAAAGGAATAATGATGACAACATTTTCACATCTCTGGAGGTTTTACTTTTTGATTGCCTACGGAATATTGTCTACATGCAATTAATAATTTATACAATAGGGATTTAGATAGTAAAGCCTGTAGATGGCAATTTGAAAAAGATATTTCATCTCTAATAATTAATTATGATAAAAATGCTACCATTTCTGAAAAACTAATCCCTGATGTTTGAGTGGAAAACCATGCATAGTATTCCATTTTAAATACTTCCTGAAATTAGTTAGTGATGAAAAATCTTAAAAGTTTATTTGTATGAAAGCAGGCTGGTGAAGAATTAATTATAGGAATTTTCACAATGATACAAAGACCCCCGAAGATAATTAAATCACACAGCATTAAACAGAAATTGAAAGAAGACTTTCAATTTTACATTGACAAGAAAGGCCAGAGTTCCTTTTACTCCATTTTTCTACCACCATCTTAATATAAAATTTTCTTTTTTTTAATGAACTCTCCATACTTCTGACATCATGGATTTACGTTTTCAGTGCCCCAAACCTTTTGAAAGGCAGAGTTTTGCTATTACCTGGGTAGAAGGAAAAAGTTATAAGTGTATGATTCAAGAGCAACAATCTTGAAGGGTAATCTAAGGTTTAGCTCCTGCATCTTTACCTGAAACATCAACTTTGTGTTCAAACCATTTATAAATTGATTAGCTGATATCACTGTCCATCTGCAGGTGAAGTAGAAAAAGCAGTCTAGGAAACACTGTCATCTTGATTCAGCTAGCGATATAGTGTTTTTACATTTATATCTCAGTTTTCCTCCCAGAAACACAAAAGTGTTTATAGGGTTTGTACATCCATCAACTTTGACTTCACAGCATTTCTGTGAGTTTGATTAGACTGAAGTATCATGACTGGCCTAAGATCACTTTATGAGATTAATGGTTGAGAAGGAGTTTGAATTTTGTCTTCTCTAGCCAAATTTTAATACCCAGTCAATATGTCAGAATAGCTTTCTAAGTAGATCACATCCTTACTATGAGGTTATTGTCCATATTGTATGGGGATTATAGGGGTTGTGGTTTCTGGGGAGTCCCAGTTTCCCAATCGGTAACAGCTTTCAGTTACTTTGTACCTGTTACCTTCTTAACCATGATTCCTATACCATCACATTCTGTGTTAGGATATATGGTTGATGCCCATTACAGTCAATGTGGCTTATACTAAGAATAAGTGATATAGCTGAGAAAAGAAGAGATCTCCTTCTGTCCTGGCAACTGTCCCAAACATATCATGCAGTTCTTCAATGTCAAGGCTCTAGAGGTCCCTGAGAGAAAGGTTACTGCCTGTGTTTTATGTGCTTCTTCTACAGGAGAAGACAAAGGAATAAATTAGTTGTCAACATGCATGCATTGTACCACTGCCTTATGCAAGTTCCCCAAGAGAGATGGTTGAGAGGACAGTAAGCGGCAGGGAGGTCTGCAAGCGGGAAGTCATGGTTTCTGCTTGCTTATGTGTTTATTTTACTTTCAGAAATGTCACATCATAAGAAATGTCAATGGCTTACAATGACATAAATTTGACTGTCTTTTTTTGCAGCCTAGGACAGAGGTTCTGTAAAAAGGGCAGCTTAGCACTGCATATTTTACTGTGTAATATATATAAGAAAATTTTATGCAAGGACAATTTTTCCTTTTAAGTTCTGAATATTTATTTCCCCTACCCTCCCTTTCTCTCTCTCTCTCTCTCTCTCTCTGCTTCTTGCTTGATAGAAAACATTTTGTACAGAAACTGTTATTCATTATTGTCTTCGAGCTATGCCATAGAATCTCATCTTAGAAAGAAGCCACTAAGGTCAAGTATTCCCCCTCGACAAACGTTGTTCCATCCAAGATTATAGTTGATGCTTGAAAATTGGAGATAATGTTGCTTGTGATCCCTTTTTTCACTGAAAAACAGAAAAAAATGAGAACACTGCTGCTCAGTTACCTCCCTGGCATTCTGAACTAAACATTCTGACATGCTGCACCACGGAAAAGGTCCATAGAGACATCCATGCCTGAATTTTGGTTGAACGCAGAATGATAGCAGTGCATGCAACTATTAGATTTGGTTCAGAGCCCAAAAAGGGAATTTGATCTGCTTGCATCACAGGCAGTCCTTAAGCCAAGAAATGTATAGGGGTTCAGGGAAAGAGAGATACAGGAAATAGAATATTACAGTGAATGACAGACACTGAAAGTCTTATATATATCTGGGAATTCTCTTCAGTGTCATGTTCACTAATTCAATGTAGTTTATACATCGTAACGTTTCACATGCCATGGCGCTGACGCGTGTTTCTGTTTGGGAGGGAGCTGCTGTGAGACCTTGTACCAAGCTCTGTATGTGAAATCAGGACAATAGAATGTGTTTGGGGTATGTTCTCTGTTCAAGGACTTTTCCCGCAGACCATCAGAAACCGTTAGGAGCACCTGGGATTGTAAACTTGAGAAGATTCTACGGGGGGAGGGATTTCCTTTGCACCGAGGGTTTTTAGTTTGCATTTGGCACGCTTTCATCATTCTCAGCTTTCTCTGTGATCCTGCATACTATTCTTTAATAAATCAGGTATCTTTATGAACCTGTTCATGAGTCTGATGGTGTTTTAGGACAGGTAACCGTTACATTCAGTCAACAAAGTTACATGAAGTACAATAATATTTATTATTTGTTTAAAATAGCTCTACCACTTCTTAGTGTACAACTCTTGAAGAAGTTTATAACAATTATTAAAAATGCAACATAAAAAATTAGAAAGTAACCAATTAGAAAGGCAAAGAGAAGATAGACTAGTGGATAGATTAATCTCCCAACATGACAAATAGAAAGTAGACTTTTAAGGAAAAGGGATGTTGAAACTGCTTGGAAAGTGTGAAAAGAATTATCTTACAGATTACCACAACATGTATGGAAGTATGTTAATGAGAAATATGAAAAAGGAAGTTTGGTGGAATGATGAAGTAAAAGAGGCTATGAATAAGTTGAAAATGCCTATAAAAGAATGGTTGATGTAAAAATGGAGATGAGACAAAGATATTGCATACTTTGTATAGATAAAAAAGATTATTGCAAGAAAATGTAGCCAAGGAGAGTAAGGCACAGTTAAGATTAAAAGAGGAAGAGAAAACATAAAGTAATTTGATAGAAATAAAATGTTTGGGAAGTGGGTGAAGAAGAATAAGCAAGAAAGCTCAGCAGTGTGAATGGAATTAAAAATAAAAGACTGCAGCAGCATGTGATGATTGCAAAAATGGCATTATTGTATACAAAGGAAAATGTAGCAAGATTAAATGCAAAACTAGAGGAAAATTGGTTTCTTAAGTGTCCTTGGGAACTTGTTTGGCAGAATCCTCATTGAAATGGTACAAAAGATGACAGCAAATAAAATATGAGAAGTATGACTTTATGCTTAGCAAGGAGTATACAGTCCCATTTTTTGTTCTTTGGCAGATCAGTGAGAAATGTATGGGATGTGAGATGGTTTATTGTACATTTGTTGATTCAGAGAAAGTGTATGATAAGGTAAATAGGCTTGAATTATGGAAAGTTTTACATGAATAGAGATCTGCAAGTTTGTTGCTGAATATGTTAAGAATAATATATGATAGAAGTAAAACATGAGGATAAATGGAATACTGAACAGGGAGTAAGCCAAGGATATATGTTCTCTTTGTTTGTTTAAGGTACTTATGAATAAATATTAGAAAATGCTTGTTCTGATGTTAGATCTGGATTAGTTGGAGAAGTGAATGTATGAGTATTTCAGTATGCAGATGAAGCTGCATTGTTGGCTGAGGACCTGAATGATTTGTGCCAAATGTTAGATTGTATGATGCAACAAAGAGTATACATCTGAAAATTAATGTATGACCCTGATAATTGTGTTTGACAAGAAAAATGGAGTGAACTTTTGCGTGTTATAGATACATGATGAAAAACTAGAGCAAGTAGATACATTTTTGTACCTTGTAAAATGTTTACTAAAGATGAGAAAAGGGATGAAGAAATTTGAAGATGTGCATAGGCTGGTAGAAAAGTGGTGGTTGTATGTTGTCATTTATTATTATTATTATTATTTTAAGAAATGAAAATGGCAACATATAACACCTTACTTCCGCCCACTTTCTTATATGAAAATGAGAGTTGAGAATGTCAGGAGAATCATAAAAGTAAGAATGGGGTACTTAAGAAATGTGTATTGTAGAACAAGAAACAAGGTCAATCATTCATTGATGCTGTATGAATGTGGATTTAATACAGAAGTGAATGACAAGTATGAAAATATATCGAGGTAGTTTGGTCATATAAAGAGAATGATGTGGATCAACTTGCGAAAGAAATATAGAAGCAAGAGTGAATGGATTGAGAGGAAGGGGAAGACTGAGAAAGTGTGATTGGATCAATTCAAGAGATCCTGAAAAAGAGAAATATGAGAACTTTGAAGAACAAAAAGCAACATATGAAACAGTGTATGGATGTCATAGAAGCAAGAAGTGTTTCCTAGGGTAGAAATGAATAGAGTGCTATAGTGAATGGCATTGTATAAACATGTTTTAACTATACTTCCCTTTCTTTTCCTTATCACATGCTTTTGATTTCTTTGGGTCACTATTTTTTACTGTTTTTTTGTGCTCTGCATATCATTGCTTAACCTGGAAGGGTACACCATGATTGGTATGTATGTATGTATGTATGCATGCATGCATGCAAATATTAGGGGTAGACCAAATAGTGTTTTTATACCCTAGGAAACACACACACACACACACACAAAGTTATCCCAGGGACAGCTGCCTGGGATGCTCAAAGAATGCCAGACTCTATGTCATTACCAAGATATACACCTCAAGCTATGGCATAGGGTAGCAGAGATTATAGGTGTCTTGTAAAGTAAAGGTAAAGGTTTCCCTTGACGTAAAGTCCAGTCGTGTCCGACTCTAGGGGGCGGTGCTCATCTCCGTTTCTAAGCCTTAGAGCCGGCGTTGTCATAGACACTTCCGGGTCATGTGGCCAGCATGACGACACGGAACGCCGTTACCTTCCCGCTGAAGCGGTACCTATTGATCTACTCACATTTGCATGTTTTCGAACTGTGTCTTGATACTGGTCTAATTAAAGACTTCTTAAGCATAATCTGGTCCCAGGTTTTTAGGGCTTTGTAAACTAATACAAACACCACAAACCTAGTTTAGTAACATCCAAATAGCCAAAGCAGGTCTTGTAACATAGGCCTGATATGTGCACAGAAGTGTTAGTAACTTGGCCATTTTGCACTAGTTATAACTTCAAGAACAGTTTCTTTTGAATTTAGTCTATATCTGATCCCAATATTTCTTAGCTTTCTTACAAGTCCACCAAAGATGATAAAAAGTACCTTCACCTTGAGAACATTTCCAACATTATTTGATAGGTAAGTACCAATGATACATCATCTTATAAAAATTCTCTTTCAAACATTGTCTTTCACATTCAGTATAAATTTCAGACTTTGACTCCACACGTTCTCCCATTGATCAAGCATGATATTGTATCCAAAATTCTTTGCCCATTTAATCTTACAGTTGTTAACATATTCATCCTCCATATTCATTTTTAATAAAAGTTTATACATCGTAGCAATAACATGCTCATCATTAGTACACAAATCCAATTCAAACTGAGTTTTATCATTTGCAAAATTATAGACCTTATCCAAATTAAATCTTTCTATCAATTTTACATAAGTAAACCAATGACAAATATAACCTTCCATTTGCAATTCCTATCTTGTTTTTAACATAGGTTCTCCTTCAACAAAGATCAATAACTTAACATAAGTCAACCATGTTGGTTTAACTATCATCTCTCTTCTAAAAAAGGCTTCATGGGATGACAACCATAAAGGAACCTTAGGAGACAATCTTGCTTTATATCTATTCTTAACTCTTAATATGGCACACCTAATAAAATGATTTTTAAAATCTATATTAGCCTTAGCTTTCTCATACCATAAGTAGCCGTGCCACCCAAATCTCAAATCATGATCTTCCAGCTCCAAAAACTTCTTGTTTCTCAGAGTCATCCACTCCTTCATCCATACCAAAAAGCAAGCATCAAAATATAATTTTAGCTCAGGAAGTCCTAAGCCCCCTCTTCCTTTAGCATCTTGCAGCAATTTGTATTGAATTCTTGGTTTTTTACCTTGCCATATAAACTTAGAAATATCATTTTTTGCCATTGTTTAACTGGTACATCAGTTGTCAAATCGGTATTGTCTGAAATAAAAATAACATCCTGGGTAAAACTTCTTAATGAATTTCTTAATCACTGAAATTCTTCCCAACAATGATAATTTTAGTTTATCCCACCTCAATAAATCTTTTTTTAAGATCATTTCATACATTAACGTAAGTATTCTGGGACTTCCTGTGGGGAACATGGCCAACTGAACAGCTGTGTCCGCAGGATCCATGGACAGAACTGACATCATGGCAATTTTTGGGGCTCAGGCAGGCTTTTTCTTGAAGCCCAGAGCTTTTTCATGAATAAAGAAAAAGCTCAGAATTATCCCTTCATTTGCCCTTCAGAATGTCGCCTTGCAGCCAGAGAATCACAGACAGCGTTTGCAACGATCCAGTAAGAGATGATGGGAGACGGGGACATCAGCATTTCCACACTGCACTGTAGCCTTAAAGGGACATTAGGTCAAGCCACCCCATTTTTAAACCACCCAATTTATTTTATTTATTTATTTTTTAAGTTTATGTACCCCAAGAGAGGCTTTCTACATCAAGAAGAAACAGAGTCTCTTGGTGCTTATTGTTATTTCTGTATTAAATTTTTAAAAATCTTTTTAAAGTTTTGGTTTGTTTTCCCATTTAAGGATTAAGGAGGACTGAGAATAAATAATTGCCTTCCTGCTATCATTTTTGTATTGAATTTGAAGGACTGAATATTTTCCTACACATTGGATTTGCCATTTTGACTCTTCAGCTTTCTGTTCACCTTCCCTGGGACCTGCTTGTCAGTACACTTTCTCTTGTTTCAGTTCCATTTGGAAGCTTTTCATTAACTCATTAACTCCTGTATGTGAGAGTCAAGTATCTAGAGGGCCCCATAATCTACTGCCTGAAACATGAAGGATTTCAATGAGATTCTTCCAGTTGTGAGCTTAAGCAGACCTACAAGCAGATCTTTTCAGATTCCTGACAAGCTATTTTGCAAGGTATTATGGATATTATGGAAAATATCTGCCTTAAAATGTGTCGTCTTGCTGAGGACATTTTGGAAGAAGATGAAGATTCTACCCAAGATGGGGAAGTTTCTACTGACAGTGAGATTGAAGTCCTTTCTGAAATGCCAGATGAAGACTATATCTCCCAAACATTCAGTGGAGGTTCCTATTAAAAATATGCACTGTAACTACAAATATATTAAACCAGAATTTAGAACTGAGTTAATCTGAGAAGAACTATAAACACTCTAATTTTTGGTGTTGAATGTTGTGGAGATATGAGACCAAGATGAATTGATTTTCAAAAAAAAATGTTTGTGTCTTTTCTTAGCTACATGTAAAGTTGGGCCATCCAGGGAAAGTGTTGCTAATGTATATTCAAGACACCTGCTATTTACCTTTGCCAATGCCTAAAAAGAAAAGTCAGAACAGTTCTGCTCATGAACAGGTAATGCCAGGCCCTTTTACAACTTGGGCACATTCCAGATGTTTGGACTTCTGCTCCTGAAGTTTTTGGCAACGGTTATGTCAGCTAGGCATAAAAGGCCACATGAGGAGTGTCCAGGCTGGAGAAGTTGCTTTGGGAAACCCTGCGAGACGCTAACCTTCATATTCTGAATCAAAATGAGGTAGGAACCTAACTGGAAACAGGAAGAAGTTATGGCTAAATATTATCTCCTCCTTTACAGGACAGCCAACAAATAGCAAATAAAAGATGAACAACTGGAAGGAGAGAAAGCCATGAAGTAAGATAAAAGGAAGGTTGTGTGAATCTCAGAGTCCCTGGGTGGGCCAAAGAAGCTTGATTAAACCATGTTCTGAAAGAAACTTTAGCAAGCACAGCAGTCTGAGCTGGGGAAGATAGCAGACAGAAGTGGAGAGAGGAAGAGGATAGTAATCCTGCTTTCTTTGATGCTGATAACCTTTTGTGTCCCTTTTCCTCTTTCATCTTGACATAATAGAAGCAAGACAGCCATCATTTTAGTTTACCTGTTTGTATCTCTAAATAAAAGCAGAAGTTTCTTCCTGTAAATTCCCACCTGCTCCCCAGAACTCTTCCTTTGTGTACTGAGGGCCCTCTCAGGCCTTTCTAAACAAACAAAACCTATAAAGTTTTCCTTGTATTATAGTATCAGTGATGTGCTATAGTTTTTATTAAGTTTTATTAAATTACTTTTTAAATTTGTCCTTCCAGTTCTTGGATGACGTCCTATCTTCCATTCAGTTGGCCCATGAGAAATTAAAATTGCCACTGCAAGAATGCTATCAATCATGAGAACATATAGACCAATTTCTGTAATTAGGAACTGTGATTTGAAATCTGTGATAATCCTGAGCACAAACTCTTGCTCAGTCAAACATAAAAAGAAATTTACAAGAAACTGAACACAATCAAGATACAAGGAGAGTTATCTAGGGAGGGAATATAGAGTGAATATCACAATAAAAATGGATTCAAGGTGACATCAAGCTTAATATTGAGGACAGGAAAACATGCTCCAGGAAGCCTCTCAGAAAGATTAGAGGGCATTCAATAAGAAAGCCAAATTATTTCAGATAATACTAAAACATATTTGGGCATCAAATATTTTTTAGTATTATCAATCCCTACTTATGAAAACAAGCAATAATCCTATATTGTCAAATAACTTCATCTGGTTCATCTTTGCCTTTAATAATACACAGAAAGACTTAGGTAGAACTTACTGTTATCTTGAATAGAAGGTTTTAGTACACTCACAAAAAACTTATTCTATCATGAAATATTGTTCATCCATTGCTATAGTTTTAAACCTTGTTTTGCCCTAGGCATAAAGGACTGCAGAGACTCAAAAATGGGCAGCATGAACTACTTTCATTACTCCTTTGAGTAGTGTTTGCCTAAGGCCTCAAAACACTAGTGAGAGCCCTCAGCTGGAAGAGATTTCCAACAAGACTATAAATCAGAAGTGCCAATGGCAATTCAGTGCTCAACCTAGCATATAACATTTTACACAAGCATATGCTAAATAATAAAGCAATGACCATTTAACATTTATAATTGTAAAGAGTTAAGGGAACTTCAGTCAGGCCTCCAGCAACAAGCCTCATCAGGATGATAAGAAATGAGTCTGTGTCAAATGACATAGATCTGCTTTGACTAAATAATTTGGGTCAAGGAGATGATCTGATTTGTCTCAATGAATCAATGTGAGTGCCCTCAAATTGCTTCAGGCTACCACAATGAAGAGAAGGTTATTCTTCACTTTCTTCTCCAGCACCAGCCAAAGTTCTTCCAGAATTAGGGGTTCAGGATTGCACTGAAGCCACCCAGCCTAGATGATTTTAACATACATCAGGTATAATCCAGATTTGATATCTTCCACAATGTGACCAATCATGAAGCATTTGCTGAATCTGTCAGGCAGGGAATCATTTCAGCCAACAAAGTCAGATAAGGCTTCTTTAAGTCTTCTCCTGCAATATATTCTGAAGGTCTTTTGGCCCTTTTATGCTGCTGACCTCCCTTAGCCACTCCCTACTAGTCTAGAAGGCAAGTGGCACAACGGAATATGGACTTTCAGACCACTCAGCATTCCCAACACTTACTGGATGAACACATAACAAACTGGTAAAATGGTGCAATAGCGTTTCCATGTTGCTGGCCTCTCTCATCTGCTGCTAAAAATTGTGGTGAGCAACTCAGAAAAGGGTGGGTAGCTTTGGCACATAGTACATGACAGCCCAGAACCTGCATGGAGTTGCCTAGTCTGGAAGATCTCAGTTCACACAGTGTTGGTGGAATTGTGACAGAACTGATCAAGTAAGCACTGTCTGCCCTCTTGTCATGTCATCTTCTGGGCATTTAAGCTGTATATATAGGTGATAATCTGAGGCTGGGAGAAAACCAGATAGTTTTGTTTTTTAAAAACATACACAAGCACTCATGAGTAGGGAGGAGGGCTGTTGAAATGGGTTAAGGAATTGGTAGAAAAAGAGTTGTTGGTAGATTCACAGAAGGAGTAGATAGCTTGTAAGCAAAGCTGGAGTTGGGAAATTTCAGACTACTGAAGATTAGCAAGATCCTGGCTAATGGAAAATTACTGAAGAGGAGTTAGCAGGGAAAAGATGCTGTAACATAGGACCATGTCTCCCAAGCTACCCCTTTCTCCAGAAAGGAAGAGAAGATTTGAAGTTCTGCTAGGCATGGGAGGTGGGCAGCTAAGTTTTAATTAAAGCCCTTGACTAATTCCTTGTGGTACTTAATACTAACTACACACTTAACAGTTTATACCCACTGACATAATAGAAGCATTACTTTAGGGGGCATAGAGACAGCTGAGCTAGAAATGGTAGAGAAAATAGGCAATAAATCAATTTACTGCCTTCTTTGCTGGCAGGTGCATGAGGAAAACTGGATTGCTTATCAGCTTTAGCTGAATGCTACTTGCAGAATTTCTGGCTGTAGAAGTCAAACTCAGAGATCACAGATTTGTCGTCTATATGGAATACCCCTTATGGTTCTCAGAGGTTTTTTGAACTGTGTATAACTGAATGGACCTATAATTTTTAGCCAATAGGTAGGTAATAACGGGAATCATGCTGATCTTACTCTGTCATAAAACCAAAGGGAAGAGGAAGTAGAGGGAAAGAAGCTTATCATTCTCAATCATATATCTAAAGCAGTGTTTCTCAACCTCAGCAATGTTAAGATGTATGGACTTCAACTCCCAGAATTCTGGGAGCTGAAGTCAACACATCTTAATGTTGCTAAGGTTGAGAACAGTGATCTATGGTGTAAGGATTTCAATCACTCTTTTGCTGCCAGACTGTAATTTTTCCTTGACCTCTCTCCACACAAGCTTCTGGTTCATTCAGTCCATTGTGTCATCTCTCAGGACCCTGGAAGTACATCTTCTCTGTAGTAGTACCTGCCCTCTGGAATGAGTTTCTCAAGATCCAGATTGACTCCACTCTGCTATTGTTTAGAAGATCCGTGAAGACCTGGATTTTCATCCAGGCCTTCGGTGAGGAAGATTAAGACCCCTCACTTCATCACACTTGTCATCTTTTATCCTGTTCAGACTAAGCACCAGACAGGTTCTCAAAGAATATTCTTTATTAAATAACTATTTACAATAATTAAGTCCTTGATGTGTGAGACTGGAATGGGCTGGGCTGACTGGATCCGACTGGAACACAAGGCTAGAGGCAACAGTTCTCAAACTGGAACAGTACTGGAATGGCACTGACACTGAATCTCTGACTCACTGGACCTGGAAACAGGACTACAAATAACAGACAGGGATGAACTGAAGACTTGGAGCAGAACTTGAGCTCAGAGCAAGCTTCGACTTGGCTGGGGGTTCTGGACTAGCCTGGGTACTCTGAACTGAAGAACTGAAGACAAGGCTTGAAACTGGAGCAAGGCTGGACTTGGCTGGAAGCCCCAGATTAAGCTGGCACCCAGATCCTGAACATGATAGGTATGAAATTCCTGGACACAAGAGCATATGAAGTGCAGGACTGAAGACAAATGACAGCGCTGGAACATCAAGGCTTGCCCACAACACTGAGGAAATCACAGAGTTTCATGGCTAGAAGCAAGGCTAAGGCTGCTGGGTATGGCTGATGATGATTCCTTGTTGGCAGCAGATGCAGGATTCAATTTGTCTTCAGAGTGGAGCTCAAACGCTGGTTCCCCTTTGGCCACAGATGCTGACTCCAACACCAGTAGGGACTCTTCTCCCAAAGCTGCAAGCTTGGCAGATCAGTTATCTCTGGCAGCTCACTCTCTGCACAGCTGACTTTTATCCCAATCTTTGGCACACTTGGAGTCTCCTGCAGCCAATCCAGCTGCCTTCTCCATCGTGCACTTTTCAGCCTGTCTCTGGAGCACACTGATTGGCGTAGTCAAATCCTCCTCCGGATCTTGCCCAATCAGGATTGTGGATTCTTCCCACTCTGCTGAGTCATGCTGGAGTTTCGTTTCTCTGATTTCAGCCCGGTAAGTTTCCAATTCCTCCTCTGACTCAGAAATAGTTTCACTTTCCGAGTCAGAGGCAAGCTTGATTGTGACAGTTTTATTTGATTCTTTGTTTGACTGTTGTGAGCCAGAGTCATAGAGTGTCACGTGGCATAGAAGTTTAAATAATAACAGCCTTGAAACTGATCCTTCAGCTTGGTTCCATCTCTGCAGTTAATTCTGGCCCTTTAATTCAAGTAAACACAATCCAATGTCTGATCTCCAGCTTAACTGAAGCTTTTTTCTTTTATTTTGTACAGAGGCTATAGTTTGACCACAATGCTTTTTCATGTCTTATGTATGCTAATGTCTTGATAAATACCCAAACCCCATCAAATGTGTTAGCTCTCAAAAGAATGTTTAAATAGTAATCAAGTTTACTTTTAAAATAATATAGCTTAGAACTTAAATGAAGGTTAAGTTCTGAGCTATATTTCTTGAGAACATTCTCAATAAAATCAAAACAAACTGTTCAGCATGGTTCTGAAAGAATGTGGGGGGGGGACTTTTCTTTTAAGGAGACATTGATCTTGTTCTGAAGAGACTTTATTTCCCAAGTTGAACTCAACATATATAAGCAGGTTGGCTCTACTGCTTTGTGATGAGATTCATTATATGATTGCTTGACTCAGATCTTCTCAAACCAGCTGAGTTAGACCAGGCTGAAAAAGAGTATCTTTGTGAACCCAAAGATCAAGGAGATTCTTATAAAGCATATATAACAGAACTGTGGTGAAGCAAACTCTTGTAGGTAGATGTATTTGCCTCCAGCAACCAGCATGGGAATAATAGCCCAAGTTGTTGTTTCTACTTAAAAATTTACTAGCTTTGGATAAGTGGGACAAGTTTGTTCTCAGGGTCATTTGATAGTTGCTTTTGGGTGTCAGTTATGTGTAATTAAAATGTATATTGTTGTTCATTTACAGCTAATTCCTTACAGACCAAATCACTCATAATCTTTATCAGGGTTTTGGATTCTAATCCAAATTTGAATAGTAACTGAAAGTAAAATAACTAAAAGGAGTTTGCTTTGTCCAGGTGGGAAGACAGCCTCAAATAGTATAGGTCAGTGTTTCTCAACCCTGGCAGCTTGAAGATGTGTGGACTTCAACTCCCAGAATTCTCCAGCAAGCTGGTTGGGGAATTCTGGGAGTTGAAGTCCATACATCTTCAAGCTGCCAAGGTTAAGAAATATTGGTATAGGTGATGACTGATTTTCTCACAAGGCTTGAAACAAATGCATTGGGAAAACATTAGACTTTTATTTGGCACTTGGTTGGGGAAAACAGCTTGGATTGCTAGGAAGCTGAGAGAAGGGGTGGGAAGAGAACTGGAGAGGACAGGGAAGTCAAACAATATTTTTGAATGGCATTAATTTTAGTTAAGTGGTGTATAAGAATCTTGTTTTCACAGAGCCATGTTTCAGCAGTTATTTTACCTGGTATTTATGTGAGTTTTTGACCACACACATGCTCTTTCTCCCTCTCCCTCTCCCCACCTAATATATCTGAACACCAAGTTCAGACTGTTTGCTTACTATTTCAGTAATAAAAAAAAGTCTCACTATAATTGCCTTCTTCAGAGGTAGAAGCTATTACTGCCCAATATATCTCCAAGTAAAAGCACTCACTGAGAGCTTAATGCATTACAGCCTCAGATATAAAGGCTTATTTTTGCCTACCAATACAAACAGAAGATGAAATAAACCTTTATGAAAATACCTCTCCTGGAAATGACAGAATAAACTTAATGTTGCCTGGAACCAGTTGCTTTTATCCAGTGCCAAATATACCAATGTGTGCAAAAGAAGAAAAGAACAGATCTTCTCTTGGTTGTCAAGTCTTTCATACATCCTCAGTGTTAACCACTTCACATTTTATAGGATGCACAAAAACCATTGTGTTGTATGCCTCTATATAGACGGGGTTCTCAGCAGATTCACTATTTGAGAAGTGAATACATACACTGGAGCAGGTCTTCAAGTGGGTGCTTTGCTCTGACAAAGGCTTGAACAACCCCCCTCCCCTTGCTTTTCAGAGCAAATTATCTGTACTGTTGCACTTTGCCTGCTTAACTGGCATTTGCACTAGCCCAAGAGGGTTCTGCACACAGGTAGCACATGTGCAGAAGTCTCTTCCAGGGTTTTCAGTGCCTTCTAGGCTGGAAGGTGACAACGCTGTGTTGAGGTAAATCACATCACCTCTTCACCTTGAAGAGAGCTGTGTTGCCTTCACCATATGAAACTCTTTGTTGAGGTGAATCCAAGCTGCCTCTCCAGTCTGGTGTGTGGGTATGCATGCATACACCATAGCCAATTATTATAGGGTGAACCAATGGATTTCTCCCTGTTCAAGAATCAATGTCTTTGTTCTTGACACCTACTGAAAAAGAAGAACTTGCTGTTCCAAGAGCTGCTGGAGCCTCTCATCACCACTGAGATGGGAAACGCATGAAAACTATAGCACAGACCCTAAACCAACAAATTCCTTAAAAAAAACTTTTTATAAAATCAAAATTCACCCTATAACTATAGGCCAATAAATCCCAGGAAATCCAGTCCTAACCTGACCAGGCTGCATAATCACCTGGTCAGGTTAGGACGCCCCCAATGATTTTATATTATATAATTATAATTATATAATATAAAATAGTATATTATATAATTATAATTATATTATATAATATAAAATCAATCATAAATATAATTATAATTATATAATAAATATCACCAGGTGAGCCACCAAAAGTGTTGCCACTCCCACTGCATCTGAAAGAAGGAAAGGCTGTGCTTAATGGACTTCACTGTCCATTAACCCGTCCCACCCTTTTCATTTATTCTAAATTACTGTAACCCCTGAAATCCCATTAATGTACAAGTTCATGGTTATATGGAAGGAAAAATCTCCATACTGAAAGAGACAAGGACATTACAGAGCTTAGACCTTATGGGGAACCCCTTCCCTTACCTACTGTACCTGCAAATGAAGCCTTTAAGTTTAGTGCCAGTGCTGCCGCTTGGATGAATTACTAATAACATTTCCATTCTGGGGAGATGGAGCAAGCATCCTCTTGAAGTCTTAATTGGATTACAGACATAAACAATGGCAATCCAATGAAGGAAAGAGGAAGGGGATAATCCTGCAAGGAGTCCCAAGCACATCTGTAAGTGCAACAGAATGGGGACATCTCAGCAACAATATTGTAAAACCTGTATTGTGGAGACATAGTATAAAACCTCCAGCTTGTTGGCCAGCCAGGGAGAAACATATTTCCATCCATCTCCAGTTAACGTCAGTTAAGGAGAGTTGCAGCAGCTGAACAGCCAGCTCTGTGCTCCCCCAGACACCTTTACTTATTCCAGTACCTTCTAAAGCTAAGGTCTCCTTAACAGAGCAGGCTGAAGCCTGGCCAGCATGACCATGCAGTGGGCAGAGGCCTGTTTCATTATAATTACAGTTACAAACTCAAGGAAATCCCTGGGTCTTCCAGGAACTTAGAACCTACAGGACATTGCCTCCTTATACTTCAGAACCACAGCCTCTGGGGTCCCTGGAGCAGCCCCACTTGGGTTGCATTTCACAGCCTGAAAGAGCCCACTACCTTTGCCTATCAGCTGGTTCCAGATTACACAAGGAAACAAAGTACCACTGCCTACATTCTGAACTAGTCCAGCTCCAGGGTTGGGGACAACAGAAGTGTGCTGTTCTGATCCAACCAAAAACCACTGGTGAGTGATAGGGATATTCCTTTCCCTTTTTTTTATGAACTTGTGTAACCTACATTTACCAGCAGTCCCCAGTAATATGGAGAGTGTGACAGAAGATACACTAGTCCTCCTTCTTCTGCATTCCATGCATTACCTTTCTTCACACATCGAGGCAGCAGCTTATCTCTGTTTCTTTTTTCCAGAATTCCTGCCTCCAACTTGAAGGCCCATCACCTCTTCTTTCTCCTACTTTTCCAGATCATTCTCTCTATCCTCCCCCCACCCTAGGGCAAAAGACTTGTCCTGAACTTGTACAGGACTGGCTCCCTTCACTAAAAACTGCACTGGGCACATTGTTCTATTGCTTAACCCCAGGTATTGTTCTTTGCTGTTTCCTCCTTGACACTCATTGTTTTAAATGCTCTTTCCCCACCAAATGATTGCTACTTCCTCTTTAGTAGTTATTTCCCACTGACTGTTACTTCTCCCACTGAGTTCTTCAGGAACATTTTACGTGCTTTCATTGTATTATCTCTCAGTAAAATGCAACCCTTTCCTCTGAGGCATGTGGGATTGCTCTTTTTAAGGCTCATAATCACTCTGGGATGTATAGTTCTTAAATATTCCTTACAGAAAAGATCTTGCTGCACAAGGTTCTTTATGGATGGTCTCCATGTACTCACTGTCCTCAGTAGTTTTCTTTGTAAGTGTTACTTAAAGGCAGGGGTGTAACCCTGCAGGGTAAAAAGAAAATGGTTCCAATCAAATTGGCTAATTGAACTCCATGCAGCCATTTTCCACAGTTAATAGATATTGTGGCTTTGACTTGAGGTAAGAATTATTAAGGCTTCTGACAAAACAGCCCTTCCTTATAATGCCTTCTGTTTAAATACTGTAAAAGTAATAAGTAAGCTGAAGTACAGGCAAGCTGTGCCCTTCAAACATTTTAGACTACACCTGTAATCCCTTTTGATAAACCATTTTGGGTGATATTGATTGGAACTGAAGTCCAAATCTAGCAGATGTATTTATCTTTTTACTTATATTATTAGGGCATGACTCACTAAGAATAGCCAGCCATTGCATCATGATCAGTCACTTATGTGCAACCAAGCTAGGTTCACTGAATGAAAGGAGACACCGGGAGGCTTCAGAATACAGAATTCAGAAAACAGCATTGACAAGGTCTTAAAGTGACAAAGAGAAGGACAAATTGAACGTGCTTGCTAGTACATGGAGCTACGGATCCACTTTAAGTGTTTTGTGTATGATATCTCCTAAGACTCCAGAGAATATTTCTGTGGAACAGCCTCCTGAGACCTTTTCACTAGGAAATGCTGGAGACACAACTATGGGGAAAGAGCATGTTTATTTGAAACAATCACAGACACAGCTATAGGAAAAGTCAATTAGGAATGCAACTAAGAAGTGACTAGGGATGTAACTATGGAAAAAGCTCCTACCACTAAAGTTGTAAGTGAGCCAACTGAAATAAACACCTCATCCTAAAAATGTCTTAGCACAGCTGAAACTGAAAATCAGGCATGCCCTTCAGTGTCTCAGTTTTTTTCTCCTTCCCCACAAGAGTCTTCTTTTTTTCCTGTTATTTTCAAAGTACTTGAGAATTAAACTTTTCTTGGCAATGTTTTCAGCTTAGTTTTTGAGGATGCAACTGCTGATGCTGTCAGTTTCTCTACATCCCATTGTTCTTGCACCTCTTTAGCTGGCCACATTTCTTAATCTGAAAAAGGCCACTGGGAGGAGTTCCCTTGTGATACTTTCTCTTGAGGTTCAGTGGCCACATCAGATACAATCATATCTCCAAACCACTCAAGTCAGTATTGTATAAGACTTATATGAAGTATAGGGTATAATATGATAATGAGAGCCAGTCTGGTGTAGTGGTTAAGGCACAAGGCCAGAAACCAGGAGACCAGGAGTTCTAGTCCTGCCTTAGGCACAAAGCCAGCTGGGTGACCTTGGGCCAGTCAGTCTCTCTCTGCCCTAGGAAGGAGGCAATGGCAAAGCACTTCTGAAATCTTGCCAAGAAAACTGCAGGGACTTGTTCAGGAAGTCTCCAGGAGGCAACAGTGACTTGGCGGCACCCCCTCAAAAAAATAAAAAATAAAATACCTTTGCCATACATAAGCAATCATACAACATAAATAAATAATAACATATCAAAGCTATTTGTATGTAACTTCATATCCCTTTATCAATACTTAGGGCTGATTTTTGACATGTTCTATTATTTAATACTTCAGTTCATGTTGCTTAATACTGTACTTTGTATATAGTTTACATTACTTGAAGTCATTGATGAGATTAAGATTCTATGGTTTCTTGATTTGGTTATACACAATCTAACAGAGCTGTTATATATAGCACAGTTCTCAAATCAACATAGGGATGAATTGTTTTGTATAAATATAGCAAAACTTTGCAAACAGTATGCAGATACATGCATACCATACATCTAGGATAAATGGAGCAGAAGTACCTTGTTCATTCTGTGTTCTATGTTATTGAAAAAGTGAGGCTTGTTGTATCTGCAGCAAGCTAAGCTACTTACAGAGAAAGACACTTGCAGCACTTATTTGAAACCTCAGGCTTCTCTGATGGGTGGGTGTATACTTGTATAGAAAAGCAATTCCATTCTCAGTAGGCTATCTCAGTGTATTTTCAGAAGTTTCTAATTGAAGGTATGCTTCATTTGCCTTGGCTATAAAAAAGAGTCACATTTGTTCATGATTATGTCTGTAAATGACCTCATAAAATGTAGATTTGCAAAACACAAAAGAACACAACAACTCCACAGGTTATTTGGGAAATGTTTTGTAAACGTGCACATTTGTGATTTCTAGTACACATTTTAAACTATCATCCAAGGACTTAGAGCAGTCAGATTTCATTAGCTTCATGGCAGGTTCCTCCAACAATATTAGGTGGCTTCTGGAATAAGTTGTAGGATAGTGAGTCATGGGGAAAACCAGGGATTTTGTAACGTTTAGCATCTAGGTAGAAACCTATTCAGCCTTACTCAGTCTTCATTGTGCCTTGAATTGACTTCAGAGTACTTGAAGGAAGTTTCAAAACTGTTATTTTCTTCACTGGTCAACAAGCTGTGTAGCAGAACAGCTTCACATGCTACTTTGATAGCTTTCTTCCTCCGTCCTCCATTTCCCCCTTTGATAAACTGTCTTTAAAATATTTCTATAAACCCTGATGCAAATGCCACCAATTAATAAATAGCAATAATAACCAGAATTTCATGACAAAAAACGGGAAATCTAGAAATTTGTGATTGTGTAGTATGTTTTAATGCTATCTACATCTCCATGAAGATAAACATTTATAGCACAGAGTTTCTAAACAGTTCTTGCATTTCCATCAAACTATTTTGTTTGTTTTTCAGAGATTATAGGCATGTACAGGATGACTTGTCTGCTAGAAATTAAGCTGTGGGTTTTTATGTGTTTTATGTTGCTATGTGCTAGAACAGAGAAGATAAATGTTAGCTATTGGTTGTTGTTTTTTCCCTTTTCACTTCAAAAAGTAAACAAAAAATATACTCTAGCAAGCACAATATCAGGGGGCTTATTCATTCCATTATAGTGCTATTCCTAGAGACTCATAAAGAGAAGAAGCATTAGGCCTGTTGTTCAGAGAATTAAATGCAGGTTGTTATTCTGTGAGCTATAATTTACTGGGGTAGAAATCTCACATTTTGTTTTGAAAACCAACAAGAAAAAATCTATTTTCAGTCACATTTATTTCTCACTTTTCACCGCAAGGTGGTGAATTAGCATACAGCAATGCTGATTGCAATAAGAATATAAAATGAATAGTGTTTATAATCCAGAACTGAGACCGAAACTGTTCTTTTTTTCACAAGGGGTTTGAGACTATATTAGAATGCATTCATTCTTCACTGTTAGATGCATTTTGCATTGTTGTCATCATCTCATTTATATCTAGTGTCCTCATTCTCAGTGGCCACAAACTTATGACACTGAAGCTGAATGGCACTAGCTATAATTGTATGATGGTGCACTGCTTATCAGCTTACCTATGATTAGCTAAGGTTCCCCATATGTTTAATCCAGGAAAGGAGAAGCTACAGATGCTTTAAAAAGCTGGGGAAAAGGGGGTAGATGGAAGAAATGTATTTTTATATTTTATATTTTTCAGCATCAGAATTATTCAGGAGAAATGTATTAGTCATTAAAATTGTTGTTTTCTTACCCCAAATGAAAACTCAAGGCTATATAGCACAGCAATTGAAGATTTCCCCCCTTTTGATCTGAGTGGCTAGAACAACCTTTCTCAAGCCTTTTATTCTGCAGGAACCCTTGAAATAATTTTCAGGTTTCAGAGGCTTCACTGAAACCTGAAACACTTCACAATACTATTCACTTCTAACCTGTACAATCCATGTTTCACAATGTTTACAACAGCAAAGCAGCAGGCCAGCAGCTAAGTCACAGTGCATAAAAATTCCCACCACAGTAAGTGCTAGCATTATGCTGTATGCAAAGTTAAAAAGCATTTTTTTTTCAGTCAAGATCTCTCATGGAATCCCAGCTGAGAAAGGCTGAGCTAGAATCTAGAGAATGATAAAAGCTGTTCTAGATGATGGATATATTACTCTTTTGTATTAAAAGTCTCCTTTTCTAATGGAACAACAAATTCAGAAAGTAAATTCCATATTCAAGACCTGCTTGTTGTCTGCTGGCTTATTTCTGACAGGTACATAGTTGGTCTTCATATCTTCTGTCACTTTCATCCCTAATCCTGGGGACATCTGGCTATACATGTCCCAAGGTGCTGAACCACTTCCGTACTCCTCTCTCCTAGATTGTGTCCTCAAACACTTCAGTGAATCTTCTGCCAGTTTCACCCAGCCTCCCTAATTAATGGAAAATGTTAAGTCCTTTTTAGGTGTATCAGTCAATTTTACATTGGATAGAAGCCAACAGAACATAATTCAACTTCAACAGCGACTATAGCAGTCTAGTCATTTTTAACCACTGTGTAACCTCTAGCTGATAACCAGCTCCTCCCTTGATGTTTCCCTTCCCCACCCCACATGGTATTTTATCATCACCTCTAATGCCGGTGTGGCATCTGATATTTATACCAGCCTACCTGCAGCCCCTCCTTTTCCTATGTGAGCTTTTGTATAAGGATCAAAATTAACCCCTACTCTCAACTCATTATCAGCAAAGCAAAGCATAACTAGTCTTGATGGGGTGTCTATATGGGTGCAGGGATATCTGAAAAGTGAAGTGATATGTGGCTCTAAGCACAAAAACAAAATCCCCATCTCTGTTCCAAAATATAGAGACCAAGCTGTTTGCTTGGGATTTTTCCTCCCTTAAACCAGTCAGTTTAGACTCCTTTTTTTTTTTTCCAAATTATATTGCTCACCAGGACAATTCCTCTGTACCTCATTCTGCCACCATCTCTGTATTGGAAATATGTATAAGAAAATGGACTGTTTCCCCCCCTTTCATATATTCCTTAATTTAAAAAAGAAGAAAAAAGGTGAGAATCAAGATTAAGAATCAGTATAAATGTATATAAGAGTTAATTAAAATAACTACAATAGTAATATTTAATATACATTTCCCCAGGTATTTAAAAAATATTTTGTATGTGACATCATCCCCTTCCAGAGGCTGATATGACCCACATCCAATCTGGCTCATAAAAACTAATTTATAAAACTTCTTTGACCAATGTATTAATGGTTTAGCCCATTGTACTCCAAACATTTGCATGCTCAAACATGCCATTTTTTAGAAGCAGCTAACAAGTCAAAGTCCAAAATATTCTCCAATGTTAACAAAAGAAAAGCAATTAATTTCAAGTGGTGCAATCCAGCACAAAGATTTAGTAGAAGTAGGTGGTTGAAACTTCCAGGGTCAAGGCAGTGTTATTTTTAAATAGAAACAAATGGGAAGCATTGCTAAATGGTTAGCTACCTTGCTTATAGTGGTGGTTTGAAGAAAGTTGCCATTCTATGAAGTTTGTGGTGACTTTTCTTTTTTTTTAATCTAATTATTGGTACTTACCAAGGCAACATATGCATTTTAATGGTGCAATTTGTAGAACTGACAGAAAAAAGAAACCCACCATCCTTGAATTCCTGCTGGAAAGCTGATGGGTGCTCACCTCTTTTCTGCTTCTATTAGTTCATATAATGGCTTCCAAGATGAGATAACATAGCAAGTAACACCAACAAACTGTTGGTGATGCATGACTTGTACCAACTGCTTGGAAAATGAAAGCAGATGTGGCCAGTAGGAGGCTGCCTAGCTCCAAGTGCAATCTTAGTAATTGGGGGAAAGAAATCATTAAGTGCTGGGAAGAAAAAAAGGAGTGCTATTTGAAAACACTGTGCTTTTTTGTTCATTTGTTTTAGACAGTACCAACTTTATTGGCTTAAGGATGTTGCAATTTTTTAATTGTAGATGCTTTTCTCATGAAATTTTATATGAAAACAAATTAAACATTCAGGCAACAACAAAACAAAAAGAAACACATGCTAACAATAACACTAAGATCCCTAGTGATTATAATCCTTAATATGTATAGATAATGCTTTTGGGAAATATTAACAGCACCAACTGCCAACGATAGGATAAAAAAGCAACAAATACATTGACCCATGTTGTGAAACATTAGCTTATGCACTGGCCGTCAGGTGTTGTGGGCTTTCAATGAAAAGTTTGGCTGTCAATCCAGAGAGCAATCAAAGAGGGTGGAACTGGTGACTCAATGAGAACTAGCAGTCCTTTTTGATATTGCCAGCCTGTCGGCTTTGCCGAGATTGTCTTGAATCAGTAAGAATGAGAGTGCTGCTGCCATCAATATGTCATCTATTGCCATCTATTGGGGCCCAGGCAGCCTTTACATCTAAATAAATTACATCTGAATACATAAACAATGTAGTGTTAAAATATTGTAAGAAAATGAATACAACATATTAAGTTGTCCTAAGTGTGACCTGAGAATAGGAGAAAATGTGATCAGGTACTGTGTCGCCGTCTGTCTCTCTTTCTATTGTTGTTTTTAATTATTTTATTAAAAGTTTTAAAAAAGATTAAAAACTACTGCAAACTAATAAAAAGCAAGAAAGAAAAAAGAAAAAGAAAGAAATGAAAGAGAAAGCTAAAAGTGCAAGAAAGGAAGAGAAAAATAGAAAAGAAAGAAAAAGATACAAAGAAGTGGCTTCTGATCTTGTTTACAGCTATAAGTACAGTTATAAGTACAATTATAAATTTACCTCTTTCTTTAAAGTTAACATCATGACTGTCTTCTTTCTATAATCTGTCCTGTCTAATCATCAAAACCATAAATCATAAGTTCATTTTCTTCTGTTTTCTGTGAAAAGTCCATAAGGGGTTTCCAGTCAGCAATAAACGTAGACATTGTCTTTTCTCTAATCAAAGAAGTCAGTTTGGCCATCTCAGCGAGTTCCATCATCTTCACCAAACATTCCTCTATTGTGGATAATGCTGAGTCTTTCCACCTTTGTGCATACAATAATCTTGCTGCAGATATCATATACAAAAATAAAGTTTCATGACTTTTTTTTCCCCAACTGTTTGTCCATTAGTCCCAAGAGGAAGATTAGGGGATTGTGGGAGTAAATATTAGAAAAGAAACTTACAAATTAAGGGCTTTTGCAGATGATTTGGTGTTGGTTTTGGAAGGTCATTTAAAGGAAATTGAAACATTAATGTGAAAACTAAAAGA
This sequence comes from Candoia aspera, assembly GCF_035149785.1. Lineage (NCBI taxonomy): Eukaryota > Metazoa > Chordata > Lepidosauria > Squamata > Candoiidae > Candoia > Candoia aspera. Next base: position 108,091,854 of record NC_086153.1, on the reverse strand, counting down.
ATTTGGTGTGTTAGCAGCTTCTAAGATTAACAAACAGAAGCCGAAGATGTTAACAAAAAACATAAAAACAGAGTTGATGCATAAAATGGGTTTTAAGATTGAGAAGAAAGTAAAACTTATGGTAAGCATAATTACACAAACTCACAAATTATTTCATTATTCAATGGTGATGCTTCTTACCTCTGAAATTATGTAGATTTTTTTTAAGTAGAGAAAAATCAATTCTCTATTTCTAAAACCTATGCATTTCACCATTTAGAGAGTAATAATGTGTTTCCTCAGTGTGTAATTTGGTCAAAATAAAAAAAAATTGGGTACATGAAATACATATTTGAAAGATTTTCTAATAGTCATGTGCAGTCATGTTAGTGCTGACATTGCTGCTGAGTATTTTTCTACTCTTTGCTTCATGCTATAGCCTAACGTGTAAAGTCATCTCATGATCATGAAAAAATTTTGCAGGACTTTTGATGAGGTTGCTCTATAGAATAGTTCCCTTAAGTTGATTCTTTGCATTATAGCTAATTTAAGGTAGAAATGTTCTACCTTGATAAACAATCGATACAACATTTCTCTGTGTCAAGGATCAGTAATGTAGTATCAGGAGGTATCAATACATGCACAGCAACTGCAGATAGTATCTGCAGAACCAAAGATTTAAAAGAAATATAATATAATACAATCTATAATGCTCCAAACACATAACATTTTTGTGCTCTTGTATGAGATTTGACCATTCTAATTTTTCTTATAATTTGTTGGCATCTATATAATTGCACAGGATTTCAAGATAACATCTCCCCTTGAAAAATGCCCATTGCTGATCTAAATTATAGAGAATTAATACTGCAAATAGTTGCTTTATACAAATTAAGCAGTGTACAATACTTACTTAGAAGTTATTTGCCAGAACTCCTAGATGACAGTGATAAGGAATAGCTCAAGACAAAGACCACTAAATATTCTTGAGTTGTTTCACTGATTGCACTACCATATCTTAGTTCCATGATCAATTGAAAGAGGACATTTGAATTCGTCTATCAATGAATGCGTTCTGTTCGTATGTGCAGATCAACTATCATCTGATTCATATCATCAATTCAATTTGAATTATTGATTAAATCCAGTTGAACAGTTTGAATACATCCAGGAAATTAAGTTGATTCAACTTGATACTCCTATTCAAAGCATCAAACTGGGTTGATTTGATTCAATTTTCCAAATCCATTTAATAAATGGGCTTTGGCACACATGCAGAAATCCTCTGAACTTATCAAAAAGATTTGGGGGGACCAATTAGATCATCAATTTGATTTGGAAAGCCAATTCAGCTTGAAAATGTAATAGAACTGGCTTAAAATTGAATCTCTGAACTGAAGCTTTAGCTGGCCCTATGTTCAATTCATTTAGTAACCTTTATAACAGAGCTCAGGGCTAGCATTTAACAGTTTCTCATCCTTACTGAAGTGAATGTACCTACTCATCCCATAGGTTCTCCTCTGCTCTCTAACCCTAAAACAATTAAAATCAATAAAAGCTTTTCTACTGACTTCAGGGAATTTGTTATCTCTCATTTTTCTGTATTTCTCCAGATTAATAAAAAGATAGAATTGTGCCTTTGGACATTATCTTTCTCCCCCACCCCTTTTTTTTTTTATTAAAGATTAAGCTATCATTTATAGTAGACTCAAAATTATTCATTCAGTTACTGCTTTTTTTATTTTTATTTAAGAATTTTATTTCCCTCAGTGCACTGATTCTCATCAAAACCTTACAATGCCTTCTTTACACTCAACAGAAAACCCTGCAGAAATCAAAGGAGCTTATCTCTATCATTATGGCTTAGGCACTTATCTTCATCACACAGAATATGTGAAATGCCCTTGACTCTCACTTCTGCCTGTGTGAATCATAAACAGCTTTTTACACTTGTGATGGATGCATTGAATCTGAAGTCTGCAATTATATAGTCAGTTACTTGTACATGTGAATTTTGTTGGATATACTAAAAGTTTTGCTCCCACATAATGTTGAGCACTCAGTGTATAAATACATTGCAAATCATTCTGACAGGTTAAATCAGTCAGTTTTTAATATATGTATTTAAAGGTGTGATTTTTCTGCATGCAGCAATAAACTTGGATAGTACTAAAATGCTTCTGTGCTCAAAGTGGGCTTAAGTATCTGGCTTTGATCAAATTGTAGTCCTTTAGGTCTGGAATTCTGTCAAGTCACTCAGCTAAGCTCCAGGTCTTATCAATAAACAAATCAGTCTTTGGATTTTGCTTTCCAAAGTGGAACTTAAACATCATCAAAACAGAGAATAGTTGGTTCACCATCATCTATCTGAAATTATTTATTTTTAGTTCACTTATTTTTGTTTGTTTGTTTTTAACCTTATAAATGGCATTTATAAGGTTAAAAACAAAAACAAAAAAGTCAACTAAAAATAAATAATTTCAGAAAAGTGAAAAGCCAAAAGATGTGCAAGTCCCTGGTTTGGGAGCCCAATCCAGAAGCCTGAAGTTAACTCTTCAGTTAATCCATGTAACTCTGAAGCCTGGTTCTGAAGTGAGATTAAGGAAAAAAATAAGCTTCCATAGTATAGAATGGCAGAAGTCAAATAGCAGAATAAAGGGAAAAATTACAACTAGATTTTTGTAAAAAAAATAATAAATCACCCCTGGTGCAGTTTCTGTAACATTTGTTTTCTAAAGGCTTTGTGGCCTTGTTCTTTGGGGATAAAATTGTTTAATTCAATGTTACCCCTCTCCATCTTATTCATGGAACATTTCTTTTCACATGTCTGCCACAGTGATGTCCTTAGAGCAACAGATCAGGAATGGAGCTGCAGAGAGTAAGGAAGATGAGTTTGATGGAGGTATGCAGCAAGGAGTAAAACATATTTTAAGTCCACAGCAGGCAGATAATATTCTTGGCAATGTCTTCAGAAGTGGTTTGCCATTGCTTCCTTCCTAGGGCTGAGAGAAATATTTGCTCACACAGATAACTCTGCAATTCACTGAACTATAAGTAGGAGGAAGAGGTACAGTACAATTGACTTGCAAGGTTCTGTTATAGCCAATCCCAATAAAAATAAGTTTAGCCTTCCTGTGGAGTTTATTTCATTATCTGGTCTACCTAGTGGGATTGACAGGAGTTTTGTGGAGGCCTAGAATCATCACAGAGTAGGCTCAGATGCATCTGTTTTACCTCCAGGTAAATTATTATTTATTCCAAATTTATTTATTTATTTATTTAGATTTCAGATTTCCATCACTGCCCATCTCCCCTGAAAAGGGGACTCTGGGCGGTTTACAATCAAAGTTAAAACACATAAATTACAATATAAATACTCTATAAAACAAAATAAATATACAGTAGAAAATATAAAATCCAGCAGCGTAGATCTTGTTTGTTGGGGAGAGATCTATAATAGCCACCCCCAAGATTTATGTGTTTGTTTTTTGCCTTCAAGTCAATGTTGACTCCTCATGACTGCCTGGACAAGTCCCTGAAGCTTTCTTGGCAATGTCTTCAGAAGTGGTTTGCCATTGCTTCCTTCCTAGGGCTGAGAGAAAGTGACTGGCCCAGGGTCACCCAGCTGGCTTCATGCCTAAGGCAGGACTAGAACTCATAGTCTCCCAGTTTCTAGCCTGCTGCCTTAACCATTACATCAAACTGGCTCTCTTATTCCAAATTACCCTTTACTTGTTTTGTTGAAATCTGATATACAGTCCTCACAACAGTAATGAATCATGACATTTCAGCTTCACTTAATCAACAAAGCTTGCTTCTTTGAGTAAATCAATGTTAAATTGCACTACATTATAATACTGAAGGCTGTGAGGAAGACATTTTTATGGCATACTGTTTTATCAATGGGCCTCATATTAATTTCTGCTGGGTGATTATTTTTGTGACTAACTCCCCAAAGGAAGTACCACTAAGCCAGTGAGGAGGGGTCAGGCTAGGCTATTTAAAACAACTGAATCCCCCTTGTAGCATGTTTTAGTTCACAGTACCTCTCCTACCTCATAGTACAGTGAGGAAGAATGTGCATGGCATAGGGACAAATTGTTCCTCATCACCACCACTACCACCTTTACACTGTGCTGATCATTTGGAGTAATTAGTTAATTTTATACAAGGGCATCTTAAAACAGACAGGTCAGATTTTTTATAAGAGGCAGCCACAGGAAATGTGATTATTGCTTCCTTTCTGGTATCATCTGAAGAAGCTAAGTTAGAGTTTACAGAAGGATTTGTCGTTGTTTACACAGTGAAGAAATAACCTTCACTTGCCATGGGGATGACTGCATATATTTTCCCCCTAATAGATGGAGTTCTTAGATTCAGCAATATCAGAGTGAACATGTGATTATCTCAAAAGAAATTCCTGGCTACAGTACCTATTCATTAATTATGAACTGCAGAGACATATTCCCCAATTGCACTGTGCAGTAAAGGGACTTAGCAAACTTTCCCCTTTATTATTAAAATATGCAAAATGCTTATCAGAATTCTTTTTAAAAATACACATTTAATGTTAAATCAAGAAATGTGATGCTACCTGTAATATGCTCTGAAATTCTCAGCTCTGGAGAATATTCTTTATATGGTACTAATAATTCAGAACTCCCATCTCTCTAGATGAGAAGACTAATTTTGCTGTGAAGCACAAAAAAGCCATGATGGTGAAGTTAAAAAAGATACACTGCCATTCTTCAAAATTATTAACTCAGAATTCTTCAAAATCCTCAATTAATAATTACACTTATACCAAAAATAAGCACTGAATATTCATGCAAATATAAAGAAAATGTGGGTATTTTTAATTAGAGATTTTTTTAAAAAATGTGCATCATTCCTGCAAATGTCTTTATGTTATTTGATTCAATTATTAACAGTATTGCTTATTAATCAATAAGATGGGTCATGCATATGTTAAAAAAAAGTGGGGTTAAAATTTGTTGGCTATAGCAGTAATCTAATGCTGACTTAGCTGGAATAAACTCAGTAGAACTCAGTGACATTTATTTCTGATTCATATATAGGTTTGTACTGTTAAATTGAGATTTTGTAAGTGGGAGGAAGGAATCCGACATATTCTGATTCTGCATGATTTCACAGACTTTAGCCTTGTTTTTCAAGTAAATAGGCATAGGTGTGTTTGTTTCTCTTACAAAATCTAGCCGGCTGCTTTTTAAAAAAGTATTTTAAAGCTAGTGGTAGAGAACACAGTGGGATTATAATTTATTCGCTAGACCACCAAAAACTTAAAAGCAATTTTAAGTCCCTTTTATTTAAAATTAGGAGATTTAGGCATATGATGCTGGGTGGAGCTTCAGTGAAATCTCCAAATGAATTTACAGTTTGAATCAGAAAGACTGAATCCTTGAATCAAGGTGGATGCCAGAAAATATTTGAAAGATCAAATGGAACTGAATCAGTGTTTCAAAATAACCAAAGAAATGGCTACAGCGAGTTGCTTTATTCAACTGAGAGCTTAATTCTGCATAACTTCATTGTTTCACAGACACACAACTCAGAGCTTGCCACATTTGGATGATTATTCTAAGGGATGCAACAGTTTAAAATAACAATAATAACCCTTCTTATGATTCAGTTGACCTATCCCAAGATGGTGCTGAAAATCTCAAGTTTCTTGTGTCTGCTTTCTACTTTATATTACCAGTCAGTTGTTTTGTTCCTTAGGAAAGTTTTAGAAGCAGAAGAGGAGACGGGGGGGGGAAAAAAAAGTAAAATTCAGGCAGCAAAGCAGAACAGCTAGTGGAGTTGCTATGGTAATTTAATAAGAAATAAAATGAGTAATAATGCAGAATTTATGCAGAGTGAGGTTGAGGAGCTTTTCATTTAGTTTATAGCCAATAATACCTGATTTTATCACAACAGTTCCACCCTCAATAATTACTGCAGTATGGCTATAAAATTAAATCAGCTATGTGCCCTTAAGAAATCATGAGTTGGAAGATAGGAATTTCATTTTATTTACCAATATTATCTCTCTTCAGGATTTTTTTTTCTTTAGGTGGGGGAGGAGAAAAAAACAAAATGTATGCTTTACCATTCCACAGAGAGACTTTAGCAATTTTGAATTAAGGTATAAATTGGTTTAAACAAAAGATTGCAATGGCGAAATGGCGGAAATGTGAATGAATTACTAAGTGTAAGAACTCTCTTGAAAAGAGCACTAAATCAAGGTGTAAGTAGTGCAGAGTTTACAGGGTGCAAGAAAAATATTACTATGAAAACAGGAAAAAAAAGTGACCTGAAACCACACATTTATTTTTACTAATTTTATTTTGGAATAGAAATAGCATACAGTGAAAAATATTTTCCATTTCAGTACAGCCACCTGAGATAGAAAAGATTAAAACTGCTTGCTATTTTGAAGAATCAACTCCTGAATAGGAAAAGTGTTGCATTTTTTGCTGAAATGGATGTCAGTGTTGTTTGACAGGCACAGCAAAAGTATAAATCATGGTCCTTCTACACCACGTGCTCCTGCCACTGACTTCCCATCCAGTACAGTTCCCCTCAGAGGAACAGATGCTCCATATGAAATGTTCTACATAGCCTAAGAAGTGGAAAAAACCTGCACATTGTACAGCACAGTTATAATTACAGCACTTATAATAACTTGTGTGTGTGTGTGCCTTTGAGTCAATGTTGACTCCTGGCAACTGTCTAGACTAGTCCCTGCAGTTTTCTTGGCAAGGTTTTTCAGAAGTGGTTTGCCATTGCCTGCTTCCTGGGGCTGAGAGTGAGTGACTGGCCCAAGGTCACCCAGCTGGCTTTGTGCCTAAGGCAGAACTCCCAGTCTCCTGGTTTCTAGCCTGATGCCTTAACCACTACACTGAACTGGCTCTCTATAAATAACTTAGCAAAAATCAAACATTTTTAAACCCCATTTCTGCTACTTCCTAATTTCAACAAAAATGATTTTTCACTGATCCTAAATCTGTCTCTTGAAATGTTGAATAGTTTCCTTTTTAAGCACAACTGTGCAAGAATCATGATCGTATAAAGAAGTTAATTTACAGTACCTGTTTTTCTAAGAAATATGCTGTTTATGATGTAAGAGTTAGAGTACTCTTACATCACACATACCACATACACCGTTTTGAACGGGACAGTCCCATTTTTGTAACATTTCCAGACCATCCCATCGTTTTAATATAAATGTCAATTTTTTCCCATTTTTTTAAAAAGTTCGAGCCATTATTGGGAAAAGCAGGAAAAAAAAATGAAACTGAAATTGAAAAGGAGGTTGGCTTACCCATCAGCAGTAGTTCTCAATCCAGTGGGAAACCTAGAGCAGGAACCACTGGAACAGCTGATCGGCAGTGAGCAAGAGGAAAAGTCACTGCCGCCAATCAGTGCAGTGGAAGATGGTCGGAAAAGCACGCCCAGCAGAAAAGAAGCTGATTGGCTCTCAGGCAAAAATGGCAGGAAGAAAATAAAGGGCGCGCCAGAGAGGAACAGGTTGTCGGGGACAACCGTTCACTAGACTCCTCCGTTCCTGTTCTTCTGCCCCAACTCGCCACCACCTTCAGCCCTCCTGCGCTTCTCCTGCCACCTCCGTTCCTGTCCTTCCGTCCCAGCTCGCTGCTGCCTTCAACTCTCCTGTGCTTCTCCAGCCTGCTGCTGCCTCCGTTCCTGTCCTCCTGTCCCAGCTTACCACCACCCTCTGCCCTCCTGCGACCTCTCCGCCCAACACCAGCCCTGCACCAGCCGCTCCGGACCCAACCACTGCTGCACCTCCCCTTCCTGCACCTTCCCAGCAAGGACCAGCAAATGGATCCTAAAAACTCTTAAAAACCATTTTTATCATCTTACTTTTTCATGAATATGGAATATTACATAATGTTACGTAAGTTTAACCCCATCCGGTTTTGCCATCCCAATGTCCTGTTTTTGTCTCAAGGAAATATGGTCAGCCCAAGTTAGAGTTCTGTCATTTTAATAATAGGGTCTGCTTTGATTCCCAGCGTAACAGTGTGTTTAGTATCAGCCACTTTTAACAGATGAGTTTTGTTTTTTGCTTTTTTTAACCTCACAACTTCTCTACTATACAGCTCTGTACATTTCAACTGTTCTTCAATTTTCATACCACTCAGTGATATATTTCATCATCTGTTTTGGAATATACTAGTTATTATTAAAAATTTTGCTTCACTCTTTTTTCTTCTTCTCCCTTTATTCTCCTTTGAAGAGGCAGTTAAAAGGGACTAAGCATTGATACGGAGTTAACTGGCTGTTACAGGGCTTAAACTTTCAGTCATAGCTTTGAATAGACTTTTCTCTGGCTAAAGTATAATAAGAATGAGGCACTTTCCAGATTCCACCAGTGATGAGAAGATTTTCTTTTCTTTTTCTTTTTAATAAATCATTCTTGAACAGTAGTATGTGTTTTCTGAATTGGAAAGCAATCTTTAGAGTCAGAAGTAGAAATAGAATGGCAAAACCATAAGTAGCAAGAAACCATTGAGATTAATGTTGACAATAAAATGTGAAGATAGAAATGAGGGGTTATTTGTTGTTTGGACATTACCTATACCAGAGTCCCATGTCTTGAGAAAAAGCTATTTTTTCAAACCTACCCAAAGACCTTCATGCCTAGATGGAGCTAGTACTATGTATCCAAAGTCAAGACTGAAAAACAACAACAATTGACTACCTTAACATTGATTCAATGTTACAAGTCAGTTGGGTAATGTTTCCCCACCCTGCAGCAGCCACCCCAAGCCCTGCCATGCTTGTGCCATGCTGCACCCTCCCACACCTGGCAACAGCCACTTACCTGCCCACCAACCTGCTTGCGAACCATCTGGGACTTGCAACTTCCTGCTGGCTTCCCCACTCACTTTGCTTGTTGAAAACCAGCAGGACCTTAAGAGGAGATGCTCACTTAACAACCCATGACCCTCTCTTAACAACAGCAATGGGGAGTTCCAGGATTGCCGTCACTAAGCACTGTGGTCCAGTGACATTGCACTTTATGATCGCATCACTTAGCAATGGAAATTCCAGTCTCAATGACTGTCGTTAACCAAGGACTATCTGTATAAGGCACATCTGCTGCAGCTTTACTCATCTGTACTAAGGCAGTTTATTTGCAAATACAGATAGTCCTCACTCAGTGACCATTTGAAGTTATGACAGCACTGAACGAGGAATTTTATGAACGGTTCTCATAGATGTGGCCTTTGCAGTGTCCCTGAAGTCACATGATTGCAATTCAGGCATTTGGCAACCAGCTCATGATACTGACATAGCAGCATCCCATGGTCAAATTATCACCATCTGCGACCTTCACTGCCACCTTCCGACAAGCAAAGTCAATGGGGAAGCCAGCTGGATGTTGCAAATGGTGATCACGTGACGTTGTGCCTAATCTCTGCACAGGATTCACCTAACGACAGCAACTGGAACTGCCAGAATTTCTGTCATGAGTCGGCACAGTTATGTGATGTGCTTTACGACTGTGTCACTTAGCAACAGAGTTCCCAGTCCCAATTACTGTTGTTAAGCAAGGACTAGCTGTATTATAGTTTATATGCAAAACTACACTTATGCGGGAGGATCATCTCTATTGATGTGAAGAATCACTTTGCTGCATAACACAAGAATGCTTGTGATAAAGAATTACAAGGGATACACTGCTATTCTTGAAAGGAAACTTAAAAAAAAAACCTCAGTAAATAATTATACAGTTTCAGTTTATTATGAACAAAGATCAGCCAAATAATTATACAATAAGCACTGGGAATCCTGGTTAACATAAAGAAGGCCTGGAGTACTTTAAATCACAGCTTTTTAATTTTGTACATCACTCATACTGTATACATTTCTTTTTTCTGTGTACTTTGATTTAATTTTAAACAGCATTGTTTATTAACTGATAAAATGGCTCAAGTATATGTTAAAAATAAGTAAAAATTAGGTGGCTGAGGCAGTAATTTAATGGCCACGTACCTGGGATAAACTCAGTTCAACTCAATGAGCATGACTGCAGCTGAGCTTATAAACCAAAACAGTTTCACCTGACACAAAATTAATCAAATGAATAAAACAGTAATAATATCCAAAGAGATAACAATGGAAAGTAAATTGTATTTTGATTGTAAAGGATGGCAAAATGCCTATTTAAATACTTCTCTTATTCATCTGAAGAATAGTTTACTTGGTACGTTATTGCCACCAGAAGTAAAATTATGATAAATGTCTTAAATATGGATACAACTACACTGGATGGCAAATCAATGCAATAACAAGGCAAGTGCTTGTTTTGGTACATAAATAGGCTGACCATATTTCCTTGAGACAAAAACGGGACATTGGGATGGCAAAACGGGATAGGGTTAAACTTATGTAATATTCTGTAATATTCTGTATTCATGAAAAAGTAAGACAATAAAAAAATGTTTTTAAGAGTTTTTAAGATCCATTTGCTGGTCCTTGCTGGGAAGGTGCATGAGGGGGAGGTGCGGCAGTGGTTGGGTCCAGAGAGGCTGATGCAGGGCTGGTGTTGGACGGAGAGGTTGCAGGAGGGCTGAGGGCAGTGGCAGGCTGGAACGGAAGGACAGGAATGGAGGTGGCAGCAGGCTGGAGAAGCGCAGAAGGGCTGAGAGCAGTGGTGAGCTGGGGCAGAAGAACAGGAACGGAGGAGTCCAGTGAATGGTTGTCCCCAACAACCTGTTCCTCTCTGGTACACCCTTTTATCTTATTTTCTTCCCACCATTTTGTCCTGAGAGCCAATTGGCTTCTTTTCTGCTGGGCGTGCTTTTCCGACCATCTTCCACTGCACTGATTGGCGGCAGTGACTTTTCCTCTTGCTCACTGCCGATCAGCTGTTCCTGCGGTTCCTGCTCTAGGTTTCCCACTGGATTGAGAACTACTGCTGATGGGTAAGCCAACCTCCTTTTCAATTTCAGTTTCATTTTTTTCCCGCTTTTCCCAATAACGGCTCCAACTTTTTTTAAAAATGGGACAAAATTGACATTTATATTAAAACAACAGGAACGGTCAGGAAATGTTAAAAAAAACTGGACTGTCCTGTTCAGAACGGTATGTATGGTCAGCCTATACATAAAGCTTAGAAACAGAACACCACAAGGATCACTTCCTCCCATGTAAACCAGGCTCTGAGAACTGCTGATGAAGATGAGAACCAGTTCAGTGTAGTGGTGAAGGGGCTGGCCTAGAAAGCAGGAGACTTTAGTTCTAGGCCTGCCTTAGGCATGAAAGATGGCTGGGTGACTTTGGGCCAGTCCCTCTCTCTGAGCTCTACCTACCTCACAGGGTTGTGGCTGTGAGGAAAACAGGAGGCAGGAGTATTACATATTTTTGCCATCTTGAGATGACCGATTAAAAAAAAAAGGTGGGATAAACATCTAATAATAATGAAGTAGGATTGTTAGGAGGTTCTGTGTAGTAGTCTTTCCATCATGTTCCTAGCAAGATTCTGAGCTAAAAGCCCAAGTGTATGAGGAGAGAAAATGAATTTGCATCTCTTCAAATAGCAGGTTTTACAGTACTTCTAAGGGAAACAACAAACCAAATAGAACCACAGAGTCATGAAAGATGTTCAGCTGACTACTCCTGAGCTGAGTAGAGTTCTGCAGGATGGGGAAACTTTCCACAAGCAAGAATAGGAGGACTTACAGTAGCTGGCCACAAGAAAGATTTGGAAGCGGTTATTTCTGCCAAAGGAGGTGAAGAACTGACTGAAAGGATGCCCAAATCTTTACGCTAACCTGCTATATTTACTGTCGTCTTAATCGGAACCTGTAAACTGCATTTAAACAGTAAGTATGCATTCGAATTTTCAGAATGTCGTAGTGTTTAACTTTGCACATGTAGAGACTGTGTCAGCTCGTGTGACAAATGCATTCACCAACACTTACAAACAGCCTCAACTTTTACATGCGGCTTTCAGCAAAGAAGGCAATACTTTATAAGACTATTAGTAAGCATCCAGAGTTGGTAAAGGTTCAGATCAAAATGTGTCGTACTATTCCTGGAAACTGTGTATCAAGAGGAAGGGGGAAAATGTTATCTTGTTTCCAGGAAAATTCCCCTTTCTTATTTCTGGGAAGACCAGATAAGATACAACTTCTTTAAAAAGTTAACTGAGATCCTACCCCCCAAATAAATAAATAAATAAATAAATAAATAAATAAATTTGGAGTGGTAAAGAAATCACCACAAAAATAGACTATAGTATAAAGAGGAATGAGTTGGTTTGGCTTTAAAGAATATCAATTGCCATAGCACATGTCCTAACAGTCAGGAATCACGCTGAGACGAGGAGTAGGTCTCTAGTGTTTATTACTGCTACATGAGACCGAAAATCCTAACAAACTGAAGAAGCATGGGAAAACCCAGACAGATAAACCCCAAAAGTCAAGGCGGGTCTGATCTGTGTCTCTTTGAATGGCTGCTTAATTCCTCAGTACTACGTGTGCGTTTTCCCCCCTGGATAGAGGCCCCCTCCTGCTCGCCATCAGTACTCATGACAGCACACAATGTAATTGCTGACTATGGGTTTCTCAGTAAAAGTAACAACACAAAGAGAAAAAAATCTGTCTTATTTATTTATTTATTTAATTAATTAATTAATTTATATCACCGCCCATCTCCCCCAGTGGGGGACTCTGGGCAGTTTACAATAAAGAGCATTAAAACATAGCCAGATAAAAATTACATAAAAATATACATAAAAACAAACGTAAAATCCAAGTGGAGATGGATCACTAAGGGGTGCTATGGTGCCAGCCATCCCCAGGTGGAGCTATCACTCTCCCCCTCCCAAGCAAGGTGGCAGAACCAGGCCTTAAGTTTCTTCCAGAAGTCCAAGAGTGAGGAAATCTGTCTCAACTCTGGGGGTTAAAAATTGGTTTTTAAAATTATATATCAAGATGGCTTCTTGTGTTTATCCTGCTACAATGTTGAATACTGTGTTACATTCATACACTGAAAACATGTGTATGTGTGTGAATAAAATCAGAAACTGGATGCTTTCTATCTTGCTGGATGGAGAAGTCTATGGCAGTAACCAAACATTTGAAGGTGAAGGTGATTCCTCATCTCCTACTGCTTGGGTCTATGCTCAATATTGAATTTATTTCTGCTTCATGAGGAGCATGGTTTGGCAAACTTAAAGAACAGCAATGGTCTATCATGGTTGAATGGCCCATTTTTTTTCTGAATTGATTTGACCAATTACTACTTGTACCTGGACATTTGCATGATCTGGAAATATATTAAAAATATGTTCCATGGTGGTTAAGTACTTAAGGGGGCTCCATAATTTACTGCGTGAGACATGGAAGATTTCAAGCAGACCTTCTCAGAGATCCATCGAGACCTCGAACAGATTCTTTCCAACTCTTGCCAAGTCATTATCCAAGATATTTGGGGCATTGCTGAAATATTAGCTTTGAAATGTGGCATCTGGCTGGGGACGTTGTGGAAGGAATTGAAGGACATTAACAATGATACAAAGGTTTCTATTAACAGTGAGATCACGGTTTTTGTTGAAATGTCAGAAGATGATTGGAAGAAATTAAAGGAAAAGTCCAAACTGTGAATTATAGGTGTTGCTGCTCTGATGGAATGTTGTAGAAAGGAGGGATTTGTTATCTATGGGAGGTTTTTTGTTGAGAGGTTGGAGTATTTGGGGGGTGCAGTTGGACTGTGTAATCTTTTTGTGAAAAAATGCCCTGTGTAATCTTTTTGTGAAATTGTTGTATATTCTTGCTGTTAAAAGTCAGAAGTCACCTCTTTATGTAATCTCTTAAAAATCCTTTTTTCATCTTGTGTTTTCTCACTTTTTAAGTTTTTTTTTCTTTTTCTTTTCGTAGGTTTTTTTTTGCTTTTTTCTTACAAAAATATGTTCCATGGGACTTACCTTTTAAACTCCATACATAACTTTATTATATTTGAATTTACTTGTGATAAGGGTTTTATATTTCTTTGTTTTTTAATCTAATCAGGAATTATAATGGCATTTGCAAACAAGCACCAAATGACTTTTTTTTTCTGAGAATGAGTGCAAGCATGTGGAAAAAATTTAACCAATGTAAAACAAGAAAATTATTTAGGATTCATGGATGTGAATGAATAATAGAAGTGTGCAAAGCTTTGATTAGTAGCTTAAATTCAAAGCCAGTTTGATTGAAACTCTAAAGCAAACCAAGTTTCATAATCAAATTGAAAGTCAAAACAATTCATCAAACTGGATATATCCAAACATATCTGACAATTCAAATCAAAGCATTACATTGACTCAATTTTCTAAGTTGATATAAATTATTTCTTGGAATGATTAACCAAACTGAACCAAACATTCCAACTAGATCTGAGCCAATCTGTATACCCTTAATGAATATGTTTAATACTTTTAAAGAAAACAGTCAACATGGCCATTTTGGCTTAGGCTGCAGCAAAATCCAGACTGGTACATGGGTCTTTTGGAAGACCATTAGATCTGTTATTAAACCTGTGTTCAGTCACCTTTCAAAAGACCAGTAGATCTGTGATCTTTTGGACTCCTCCTGACACTTAACAACAACAAGGATGCTCTCGAATAACATGGCGAAGAATACTGACACAAGACCTGAAGTCATTGCATATCACATGGAAGGACGCAGAAACACTTGCCCAAGACCGAAAGAGCTGGAGAACCCCTACTGCCCGATATGCCACGTAGCATGGACCCGAGAGAGAGAGAGAAGATCTGACTATATAAACAATGGGTACAGGTTGATTTAATCTGAGCAAAAAGTGTATTGCTGATTCTATCCCAAATGACTACATGAAGGTTAGTGTCCTAACTACCAGGAAACACACTGAGACAATGAACTGGTCTCTAATATTTATTACTAGTACTTAACAAGAATCCTAACAAACTGAAGAAGTGTGGGAAAAACCCAGACATATAACCCCCAAGGGTTAAGGCGGTCCCGATCTGTGTCTCTTTGAATGGCTGAACAGTTCCTCAGTGCTACGCATGCGCTTGACAGTCTGGATGGGAGCCCCCTGCTCGCCATCCTTACTCATGACAGTTAGGGAGGATAAATAGATTTTTATGTATTATTATTTTTATTTCATGTAGACAAGAGTGAGGAAATCACCAGCCTACAGCATCCCTCAGTTAAGAGGCCCAGGGTTAAAACCATCTGTTCAGGAAGGAGGAAAACCACTATAACGCACTGCCCCTCATAGACGGCTTAGTAGGATACCACAATTGATTGTATCAAAGTTTGCTGACAAATCAGGCAGGACTAGGAGGGTAATTTTGGACAGAATAAATTTGACTGTCTACAGACTGGTAGGCCTGTGTTCACAAATAGCCTGTCATGAGTACTGATGGCAAGCAGGAGGGGGCCTCTATCCAGGGGGGAAAACGCATGCGTAGTACTGAGGAGTTAAGCAGCCATTCAAAGAGACACAGATCAGACCCGCCTTAACTTTTGGGGTTTATCTGTCTGGGTTTTTCCCACGCTTCTTCAGTTTGTTAGGATTTTCTGTCTAATGTTGCAGTAATAAAACACTAGAGATCTATTCCTTGTCTCAGCGTGGTTCCTGACTGTTAGGACATAGCCTGAGTGACATGTTACTGGTGCAGAGCACCTCTGCACTGGCAACCTTTCACTCTGGCAACTTAATAGGTGGCTAAAGGCTCTACCCCAGGCACCCACCAACCCACCCTTACTTGCCCAAGCCTGCCCCAACATACTTGAAGGAGAATAACTGGTGGTGTTTTTTCCCACAGAAAGCTAACACTGGGTAGGAGATAAAACAAAGCCAGGGGAATCTATCAATCACTACTATTGAATTATCCCACAGTAAAGCTAAACAGATAGGACTACTTCCAAACCTTGTTACTGGGGCAGATTAGAGTTCAGCCATCCTGGCAGAACATATTGTGCCAGCATTTATATCATCATCATCATCATCAACATCATCATTATTATTATTGTTATTATTGGCAGATTCAAGGGCTTGAGGAATGCATGCTTGTGTGGCTATGAGGAAGATCCCTCTGTATCCATGCTTGTGTTAATAACTGCACTTGATAACTTTATTGTGCAGCTTTTATTTATCAGCTTGTAAGTTGTGTTTGTTCACTTAAGTATCTTCATTTATTATTTTTTCTGTTTCTTTGTAGTATGCAAGTTCTTACTGGCTGTGACCTAATTAATTTTTTTTTCACAATTTTCATTATTACTTTTTAAAATGGAATTGCAGCATAGTATGATATTTTAACTTGCATCAGTGTTGGGAAGGATTTAGCTCTTCCCTACCCAGCAGAAACTTTTCTCATGGCTATTGTATACTTTATATTAATATCACTATAAGTTGTTTTAAACATCATTGATGTGATTTTTTTTTAAAGGAAAGTAGCAGAGTTGGGGAGGAATTAGCCATTCTTTCTCTAGCTATGAGACTTTAAAACAGTCTCTACTTTTGGAAAGACTCAGTGGAGGTTATCTTAAAGTGTTGTAGGGGGAAAAAGTGTTATATCAGTTATGGATGAGAACATGAAGTTATTTTCCATTTTCAGCCTGGTGTGAGGGGAAGAGGAAGAGAAATAAAAGAATGGAACTGTTGGAAGGCTTGAAGGACCAGGCTGGGAACAGATCCCCTTGGAGCAAATCTGTGTGGTCACCAAGAGTTGACACCAATTTGATGGCACATCATCATCATCATAGCCCAGGGAAAAGGCAGAAGGACCAAATAAGAACCACAGTGGGCTATAATATGCCTGTGGGCTGGAGGTTTACTGGGATTCCTCTGAAAGCCAGATGAAAGTAGACCAGGCAAACGATGAATTAGATCCTTAGTTCTCATTGAATCAAAAAGCTGTCTCTCCATTAGAAAAGCTCACAGGACTTTGCTGTCTTCCAAGCTGAAAGGAGTAGTTGCTTAAAGCTACATGTTGATGAGCTCCTTTGTTTTTGCACATCAGCAGTTGCTAAGATGAAGAATGGTTCACCAAGTTTAGTTTGACTGAAACCAAATAGAGTTCCTAATCAATGCTGAGGTTAAGGGTAACTGGGTAGAACAGTAAAGAAGACTGCAAGCAATGTCAGTTTCACGGCAGAATTATCTACTCAGCTCACTGCCAGAGGTAAAAATAGATTGTGGGAACAGCATCCCTACCACTGAAAGCACAGGAACAGACTAGCCCTGGTTCTTTTCAGTGCCCTGTAACACTGGAAACTTTTCAACTGAAGCTGTAAACACACACACATACACAAAAAAAATGCATGCTAAAAGGTCTATTAGGGAAAATGTTTGCTGAAAATGGCTATGCAAAGTAAAATTATGTGCAGATATATGTATATTAGTGGAAATGCACACAAAATTAAATATGCATTTTTGTTTTTTAAATGATGTAAATTGATGTGGAAAAGGAGTGCAAAGTAAAATTAGTATCAGGAAAATGAGCAATCAGGCAATCATATCTGTGTATCCCACTACCTGCTGTGGGAGGCTTAGAAACATCTCTCATGTACATGTAAATTTGTGCATAACTACTATGTGTAACTACTGCTGTTTTCAGCATGTTTGTTCTATGTATGAGAAGCAGGTACCTGTCTCTTATAGCAATTAATATCTCTTTATATACATGCATTTTGTGTGTGTGGTATGTATATACAGTGTGTATAATAAATATTTGATTTCAGAATCAAGGGAAGAACATGAAGCAAGATTTTGATTCCTACAGTATATTAATATTTTTATGTTTTGAAAGAATTATTTCTCAGACGTATTTCCAGCTTTGTTTCCTAAGAAAAGGATTTCCTATTTAATTCAATCTCTGCCCTAAATCAGAATGTTCATTTACTGAAATGTGGACAGCCAGCCTATGGGCTGTGTACTGTTCTGTTCTGTTGATTCAGAGAGAGCAAACAGGCAGGCTATAGCATGTTTTTAAGTCTCACGTTTATGTGTGTAAGTACACAGCCTACACATGGATGTTACTGGGAGGCGCTACATGTTGCGCAGACATCAAAGGGTACAGAAATTCAGTGTGGCTCTGCTTCCTGCAAGTATGTACAGGTAGCAATTTTAAAATAATTCATGAAAAAGAGATGAGGGCTGCAATTTTATGCCCACTTATCTGGGAGGTAGTCTTACTGAATTCTTAAAAAAAAAATTAGGTAAAGGTAAAGGTTTCCCTTGACGTAAAGTCCAGTCGAGTCCAACTCTAGGGGGCGGTGCTCATCTCCGTTTCTAAGCCTTGGAGCCGGCGTTGTCCGTAGGACACTTCCGGGTCATGTGGCCAGCATGACGACACGGAACGCCATTACCTTCCCGCCGAAGCGGTACCTATTGATCTACTCACATTTGCATGTTTTCGAACTGCTAGGTGAGCAGGAGCTGGGATTAACAGCGGGAGCTCACCCCACCGCGCAGTTTCGAACTGCCGACCTTCCAATCGACAGCTCAGCAGTTTAACCCGCAGCGCCACCGCATCCCTAAAAAAAAATTAGACAACACAAATATAAAGAACTTTTTAAAAGCCAGTAAAGAAAAGAAAGCCATCAGAAAGAAACCAACACAAAGATATGTCATTTTAAGGGGAAAGGCAAACATTATTTTGTTTGCCTTTGGTTGGTTATATGTTTGCATCTTTCTACTCAGAATGATATTTGATTATGCAAAGTAATCTAAGTAAGGCTTACTTTTGAGTAGGCCTCTTCAGAGTCTCACAGTAAAGGCCTAACTCCTTATTAAAGGCAGTTTGACATATTATTTCTATTTCACTTCCATCGATTTCATATACTCTGACCAGATTGTGTCCTATTTTGAATTTACCCGATTTAAATATTATTTTATGACTATTTCCCTCACCTAAGGACTTGAATAGGGGAAGAGGGAAGACAGTTGCTTTTTTCCTTGTGCCAGACTGTATTCAGAGAGGGGAAAGCATATCCAAATTTCAAAGGAAGTATATCCTGATGAAGATAATTGAAAACCTCCTTTAAAGTTATTTTCAAGAGACCTGAGTAGAACCTTCTGGAATAAATTTGGGAGCATTTCCCAGAACAGGAATACATAATAGGAATTAATCACAGATGTCCTAGCATTTCACTCCTTTGCATTCTGAGTTGGAGCACATCTACATCTTCTCTCTCTCTGTATCATTTATGTGTTATTTATTTCAGGCCGTTTAGGGAGCCACAAGCTTTATTATTGCATCTTTATGCTCCCAGAGAGAAATGTGATGTGTTTCATTTGTGAAAAACGCTATTAGGATTTTTTTTTTCTTCTGTGTTCTCTGCCTTTGTTAGTCATAGTAAAGGGTTACCTACTGAAGCAGAAAAAGAAAGCAATTTAGATTTATTTTATAATACACTGTATTAGATTGAGCCCAGAGGCCTAGGAAGAGTTTGTTCAGTAATAAGGTCAGTTCATTAAACAGAGCATTTCTGCTCCTAATTTCCACTTTTCACATGGGGCATAATGGACTGAAATAGCATTATCTCCCATATATCTTGTTTGTACATCATGGCATGACATTTCTGAGCAAAGATTATGAGATTCCATGGACCACCATGAAAGCAGATTAATAAAAAGTCCCCCATTACTAATCTTGAAGGCTGAGCTGTTAATTGCCAAATAAAAAGAATAGATGCTGTAGAATAAAGTTTATTATAATATGTGTGTTTGTGTGTGTGTGTGTGTGTGTGTGTGTGTGTATATATGTTGTTGTTTATTCATTCAGTCGCTTCCAACTCTTTGTGACTTCATGGACCAGCCCATGCCAGAGCTTCCTGTCAGTCATCAACATCCCCAGCTCCCCCAGGGATGAGTCCGTCACCTCTAGAATATCATCCATCCATCTTGCCCTTGGTCGGCCCCTCTTCCTTTTGCCTTCCACTCTTCCTAGCATCAACATCTTCTCCAGGATGTCCTGTCTTCTCATTATGTGGCCAAAGTATTTCAGTTTTGCCTTTAATATCATTCCCTCAAGTGAGCAGTCTGGCTTTATTTCCTGGAGCATGGACTGGTTTGATCTTCTTGCAGTCCAAGGCACTCTCAGAATTTTCCTCCAATACCACAGTTCCAAAGCATCTATCTTCCTTCGCTCAGCCTTCCTTATGGTCCAGCTCTCGCAGCCATATGATACTACTGAGAATATCATTGCTTTAACTATGCGGACCTTTGTTGTCAGCGTGATGTCTCTGCTATTTTATTGAGATTTGACATTACTCTTCTCCCAAGGATTAAACGTCTTCGGATTTCCTGACTGCAGTCAGCATCTGCAGTAATCTTCGCACCTAGAAATACAAAGTATTTCACTGCCTCTACGTTTTCTCCCTCTATTTGCCAGTTATCAGTCAAGCTGGTTGCCATAATCTTGGTTTTTTTGAGGTTTAGCTGAAAGCCAGCTTTTGCACTTTCTTCTTTCACTTTCATCAGAAGGCTCCTCAGTTCCTCTTCACTTTCAGCCATCAAAGTGGTATCATCTGCATATCTGAGATTGTTAATGTTTCTTCCAGTGATTTTAACTCCAGCCTTGGATTCCTCAAGCCCAGCTTGTCACATGATGTGTTCTGCATACAAGTTGAATAGGTAGGGTGAGAGTATACAGCCCTGCCGTACTCCTTTCCCAATCTTAAACCAGTCTGTTGTTCCGTGGTCTGTTCCTACTGTTGCTACTTGGTCATTATACAGATTCCTCAGGGGGCATACAAGATGACTTGGTATCCCCATACCGCTAAGAACTTGCCACAATTTGTTATGGTCCACACAGTCAAAGGCTTTAGAATAGTCAATCAAACAGAAATAGATGTTTTTCTGAAACTCCCTGGCTTTTTCCATTATCCAGCGGATATTGGCAATTTGGTCCCTAGTTCCTCTGCCTTTTCTAAACCCAGCTTGTACATCTGGCAATTCTCGCTCCATGAACTGCTGAAGTCTACCTTGCAGGATCTTGAGCATTACCTTACTGGCATGTGAAATGAGTGCCACTGTTCAATAGTTTGAACATTCTTTCATGTTTCCCTTTTTTGGTATGGGGATATAAGTTGATTCTTTCCAATCTGATGGCCATTCTTGTGTTTTCCAAATTTGCTGGCATATAGCATGCATTACCTTGACAGCATCATCTTGCAAGTTTTTGAACAGTTCAGCTGGGACGCTGTCATCTCCTGCTGCCTTGTTATTAGCAATGCTTCTTAAGGCCCATTCAACCTCACTCTTCAGGATGTCTGGCTCTAGCTCACTGACCACACTGTCAAAGCTATCCCCGATATTGTTATCCTTCCTATACAGGTCTTCTGTATATTCTTGCCACCCCTTCTTGATCTCTTCTTCTTCTGTTTGGTCCTTGCCATCTTTGTTTTTGATCATGCCCATTTTTGCCTGGAATTTACCTCCAATGTTTCTAATTTTCTGGAAGAGGTCTCTTGTCCTTCCTATTCTATTGTCTTCTTCCACTTCCGCACATTGCTTGTTTAAAAATAATTCCTTATCTCCTCTGGCTAACCTCTGGAATTTTGCATTTAATTGGGCATATCTCCCCCTATCACTGTTGCCTTTTGCTTTCCTTCTTTCTTGGGCTACTTCTAGTGTCTCAGCAGACAGCCATTTTGCCTTCTTGGTTTTCTCTTTCTTTGGGATGTATTTTGTTGCCGCCTCCTGAACAATGTTGCGAACTTCTGTCCAGAGTTCTTCCGGGACCCTATCTACTAAGTCCAGTCCCTTAAATCGATTCTTCACCTCCACTGCATATTCCTTAGGGATATTAGTGAGCTCATATCTAGCTGATCTGTGGGTCTTCCCTAATCTCTTTAGTCTGATGCTAAATTGTGCAATAAGAAGTTCGTGATCTGAACTACAGTCAGCTCCAGGTCTTGTTTTTACTGACTGTATAGATGTCCGCCACCTTTGGCTGCAAAGGATGTAGTCAATCTGATTTTGGTGTTGTCCATCTGGTGAAGTCCATGTATAAAGCTGTCTCTTAGGTTGTTGGAAGAGAGTGTTTGTTATGCAGAGTGAGTTGTCTTGGCAAAATTCTATCAGCCTATGTCCTGCTTCGTTTTGTGTGCACATGTATATGGCTCTATAATGCTTAGGCACTGAATAGACTTGGGGGCTACTAACGTTATACAAGCATTTCATCAGAGGCCTTTGGGGTTTACAGGAACTGATTCCAACAACAGCACGCAGTACTTTCTTATGAATCCCCTACACCCTTTAAAAAAATTAGCAAACTCAGGCAAGTTCTTAGTTTCATTTTCAGACCTGAAAAGTATTTCACTACTCCAGTTGAACAAGCTGGATTGCTTTCCTGCCTTCCTCCACATT
Source organism: Candoia aspera (assembly GCF_035149785.1). Lineage (NCBI taxonomy): Eukaryota > Metazoa > Chordata > Lepidosauria > Squamata > Candoiidae > Candoia > Candoia aspera. The sequence goes on along the minus strand of NC_086153.1, from coordinate 108,069,498 downwards.
TCTGATCAGTGGCAGTCAAGCAACACTAAAGTAATAAACCTGGACCTCACATGATAGGACAACAGACAGCCTGAGCTGCTGCATGCTGTCCCTTATTTCTAATAAAATAAAATAAAAACCATCCCTTTTGCTGGTATTTTTCTAGAAATGCAGTACTGTTTTATTCCAAATATGTCCTTGGAGATGAAATGCTACTTTGCTCTGAATACATTCTGGGTCACAGTGCACTTTGTTTTTTTCCCTAATATTCCCTGGGACATTGAGAATTTCTTTTATTTTTCTTGAGAGCAGGAAATCTATCAGCTGTGAAAAAAGCAGGTTCCTTCTTTCCCAGCAAGTTCTGTGGGCAGTTTTGTCACCAATCTGCATTTCCCAGAAAGCTTAGCTATAATATGTTTCTGTACCAAATGGAGGACATTCTATAAATTATCCTTCTTTATGAAGAAGGGAACTTTTTTCTTTAAAAAAAAAAAAAAAAAACAAGCAAAACTTTTCAACTCTGAAAGGACCAATGACCAATACATTGAAGATATACTTGCCAGTTGCGAGGTCAAATAAATTAATGATCAAAATATATAGAATATTAATAGACTGGAAAATACCAAACGTATATTCACCGTAATAGTTATTCAAAGTTATTCAATTTTATAGTTTATACTTATATTTATATGTTATGTAATATATCTTGTTTTTATTGTGTTTTAATCTTTTTAGCTTTATTGTAAACCCCTCTTTTGGGGGAGATGGGTGGTGACAAAATTTGATAGATAAATACATAAATGCAGTTTTCAGCATTTTTAGGAAGTGAATAAAATCCATGTCATCCTTTTTGAGTTTCCCACCTGCACAGAAATAATTAATAGCCTACACAGACCTGAAGAAGACATTTGAACCCTCATAGGCATCTTGTCTGTGAGATGGGCAGCCATATAAATATGATGAAATCAATCAATCAATAAAAAACGTGTAGAATCTTAGGCCTTAAGTGAGGTGAAAGGATTTTCTTTAACCTAGATCATTTCTCAGTAACTATGTAGTCAAGTACTATAGAAAGTACAGCTCTGCAATGGCCAAATGTTCAGGTTTTCAAACTCCTCCTCTACAGAATATTCATTCAATATCCATTGAAAATTCAACATTTTACAGTGTTTGACATCCAAGGGTGAATTTTTCACAGCTCTTCTTAGCAGTTAACAGCAGTGATGTTTTTCTACTGTTTCTTCAGACTGAGGACTGATTATACACACACATACACTTCACACTTTGTGTGTGTGTGTATGTGTGTGCACGGCTTCGAGTCAGTTTTCTGACTCCTGGCAACTGCCTGGATTAGTCCCTGCAGTTTTCTTGGCAAGGTTTTTCCGAAGTGGTTTGCCATTGCCTCCTTCCTAGGGCTGAGAGGAAATGACTGGCCCAAGGTCACCCAGCTGGCTTTGTGCCCAAGGCAGGACTAGAACTGATGGTTTCCCGGTTTATAGACTGGTGCCTTAACCACTACACCAAACTGGCTCTCAACTTCACAAATATCGCAATTATTTTATAAGAAATATTACTGGCGATTTGAGCTCATTCTATTTGCCTAATAGCCAGTATTTGGTAATAATAATACTCAATGGGTCTTTGTGAGGTGCCATCTTCATCTCAGTGAGGTGCTTCATGCCTGAAAGGCAAAATAATTCACCTCATCAAGATCAGTGATGACATGTTTCCCTTCACAGTGAAACTTTACATCACTTCTGTGGCCTCTTCAGCAGCCCAATAGCTGGAAAAGGCATCTGTACATGCTACTGTCGATGCGAGAGGAGGCCTCAAAGGCAACAGAAAGGAAAGAAAACACTACAGCTTCACCAAACATTTCAAAGTGGTGCTTCACTCAAGGCATCATCAACACAAAGCATCCCTTCAAAGCTTTGCACAGGATTAATATTCATTTTAATTAAATATCTTGCAGGGATCTTGAGAAAAGGAAAATAATTTTTAAAAACTTGTGATTTGGGGGTGTTTGGGGCTCCTTTCACTTTCTATATTTAATCCCAATCTATTATTAGAAAAAAATCTCTATAGCAGTGTTTCCCAACCTTGGCAACTTTAAGATGTGTGGACTTCAATTCCCAGAATTCCTGGGTGGCAAATGCTGGCTGGGGAATTCTGGGAGTTGAACTCCACACATCTTAAAGTTGCTAAGGTTGAGAAACACTGCTCTATAGCCTCATTGTAAGACTTCAGGAGCAGAATTTGGAAATCCTTCTGAGAATAAGAGAGAAAACAAGCTATACCGTTCTTGAAATCATCTTTCCAAGCATAAGCTGAGAAAACATTTTCCCAAAATCTGTATTTTTATGTACGTTAATTGTTATGTTCCAGACCACGCTGCTGTAGTTCAGCTATTCTCCCTGATTAAACCTAGGCACTGTAACAAGGGCATTTAAGATCAAACCTAACTAAGAGCTCAGTCTTTCTTTTCTACTTAGGAAGTAGGTAACATTGAAACATAAAAGCAGCATGTTCTTTGGATGGCCCTATATTCATTGTGAAGGGATCCATAAATAACCAACATTGTCTGATTTCACTAGGCTTATCTTAAGTAAAAGTTATTCCATGGAAGAGACTTAAGGCTGTCTCCCACCTTATTTTGGCTTAGCTGAAAACTCCACTGGCTTTTAAGAAACATGGATGTCTCTAATGGGATTCCGGGGGGGGGCGGGGTTTAAAAAAATTCCACTTTGCACGAATTATGCCCATTTTTAATGTGTGATATTTCTCCTAGGGATAATATAAACTAAGAAGTGGTAGGTGGCATTCATTTCTTCACAGACAAGCAAACTGATGCCATGTTCTTACACAGGTAGTCCTCATTTAGCAACTGCCTCAGATAGCAACCGTTCACAAATACAATGGTAATAAACAGTAATTAAAAAAAATCCTTTTCCAACCAATGTGAGCATGTACAACAAAAGCCTTCCCTGTGAAACTGATTAAAGTCTGGTCAGTTTCAGGCAGCAGTGCAAGGGGGCCTGAAGGTTCCAATCAACTAATTAAGGTCACAGAGCTGAGCTTGTTAACTTGTGATTAACACATTTTAGGGAAGTACTGTGCTGTGGAGAAAAGCAGCTAAGGAAGAGATAGCTTGTTTAAGCAATCTCTCTGTCCCACAAAAAAAGGGGGGAAAAGGGTCGGGCACAGGACACTGTATAAGAGAACTGTATTTGAATGAGACAGCAGCAACCAGTGATCTTCGCAGTGTCTCTCTCCCTCAGGCATGTGTTTCACAGCTTTTTCATGAATCACCCTATATATATATATGTATGTATGTATGTATGTATGTATATGTTTATGTACCCCAAGAGATGCTTTCTCTCTTGGTGCTTATCGTTATTTCTGGATTAATTTTTTTAAAAAAAATATTTTTAAGTTCAGGCTTGTCTTCCCGTTTAAGGATTAAGGAGGACTGAGAATAAATAATTGCCTTCCTGCTATTATTTTTGTGCTGAATTTGTAGGATTTAATATTCTCCTGCATGTTGAACCTGCAGTTTTGAATCTCAAGCCTTCTGTTCACTTTCCCTGAGAGCTGCTTGTTAGCATACTTTCTCTGGTGTCAATATCATGTGGAACTTTTCTATTAACTCATTAACTCCTATCTACCTTAGTCAAGTATCTAGGGGGCGCCATAATCTACTGCCTGAAACATGGAGGATTTCAATGAGATTCTTTCAGTTTTGTTGTGAGCTTAAGTAGACCTACAAACAGATCTTTTCAGATTCCTGTAAAGCTATTTTGCAAGATATTCAGGATATTAAGGAAAATATCTGCTTTAAAATGTTTCATCTGGCTGACGACGTTTTGGAAGAAGATGAAGATTTTACTAAAGAAAGAGATGTTTCTACTGACAATGAGATCGAAGTCATTTCTGAAATGCCAGATGAAGATTACATTCTGGTGGTGAAGGAGTTAAGGGGACAGCAAATTACTGATAGAGTTGTTTTTCTGAAGGAATGGTATGGAAAAGCAGAGGTCTTGTTCTGTGGGAGGTTTTCTGCTGAGAACTCTGAGTTTTTAAGGGAGGCAGGTGGGCTGTTTGATTTCTCTATGAAAAATGCCTTGTGTGTAAAATGGAGATATGTAAATATCTTGGTATATTTCAAAGTGGGGTAAAAAATTAAGAATGCTTAATTGGATTGACAATGAGGTTTTTATGACTTTATTTCTTTTTAACAATTTGGATTAAAAGTTACTGGTCTCTTTTTAAGGTTTGTTTGATTTTTAAGATTTATAAGGTATCTATAAGGTATAATAATAATTGCTTTGTTTTAGGTTTAATAGGGTTAAGATTGTTGTAGTATTATTAATTATAAAAGTAGACAATTTATATGTTTTTATAATTTGATGTTTATTATAGTGGGCAGAAATATATAGAATAGTGTTAGGAAGGAAATACTGTAATTGAATAAATGTTGTTTTTGGGGGAGGGAAGCTGGTTTAGATATTTATTTTTTTCTTTTTTTAATATAAGGGGAAGGAGCAACTGTATTTAGTTATTTTCATGTGTGCTAATGGAAGGATTTATAAAAATAATGTGATCTTGGTTTGATATAGAGTAAGGGATTGATTATGGAAATTGCTGTATATCTTGAAAGTCGGAAGTCACCTCTTTATATAATCTTCAAAATTCTTTTTCTTGTGTTTCTCACTTCTTAACTTTTTTTCTTTTTGTAGTTTTTTTTTCTTTTTTGTAGTTTTTCTCTTTGCTTTAAACTTAATAAAATTCTTATTAAAAAAAACAAAATGTATTTGTAATAATTGTAGTTTGTTATAGTCTCAGACAACTTGGCTTTTGAGGATGCCGTAATAAACAGGGTAAAAGATGATGTTCTCTTACCAAATCCCTTTAAAAGCTCCCCCCCCCACTCCCACCTTATCTCTTGAAAGACTTAAACTGCCCTTGCCCACAGCAGAAATAAGCTTGTCAAATTGTATTTTCAAATTTATCAGTTCAAAGTTTTTACTTACCATCAAGACACCCAAAAGTTATTTGTATTGATTTAATTACCTACACGTATAGATCTTGGCTTTATCTGCAAACAGTACAGACAGAGGCTACAGCAGAAGTGGTATCGTTCTGGCTTGTCTTAGTTGATTCACCACCAGTGTTTATCAAAAAAGAAACAAAGGGAAAAAAAGGGAAAAAGGTCTGTTCTTTTTCTTTTCTTTTTCTCCAGAAATGCAATTCACTCAGTTGTAAAAATGCTACCTTTTTCAAAGCTAATGAGGCAAAGAAGGATTATAAATGCAAACTATTTTCAAAGAGATATGCATTTACATAGTTTTGGGTATAATAGAAAAAGGGGAAAATGGGAAATTATTTTGTATGAGGACTACACTTTAATCTACAATTTTGTATGAGGACTACACTTTAATCTATGATTTTTCTGTGAGGATTAGCATCCATTTATAAATAAAATCATTTACCTAGATCTACTGGTTGTCCAATACAGGTAGTCCTCACTTACCATCCACTCATTCAGTGACTGTTCAAAGTTACAGTGGTGCTGAAAAATGAGACTTATGTCCTCAAAGTTGCGACCATCTCAGCATCCCTGTGGTCATGTGATCATGATTTGGTGCTTGGCAACCTCTTCACATTTATGATGGTGGCAGCGTCCCATGGTCACATGATCACCATTTGCAACCTTCCCTACTGGCTTCCCACAAGCAAAGTCATTTGTGGTTTTCTAGCCCACTCCCAGTTAACTATATAAAGATTTGGCATCTCTTCATGCAGAAGCTACAGTTCTAGAGACTCCAGAGAGGCTTCTCCTGAGCTTGACTGCAAGGAACAAAATACCCTCATGATTAACAGTCTTACTCCCTGATATTAATGTAGTTGGTGACTCAATATTATTAGGATCTGTAGCAAACAAATTGGACCCACTGGCTCATGAAGTTTGCTATCTGCTAGACTCAAGGATCAATATCATGGCAGAGAACAACTTCCACAACTTATCAAGTTCACTGGCAATAATCCTTTCTTATTAATCTGTGTGAGGACAAACAAAGCTATAAAGAGAAACTACTGCTACAACATGCTTGGAAAGTCTTGGAAAGAAGCTCAGTAACTCTGGGGGCTTCAGTGCTATTCTCATCCATCCTTGCAATCCATGGAATAGGGCCTGAAAGGAAAGGAAGAAGATTGCAAGTCAGTGACTGACTATAAAAATGATATCAATAGGATAGCTCTAGTTTATTGGATCATGGTCTGAGTTATCTAGATAGCATATAGATAATCCATCTAGTTATTTACATAGACTGCACTTCAGAAAGATGGTAAAATGCGTTTGGACAAAGTATGGTGAGCTTGATTAGACAGCTTTAAATCCAATCTTGTGCAGAAATAAAAATCATGAAGTAAGGATCTTAGTTAAAGGCTGAAGAAAGAGGGAGTATTGTGAAATGAGTCCACTTAAAAAGTGAAAAATTGGACAGAACATTTGCTCATAACGTTCATGGCCTTCAGTGTCTATGGCAGGAGAGGGCAACAGGAAAAGCAGCTGCAATTGGATGGAAGTTCTTAAAAGAGGAGGTACTGAATGCAAACAGGTCAAATGACGGGGGAGTTAGAGAGCTGAACAAAAAGTCAATACATGAATAATTGTGAATTGCAAACAAGAAATGGCAGATAAAAGAAAGGAAAAAGGGCCAGATCATGAAGTGAGAGTACAGAAATGTAGACTGGCGTTAGGAAAGTAGAAGCAAAGAATATTATGAATAACAGAAACTGCTTCCTTAGGTCTGTTGAAAATAAAAAGAAAAAAATCAAGTACATCAGTTGCTCAGTAAACATGTAAAAAACATATAAACAATAACAAAATGCTTATAGAGAACAAAGAGAAGGAAGAGCTATTCAACTCCTATTTTGGTTCAGTCTTCTCCAACAAAGACGTATGTGCTCCACTATTCAGTTGTGAAGGGCAGAAGGAAACTGCAGGCTGAAATCTAAGGTTGACAGAAACATGGCGAGAGAATACCTCTTTACTTTGAATCACTTTAAATCTTCAAAACGATTCTAGGATTCTGAATAAACTAGCTAATGGTCCTTATCATTCCTTGAGAAATATACATCTATTTACATCTCCTTGAGAAATCATGTGAACTACCTGGAGGAGAGAGCAAATGTCACTGTCTTCAAAAGGGAATAAAGACAGAGTGAAATACAAATCAGTCTGACATCAATATCTAGAGCAAATGATAGTTAAATCTGCAAGCATATTGAAAACAATGCAATGATCATCCTAAGTCAACAGGGATTTTTCAAGTACAGATATTGCCAAACTAAGCTTATTTCACAGGTGAAATGATTTCCAGATGATTCTGAGTGAGACAATGAACATATGCTATCAGCATATATTAATTATCTCACATGGCATTACCCAGAAGTCATTTCACCAATAACCTTATCTCATTTTTTGATTGGATAACTTCCTTAGTAGACTGTAGGAATGCTGTAGACATAATATTTTGACTTCAGCAAAGCAACTGACATGTTAATTAGCAAGTGAGTTAAATGTGGCCTGGATAGTATGACAATTAAGTTGATTTATAGCTGGTTCAAAAATGGTACATAAAGTTTGCTCATCAACGGTTCTTCCTCATGTTGGAAATGGGTATTGATTGGAGTGCCACACGGGTCCTGAATCCTATACACTTCAATCTTTTTGTTAGCAGTTTGGAAGGAGAGTTGGAGAAAATATTCATCCAAAATATAGGTGACACAAAATTGGGTAAGGAAATTATCTCAATGAGTTAGGGTGAATGCAATATAATCATTTTTAATAAACGTAGTGTGAATGTCTTCACTTAGGAAATAAAAAAACAAATGTAAAGGTATATGACGCAGGATACCTGGATTGGTGATAACACTTCTGAAAAAGGTCTTGATTGAAAAATGAGTATGAGGCAGCAGTGTAATTTGAATGCAAGAAAAGCAAATGTACTTTTAGGCTGCATCAAGGTAAGTATAGTTTCCAAATCACAGAAGTAATTATTCTGCTTCATCGTGCATTGACCATCTCTAGTACTGTGACCAGTTGTGGGCACCACACTTTAAGAAGGGTTCAGAGAAGGACAGTAAAATTGGTCAGGAGACTACAAATTAAGTCCTATGAAGGAAGATTGAAAGAGAGAGATAGGTTTAGCCTTGTGAAGGTAAGATAGAGTTAGCACTGTTCAAATAGTTCAAAAAATATGACATAGAAGAATGTCAAAAAGTGTTCTTCCTTGTTTCAGAGTGCAGGGCATAGAATAATGGATTTAAGTTACAGGAAGGCAGATTCTAATTCAATGATATAAAAACATTCTGAAAGCAAGCACAGTGAAAACAATTACCCATAAAAATAGTGGATTTCTCTTTCTTAGAAGTGTTGAGGCAGATTCCAGCCATCTTTCTGGGATGCTTGAAGTTGTTGTTTCTCACTGAGTGGGGAGTTGAACTTGTCCTAGATATGATTTAAAAATGATTGCAAGTAGCAGCAATAATATTTATAGACATTTATGAATGGATAACATTTATTTATTCAACAGTGAATATGCTTGCAATGATGCAATGATAGCCTTAGAACAGATATTCAGATGCTATGACATGTCTATACCTACAAAGTTGGAATCATGCAGACAATGGTTTTCCTTGTGACCCTCAATGGGAATGAAAGTTGGACATTGAAGAAGCAGAACAGAAGAATGTTCATGCTTTTGATCTTTGGTGTTGGAGAAGATTTGAATATACCATGGAAAGTCGAGGAAACAAAGAAATGGCTCAGGGAAACAAACAAATGGGAGAACTCTGGATCAATCAATCAATCCAGAGTTCTCAACCAGAACACAAATTGACCAGCTCAAATTAACATATTTTGGACACTTTATGCAGAGGCTAACTGTCTTGGTAAGTCTCTAATATTAGGAAGATGGAAGGAAAGGGAAGAAGAGGATAACCAGCACCAAGGTGGATAGACTTAATTATTTGATTGATAGGTGTACTCTCAAAGACCTGAAGGGCTGTGCTGAGAACAGAACATCCTGAAGAAGGTCTACCTATGCAGCCACTAAGAGTTGACACCAACCTGATGCCACATAATAATAATAATTTTAAAAAAGCAGTGCAGATGGTTATTTTTTGTTCTCCAAATTGTTTCAGATTTCATCCAATAGCAATTAAGAATTAAAGTTGTATTTAAAGTTTCATATGCTGTGTACTAGAGACAAAACAAGTTCTAGCCTACTTTCAGTCATTTTGATTTTCCATATCATCTTGCAAATATTTAAGTCCCACTGTGAGTGCAAGGATATAGTGCCTGCTTTCCCACTTGCAAGATTCCAACTGAAGGATGAGTTATACCAGAGGATTATGATTTATGTGCTTCAAGGAACTGATGAAAAGTGTTTGGTATGGATGAAATGCAAAGTCTTCTTCCCACAAGCTATGCAAGAGGATATGATTTGAAAGCTATCAAGGAGACAGGGGAGAGCATAATGCAAAGGTGATATGAGATTCAGGTTAGCCAACCCCCTTCCCCTAAAAAAAATACAAAACCTGACTACAACATTTTGTAAAGAGGATTGCAAATGATATAAAAACAAAGCTCCCCTTATGATTTGATGACATTCAGTATCTTTTGATGCAGCTTCTTATTTTTACGTTATTTTGCTGCTCAAGTTAATTTTGAAATATAGACAAACTTGGCTGACTTATAAAATGATCCAAATGTCACTTTCAGACTGGTTAAGTGATAAAACCATTTCAAAATTTAAATTCTTGAGCATGCACGCAAGAATTGTTACACCGGGGTTTCATTTTGCTTTGATGTGCTTAGGGAAATTCCATCACTATTAATGATAATCTGTGTGTAACTCAGCAGGAGAGCAAGCTTTGTAGAATGGAGCAGTCATTTAAGTCCAAAAATTTGTGTTTTGCAGCTGTCCAACAAATATTCATTATATGTTTGCTTTAAAAATGTACAGGTATTTCATGTTGAACTATTGATGGTTTTTGGAACTCAGCAAAGATTTCATCCAGCATACGCACACAGAACGTTAGTACTGCCATGTTCTAGAATAATTTTGTGCAGATTATTTAATATGAAGGCATTAAAAGAAAATACCTACAGCTATCTTTTGTTTCCACTTCTTCTTCTGTCTAGGATGAAAAATGATTTTATTTACTAGTGCCATATCAACTCTAATTTAGCATCTTGGTTCATATGACAGAACCAAATATCTGTGTGAATGTAACAAGTAGAAGTGGGCAGAACAGGTGCTATTCTACTAGGGTGGTGAAGCACATAGTGCATCCTAATTCCGGCTCCCACACATTCCTCTTGGTAACTTCAGAATGCTTAGCAGCTAGCTGTCTTACAATTAGCATGATGGAGCTGATCTTTCTCTTTTCTCTCAATTAGCCAGGAAGATGCTTCCGCTGAGAACTATGAAGAAAATACCTCCGTGTGGAGTTCTGAGCATTATGTGCTATGGAAAAGCCACATGTTAGCATGAACACTTTCTAGATATTTACCATTGCTCTCATTCCTTGATGCCCTTGCAACCACTTTCCACACTGCTGGATGTATTTGCCAGAAAGGAACAGGGTGTTTTCCCTGGAGAAGTTCTCACTGTACTATTTGTCTAAACTGACAGACTTGGATTCCTAAGGAATCAGCTGGTGCCATAAAGTGACCTTAGGAGCATATAACACTGCTTTTGTAGACTCTGAATTGGTTGCCAGTTGATTTCTGGATCCAGCTGAGGAGGCTGTTTGTTTGTTTGTTGCCATCTATAATTTGCTTTATTGTATTATTATAAAACATAAGTAGTGTATTATATTATTTGAGTACGGTGGTATTTATACAGTATTAGCTAGAGATTATTAACACTCTAATGTTTAGATAACTTAAACCTTTAAAGATAAAGAAAAAGTTTATCAATATAAGCTATGATTTCTAAAATGTCAATGTTGATAAGCATAACATTGTTTAAATTTTGCATCCAAATCTAAATGTGGCCTTAATAAACAACTGCAAAATACATCAAACTGTTTGTTATCCATTAAAGGTTTCTCTCTTAAGCTTCATATTTAATACTAAGGTCTTCATTGTATTGTTACTTATTATTGTTTGTACGTATTAAAGAAAAAGAGACAAAACAAAATAAACAACAGCAGCAAAAAGGAAAGTTAAAAAAAAAAAAGAAGGAAAAAGAAGAAAAAGCTATTTTGGTTTTAACTTCCCCCTTCCCCCTTGGTTCTCTGCCAGTTTACAGTGTTTATAAACATTTAGGCCCTTTTAGAAGCCATACTGTTATATTTGCCATGCTGCGTAATATATTGTATACATATATGGGAACCATTCTAGCTTGAATTTGATTTAACTTCTGTTATGAATATATGATGTTCATTTTGCCATTGCTGCATATTCTCCAAGTTTAAGTTTCCAATCTGTATTTGGACTGTATCTTTCTTCCAATATTGGGCAAAAAGACAATTGCTGCCATGAGCCTGCATCTCAGCAACACAACTTATTTTATTAGGTATAATCCCAGAATAAGGGGCTGATTTTGACCTTCATGGCTTGGCACCTGGATACTTGCAGGAATGCCTGCTCCAGCCAGTTTGGGGCTGACTGATTAGATCTACCAGGGAGAAATTGCTGCAAATCCCCACTTCACTGTTATTTTCTCTAGATTTAATTTGATTTTCTTCTCTCTGCAGTGCTGGAAAAAAGATGGTTATTTGTGTTCTTTCTCTGGTAATGAGGATATCATCTGCAATTATCTTCACATTGGGCAAGACTTCAAGTGTCTGGTTCAGTTTCTTCTGAAATAATTTAGATGCAAGGGAAATAGATGCCCTTTGGAAGATATACCAATCTACAAATAAAATAAAATGGGATGGGGACTGTAGATAAACCAAATGTACAAATAAAAAAAAAAAAATGGGATGGGGACTTTGAAGAGGGAAGCAGGCAACTTGATACTTGCCACTGGTTATCACCAGCAGAAGTACCAATGCAGACTGTGTCCAGTTGTCCCTCACAATACCCTCTTCCTTTGCAACTTTCTCTCTAATCTCCACTCAGTCTTTCTCCAAAGGCAGTTAAATCCAGAAAAGTTCTCCCCCCGTGCCATGCGATGCTTAAATGCTAGCTGTTTCAGTCCAAAGTTCTACCCAGATGCAACACAGTGTGTTTCTTTGTTACACAGGAGAAAATCTAGCCACCTACAAAGGCCATTGCTATAAAACAGATGGAATGAATTCCAGAAGCCAATTTTTGCATGCCTCCCCTACATTGTTCTGTCTGGAATAGATACATTTCTGGAATATGTGCATTTTACACCATATCTAGAACCAATCTTCACTTCCAGAAGATGCCTATTCCATGCATAGGAGAATTCATGCTTGGAACACTTTCCACACCTCAATATAAGATAAACCTGGCTGGTATTTGTGGGGGTGGGGGTGGGGAAAGAAACAGCTTTCGGTACCCACCAGGAACAGAAAAGGATGGAGATAAGGGTCTCTCCGTCATCCCACTGAGAGGTATTTCCAGACAGCTGGGACACACAGTGAAGGGGCTTTCCTATTCTTGGAGAATGGAAATGAACCTGGGCCCAGAGCTACTAAGTTTTCCTGAAAATGTTTTCACAATCCATTTGAAAGAAACCAGATTTTGTGTGGAAAATCATCTGATTCTGGAGAATGAAGGATATTGGCTGGATAATAAGGAGGAAGCTAAATGTATTTCCTTTTATGGTTAGATAGTTGTTCTGTATTTAGATGTCAGAGCATGCCTTCACATTTCAATGTTCCTGATTCTACTAGTAAAACCTAAAAGCAAAGTTAATCTTTGAAGAATAACTTCAAAAATGGTATTCACATTATTGCTACTTTACTGTAATATAGTCATTATGCAGCCAAATCCTATGCATCTTTACTCAAAACTAAATTCAATGGATCTTCTTCTCAAGTTAATATTCATAATAATTCAGCTTCATTAATTTCTTATTCCAACTCATTTCATGCTATGGTAAATGAGATGTCTCACCCCAGATATAGTGTAACTCTGGTACAAAGCAAATTGTCCTTTGCATGAATAGAATGGACAAACCAGTGAAGCTCTAGAATAATTCTTTCTACCCTTTCCAAATTTAGGGAGGTAAAACAAGGAAGATGCTGACAGCCAAGTTCACCCTTGAGGGTATTTAGAATCAAATCCATCATCTGGAAGTTGGAGTGATAAAAGCCATTAGCTATAAGGGATGTACTCAGTGTCAATTTTCCAAATGAGAAAATGCGCTTATTGAAAAGATAAACTGGGACTGTCAAGCAAAGACGACATTATATCACAGGAAGATTAATAACTGGAGGACAGTGCTGTTGCAGTTTACAAGACCACTAGGAATGGGTATCTACCAATGTGTTTTGTCAAATAGGTGTTATATTTTCTGAAAAAACAAAATGTGTGAACATTAACACAAGCAATTCATTTTTAAGAGTTCCACATTCTGTAGATTTGAAATTTTGCAGGTAAACAACATTAATTGAAAAATTTCAATAAAAGAAAATTTTAATTTGCACGGCCGAATACTTTCAGTGCGCTATTCATTTTTACCAACATTATTCATTTACTGGAAACCATTAAGTTCCCTGACTAGAAAGAAGACATCCATAGCTGCTCCATAAATACAAAAAATAAAAATAAACATCTTCATAAACAATAACAACCAAGTTTGGGTGGAGAGATTATTCATTTATTCCCCATCCTTCCAGATGAAGAGAAGATAGCTAGTACTGTTACATAAATCATTCAGTTGATGAAGTCAGTACTAATTCCAGTGGAGATGCCTTCTTGTATGCAGAGAACCTGGACTGGCTCTTGAAGGAACCATGAAGAACCTTCAGAAGGATGTGAACACCTTGATACTTCAAGAATGTAATGTCATGAACAAAACACACATCCAAATTATTGCAACAACTTTAATAGTTAGCATATCCTTTTATTTTTGTAGTCAGTCTGTACTAAAAATAAGAGGTGACAGGGAGCAAATTACTCTTGACAATAAATGCAATGGCTCTGAGTTCCGTAAGAGTTTCAATAAGCAACATTTTTGGTTTGGGAACTATGTTTAACTCTTGGAATCATGCTAGGCCAGGGAAAGCGAAAGCCTTGGCCAATGTACTCTATGCAGAAACTGAGCATTTGTTTATTTATTTATTTATTGCATTCCACAGATGCAGCTCTGGGTGGCTCACAACACATTAAAAACAGTAAAAAGAACAGTATCAACAAAAAATAAAGAACCCCAAACAATCAGCAAGGCAACAACCATGTAGAGGCCACCTAACCGCCCAGTGGAGCACATTAATCCTAGGTGGTATTGTGTCTCAGAGTTCAGACACTGTGACAGAAAAGGTCCACATGTTTCCCTTCAGAGCTGTGATGGAGCTCGGGGAGGAGGGAGTGGAGAGTGCATTCCAAGCTGATAAATGTTCCCATAGCTTGCATAGTTTAAAGAGTGGGGAAGGGCCAAGGAAGAAAGTTAGGTTGGCACCACCCTAAATCTCCCATGAGTATTTTTCCCTTAAGCTTAGTTAGGAACCTTTAGTCTGGCAAGATTTCTGTGTATGGTAGAAACAATAAAGTGAACTAGAGTTGCATTTCCGACTCAGCGTGGTTTCTTTGCCAACTTCTTTTGACAATAGCATGTTTCCCTTCATAGTTTATGCTCAGATATTCATGAATATCTGATAAGCATGAATTTCCATTTTATGTATACACATGCAGAAATTCTGTGTGGCGTGTGAGACTTCACTTATTGAAGACATGTTTTATAATGGAACATTTTGATCTTCATGTTTTCAATTTGCCACAAATTCATTATAGCACCCCTGGCAAACCAAATATACAGAAAGGCAGGAAACATCACTTTGTGAAAATGGCTGGGCCCAAGAGCATAATTCTGCCCACTTTGAGAGCTGGTATGTCAAAATAACTATAAGAGGAAGCTGAATGCATTGGGAATGGGTATTTATTTATTTATTTAACAAATTTTATCACCATCCATCTCCCCCCAAAGGGGGGACTCTGGGCAGTTTAAAACAAAAACTTTAAGAAGTATGTGTGGAAAAACAGAAGAGAGAAGGTCAAGAAAGAATGGGTACTGAATGAATTGTGGATTTCAGGCAAGACTAAAAAAGTCATGGTTTGATGGACTGGATGATGCTGTTGTTGTTAGTTGCTGTGGAGTCATTTACGGCTCATGGCGACCCTATGTATAACAGAATGAAATGCTGTTTGGTCTTGTGCCACGTGCCTGACTGTTCCAATGTTTGCATCCATTGTTGTGGTAACTGTATCAATCCATCGCACTGAAGGTCTTCCTCTTTTCTGTTGGCCCTCGACTTTGCCAAACATGATGTCCTTTTCAAGCGATTGGTCTTTCCTGATGATGTGCCCGAAGTATGAGAGTCTAAGCCTAGTTATCTTCGCCCCTAGGGAACATTCTGGTTGTATTTCTTCTAAAGCTGATTTGTTTGTTCTTCTGGCAGTCCATGGTATTTTCAATAATCTTCGCCAACACCACAATTCGAATGCATCAATTCTTCTTCTATCTTCCTTTTTTAATGTCCAACTTTCACAGGCATATGTGGCAACTGAGAAGACCATGGCATGAGTCAGACACACCTTTGTTTTTAAACTGACATCTTTATTTCTGAAAACTTTAGATAGGTCTTTGATGGCAGATTTTCCCAGCACAATATGTCATTTGATTTCTTGATTACTACTTCCCTTGGCATTGATCATTGATCCAAGTAGACTGAGATCGTTGATGACTTCAATTTCTTCTCCATTTATTGTGACATAGTTTATTGGTCCATTTGTGCAAATCTTCGCCTTCTTCACATTCAGGTATAGTCCGTATTGCTGACTACAATCTTTGATCTTCATTAGCAAGTACTTCAAGTCTTCTTCATTTCCAGCAAGCAAAGTTGTATCATCTGTATATCGCAGGTTGTTAATGAGTCTTCCACCAATTTTGATACCCTGTTCTTCTTCATACATTCCTGCTTCTTGAACTATTTGTTCAGCGTACACATTGAATAAGTAGGGTGAAAGTATACAACCTTGCTGCACACCTTTTCCAATTTTAAGCCACTCGGTATGACCGTTTTCTGTTCTAACGACTGCCTGTTGATCCGTGTACAGGTCCCGCATGAGTACAATTAAGTGCTCTGGAATTCCCATTCTTCATTATATTAGTCATAATGTGATTTCTCTACATTTCCTTTCCTTTTTTTAATTCCATGGCTTTAATTTATTTGTCTTCCAATTTCTTATTCTTTTCTGCATTTTGCATATCACTGTTCACCCTGAAAGCAATACTGTGAGCGGGAGATATATAAGTATTGTACAGGTGTGTGTGTATTGTATGTATGCATTGTAAGTATGTATGTATGCATGCATGTATATACTGGCAAGGCCTCAAATAACTTAGAATACATGCAACTTCAACTTGTGAATTAGTTTCATGGTGTATGATGTGATAAGTGAAAGCAGATACCTATTTGTAAGGCTGGGGGGCATTTTACTGCATTTCAAGGCATTTGTCTTCACTAGGGTAAACAGTGTAGATTTACTAAAAACATTTGTCTTCAGCCTTCTGAGGGAGATTGAACTAACCTGGTACTGAAAGGATCTGAATTTTGTAGGCATCTCAGAGGGCTGATATTTCCCTAGAAGAATAAAGCTCGAAAGCTGTAAGACTCTTAGACTGTCTATTACTCAACTTTTCCACTAGCTTGGGGTCTCATTACTAGTATGCATTTTTTGAAATCTATAGTTGATTGTACAACATTCCTATTAATGAAAGGTGGTAAATACTTTTAGTTCTTAGTTAAACACCTTCCAGGGTTCCAGTCTGATTTCTCTGTAATAGGTCCACACTGGAATTAAGCAGACCACATGCTCACCTGCTTTGAAATCACTTTAAACCACCGTTTTGCTAGCTAAGGGACCCTTTTGCTACCTGGCTTTTTCTGATCAATAGGCTGACATTCTAGTAGTTAAAGCATTTCTTGCCCAGTGGCAAACCTGCCTGCAATTTAGGTTAGGTTATCAGTAATGCTCTTTCCTTGTTCCATGTGAGATTGGAAACAATGTATTCAGAGGATTTGTTAGCTTTCTCTTAAGCCATACTGTTTTATATCCAGTGACGAAGACTGGCATTGTTTGAGCCTTCTGAGTTCTTTGGTTAAATAGGAAGGGAGAGACCTAGGCATCACACAACCCTCTTTTCTGATTCGTAGGCTCCCTTGGCTACTCAGGTGCTGAATGTGTCTGAGCAGGACACCAGCAGAGCTGAAAATGGAGCTAAAAGCTTAGTGCTTAGGCATTCTGAAACGATCTACATATGAAGAGGGAGATTTTGACCATCCTGCAGAGGGATGATGATTGCTGTTCCATCCACACCAAAATTCAAACAGGACTGTGTTCAAATATGCAGGAAGAGGCTGACTCTTCATAGGATTGTATAACTTAGGGAGGAGGGATATTGATTTATTTTTATTATAACATTTGTATACAGCTGGGCAGATTGCATATGGACTCCCTGCAGTTTACACAAAACCCAACAATAAAAACATTCTAAAACATATTGATAATAATAATATCCTGCTTGACATCTAGCTCAGTGACATCAGCCACCAAATGCTCTCCGTCAGTCACAAAATGCTTCGTTTTAAGAAGCTTCCAGAATGTTAAGAGCGATGATGTGATTTTTTTAAGGGATGTTATTCCATAAGGCTGGGGCCTCAACTAAAAACAGCACCTTCTACTGTCCATTCCCTTTACCTTATGAAAGTGTGGAAGGAAAAAGATCATATCTGGTCTCATTTTTAATTATATCAATAAAATAATTCCTAATAAATTACTACTACCTAAACAGGTAACTTTTTGAATATAAATATTGACCACAGATGTTCAAAATTGTACCTTTTGTGTAGCTTCTTTCTTGCCATTCTTAATATTTTATTCTTATGCTGCTGTTTTCATTTGTAATGTTTGTTGACTGCTGCATATTTTAAAGAGACTGGGCGTCCTTCCATTTTTATAGTGTAAAACTTTTTGTGATCCTAAAATTTTGCAATATCCATCTTCTCCTGTTGGTTTCCAGAGAGTTGTTATAGAATTCAAAATAATGGAAGAATCTACAAAATGTAACACATCTTCCAGAACAAACAAAATTAATAGGTAAAATACTATAAATGTTATCAAAAGGCAGCCACTATAGCACATATCATATTATATGAACCAATCGTGTACCATGTCTGACACTTCCAATCAGCTGACCTTATCCATTTCTGTCTAAAATGATGCAGAGGTATCCAACACATTCATAATATTTTTTCTTGAATTTTAATTTAAAATCTGTAGAAATATATCTGTTAAAAATATAAATAATATCTAAAATTCTCCCTATGCTAGAATTTTCTTGTGTGTGTGTTTTGAGAAATGTATCAGTTTTTAGAGATGGCCTATCCATCTCTCTCTGTCCTTCTAAACCCCAAGACATTAAGAAAGCAATGGGCAAGGTTTAAGTTCAAACTTAGATTGTTTTAATGGAGTCCCATTTTGACATCTTCAGAACCCACCCAAATCTGTCCAATTCAGTTCAGTATTTGGATTCACCCTAGTCCAATGCAGAAGCTGAACAGATGTGTTTCTTTTAAACAACAACAACAAAAATCAGTACTTTATGTATTAGAACTGTGCAAAATGTTCAGCAGAGGGGTACCACAAAGGACATTAATGCAAATGAAGCACTTCTTGTGGAGATGATAAAGCAGCCAGATCTTTTGCTGGTCTAGCATAGTTGCTTCAAAGCCACCACCACACCTGCTGTTTCTACATACTTGTTCAGGTGCAGAAAACACTTCTGGGAGACTACTGTGAAAACAAAGTGGCTGACTTAACCGTTCTGAGAGGAGTATTTTGTTCACACTGATGCTTTGCATAGGCCTTAGGTCTATATCTGTGTCTGTACAGGTATGGATACCAGCAATATGATTTAAGCTATAACAACATTGCTGTCTTTTCATAATAAATAATTATAATGTTATTTGAATATAATCTTTATTGTTTGATTTTGTAAAATTATAGATTAGAAACAGCCTTTGGGAAGTTATTCCCCTCTGTACTTTAGCCCACACTGATTGTACTGCTGATTTTTATTGATATTATTAGTTCAGTTCAGTTCATAATTTATTACAGTCTTAGACCAGTACAGATATTATTACTTTTATGTTAATTATAAAATTTATATCCCACGCTTTTAACAGTAAGTCTACAAGGGCAAGAAAGCTGGGAACTTCCAGCTGAAAAGGCACACGTAGAGGGCTGCGTGCAAAACGTTTCCCTAAACACAGGAGCAGACTATACCAAATGGAAACGATAAAAATGTGCTAAAAGTATAGAACCATTCAATGTCATGAATTTGTCATCAAAATGCAATGAAAACATTGCATATTCTGATCTGCAGCACTTGAAGAATCTATCATCCTCTCTTGCAATGAATTTCCTTTCTTTCTTTATAAAGTAGTTCATACTATTATCCTTTATGACATCTGACAGCAAAGGCAAAATTATGTTATTCTTGGGTAAACAATGTTAAAAGCTCCCTTTTATGATGGAATTTTATTCCTGAAAAACTATTTGTCTGGGCTGGATAACAAATAAAGGTTTATTGTAATTAATTATCTAGTTTCACTTTAGTTCACTTTCTGTTGAAGGAATCTCATGCTGTTTTATTGTAGTTAATAAAAAACTAATCCATTAGGCAATGTGATGAAATCTTAACATAATACAGACTGAATCTGTGCCCCCTTAGGTTCCAAAAGCAATTTATATGTAGATGATACCCTTTTTACATCTCTTTTAGTATAATTTAGTTTGCATTTTTACAAAGTACAAATGACTCCTTATTTTTTGTCTTGGAGAACAGCTAACAAGTCCAAAAATCTCTTTCTATACTGCAGAATAATTTTTAAGGGAAAACTTTGATATTCTTTAGGGGTCTCATTAAAGTACAGGAGAAGTAATTTAACTCCTAAGTCATTAAAAACACACCTTGACCAATTGCAAGCAAATCAATAAAAAAAATGGATGTCAGTAATTCCTTATTGTATTTATAAGTGATTAGAAGCATATATTTAAAATATTTCTCCTGACAAGTTCAATTATGCTTACTTTCCCAGGAAACTGCCAATAATAAACAATGTATCTTGGGTGGGTAGTGCTTAGACTTGCACAATCCTGCATGAGTTTGTTACTAAAAACACTGAAGTCCATTGCCTACAACTGTATGCAAAATAGGAGAAAGGACAGCCAGTTTGGTCTAGTGGGTAAGGTGCTGGGCTAGAAACCAGGAGTCTGTGAGTTCTAGTCCCGCCTTAGGCATGAAAGCCGGCTGGGTGACCTTGGGCCAGTCACCTTGGGCCAGTCACCTCTCTCAGCTCAACTCACCTCACAGGGTTGTTGTGGGGAAAATAGGAGGAAGAAGGAGTATTAGATATGTTCACCACCTTGAGTTATTTATAAAAATGATAAAGTCAGGATAAAAATGAATAAATTTAGGAATAATATATACAGGTAGTCCTCACTTAACGACCATTCATTCAGTGACTGTTTGAAGTTACGAACACACTAAAAAAAGTGACTTATGACTGGTGCCAGAAGTTACAGCCATTGCAGCATCCCCCCAGTCACATGACCAAAATTAGGACACTTGGCAGTTTGCCCACATTTACGACCGCAGTGGCACTGCAACTCCTCCCATCTGCCTATCTCCCTCCATCTCTGCCTTTTTGACCCCCTGCTGCCCTGTACTTGGCCACCCAAGCTGACCTTGTTGTCTTCTTGCTCCCGCTGCTGATGAGGCATGCCTGGCCTGGCTGCTGGGCCTGGCTGGGCTAACTTCAGGTGCAGAAAAAGGAAAAAGTGGCAAAGGCAGCCTCTTTGCAAAGAGCTCTTGGGCAGGGCTGAGCTAGCTTCACATTCCAAAAAGAAAAGAAAAAAAATGCAAAGCTAGCTCAGCCCTGCCCAAGAGCTCTTTCCAAAAAGGGCTGCCTTTACCTTTTTTATTTTTTCCCCGCACCCAGAGCCAGCCCAGCCCGGGCATGCCTCATCAGCAGTGGCATCAAGCAGATGGCAAGTTCTGGGGCTGCGTGCTGCCCCACGAGGCGGGTGCAGGGCAACCAAAAGGGCAGAGATGGGGGGAGGTAGGTGGGTGGGGGGAGTTGGAAGCAGCTCCTTACCTTATAAGGGCTGGGTGGGACCAAGCCTGGAATGGCTTGGGTTGGGGTGGGTGCCCAGCTAATGACTGGTAAAATTTGCTTAATGATGGCAGGGGGAATTGCCAGGATTGCACTTGCTAAGCAATATGATCATGTGACATCTTGCTTTACAACCACATCACTTAGTGATGGAAATTCCGGTCCCAATTACCATTAAGCAAGGACTGCCTGCATCTCTGGGAATATATTCAGCCATGAAATTTATGATCAATATCAGAACTAAAATCACAAGGTTTTCCACATGTGTGCAAACACACACACACACACACCCCACCCTATCATTATGTAATAGTTCACAGTAATAGTAGCCCAGAGTTCAATCCAATATAGTAGTAGTTAGGTTCCAGTGAAAATAATAGGATATAAATAACTGGAAAGAATCTGAAATGATTGTTTCAAATTTGCATTAATATGATTTTAGCACAACAAAGAGTTTTCCCATTTAGGTTTTTATTTCACTTAGTGATGTTGTTACTGTCTTTCAAATGCAACAAACTGAGAAAAAAGAAACAGCACTAAAAAAAACTGCTAACAGGTATTTGCATGCTTTCCAGAACACTACCAAAAATAAACAAACAAACAAATAAATAAAAAGGAATAGCAAACTACTAGATAATTTATTCAAAAGCTCCTGTTGAATGACGGAGGGGATGCAGAGCCTACACTGTCTACATGCACCCATAGGAAGTCCTATGCCTCACAAAAAAATTTCCCCAAGTTGTAATTGTGAATCTGACAGAAGGGTGACATTAATAAACACATGGAAATATATTAGGTTAATTCTGTTCAATTAACTTATCCTTATCTTCATGCAAATTGATTTAATCAAATTTGGGTTTTTTGCCTTGATACAAACATTTCTTGATCTGGATCCTGCCTACTCTTCAGAATACAACCTGAGTATAGCACTCACAAGTGCAGCATTGAAGAGTTGAAGTTAGACCACAACAAACTGAAGTACTCTATCCCAAAAGGTCAGGGGCATGAGGTGACATAGGCAGTAAAAATGCACTTTGGAAGTAGAATGGGAAAATGCACCCCAAGATTGCTTTGAAGTGAGGTGGGGGGTTTAATAGAGGGTGATGTCATCTGTTTCTGCCCTCCAGAATTGATTACCTGCTCATTCTGGTGACAGGTAACTAAGCAGTCCAGATAAACTATAAGTTGCCAACTCAGTTGCTGCGGGTGTCATATTCAGGAACAGTAAAAAAAAGTAAATGAAATTTGCTTTCCTGACATTGTTAATGTCCAGTGTGTGATTCTGCTGCAAAAAGTATGCTATTGACACCAGTGTTGAGAAATGATGGGATCATTGTTTTTTTCATCATGGGGGGAAAATATACAGTAAAGCTATGTTTTCAGTTTCTTTGAGCTCAAATAGAGAGGAGAGTTTTGAGAAGTCATTTCCTCATAAATCTAGGTAGGATCTCAGAAAAGATTCCAAGAAAATGATTTAAGGTGTGAAAATATAATATTCATGGGTCTAGGCTGTACATTGCTCTTCAAAGTTAAGGATCAACTGCAACCTTATTCTGAAGAAAATAATGTCCAAGTACCGCTTGCAAGCACTATATATTATTCCCTCTGGCTTCCAAGATTCAGTTAGACAAATTGGTTTGTTTTCTTTCTTTTTTGGTCTGTAACCAAAATGGTATATATTCTTTTCTTCTTTTCGATATAAAAATGAATTGTTTGGGAAGTAACACCTATATCGAAGAAGTGCGAGGATGGCTATAAAAAAGTTATCAAGCTGGTATTTTGTTAATGACAGCCAAAGTGCAAGACTGAATAAGAAGAGGAAGTTTTCCTTGGTACTAGTGCTCTGTCAATGTCACTTTATAGTAGGCAATCTTCTGTTTTAATGGTGATCAGAAGATAGTTCTCTCACTGGAACTGGCTGTTTTAAAGGGAAACAACTACTTAAGATATTCACAGAATTTTGATTTTTCTTCCAATATAGTGATACTGGTTTAAAAAAAAAAAAACACAGCAATTTTACAGGAATAATGAACAATTCAGAAAAAAAAAACTGCTGGTGTTCTCTTGACCATTGAAGGACAGCTGTCTGCTCCTGACAGTGAAAGAATTATCCTTCTGCTGTATTTATCTTGTCCTTTCTAGTGTTCTGAGAAGGTGTATAAATATAAATAATATATATTTCCTCAGAAGCAGTGTTCCCATTCTTAAAGCAGGAATCTTTCAGAGACTAATGGATTCCAGAAAATACCTGTAGACCTCTCCTTTAAACCCTGGTGTTCAGTTCAACTGTTCGGGGAACTGAGGAGAAGGATGTGTGAAGGCCAGCTGTAGGAAATTCACTGAAGCCATTTTTCCTGCATGTGAGCAACCTTATGCCACTGGTATACATTTCTATATCCTGACTGATTGAAAAGTTCTGGACAGAATTCTTACCCCTTCTTTGGACTCTGTGTGTACAGAACTTTATGCAAGCCTAGTTTGTAAGCTTGTGATGTCAGGTGGCCGTAAAGTGCAACAAGACATTATTGGAGCATAGTTCTTAGAGATCTAAATAACCCACAAGAACTCACTATATCAGTCTGTTTATCTTTGAATTGGCACATAATTACATTTTCTAGATGTTTTTGTGTCCCTTTGTATTTTTGACATATACAATTTTGAACTTGCTAAAAGAAATGGTTGTGATGAAGATGAAAATATAGACATTACTTAATAGTACTGCTATATTCCTCCGCAAAGGATCGTTACCTTGTCGTGGTGCTGGAGCTTGAGCACCTCAATGATGCCATGAGCTAAACCGTGAAGGGCCACCCAAGACGGGAAGGTCATGACAGAGAGGTCAGACTAAATGCGATCCCTGGGGAAGTTAATGGCAACCCACCCCAGTATTCTTGCCGTGAAAACTAAATGGATCAGTACAACCAGAGATATGTCGGTATACCATCGGAAGATGAGACCCCCAGGTCGGAAGATGGTCAAAATGCTACTGGGGAGGAACAGAGGATGAGCTCAACTAGCCCCAGTCGTGATGACGCAGCTAGCTCAAAGCCGAAAGGACGGTTAGCGGCCGACGGTGCTGGTGGTGAACGGCGAATCCGATGTTCTAAGGATCAACACACCATTGGAACCTGGAATGTAAGATCTATGAGCCAGGGCAAATTGGATGTAGTTATTGGTGAGATGTCAAGATTAAAGATAGACATTCTGGGCGTCAGTGAACTGAAATGGACTGGAATGGGCCACTTCACATCAAATGACCACCAGATCTACTACTGTGGATAAGAGGACCACAGAAGAAATGGAGTAGCCTTCATAATTAATAGTAAAGTGGCTAAAGCAGTGCTTGGATACAACCCCAAAAACGACAGAATGATCTCAATTCGAATTCAGGGCAAGCCATCTAACATCACAGTGATCCAAATATACGCCCCAACCACAAATGCTGAAGAAGCTGAAGTAGAGCAGTTCTATGAGGATCTGCAGCACCTACTGGACAACACGCCTAAAAGAGATGTTATTTTCATCACAGGAGACTGGAATGCTAAGGTGGGCAGTCAAATGACACCTCGAATTACAGGTAAGTATGGCCTGGGAGAACAAAACGAAGCAGGACATAGGCTGATAGAATTTTGCCAAGACAATTCACTCTGCATAACAAACACTCTCTTCCAACAACCTAAGAGACGGCTTTACACATGGACTTCACCAGATGGACAACACCGAAATCAGATTGATTACATCCTTTGCAGCCAAAGGTGGCGGACATCTGTACAGTCGGTAAAAACTAGGCCTGGAGCTGACTGTAGTTCAGACCATGAACTTCTTCTTGCACAATTTAGGATCAGACTAAAGAGATTAGGGAAGACCCACAGATCAGCTAGATATGAGCTCACGAATATTCCTCAGGAATATGCAGTGGAGGTGAAGAATAGATTTAAGGGACTGGACTTAGTAGCTAGGGTCCCGGAAGAACTCTGGACAGAAGTTGGCAGCATTGTTCAGGAGGCGGCAACAAAATACATCCCAAAGAAAGAGAAAACCAAGAAGGCAAAATGGCTGTCTGCTGAGACACTAGAAGTAGCCCAAGAAAGAAGGAAAGCAAAAGGCAACAGCGATAGGGGGAGATATGCCCAATTAAATGCAAAATTCCAGAGGTTAGCCAGAAGAGATAAGGAATTATTTTTAAACAAGCAATGCGCGGAAGTGGAAGAAGACAATAGAATAGGAAGGACAAGAGACCTCTTCCAGAAAATTAGAAACATTGGAGGTAAATTCCAGGCAAAAATGGGTATGATCAAAAACAAAGATGGCAAGGACCTAACAGAAGAAGAAGAGATCAAGAAAAGGTGGCAAGAATATACAGAAGACCTGTATAGGAAGGATAACAATATCGGGGATAGCTTTGACGGTGTGGTCAGTGAGCTAGAGCCAGACATCCTGAAGAGTGAGGTTGAGTGGGCCTTAAGAAGCATTGCTAATAACAAGGCAGCAGGAGAAGACGGCATCCCAGCTGAACTGTTCAAAATCTTGCAAGATGATGCTGTCAAGGTAATGCATGCTATATGCCAGCAAATTTGGAAAACACAAGAATGGCCATCAGATTGGAAAAAATCAACTTATATCCCCATACCAAAAAAGGGAAACACTAAAGAATGTTCAAACTATCGAACAGTGGCACTCATTTCACATGCCAGTAAGGTAATGCTCAAGATCCTGCAAGGTAGACTTCAGCAGTTCATGGAGCGAGAATTGCCAGATGTACAGGCTGGGTTTAGAAAAGGCAGAGGAACTAGAGACCAAATTGCCAATATCCGCTGGATAATGGAAAAAGCCAGGGAGTTTCAGAAAAACATCTATTTCTGTTTTATTGACTATTCTAAAGCCTTTGACTGTGTGGACCATAACAAATTGTGGCAAGTTCTTAGTGGTATGGGGATACCAAGTCATCTTGTATGCCTCCTGAAGAATCTGTATAACGACCAAGTAGCAACAGTAAGAACAGACCACGGAACAACGGACTGGTTTAAGATTGGGAAAGGAGTACGGCAGGGCTGTATACTCTCACCCTACCTATTCAACTTGTATGCAGAACACATCATGCGACAAGCTGGTCTTGAGGAATCCAAGGCTGGAGTTAAAATCTCTGGAAGAAACATTAACAATCTCAGATATGCAGATGATACCACTTTGATGGCTGAAAGTGAAGAGGAACTGAGGAGCCTTATGATGAAGGTGAAAGAAGAAAGTGCAAAAGCTGGCTTGCAGCTAAACCTCAAAAAAACCAAGATTATGGCAACCAGCTTGATTGATAACTGGCAAATAGAGGGAGAAAATGTAGAAGCAGTGAAAGACTTTGTATTCCTAGGTGCAAAGATTACTGCAGATGCTGACTGCAGTCAGGAAATCAGAAGACGCTTAATCCTGGGGAGAAGAGCAATGACAAATCTCGATAAAATAGTTAAGAGCAGAGACATCACACTGACAACAAAGGTCCGCATAGTTAAAGCAATGGTGTTCCCTGTAGTAACATATGGCTGCGAGAGCTGGACCATAAGGAAGGCTGAGCGAAGGAAGATCGATGCTTTTGAACTGTGGTGTTGGAGGAAAATTCTGAGAGTGCCTTGGACTGCAAGAAGATCAAACCAGTCCATCCTCCAGGAAATAAAGCCAGACTGCTCACTTGAGGGAATGATATTAAAGGCAAAACTGAAATACTTTGGCCACATAATGAGAAGACAGGACACCCTGGAGAAGATGCTGATGCTAGGGAGAGTGGAAGGCAAAAGGAAGAGGGGCCGACCAAGGGCAAGATGGATGGATGATATTCTAGAGGTGACGGACTCGTCCCTGGGGGAGCTGGGGATGTTGACGACCGACAGGAAGCTCTGGCGTGGGCTGGTCCATGAAGTCACGAAGAGTCGGAAGCGACTAAACGAATAAACAACAACAACTGCTATATTCTGCTGATAGGGTTTTCCAAAGAAATGACAATGGGCACAGCAGTCATAATCTGCTTAAATATTTTGTTCACTGCTCTGGTTCTTCTTAGGGCACTTATTTTTCATCTTATTCTTTGACCTCCCTAGGAAGGCATTCAGCTAGCTGGTCTTTGAATGAGATTTCCTTTTTTTTTTTTTTTTGTGCAGGAATTATTTGGACCATAGCCAATCAGAACTAATACCTTAACAGAATTAAAAGTTACCTAAGTATATATATTTAGAAATCAAAACTTTAAGTCTTCTGAACTAAACAGAACACAGACATTAACTCAGAATATATAGAGAAATAAAATTGCTGAGTACTTACCATGCCATTTGAAAAGAACTGGTCCTTCCTCTTTCCTCTTGTACTGGAAATGGAAAAGGACTTTTTTTTGAGCTTACCTAATTCACTTTCTTGGGGATGGCTGGTGCCTTAGTGTGCTCCCCATATACTTACGAACTAAATTAGATCTTTTATTGCCATCTGGATTTTATTTCTTATATTTATATTTTATGTTTGTATTTATATTTTATATACTATTTATGGTTATTGTTTTTAACTTGTTAGCTTTGTTGTAAACTGCCCAGAGTCCCTGTTCTGGGGGGGATGGGCAGCGGCAAAATTGGAAAAACAAACAAACAAACAAACAAATAAATAAATAAATTTGGCATGCGGTTTGCAAGTAAATTATTTAAAAAATACACTTTAAGGAAAAATGAACACAAATGTGCATTATATTTGGGGGAAATTGCTTTCAAAACTTCTGTCAGGTAGAAAGCATTGCACAAAAATGTTTATTATATATATATATATATACACACACACACATACACACAGATAGACACATACATGCAGAGCTTTATACTGAGGCAGAAACCAGCCAAAGCACAGTTAAGGGACATGTTTACACAACACTGCTGCCACTAAATATAATTTAGCTACAAACATGTCCAGTGACTCCTCCCTCTGAGGGTCACAGCTGCCAACCACTCATTGATTAATTGCTTTCCATGTCCTACAAACTCCAGTACAATTGTTTCTTTCAGACAGAAGAGCCCAAAGAGGAAGCCCATCATTTGCTGTAAATATGTTTATGGATTCCCATTCTCTATCGAGCCATTTGAGATTAGGAAATAAAGCTTTCTCTACAGATGTCAGTGTGGCTGCTTCTTCCCAAGTAATTGTGCTTCATAATTGCTTAAACACTGCTTGTTCATTGTCCTCATGAATGGTGAACTAGATTACCTGAAGTCCTTTCCTGAATACTATGTTATCTGAAGACATTCTGAAACTGGAGGAGCAGCAACAAATGATGTCCCCACCCATCTGAATAAAGCAACATCATAGGTTACTCTGGTATCATGCATTTATTGTACTTGATAGAGTAAATACTTGTTGGGTTATTTTTTTTGTTTTTGTTTTTGTTTTGCTGAGGAACAATATTGTTCTGCTTTCAAGCATTATTTCCTCTTGCAATTCCTCGAATACTAATTATATCATCCAAATTCTTTAATATTACAGTAAATTAACGTGGAATAACATATTAAGTACATTTATCAAGCATCTTTTAGCATTGCCCCTGGACATAAATACATCTGCACAATGCTTTTACAGAATTACACAATGCTAGAGCATTGTTCAAAATGTTGTGCTATTATATTAGCTGATATTAATGATCCTAGAAAAGAGATTTCATTTTCAGTGGAAATCTAGTGATCACATGTGCAGCTTAAACAATATGTGCTAAAAGTGAGTGATCCAGGTGGGCTTTTGTCTATCAAAATGATGGAACTGACTCACTAAAATGTGTGCCTGAATCTTATGTTGCTTTATATGAAGGACTCATGCTCCTGGGCTGGGGGTGGGAATTAAAAAAAGTCAAAATGGTGGCTGCAACTGTGCAATCAAAGCCATGTCCCTTTTCATACATTTTCCAATGTGGATAAAAGGGGTAGGTCTACAATTGCATAAACTAAGGCTTATGCAGTCTGGACTATATGACCTTCCCCTTGTAGACATCCCTATTCTGAGCCATGCCTGACAAGTTTATGTCTTGCAGCTGAGTCCTTATTGATGACTATCATTATTACTGTACAACAGGGTTTCTCAACCTTGGCAACTTTAAGATGTATGGACTTCAACTCCCAGAATTCCCCAGCCAGCTTGGCTGGCTAAGGAATTCTGGGAGTTGAAGTCCACCCATCTTAAAGTTGCCAAGGTTGAGAAACCCTGCTCTACAAGGTATCTGATTCAAAGGTATCCAGTTTGACAATTTGAACTGACTGATCTGACTCAGAAAGCAATAGGGCTGAATCATCTTTGAACTGGATTTCTGAACTGATTGTTTGCACAGTCCTATTCAATATTTTTGTCAAGAAACAAAAGACAGTCTAGTTCTTCCCTCATTCATGCTACTGTTTGGTGTAGTAGTTAGTGTTGGGGTAGGCCGGGGAAGCCTTGGTTTAAGTCTACCCTCAGCCGTAGAAATTCATTTTTTGTCTATTGTCATTTTCAATTGTTTTAATTTAGTATTAGATTTTGTAAGGCACCCAGAGCTTGCTAGAGTGGGTGGCTATAATAAATTTAATAAAATAAATAAATTGGATGACTTTGGGCCAGTTACTTTCTCTCAACCCAAATTCCCCCATAGGAATGTGCTGTGAGGTAAAAATTGAAGGAGGAATGCTATATATGCCACAGCTTAAGGAGAAAGGACAGATACAAATCCAACAAAAATGAATAAATTTGAGTCCTGTTTGCCAGATACAGAAGGATACTGGGCAAATGTAGCCCTGTTTTCTCCAACCAAGAGCTTTTAAAGCAGTCATACACTCTCACCATTAGGTGCTGTAAATCAAATTCCTCTTTCTGATTGCTAACTTACACACCAGGATTTTTGTAATTTAGACAGAGTGAGAGCCAAGGAACTCTCCCCTCTTTTGAGATTTAAAATGTCTTTTTAAAAAATAACCATGTATGTTTAGCTGTCAAGACACAGTGGGGATAGAGCCTATGAAAAATGCAAATTGTAAACATTAAGTAGTCACTGTGTAGGTTAATTTGTTGTTTGTTAATTTTGTTCCTAGGAAATACAGGGCTTGGGCAGAGGATGGGAAAGCAGAGAGGTTAAAAATGCTTTTAGGAGCTTTCATTCCACTCTCTAGAGCCTTCTTGATATCTTTACGGTAATAAAACTGCTGTTACTTTGGCAAGAAGAGTTTCATACCACAACAAGCCTTCAGGCTATACCAGCGATGGATAAACCTGGTGATAGAAGAAAGAAATGCATTGAAGCATAACTAGGATACAGAGAAATCCTGTCTTCAGAGATTTTTGTTGTTGTTATTCTTATTACTATTATTATGGTGGTGCCTATAGCTCCAAAAGTAATCCCAGTCCTAGCAAGTTTACACTAATTGAAACTGGCTTGTTTTCAAAGTTTTTGAAGGACTGGATTGTGAGACAGTTAAGTGAAAAAATAACTTTTGAGGTAGAGTAATGATGCACGCTTAAATTCTCTTCCGCATTGAGAAATAAACTGTGCAGTTGCCCTGCACAACAACTTAAATGATTAAACTATCAACTAGCTTCTGATAGAGCTACTATAATACTTACTTGTATTAGATGCTTAATACTTTTAGATTAAAATGTTTAGTTGTAACAAGTTGAAAAACAGTGAACCCTGGGATTTTGTTTTCTTTTGGAAATCAGAAACCTGGAGATGTCTAAGATTTTTGTCACTGAATAATGTACAAATATGAGGCAGAGAAGACAAATAAGCAGTGCTGCCGCCAGGTAGTGGCTTTGCTACACTCCAAGATAGTTGCTGTTTGGTTCTTGGCACTTTGCCTGTTTCTACAATTCCTCCAGAATGGCTCCTTTAAATAAAAAAGACACCCTTATCTTACATCAGCTTTGTCAAGTTTTTATCAGATAGTCTATGAAAAAGTTTCAGCAGCTAGAGTGACTGATCTGGACTGTAAAAATGCATTTACCCACAAGATGACAACAAAGAAACAAAGAAATCAATAAGTCTTTGATGCCATCAAGTGATTCTCCAGATCTTCACAGCATAGAACTGGTAGCCCTATAAAGCAGCCTCCTCAAATCAAATTGCTTTGAACTACGATTCCCATTTGCCCCACCCAGCATGACCAATGGGAACAATATAGTATAAAGCACCTAACTACCCAGAAATACTCCTCAACCAATTGGACATGCCTGTTCCAAGGAGATGTCCATCTGGTTGCTAAAACCATCTACCCAATAAAAGAAGTGGTCAGATGACAGCTCCTTGCAACTGGTCAAAAATTTGCTTGATTGCCATGATGACAGAAAAGGATTTTAGGCCTAGAATCAAGGCAAAACTGGTATGATCTTCATTTTTTTTTTCTCTTTAAAACTCAGTCCCTGCAAACATTTATAGTTCTTTCTCAAGTCTGCTTTAAGTTTTCTTGTAGTTGTATTTTTATTGCAGTTTGAATTGTGGTAAGTTTGCATTTCATTTGAAAAACAAGTTAATGTGTTGGCTGTTTTAAAATTACAACATTGCTATTTTGAGGGTTTTGTTTTGTTTTCTGTTTCCATTATGATAAGCACCTTTATCAACATATGACAGTGAGGTAGTACAGAAGAAATTCTAAAATGAAGAAATGAAGAATAAAATTAAAATGTCTTTTTACTGTTGGAAAATACGCATAAA
The DNA here is from genome assembly GCF_035149785.1 of Candoia aspera. NCBI lineage: Eukaryota > Metazoa > Chordata > Lepidosauria > Squamata > Candoiidae > Candoia > Candoia aspera. The sequence continues at coordinate 108,037,445 of NC_086153.1, read as the reverse complement.
ATTTTATTCCAGTATTGTTCAGTATCTACTGCTGTTTATACACATGAGGCTCTGTGTTACTACTGGGGAACAGACGGGATTTTTGTTGTTGTTGTTGCTTTAAAAGCCGGATAGAAAGGCAGCTGGGACCAATCTAATTGAGGGCAACATGCACGTTACAAAAGGCCACATTCAAAGGTCCAGAGAGTTAGAGGTCCCAATTTTAATTTAAAAAGGAAGTAATAAAAATGCTTAACTGAATGCCCTTGAAAAAAACCTCTTTCCTCATCCCACCAGTTCAGTTTTGTATCTGAAACTCAGGCTTTTGGCATTTCTGAGAAAGGCTTTTCCCTTTATAATTTCCAGATATAAAAGATGTTTAAAGCATGTTAAGCAGTCCCCTGATATTGACTGGAATGTTGGCAGTGAGTGTGAAGAGTGATTATCATGTTAATTAAACAAAATGAGATTTGTTTATGTTTTGACTCTCCAAGTTAATGGAAAGAACTAGAGGTGAAAGTGAGAAAACGGGGCCTGAAAGAGGGGGGTCCAAGAAGGGAAAAAAACACACACACTCAAAATAACCTAGGTTTGCATTTGCTTCAAATTGAGTAGATGAATAAATACATTCAACTATGCCTTTCATTTGAGTGTGTTGCCTTTGGAATATATTTGCTTTGTTTGGGACACCGGGATGGCTCTAGGGACAATCTCTTCTCGTTGCCTTGAAGTGTATCAAGAGGGCTGATTCAGGACTGAGCCCTAATGAAAGGCTCTGGCAAGGAAACATGGGGATGGGGAAAAGACAAGCCAAATAAATTTGCTTTTTGACTTAGAGTTATCTCCTGGATAATGTGGTGGTGATGCTCTCAAGTCTATCCAGATATGCTCTGAGGATTCTCTTTTAAAATAATTGCTTTGTATATGTGGGGCCTGTTTTATTTCTAGACAATAAAAAATTGTCAAAAGTTATTAAGTGGATTTAGTAACTTTACTGAAATACAGATTTACCCCATATGTCTATGCAGTTGATATAGTATACTGATAATTACTAATATCCTTAGGGCATGCATGCAAGCCAGATTCTTTGCTTGACTAGCTAAAGCCTATGTAGAATATAGCAGCAGTATTTTCAGGCCAGGATACTTTCATGATTGCTAGCTAAGATCTTTTTATAGCAGTGAGGGGGAACCATTAGATTGCTGAATCATTCCACCAGTCTCCAGTTCCAAATATTCCAAATGGAGCACAAAAAATCATGGCACTTCCTCAAAAGCTCTTTACCTTTCTCTGCACAGGTCAGCCAAAGCTAGTTCATGGAAACCCACTGTTTACAGCTGTATTTCTGTCTGGGAATGCTTGAAAACAACAACCCCCTCCACTCAGATAGAGCATCTGACCAGAAGAAAGAAAAGATCACCAGAGGGCGGAAAACATCATAGTTTCCTGGAAGGCACAAATCTTCTATTCAATAAGCTTCTCCTCCTATACTGCTCATCCTTTTACCCATGAATGTGGTAAGACAATTACTTGGCCCTTGACCCTGTTCCATTTTTTGGTCCCTGTTTTGGATCATACTTGGGAGCTTCTAAACCACTGCACTGTAAAGTGTCAGTGTACTTGCACAATGGTGCTATGGCTCTTCTTTATAGACAGTTATGTGAATTAGGAAAGCTAGTTCCTTCTGTAACTTGTTATCTCTATACAAATAGTAGATACGTAACCACCCAAATTCTGGGAGGCTGAAGAAAGTAATGCACAGGATAAAAATGGCCAGTATGGAAAGACATCATGCATTCCTCTGGTGGTTCTGTTCCCCCATAAAGGTAAAGGTAAAGGTTTCCCTTGACATGAAGTCCAGTCGTGTCCGACTCTAGGGGGCGGTGCTCATCTCCGTTTCAAAGCCGAAGAGCCGGCGTTTGTCCGTAGACACTTCCGTGGTCATGTGGCCGGCATGACTAAACAGAACGCTGTTACCTGCCCACCGAAGCGGTACCTATTAATCTACTCATATTTGCATGTTTTTGAACTGCTAGGTTGGCAGGAGCTGGGACTAGCAACAGGAGCTCACCCCATCACGCGGATTCGAACCGCCGACCTTCCGATCGGCAAGCTCAGCAGCTCAGCGGTTTAACCCGCAGTGCCACCGCGTCCCTGTTCCCCCATGCAACTCTGAAAATAATAGTTCTTCATTCTTAGTTTTTTTTATTTATTTTAAGCAGAAGTATTCACACACTGCTTCCAATGAAAATTTTCTCATAACGGTTCTGTTAAAGCAAGGAAGAAATGAGTAGCAGGTACTACTTCTTGCATTAAGCTTTAGCCTAATTGCTGAAATTATTTCCTCCAAGATGTTGAGCGATAATGATGGAAGTTAATGAATTACACATCTTTCCACTCCATATGAACACAGAAATTAATCCAGTGCTTCATCAAAGGACAAAGGTCCCTTTTAAAAATTGTTCTATTTACCCCCTAGCCAAATTGCATTGTCCCCTATAGCAGCACAATTAAGACAATTTCCCTCCTTTGTGCTTTTAATTCCTTTGTATTCCCTTATTACAGCACTGTTTTCTTTTGTTTCATTTAATATGCTTGGCTTTAGTGCAAAGGCTTTTAATTTTACACTTTCCAAGACAGATGTGTAAAAGAACTTCTGTGTATGTTTGCTTAATTAAAACCCAGATTTCTTTCAGGTGGTGGCTTACCATTTAGAAGTATTGACACTAAAATAGTAATAAATGTTCCATTTAGAAACAGGTCTCAGTACAAATCCCAATAATTATATCAAGTGCATTGCTTTCCTTTATGATTTTTTTCTTGTCTAAACAAAAACAAAATCTCACAATCATTGATGTCTGATTTCTTCCCTTTTATTTTCATAAATATTTATACATAATTGCATTTCCTTGTAAACAGGATTTTTCCTGCCCAAAGGGAGGAAAAACAATTTGTGTGTTAATTTTTATCTCACTAGTTTTGTTCAGCTTCAGTACCTTTGTATATAAAAGAAGAGATTAGATTAAAGAGGGGGGAAAAAAAGAATACATGCAACCTGAGTTTGATAATATGGAGAATTTTAATTAGGAAATGTTGTTAATTTTGTAGCTATTCAGCCCCATCACAACCTACCCTTGTGCAGAATGAATATATGGTTCCGAGATTCAGTTCCCCCATATTTGCCTCTTGGGTTAGTCTAGCTTCTGCTGCCCCCTACAGACAATTGGAAGTAAACAAATCATTTCAAAATAAGGAACTTCAGCATGCTTGAAAAAATTATGCCACTGCAGGTGGTTAAGCCATCACTCTATGCTTATTGGATTAGGAAACATCTATCAGACTTGATGCTGTCTGCTCATAGGTAGATGCTGGTATATTCAGGTAATGAACCAAGGACACACTAGACTATTCTGAAGGAATCCATCCTTTGATGGAGGAGCGTAAGGCAAACATAGAACCATAATCACCAATAAAGTTACTGAGATATATGACACTGCCCCATTTCTAAGTGAACTGGATAAGAAGTCATAGCAGTAGACAGGAGTATTCAGTGTTTATTGTGGAACACTGTGCAAATATATTACTTGGCCCTTGTGTAGCCAAAGTGAAATGTGCTCCTATGTTCATAGAGAAAACAAAGAAACAAGCATCTATCTGTAGCTATGAAATACGTGGATGCATTGACCTAATCTATGTCTTTTAGCATGACTCAATTTTTAAATCTATTATTAAACAACAGAGTTTGCATGATCATTTTCTGGCTATTAGGTTAAAGAGAAAGTTGGGCAACTGGCTATGAAAAATATAATGCAATTGTGACAGAAGTACCATTTGGGAAAGGCATATTTCAATTACAAGTGGTTATTTCTAAGTACCTGTATTTATGCCAGTTTGCAGGCAACTAATGGTGAGAAACAGGACTGAATATAAACAAAGGAATGCATCTAGGTTGAGTTAATTAGTTAGGCGATTCAAGTTCACCTTGACTTCTGGTTGTACGGACAAGTGTCCTTCATTTCAACCTGCTCCTGATGACAATCAACAGCATTTCCAGGGATATTTCAGTGATACCCCAATCTCATCCATCTACCACATCCATTGTCTTGCCTTTCTTCTATTTCTTTCAAGGCTTTTAGTTCATAATCTATTTGTATCACAAGGGAAAATATGTGAGCTTCTGTTTGCTCAAGGGAACAGACAGTCTTTATTTTTTCATGGACTGATTGATTTGTTCTTCTTGCAGTCCATGGTACTCGAACTATCTGCAAAGCCATAATTTAAAGATGTTTATCTTCTTTCTCTCACACTTTCCAGCATTCACAACCATATCATACCAATGGAAAGCACATTGCTTTAACTGTTCTGATGTTTGTTGTCATAGAAATATCCTTGTCTAAATTTGTTGTTGCTTCTTCCGTAGGATTGTTATTATTTATTTCTCTGTCATACAGTCCATCTTTATCTATGCTTGAGCCCAAGGAAACAAACCTTAAGTTCTTTGCTATCAGCTGTGAATTTATCAAGCATGTTGTTGGCGTTACCTTTTCTTCTTCATATATAACATTAATCTAGTTTTTCCACTTTCTGTTTTTACTTGCCTAATGAACTTTCCTAAGTCTTCCCTATTTTCAGCTATCAAAAGGATGTTGCATACATATCTCAGGTTATTAGTGTTTCAGCCTCCAATTTTGATTCCAGCTGTCATCTGTTCAAATCATATCACATCCTCATACATATTCACTCCACAAATAGCCACTGGGACATGATGCATCCTTGACTAACTCCCTTCCCATTTCCAAACCATTCCATTTCTTCAAATTAATTTTTTACAGTAGCTTCTTGTTCATTGTAAAGCCTTCTCAAAAGAATAATCAGGTGTTCTGGCACTTTCCTGGTATGCTTTACAATAAAGCAGTCCATGAAGTCATGAAGAGTAGGAAGCGACTGAACGAATAAACAACAAAAAGCTTCCTACTTACTTTTTTTTTTAATTTATGAAACTTTAAGCCACCCAATCAATCATGACTCTGGGAAGCCTACAAAATAAAAACAATTCAAAGACAACATTATACATAGCCTTGAAATGAAAAATATGGAAAAAAACCCAACATAATCAAATAGAGCAAAGGGTCTGTCACCCACTCTAGCCCAAGGCCTGGGGGAAGAGCCAAGTTTTAAGGGTGTGTTTAAATAAGGTCTCTTGCTGTATCCATTTTTTATCTTATGTTAGTTTTCTGTTCTTGTGCCTTTTCTTTCATAAGCATTTGATGATTTTCTTTCCACATACCACTCTATTCCTTTTTGCAACATCCTATGCAAAACTTCACTTGTGAGAAATAGTTCAGTAATTTGTACATTTTCTTGCATGCCCATTCTTCAGTCTAGTATCTATACAAGTCTTCTCCTACCCCTAGTGCACACAGCCTCATTCCACATTTCCTTGCATGGAACTGGTAGCACCTCAACTGCCTCTTCTCCTGCAGCTTTAGACATTTCAGTGGGTATTAAATCCCCAAGCGGTGCTTTTCTCTTTGACAGTTGTTTTTTTTTGCCTCTTGTACCCCACCTTCTAGTGGAGTCACTCCCTGATTATCTCTGTCATATTTTAATTCTGAATATAAAGTGTTTCAATATAGTCTTTCCATCTTCCTTTAACTTTCCATTTATTAGATTTCTTCAAAGATTACTTGGGTACTCCTAGTTTACCTAGCAATTTTCCTGAGTTTTCTCTGATCTCCCTAAAATATATATTTCAGTTCCCTTCTATTGTTATTTTTCTCTGTTGGTTGACATTCTTGACTGAGACATTGTCTTTGTCTTTTCCTGCTTGGTGTTGAAAGCCTGCATTCAATTGCTACATATCCTTATTGCTCAGGACTTTCCTCCTACATCTTTCCCTGACTTTCATGAGAGCTTGTTCTGAAAGCCACTTGGATCTTTAAAAAGAAAAATTAGGAATTTTTTTCTGCTTTAGTTTTTACCTATATCTTATTTCTTCCTGTAGCTTCTCAGGTTCTCCTTTGCATAAGTTAAGAGCACTGTGTTTGTTCTTTATATTGATCTTACATTCTGACTATCTGTCCTCCAGGTCAAATCTTGCTGAACTGCCTAATCTCTTTAATTTTCTAAAGTTTAACCTGTATATTTGACACTAATAATTCATGGCCTGTTTCATGATCTGCATTTGAAAATGTCCTGGCTGACTGGGTTACCTTTTTCCATCTTCTCTTTCCTATTAGACAGTTGAGTTGCCTCTTTGATCTCCACCTGGGGATATCCATGTGCAGAGTCTCTGTTTTGCACAAAAGCAGGTTTTGACAATGATTAAAGGATTCTCTTAGTAAAACTCTGACAACATATCTTATGCATTATTGCCTTTGCCCAATCTAAGAGCCACAGTTACAAAGGTATCCTGATCTAAAAAGGCCTGCAACTGTTAGCCCTTCAAGGTAGTTCAGACAAGAAGCACAATCATGAGTATTAACACTATCTTTATTGTAAGGTTACATTAACAGAATCTTGCAAGACAAACTATTTCTCCCCTCCTTTCCTTTTACTCTCCATAAAACAAGGGAGGGTCCCTTCTGAAACGCTTCCTACACCTCCTCTCCTTCTGTGGGCTGAGAAACCTTTTACATACCAGTTATCCAGTCTGTGGCAATTCCTCCTGTCTCCCAAGGTCATTCTCACATACCATTACATCAACTCGTGCAGCAGCCAGTTAGGCAGAGGCCCTCCTGGCCAAGCCCTTGGAATCCCACACTGGAGAAATCAAGAACACACCTGTTTTTCCCCAGTGCACACCAACTGGAACTGCTTGTTCAGGTAGGAGCAGAAGCACCAGAGAACAGTGCACCCAATTCCCAACACTCATGGATAGATACTATAATCAAATGCTGCTTAAAGGTCAAGTTAGGCCAGGAGGGGATGCACTTCCTCCCTCTGGGTCCTGACAGAGCCATCTACCAGGATAGCCAATACTGTTTCTGTGTCATGCCCAATGAATTCGTTTACAAAGAATCTCACAAAAGTGATACAGCAACCTGTATGTAGGTCTTTTTCCAACTCCTTACCCCAAAGGGTGCAGATAACCTTAAACAAGGCTTCTGGTCATGAGTCTGCAGAAGTAATAAGAGTGGAGAAATAAGCACATTTCAATGCTCTTATTGCCAATAAATAATCCTGAACATTGGTATGTAACTGTCATCCTATAGGGTAGACCAGACCAAGAAACCAATGCAGTATAGGTCTAAAACAAAACTTATCTGATTGTTGCCTTGGTAATGTATCTCCCTGTTGTCCTTCAAGGTCATTCCCTATGGCCTCTGCAGCAGTGTTTCTCAACCTTGGCAATATTAAGATGCATGAACTTTATCTCCCAGAATTCCCTAGCCAGCATCTGGGAGTTGAAGTCTACACATCTTAAAGTAGCCATAGTTGAGAAACACTACAGCAACAGGGTTCAGTCACATTCAGTCTTTGTGCTGCTCTAGGTATCTCTTGATTTGCTTAATATCCCAGTGCTCTTTGGAGTGCTCCCTGAGATCTGTGGCCTAGGAAATGCCACTCCTGCCTAGCCCCCTAGATGTTCTGGTCATCTCTGAATTCCAAAGCAACCAAATATATTGCAAAACTACTTGATCACTAGGAAAATCCCGAAATGCCCTTAGGAAACCATTTGGATCCATTGGGCGCACGGGATGAACCATCTTAATCAGCTCCATAATGTCCCTGGAAGTCAAGTGAGGCAGTGACTAACATGTAAACCAGAGAGTGGTCAGACCATGGCAGGGGATTAAGGGCAATGTCCTCCAACTTGATCATGTGGCCACTACTCATGTGGTCCACATAATGTGTGACCACTCTTATACATGTACAAAGGGCCAGAGATGGCCTGGGCATTGTTGAGGTGTCTTCTCAGCTTTGTGACTCTGTTTACATTTCACCATGCCATCTTATAAAACCTTATAAACTGATGAGAGTTATATAGTGTTTATACCTTCAAAGGATAAGCAAAAATATTGTACACTATTAGCTTCTTGGCCTTTTGGTGTAGTATCTATTAGCTGGAACTATTGGGAACATAATTGCAATTAACTACTAGAATCATGAAATTGGTAGGCATAGTGAAAATCTGCAATATGTGAATTCAAATAACTTGTTATATCCCCTGGAGCATAGCACTCTCTAAGTAAGGCACTTCTGCTAACCTAGTATGATAGGATTTGCTTCAATGTGCAGATCCTGAGTGATAAGCCAACTATAATTGTACAGGTAGTCCTCACTTAATGACTATTCTGTTGGCAGAATGCTGGGAAAGCCTTTAGCCCAAGAGAGATCAGAAAAGTCACACACCAGGCATTTCTATAAAAATAATTTATTTACAGAAAGCAAAACATATTTAAAGGACTTAGCTCTCATTAAGAGCAAGCCTGGCTTGCTACATATCGGCAGAGAGAAAAAAGAGGAAGTGAAACAAGTCCGGGCAGGTTCCTCCCCCCAGGCGATTTGCATCAAGCACGTGAAAGGAGACAATCAAATACAACCTCTTCACCCGGCCAAAATGATTAGGTACAATAGCAGTCTTAATCGTTAGTAGGAAAACCTCAACATATTTATTTAGTGATAGTTCGGACTGACGATGGTGCTGAAAAAACTGACTTATGGCCAGTTCTCACACTTATGGCTGTCACAGTGTCCCCACAGTCATGTGATCATGATTTGGGTGCTTGGCAGTTTGTATTTACAATGCAGTGTCCTGCAGTCATGTGATTGCCATTTTTGACCTTCCCAGCCAGCTTCCAGGAAGCAAAATCAATAGGGAACCGTGTGATTCCCTTAACAACCATGTGGTTTGCTTAATGACCACTGTGATTTGCTTAACAACCACCACAAAAAAGGTCATAAAATCAGGTCAGATTTGCTTAATGACCACTTTGCTTAGCAACTGAAATTCCAATCCCAATTGTGGTCATTAAGCGAGGACTACCTTTATATGATTGGTGCATCTAGGAGTCACATATTAGAGACCTCTATTCTGTACTCAAATAAATGAATGCCATTCTGAATCAAACTGCTTTATTTCTCCAATAATATCAACACTGGATGACCACAAAGAGAAATGCTTTCTGTGCATCTACATGTCACCACAATTACACCCACATCTACACCAACACCCACATTCACACACTTCTTATTTTCTGAGCAAGCAAAGCAAAAGAAACAATCTGTTAATAGAAAAATTATCCTTCAATATCTTTGGATTGTTCTGTAATTGCTCTCTAAATGCATTTATTCAGGAATAAATCCTATAAAGCTCATTGGATTTATTCTCCATTGTGTAAAATAAAGCTTCTAACTTAAATATCCAAACTCCTGTCTCCCTGGTATATTTTTTTTAATAAAATAATGCTAGAGAAGACCTAGTGATGGGTATAATTTTTATTTCATTTTATTTTCTCTGTTTTTTAAAAATAGCTTTTGTGTGCAAACTGCCGATTTTCTTCACACATTTATCTCTGGTAGACAATAGTAATATGCATATTCTGTCCATCACAAAAACAATAGTTTAACATGTAACACACAATTATTAAAGCTAAAAGCTCTGAGAGTAAATCACAAGCCTGACAATTTCCTTTAGTGTTTACCTGCAGAGGCAGAAAGGAATATTTAAGTAATGAAATTACTTTAGTAAGCAAAGTAAGATATTTCAAACACACCCACACAAGCATTGGAATGTAATACAGGTTGATGGCAGGTCACAAGAGCTTGACTTGAATTTTTGTTTGGGAAGAGGTATGGATGTTGCAATGAACTGAGGAGAGTGCAGAGGGGTTTGGGATGCAGTGTTTATCGTTGACTGGCAGAGTCAGGCAGCTTGTGGTGGATGCCTGAAGCAATGATGCCTGAGGTTTTCTGGGTGGCCTGGGTGGAAGTGGCTCCAGCTTGATCAGTGACTGAGAAGGAACCAGGAGCTACAAGAGACAGTGTAAGGAGACCAGGTCAGTCAAAGAGCTGGTGGTTGAGCAGCTGCAGCAATACAGTTGATCAGCTTTTCAGTGGCGGCAGGGGCATTTCATGCACAGCTGGAAATGCTGTTGATCAGCTGCTGGCGTTTATCAGCCAAGCAGCCACTGTGGAGCCAGTGGAGACTGTTGATCGGGAGGCATCAACAAGTTTGTTTATTCATTTATTTTTCAAATTTCTATCACTGCCCATCTCTCCCGAAAAGGGGACTCTGGGTGGTTTGTTTATAGTTCAGCTACAACTGATGCCTTGGGGGTTATGCTCTTCTGCTGAGCAACAGTGGTGGCAACGACTTAGTGAGGCCCAACTTCTGTGTTTTGGAGGTCCAAGTGCCAGACGTGAGTGGCAGTGGGAGCAGAATCTGGCTGGTGGTAGGGTCAGAGGCCAATCTGAGCCCTGCAGTTGCCACTGAGCCTCCCTCTCTGGGCAGCAGCTATCTTGCCTCTCGCATGTGGTATCAAGACTGTGTGAGAGAGGAATGTTTGCCATCAGTGCCATCTTTGGGCAATACATGTCTGAGGACTGTTCTGTGCAGCAATCAAAGGACCTGGAACTAGAAAGAAAAGGACCTTCAGTCTGTGTTTGGAGTGGATGGTATTGGTGGACTGAGAAGATTACTTAGGCTCCCTCCAGGTGAGAAATAAAGGAAGGGCTGTGGTGGACTTTCCAGGATGCCCTGATCAGTGGTGAGGATTATGAGGTGTAGACAGTAAGGAAGGTGACCTTGACAGAAATATGCCAGACTTGTTACCAAAGTGACAAGGGAAAAAAACACAGCTTAAGCCCCAAACAAGCAGAGGGTACGCAAAAGCAGGCAGAACCCTGCCTAATTCACATGAGTATAAGAGGCAGGGGGTAGTAGAGTACAATCAGTCTTGCGAGATTCTGTTACTAGTTTAGCCTTCTTATGGAGTGGATTTCTCAAGTTTGGTCTACCTGGTGGAGATGACATGAGATTGTTCTTGCTCCTATCATGCCCAGTGACAGCAGGTGAGGATTTCGGAGTGAGGAGTGAGGTATGGTGGGTATGTATGTGTGATGCCGGAGCAACTGGCCAACTGGAAAGAAGTATCACTGAATGTTAGGTCAGAAGCAATACATAGGAACCAGTTTGGCCAACATGGGAGAGAGAGCTGCAGCCTTCTGGCTGGGGTAGGGATGGCATGTGTCAGGACAAGTTGATCTTTTGCAGGGCTTGGGCAGACAACAGTCTTCTTCTTCAAGGGCTTAACAAGCCTTTTTTGTAGATCCAATAAGAAAACGTTTTCCAGGTCATTGTCTTGACTTGTCATTTGTATTTCCCCTTTAATTTTTAAAACTTCAGCCAGTTTCTTTTGTATATCCATTAAGGTGTCCTCTTCCAAATCACTCTCTTGGCCTGTCATTTGTAGTTTCACTTTCAGTACTTTCTCTGTCTTGTCAGACAAAACATTGCTCCACATCTGTCATTCCCTCATTAACATCTTTTGGACATAGTCTATCCATAGAGTCAGACATCATTACTGACACTCTTGATATTGTAGCTACTAATTTCTGACTCCTTCTTCAAATATCTCCTTTAATATTTCCAATGTTAAGACATTTTGTGTCATTTTGTACAGGCTTGCATTTTTTTTCTTTCTGCTTAGAATCTTTAGTCCCCTCTAGTGTCCAGTTTCTAAAATCATAAAGTCACTTATCTATGTTATGAACCTAAGATAGCCAAAATAAGTCTGGTTTCCATGAGAAGCTATTTATTTTTTATAGTTAATTCCAAAATCTTATAGTAAAAGTCAATATTCTAAATTTAACTGGAACCTCAATCCATGTATAACTTTCTTAAATCAAAATCTTATTTAGCTTTTTGCTGTTTATTTAAAATTCTGTAAGTTTTCAAGCATATAATTAATTTTTCTTTTGTTCAGAGTTGAAGCTAAACTCGCCCAGTGAATCTTCAAACTTGTCGTTCCAAAGGTCTCTAATAGCTTTAAGATGATTAATAGGCAACTTCATTTTTTTAAATAGTAATTTTGTTAAAAACTATAATTACAACAGTAAAAACTGATGCAAACTGAAAAAAAAGAAGCATAAAAAGAAAGAGTAGAAGTTGCAGAAAAGAAAGGGAAAAGAAAGAGAGAAAGAGAAAAGAAAGAAAAGTAAGAATATAGTAAAGAAAAAGAAAAGAGATATATAAAGAAGTGATTTCCCACTTTCATCACAACAAGTATCAACAGTTTTAGTAACTTATCACTCCTCTTAAAATACAATAAATGTTCTCTTCTTCCCATATCCCATCACTTCTCTATAAACAAATCCATAAAGCAATGCCATTTCAGTCCGGATGTCAGCAAAAGTCTATTAAGGGTTGCCAGAAATAACAAGATATCTGTGTTAACCTTGATCAAATAAACCAACTTAATATTCCTTCCTTTTACTTCTAACAATCTCAAACTTTAGTCCATTCCAATCAAAGTGAATATTTGTAGCTCAGGGTTGAACTGTGGAGTCCTTAGAGCTCTCTGAGCTTTGTTGTTTCCTTCCAGATGTTTCATTGCCAGACTGGGCAACATCTTCAGTGCGAAGAGGGAGTGGGCCTTGCTCTCTCTTTATATATCATGGTTTGTCCAGCTTGTGTTGGTGGAGGTGTTGTTCTCTTCCTGGGAGTTCCTTGATTGGGCTGTTGTTTGCTGCTTGGTTGATTGCCTGAGTTAATAGTTCTTTGATTAGGGTATATTGTGCTGTTTGATTGTTCATCTAGGTGTTAATCTTTGCATATCTGGGTGTTGATTGCTGGCAAGGTGTTCTGGTCTTTGGCTTTTCTACTGTCTCTTCTGAATGGTATGTAAATGTTGTTTACCTCTATGTGTCTGTTGATGGCTGCTTTGTCTGAGTGCCAAATTTCCAGGAATTCTCTAGCATTTTTGGATTTAGCTTGGTCTAAGATGCTCAGTTTTCCAGTTGAAACTATGGTTGAGTCTGTCCATGTGTTGTGAGATTAAGGAGTTCTCATCGTGTCTTCTGACTGCTAGTTGGTGTTTGTGGATGCGCTCTGCTAGTCTTCTGCCTGTCTGTCCTACATAGTGGCTGCTACAGTCCATACACTGTATGTTGTAGATGACTCCTGTTTTTTTCTTCTTGGGCTACTGCATCTTTAGGGTTACTTAAGATGTTTTGAAGAGTTTTAGTTGGTTTATGTGCTACAGTGATGCCATGTAGTTGTAACAGTCTGTTGGTAGTTTCTGAGATGTTTCTGATGTATGGCAGTATTATCCTTTTCATAGCTTCTGTTGGTTGGGTTGTAGTGGGTTGGATGGTGAGGCACTTTTTGATAAAGTTGAGGGGGTATCCATTTTGCTGGAAGATGCTGTATAGGTGGTCTGTCTCCTTTTTCTGGTATTCTGGGTTGCTGCAGTTGCTTCAGTCCATATATATATTATTTATTTATTTATTTATTTATTATTCAAATTTTGCTACCACCCATCTCCCCCAAAAGATGGACTCTGGGTGGTTTACAATAAAATTAAAACTATAATAATAAACAATTAAGATGCTATAAAAAACAACTTACAAATATAAAATAAAAAATAAATAAGTATAAAATCCAAGAGGTTAAACATTCTAATCAGGTGGGAGGGGCTCTAAGGCACAAGCCAACCCCATGAGTAGTGCCCACCTTCCCGCCCCATGCAAGATGGCAGAACCAAGTATTCACAATGTCATAGAAATTGATTTCTTTTCATTTTTTCTTTGTCTCTTCTCATGAGATTCTTTAAAATTTTAATGAGCTTCTTTTGTAAATCCAATATAGGGAAATTATCCAAGTCACTCTCTTGATTTATTGTTTGTATATCCCTTTTAATTATTAGGACATCAGCCAGTTTCTTTTGTATGTCCAGTGTAACATCTTTTTCCATGTTATTCTTGTAGTCTGTCATTTGTAAATCTACTTTCAACTCAGTCTCGATCTTGTCAGGTAAAACTTCCTCTTCCATAACTTCTTTTAGACATAGTTTCTCCATAAAGTCAGATGTCTCTAGAGTCCATTTTTTAAAAATATCCTTCAATATGTCCAATGTTAGAATATTTTGCTTCATTCTGTAATTGTACATTGAGTTTGATTGTTCCTCTCCTTTAATTGTAATCTTTAGTTCCCTCTAGTGTCCATTTTTTTTAAAATTTTATCTTATTGTATTTTTAAAAACATTGAAAACAAAAGCATTTTCCCATGGAAAGGATTCTTTATAATTAATTCCATTATTAAAAGGAGAATCATAAAGGGGAAATGTTGTGGGAAAGGTGGCTTAGATCTAACCAGGGTTTTTCCCCTATGCCTGGTTATCAGACTCTCAGAGGACCTAGTCTTTGGCTGCTGCTACTGAATGTCAGGTCAGCTTGTAATATGGCCTCCCTCATACTTGACTTAATTGCAGATGGGAGGGCTGACCTGGCATTTATAGCTGAGACCAAGTTGGATGTAGGGGGAGGGACTCCACTCTGAGATTTGTGCCCCTCTGGCATCAGCTACAACCCCTGGGTAGGGGCAGAAATATGGGGAAAGGGAGGCTGCAGGGACACCTGCAGGGTCTCTGTGAAGAATCTGGGAGGAGTTTGAGTGGTTGATCCTGAGGAAGTGGAAGGGAGGTTCTCAATTCAACCATCATCTGTGTTTTAGATCCATGTCTCTTCTGGCTGGTTAAGGTCTCCTGGGAGACAATATGTAATTGAATCCAAGCAATGGTGAATTCATTGATATGTGAGGGGATAGTCTGTCTTCTTAAGAAACCATCCCTGGATGTAATAGCACTGGACAATTTTTTTTACTATGTCTGAACTTCTCTTTTTGGGAAAGGTGGTTGAGCATTGCTTCTGTCTCCAGCACTCAGCAGATGGGAATGAGAGGCATGGTGTTGTTGTGGTTCCCCTCCTTGTTTCAGGGTGAGTTCCAGACTGTTTTAGTGTAGGACAAGAAATCTGAATTTCTACCAGTGGTTCTGAACTGGGTTGCACTGTCCCATTCACAGTTGATGCATAGTTTGGGTGTCCTCCTACACTCACAACTCCTACTCGAAGAGCAGGTGGCAACAGTGGCTAGGAGGGACTTTGTACAGATACATTTTGTATGCCAATTGCACCCTTCCTTAGAATTGGAGGCTTTACCCACTGTCATCCATGCTTTGTTCATTTCCTGTTTAGGTTATTGCAATGTACCATACATGGGGTTGCCCTTGAAAATCACTTGGAATCTACAGCTGGTTCAGAATGCAGCAATGCAGGTTATTATGGGTGTGCATCAGTACACCCATGCGACACCCATGCAAGTCACAGTTTCCAGTGGGCTTCTGTGTACAATTCAAGATGCTGGTTATTACCTATAAAGCCCTTCATGGCACAAAGCTGGGTTATTTGTGGGACCTTCTATTTCCAATAATTTCTGCTTGTCCCACAAGTTCAGATAGGGTTTGCATGAGTCTGGGTCTTCTCTGTGAAGCAATGTCATCTAACAAAACCCAGGAAGCCTGCCTTCTCTGTCATGGCACCTGCCTATGGAACTCCAGAAATTTGGGAGGCTTTAACCATGCCAGCCTTTTGCAAGAACCAAAGACCTAATTCTTCCCCTGATCTGAATTTGCCATTGCAGGAACGATGTTCCCCATTCATTAGAAATCATTGGAATGGGGAGAGGGGAATGATCTTGTTTGTGCTTAATTCATGCTTATCTAATTTCACATTTTTGAACCAAAATATGGACCAAAATGAAGCTATCCTTAAATCTTATACATCTACCAATTTTGCAATTAAGTAATTAATTAATTAGATTAAATATGCATATTGTGAAAGGGAGTAGAGAAAAATATGGATGTAGGAGAAACTAACATACAAAATGCAACTTTGAGGAATTGGTTATCTAATAAGCATATGATTAATTATATATAGTACTAATAGCATACAATTGTACAAACACTAAACTAAATAGTAAGATGTTTGTTTATAAATGCCTATCCCTACATGTTGCTTTCACAACTGTCTGGAGTGTTTATATACATATAGTTGGAACAAGTTTCTTCCTGTGGGTTTTTTTCCCCCTTCCTGCACACATTTTTGAAATGATTTTCTTCAAAGAAGTATTATTAGATCCATTGTAGCACAGTATCCTATTAGATGGCGGGGGGTGGGGGGAAGAGAGAGAGATGAAACTAAACTTCCTTTATGGGTTCAGCAAACTGCACATACTTATGAACTGCTAAAACTGAAGAAGCTCTTTTATTGAAGGATACCCCACTTTTTACTGCCACTATCCTGTCAGTGTGAGATGGATTGATTGATTTTTCACACTTCTATCCCACCATCATAAAAAGACTCTCAGCAGCTTATATCGAATATAAAATCAAGTAAAACAGGCATTATATAAACTCCCTAAGAATAATAAAACCTGCACCGAGCATAAAAATACAAGTGACAAAAATAAGAGTTAAAGATGGCATGATAATAATCACGGAAGGCTCTTTGGAGCAGCTCCATCTTTAGAAGCTTCCCAAACATCAGTAAAGGAGGCTAGATAAGTAAGCTAACCTGATCTCTACTGGGAGGTAGTTCCAAGCATTGGCGCTGCCATTGAAAAGTGCCACCTTATGGCTTCGGCCCCCCAATCCTATTGAAAATGTGGGGTCAATAACAATTTGGTCCTGTTAGGTCAAATCGGTTGGGCCAGTACCAGATGGAGTAGACAGTCCTGCAAATATCTGGGTGCCAAGCTATGAAGGGCTTATTTGAAAAGTGAAATCCTATACAGGTTGGTGGCTGGTGCCTGCATGAAGAATATTTAAAAAAAAAAATTCTTTGTCTATGTATCTTTTCCTGGTGGTATTGGATTTTGTGTGGCTGCTTCTTGTTTGTATGAAGCAGTTTTGCAGCCCTCCTTCTGAAGTCTTGTCATTCGTCTTCCGTTTTATGTGCAGTGCCACCTGAAAATGCAAAATAGAAATGATTCCCTCTATTGTAAAACAAATGTGATGAAACAATAGATGCCTGGGGCTTTGAATTCAAGGCTGGATCATGTGATATGGTACAAGGGGGAAAAAAGGCTGTCTTTTTGAGACACTTGCAAATTAGCCCTTTATAGAAACAAATAGGGAAACAAAAGACAAGGAAGAAAAGCATAAACTAGGAGGTAAAATGAATAAACATCAGGTCCAGGTAGGCTTATTTATATACACACAGATATATATAAGCCAATACGTTTTCTATAAAGTAGCTAAAGCCACAGAAATGACAAGTTTGTGCATCATCTGGTGTAGGATTAAACATGTCCTCACCTAAAAAATTCAGCCTCCTGGCCTAAAACATTCAGCCTCCAGTTTCTATCCTCTTCCATGAAACTCCAGCAACCAATTTTTAAACTATCTTTTATTATTATACTCCTAAGCATAAGAGGACAGGATGCTCCAAATGACACCTCTAGGAAACCAATAATTTCTAAGTAGGGTTGGCCCTAAATGCCAGCCCTAGAAAATTTATTTATTTTTATTTATTTATTAAATTTTGCCACCGCCCATCTCCCCCCAAAGGGGGACTCTGAGCAGTTTACAACAGAGATAAAAGCAATAAAATACCATAAATAAATATAAATACAAATAATATTGAGCATAAATACAATATAAAATCCTGATGACGATGATAGTTGGAATTGTTGCAGAATGCTGGGAAAGCCTTTAGCCCAGGAGAGGTCAAAAAAGTCACACACCAAGCATTTCTATAAAAATAATTTATTTACAGAAAACAAAAACAAAAGCAAAACATTTAAAGGACCTAGCTCCCTTTTTGGAGCAAGCCTTGCTGAGCTACATTTCCAGTGAGAGAAAAAGAAGAAGTGAGAAGACAAGTCCGGGCAGGATTCTCCCCTCCCCCAGGCTATTTGCATGAAGCACGTGAGAGGAGACAATCAAATGCAACCCCTTCACCCGGCCAAATGATTAGGTATAATAGTAGCTTAATCTGTTAGTAGGGAAACCTTAACACTCCCCTTTTTACACTACAGATTAAGATACAAACCAATCTTCTCTGACTTTATATGTCTTTCCATTCACATTACCATTATCTCCCCTTTGGTTTAACAGAAAGCTACCATTCTTCTTCCTGTTTTTTTCCAAACCTAGGTAATTGGTCACAACTCCAAGGCTTTTTAATATGAAATGGCTTTTCATGCAGGCTTCAAAATCAAGCCTTTGTTTTTCTGTTGATGTGAATAGCAGCAAATCATCAACATAAATGCACAGATACATACAGCCTTGTTTGTCCTTCTTCATATATACACAGGGATCTGCTTTTCCTTTTTCAAAACCAAAATTCTGCAGTTTTTCATCTACTTTTTGGTTCCAGGATCTAGCAGTTTGTTTTAACCCATAGATTGACTTCTGCAGTTCACAGACTAGATTCTCCCCTTTTTCATAGCCAGGGGGTTGCTGCATGTATAATCTGTGGTCTAAATCACCATAGAGAAATGCAGTTTGAATGTCATAGTGGTTAACTGACATTCCCTTGAGTGCAGCAACTTTTAACAGTAATCTAATTGATTCACCTTTAGTAACTGGTGCAAAAGTCTTGTCAAAGTCTAAATCTTTCCTTTGAGTGAACCCTTTTGCAACCAACCTTGCTTTATATTTTTGGATTTTGCCATCAGCATCCCTTTTCAGTTTGAAAACCCACCTACAACCCAGACAGCGTTCATTGGGAGGTAGATTTACCAGTTTCCATGTTTTATTTTCTTTCAAGGATGCTAATTCCTGTTGCATGGCAGAATGCCAATTTTGTGCAATCTCAGGTGGTAAAGCATTCACTTGTTCTAAAGACTCAGGTTCTGTGAATATGTGAAAAGCCTTTACTGTTTCAGCCTGAAAACGTGATGGAGGAACGCCTTTATTACTCCTCTGAGATCTGCGAGGTAATACAGGGCTTAAATTTTGACTCCTATCACTTTCCTGAGAAGCATCTGTCTCATCAGACAGATCTTCAATTTGCTTTTCTGGTTTAATGTCCTCATCAGGCAAAAGATCACCATCAGCAAGTCCTTGCTGTTCTCTTGTGGTGGTCAGTTCAACTGGAGAGCTAGAATTTAATCTCCCCCAGTTTTGTTCAGCAAAAGAAGCGCTTTTGCTAATTATTAATTTCTCTCCCATTATGAACCTGTAGCTCCTCTGGCTTTGTTCATAGCCAACAAAGATGGCTTTCTTTGTTGTGGGGCCTCCTTTCCTTCTCTGCTGTTTTGGAATGTGAACCCATGCAGTGCTACCAAACACTCTAAGATGGCTTACCTTTGGTTTCACACCATAAAACAAATGGAATGGAGTGTCCTGAATCATAGAGTTATACAACCTGTTCTGAACATAACAAGCAGTCGATAAAGCTTCTCCCCAGAACTTAAAACATAATCGTGAATCTTTTAACATGCATTCCATCGCATTTTGCAAGGTTCTGCCCTTTCTTTCAGCAACACCATTTTGCTGAGGGGTGTACGGGTTAGAAAGAATTTGTTCTATCCCTTTTTCCACTAGGAACCTTCTGAATTTGTGAGAAAGGTATTCTCCTCCTCTATCACATTGGAGTGCAGATACAGGCCTAGGGAATTTTCCATTTGCCCATGTCACAAAACTTTTAAATTTCTCAAATGCCTCATCTTTATGTTTTAAGATGTAGATAAATGTGTATCTTGAGAAATCATCAATGATGGTCATTGCATACCTTGCTTGTCCAAGACTTGGAGCAAAAGGACCAATAATGTCAGAGTGTACAATTTCCAAAGGTCTAGTTGTAACTCTGTCACTGTGCTTACTCACAGGAGCTTTTAGTGTTTTGCATTCTTTGCAAACTACACAGTCTAAGTACTTATTACAGGGTTTTATCTTTAGGTCAGCACACAGCTGTGGCATTTGTGCTATATACTTGAAATTAGCATGACCAAGTCTCCTGTGCATCAGGTGTACACATTGGTCATGATATGGAGTGTTGCCAACTGCAGCCTTGCAGCTTGGCTTCATTGCATTTTGCACAATGTACAAGGAGTCTTTTAACATACCAGTAGCACACAATTTCCCATTTTTACGTATCTCACAACCATTTTTCTTAAATGTTATGATACACCCTGTTGCAGCCAATTGTGCCACAGATAAAAGGTTTGATTGTAAATTTGGCACATACAACACACCTTTTACAGTTTCTCCTAAGCAGGATAAATACAAGTCACCTTGTCCCATAATTTTGGTCACAGACCCATCAGCCAAAGATACACTTTGTCTTTCAGTTTTAGACAGTGACACAAAAGAGCTTTTACAATTACATAAATGACAACTGGCCCCAGAATCTAACACCCATACATCAGAATTACCCTTCTCAGCAACCTGTGCAATTTGGGTTGTCTGAAGAGCCTTCTTCTGTGTTGCCCTTGTGTTCTTCTTCTCTGTCTTTCTACTCTTGGGTCTCATGGCACAGTCTCTTTGCAAATGTCCAGCTGAACCACAAGTGAAGCATCGCTGGCTGGCTAGTGCTGTGGCCTCAGGTTCCTTTCCCTTCTTTTCCCTCATTTTCTGGTCTTGCAGCTTTCCAGAAGAGATGGGGGGGGATCTTTCCTCTCTCTTCTCCCATTCAGCGAGTAAGCACTGTGTAACATACGATGGGGTGAGGTCTGCTTCAGGCATAGCCTCCAGGGTACAAATCAGCATGTCCCACGTTGCATTCAGTGAGGACAGGAGGATACATGATTTTGTGAGAGGTGTAAATTCCATTCCTCTCTCCTGCAACTCAACAAACAGCTGCTGAATATAATGCAGGTGCTCAGGAAGGCTTTCTCCTTCTGCAAGGTAGGCTCTGTACAGCTTTTTCGTCAGGGTAACTTTACTCCCTGCTGTTGCCTTTACATATAAGTCTCTCAAAGCGTCCCAAAGTTGCTTTGCAGACTGCATGCCTCGCACGTGGACTAGCTGATTGTCCTCAACTCCCAAGATAATGGTGGCTCTAGCCCGCTCATCCTGTCTCAGCCATTCAGCACTGGGATTTTGGGGGGTTTGCTCACCAATTTGCAGCCAAAGATTCTCTCTGCGAAGATACATTTCCATCTTCAGGGCCCAATTCAAATAGTTGGTCTCTGATAGGCGCTCCAGAGGCATCGCTGAGGGCTGGGAGGTAGCCATGGCTTCTTCCTTCTTTTGCAAGTCACCTCAGCTAGCTTCTTTGTCCTGTAGACCGGCAGTTGCTGGAAAATCTCCAGGTGGCTCCAAAGAAAATCTTCACAGGTCTTTGCTACCTGCCTTTAAATTGTGCATGAGGTGTGGAGCTGACCTCTCTTTTCTCTCTGGGTTTTACTGCGTTGTTTACTGGGCCCATAACCTGTTGCAGAATGCTGGGAAAGCCTTTAGCCCAGGAGAGGTCAAAAAAGTCACACACCAAGCATTTCTATAAAAATAATTTATTTACAGAAAACAAAAACAAAAGCAAAACATTTAAAGGACCTAGCTCCCTTTTTGGAGCAAGCCTTGCTGAGCTACATTTCCAGTGAGAGAAAAAGAAGAAGTGAGAAGACAAGTCCGGGCAGGATTCTCCCCTCCCCCAGGCTATTTGCATGAAGCACGTGAGAGGAGACAATCACTTGCAACCTTTCACCCGGCCAAATGATTAGGTATAATAGTAGCTTAATCTGTTAGTAGGGAAACCTTAACAGGAATATCACTCAGTGTGTCTAAAGGGGCCACTTTAGGGTGCTAGCCATCTCCAGGGGTGATTACTTCCCTTCCCACCCCAAGTGAGCTGGCAAAACCAGGTCTTCAGTTGTTTTCAGAAGGCCACAAGAGATGGAATCTGTCTTATCTCTGGGGGAAGGATGTTCCAGGGGGCGGGAGCTGCTGCAGAGAAGGCCCGCTTCCTGGACCCTGCCAGATGGAATTCTCTTATAGACGGGGTCTGTAACATGCCCTCTCTGCATGATCTGGTGGGATGGGTTGATGCAATGAGGATGAGACGGTTCCTCAGGTACCCTGGACCCATGCCATGAAGGGCTTTAAAGGTAAAAAACAACACCCTGAATTGCACTCAGAAGCAGACTGGTACCCAATGCAGCTTGCGAAGCAATGGTATAACATGTGCCGATCTAGGGGCACCAAGAATTGCCTGTGTGGCTGCATTTTGGACCAGCTGTAGCTTCCAGATACTCTTCAAGGGTAGCCACATGTAGAGCACATTGCAGTAGTCTATATGGGAGACAACCAGGGCATGAGTGACTGTGCAATTCAATTCATGTGAATGCAGTTGTGGCCTCCCGGTCTAAAATTGATTTCACAGCCAAGTTATGCTACTTTGAATACTACCTTATTAAATTGCAGCCATGAATATATATTTAGGGGGTCTTGTTTGACCCACCATAATAAGAGTCCATTAGTGGAAGGGAACAATATCAACAAGATGGTGGGGCAGTGGTAAAATCAAAGTGCCCAGCCCTATGTAACTGTGTGCAACATCAACATGCATACACAAGGGGCAGGGCTTGTGATGCTGCACCTGACATTTTGAACATACAGCCCCCCACCCCCCAACAGGCCAGGCTGCCAACTATCTGACTCATGAGGCAAACATAATCTAACAGGCACCTATGTAATATTAGCAGATTCCACTAAGCCTTCCTCTTTGCCCCCTATCTAGGATCACAGACTGAGATTTTCCAGCTGTTTATTGATGACTGACAAGTAGAACAAACCTACCCATGTTGGCTATTTTAAACAAACTAGGGGTGAGCAAGTTGAAGCTCCAGAGTCACATGTGGTCTTGAATCTCTTTCTGGACCTGAGAATCCTATCTGACTGCACACTGACAAGTTTTGATGACTGAAAATAACCACTCTTTTGAGGTGGAAACTTGCACAAAGTACAAGGTAAGTTCAACACAGTTTTAAAACAAAAACAAAGGGTCACCACCAGAACCTAAAAATGGAAAAAATGAAAGATTCTGGGTGTTCATATGTGTGGCATTTCAACATACTCTTTACGTTGTCATCTTATTGTGGTCTCTAAAAGGTTACCTATTCCTGAAGTAGAGACACCAGAACACACAGCAAAGTCTTCTTCAATAAAGAAAATCCTATTGAAATGTGTCTATTATAGACCTGTGTGAATCATCCTCTCTTGATTTGAGCTAGGGATCCTACACTTGAGAAATGAATGACTCAGGTTTGCGATTCAATATTCAAAGGCAGTTTGGTTCAGTTTAAGCCACTCTAAAATTAGAGATTCGATCTTGGAAAAAAATTAATCCATATACTATAAGGGGGACATTTGAAAATGACTGAAGCTGCTTTACTTTTTTGGCAGAATGGGATGAAAATAGCAGGGATGGAAGATCCTTCAGAGGATGTTAATCCTGCCAAGTTTGATTGGATATCTTGAAGGGATTTGTTGAAGAAAGAAAGGGGGAGGGGGAGGGAAGGGAAGGGAAGGGAACGTCTCTCTGTCTGTCTTTTAAGGCAGAGAAAACTGTTAAAAAAAAAAGAAGTTTGGAACAACACAACAGCCTCCAAACTGCCCAGCAAAGAGGCTATAGAGAAATTGGCTGAACCAAGACAGAATGTGTTCTTCTCTATTTATTTGATTGGATTTAATATTTAATATATTTATTTTATCTTTTTCTTTAAAATTTAATTTAATTGGATTAATATTTATTTATTTATTTATTTGGTTTATATGCCAGCATTCTGGTCGAGCAACCACTCAAGATGGTTAACAATAATAATAAATTAAATATTAAAATCATCTAACAAAAGTCTAGCAAAATGGCTTTTGCAGGATGATGTAGCTACCTGCAAAGTGCATAATATTTTGACCCTCTGCAGTGCTGCTGTCTGGGGGACAGCAAAGGAGAAATGCATTATTTTCAGAATCTGAAACTGAACTTCTTGCTAGAAGCAACCCTTAGACTAACTTAATGCAGATCTTGTCCTAACTTTAACAGCCCTCTGAAAAAGTTCAAACCTTTAGTGAGAGCTATTGTGCTTCCCTTCCTTCAGGTGTTTTGCCTGGGAGAAAGAAAAATGTCTACCAGAGATGCAGAAGAGCAGTGAGGAAATCATGTTTGCCTCAGTTCCTCCATCCATGAACCCATTTAGTTGACTACCTTGGAGTGAATGTGAGCCCCAGCCAGAAAGAGGCCCTGCACAAATGTTAGAGAATGTGGAAAGTGAGCAAAGCCAATAAAACAAGGCTTTCTTCTCTGTGTGTATGCATCATCCCTCGGAGGCAAACCAATATTTTATTCACCTATTACTATTATTCTGATGCATGTTCTACCCATCCTTCTTCCATCTAATGGGGAAAAAACAGCTTTCCTTTATTTTCTCCAAAGGAAAAGAACATTTCAGTGCTATGACCATGACTGGAGTACAGAATGCTTGCCCTTTCCATCCTTAGAGGTGGCTCGGGAGGCTGAGTTAGTATTCTGTTTTTCAGGGTGCTGACATCCCTCTTGTGGAGGAGTCTCCCCCCCACCCAGACCAGGAATTCTAGAAAACCTGAGAGATTATGAATGACAGGGGAAAGTATTGCAGGAAAAAAAATGTGAACATCCCAGTCACCTTAGAACAATGAAGTTCAAAAAAGTATTACCAAAAGAAATTTAAATAAATGTCCAAGAAATTCTAAAGTCCCCTCAGAATGAGTAGATCTATACAAAACTCCCATGTTAGTTGGAATGGAAAAATCTATTGTTTTGGTTTCTCCACATTTCCTATGTGTCCAATCTTAGTATGAATTCATTTCTATTCTGTATTGCTGTAGTGGTTTTGTTTGGGATACTTCACATCAGGCAATACATTTATTTTTCTGTCTACTTTTTAGATGAACAGAAGTGTCCAAAGAGGTTTCTGTGCATGTACATTACATGAACAGAAACTCTTCCAGGTATGGAAACTGCTGGATGTGGTCTCAGAAGTGAAACAAAGTCGAGTAACACGATGGGTCTGCTTCAGTTTTGGAAACTGAAACAGATTCAAAGGGATGCTTTGCTTACATTCCTCGAAGCACCCCCCCCCCAAAAAAAATTGGGAAATTTTGGGGTGCTCTTTTTTGTACTCTATCATTGCTCAGCTGGAGGGTGCAGTGATGGGGTGCTTTGAGTGTTTCAAAATTGGCCATAATGAAGGGGACCATAGGATGGTTTGATACTGTTTTGGAGGAGAGAAAATTACATGGAAGGACTCATAACACCAACAGCTATCAAAAACATTTGGGTTTTCTTCTATTCATTTTGTATCTGCAACAACCTATCTTCAACTGTTGTTTGTAATAAAGCGAGCACCTGCCATACCTTACTTAATACAATGTTGCTGCGTTATATTCGTATGACATTAGAGCAGCTTAAAAATTAATATCATCCCGAGGCATTGGTTAATTGTGTCATCTGCACAATGTTCATGTTGATTATTCATTTTAAAGGAACTTACAAACACTTACCGTTACAATCAATACATCTGACAATATCATTATGACTGAAAATAGTTGTAGAAGAACAAATATTCAGTATCATAAAACAGTTACTTGAAATAAGACAATCCAAAATTCATAAACACAGCATTATCAGTGTGTGTGTGCATGCACACACATTTATTTATTCATTCATTTCATAGCTTAGAACTGGAAGGGGCCATTTTGCTGAAAGCAAGCCCTTGACCAGAGTTTGATTCCAATCCATACCTGATTCTAATTCAAATCAAAGCATCTCCATTGGATAACTCTCTAGCCTCTGCTTGCATGCAGCCAGTGAAGGGAAGCCAAACAGCTCTCGGGATAATAGGTTCACCATCAAATTGTTATTTCTATTTTACACACACACACACACACATATTCAGGCAAAATCTGCCTTCCTGTAACTTCAGTTAATTATGCTGCATCCTCAACTCATTAGCAAGCAAGAATAGATCTTGACTTTCTTCTGTGCAACATCTTTTCAAGTACATAATGAAGAATGCTATGCTTTCTGGGGTTGTCCATGAACTGCTTCCTATTCTGGAAGATTTACTTCCTGAAAACCACTGAACTACTATTATAATAGCCAAATTGGCACATTCTGGAATAATAAAGGAATGCTCCAGGGAAGACAAGAATGTTCAATTCCAATAGTTTTGCACAAAATTAGTTCTATCCCCCTCAGCCTCATCTTCTCAAAGGTAAACATGCCCAGTTCCATCAATCTCTCTTCATGACTGATCATTCTTGTTGTCATTCTCTGAACCTTTTCCAATTTGTCTAATAACTCTAAAGTGTGATGCCTACAGTTTTGCAATGCACAATAAAATTGAACCAATACTTCCTGTGAGTACATCTATTGAAGCAGCCTAAAATTATATTTGCCAGTCAATCTGATGCTGATACATAGAACATTCTAAAGCCAATCAGCAATTGACTGCATACAACTGGTACCTTGAAACAATGTGGTGATTATAAGATATTAGCATGGATTTGTCAGGAACAAGTCTTGCTAGGTGCTGTCTCTCTCTCTCTTTTACTGGTTCACTTCCTTATAAACTGTGGGAATGCCATACTGTATCTTTATTTCAGCAAAGCATTTGATAAAGTACCCCATGGTAAGCCAGCTAGATAAATGTGGACTGGGCAGAAGACCCTGAGAGGGGTTCTTCCCCCAGTGGAGAAGCAGGAGGTGTTCAGCTGAGCAGATCCAGAAGAAAGTCAAGCCATGCTGAGCACACTACAGTAAATCTAGCCCATTCTTTTAACTCTCTCCTGATAAGCCCAGAAAGGAGAGAGAGAGATGGAGAGAAAGGGGGATGGGGAAGCAGGAGAGATAGAGAGGGATAGTCTCTGGGAGATGTAGAAGGCAACCTGACACTGGGTGAACACTTGGCAGGTCCTGACAGAAGACCATTAGATATGACTTGCCTAGATTAAGATCTTTATTGAAAACAGAAATGAAACTTTAAGTTGATGACTCATTGCAGAGCAAAGAGTTCAGAGCACTTATATGTCTATGCTCTAAAGTTTAAACTCTTGGTTTTTTTGTCCCACCTTTCTAAGTTAAGGAACACTTGGTGGTTCACTTGGTAGTTGTGGGTGGCTGAGATACCATACATACTGAGAGAAACATAGTCAGGAAATACTTTTTACAATTGTCAATGAATTTAAATCTTCAGGATGAAATGATGATCATCAATCATCAATCATCAATTTGAATGAATATGGGCCAGCCAAAAATAACTCAGTGATTTCTAGTTTCTTGGGAATTCACTATGGATTTAGAAGTGTAGAGGATTTTAAATTAACTCAAAGATGTTTTAAAAACCCAGACCAAATGACCTGATGTTCTAGGAATTGCAGAATGGGGGAGTGAATAGTGTTCATCATCTTCATCTTCATCTTCTTCATCATCATCTATTCCTTCAAAAACTTATTTTCATGCCTACTCAGACCATTGTTCTCAGTAATTTCCACAGATGTAGGCACTTTTTCTATGTGTTCAGACTTCTTCCTGCATATCCAGCAGTTTCTTTCATTTTGTATCCATTAGTCCTGTGGTCCATTAGTCTTCATTGCTTTCTTATCTATCAGCAAACAAGTGTAGATTACCTCATTACCGTTCAGACTTTATCTGTATCTTCAATTAATGTCCTTAAATTAATTACATTTGTTGTATTTAGGTTCTAATTAAAACAAATTACAAAAACTAGAAATCAAATAAGATAACATACACTTGTGATAGATTGTTGGGTGAGAACAACATGATACATTTCCAGTAATGCTAAGCAGTCAAAGCATTGATGATGGACATCTGTGAGAATGTGTATGAGAAGATTTATAGATGTATTTACTAATGAAGTTTTACAATTTAAGCTTCCATACATCACTGTAGAAAAGGTTACTATATATTTGGCTCATCCTAATAATGAAAGTGGGAAACATACTAAATTGGATGGAATAGCAAAATCTAGCCAGGAGAGAAATACTTCAAAGAGACTGCAAGAGATTAGAAGCACTGTCAAGGAATATCCAAGAAATTCAGCTTCAAAGAAATACACAGGAATATTAAATCTATGTCCATGGGAGGGAGGAATGTGTTCAGAGTTATTTAGATAATTGGCAACTTTGGTAGAAAGACTAAATAGTAAATTGCAGTTTTATTTTTCAGTCATGCCAGGCACTTGGCAATCCCTAGAATTTCAGTTTAAATGAGAAACAAATTCTTACCCCCAAATCCTTAACTTGACATGAAAAAAAAACATAAAGAGTTCTACAATGGTATTCTTGAAACCAATGTGTTAGAAACATGTACATTTTTCATGATGCAAAAAGCAAGCACATAAATGTTCATAAGGTAACCTTTGAAAGAGAGAGATTTTATGCATTTACAAATTCTAAAAAAGAAATAAGTAGCCACTTCTTTGAGATAGGGTGTTTCCTTTTTAGCCAAGTCCTCTGGAAATAAATACCTGACAACAATAGAAATATCCTGTGGCCACAGGATATTCTGACATACATTAGTTACATCTGGAGTGAAAAATCCTCTGCTCTCTTCTTCCTGTTTTCATTGCATCCAATGAGTATGGTTCTGCAAAGATTACTTGATTTGATTCATCACAGATCCATAAATACCCTAATCCTGTCCAAGTCGTTCTGAAGGTGGTACAGCTCCACAATGATGTGTGGAACAACATGCAATGCAGAAAATCAGAATTTATTCCTCCATAATTCCACATTAGAAAGAAACCGAGACAACACTGTAGCACTGGCAAAGAATGCAATGAAATGTGTAGCAATAATAGCTGCTGTGATGAGGAATGTCTCTGTCAAATATCAGACAGAAAGACTGAGGGTATTTCCAAATGAGAGGAGAGGCAAGATTATGCCTCCTCCTGACTAAAATGAAGTTGATTGCTGGGGACTGAGACAAAAGTATAAGGGATTAACTTCATAAAATATATTGGAAGCTAGCTAATGCTAACTAATATATTCATGGGCTAACTAATGCAGATCACAAAATGTGGCCACACAGCCACTCAGAATAAGGGACTCAGGAACAGTGGAGTGAATGGTAAAAATATCTACCCTAAGCAAAACCCATGACACTCTAGGCACTGCAACTAGAGCAATCGGTTGCAAATCATCATTACTGTGATTCAAAAGCAGATCTGCTGAAGCTTGCATCTGATGTTACTCTATTCTCACTTCCCCACTGTGGAGCTTCAGTTTGTTTGTTTGTTTGTTTGTTTTTCCCCTTCCTGGCTTAGCTGTCTTGCTACCATCATTTACATCACAACAAAATGCCAGAGAAACAGGCATTGGGTGCATCTAATTCTTCATTCCAGAACTGGAATGCAGCAGGTTCAGATCTGTCCACTCTATCCTGGATAAATTAACATATGTTCCAAATTACCCTGTACTGCCTCATGCTCTGGCTTTGATCAAATCTGATGAACATTCCAGTATTAATGAGATTGCGTACCTGACATTGCACACAGCATCTTAGCCTCATTAGGTTCCTCCATGGCCCCAAGTCTAAAAAAATCTTGATCTGACAATGACATCTTTCATAACCTTTCGTAGATCATTATCTTTTTTCTTCTTCATTCTGACCTGACAAGGAATGAAGCCAAAAGGAGCTAAGTCACAAGGCAGCTCTGACTGACGCACTGAGTTGAGAAGAAGCACAGACACATTGCTCAAGGGCACATATAATGCAAGATTATTGTCAGCATGTTCCTGTCCAGGTTTTATGTTTTATGTTTTATGTTTTATTTTGTTTTGTTTCTTAGCTCTGTTTCTTAGGTGAGTTTTTCATAGTAGCTAATGAACCAGGAAGGTTTGGGTTCCATATCCCTTGCTTCATCAGCCGTTTAGAGTGGGGTTTGGACGTTGCTGACATGGATGCTCTGACATGACTTTTTAAGGTGCCAGGACAGGACTTGGAGTTCTTGTAGAGTTCCCCACCACCACCACCACATGTGAAGAAAATGGGTTTCTAGCCAGCAAATAGATATTCATTAAGTTGAAGAATCATAGTATGTTCAATGTGAAAAGGATTGCTGATTGGTGAAAAGCATGATATTCCCATGAACATAGAGTATGGATTGGTGTACATTCACTTTATTGTACTGTATATATTAGGAAGGCAGTATTCTAGGCTTAAATTTTGGAAAGGATTGAAAATAGGACTTCCATTAAATACCCACATTGTATGGCATTGTAGTAGAATATTTTAGGAGTACATTTGAACTGGAAACCAGGACACTGAAGCATAAATTGGTTTATTGACAGTGCTGGAGGCAAAGGCAGGCCTAAAGAAGGGTGGGATTATAATTCCCCTTTATAAACTTATGCAAATTAGAGTATACATGTGATTGGATACAGCAACCAGGTATTTCAATAGAGATGATGATGATGATGATGATGATGATGATGATGATGATTTAAACTTATATGCTGCCTGACTCCCAATGACTCTGGGCAGCTCACAACAATCAAACAAGAAATTAAAATAAAATCAATAAAACGTAAAAGATGGGAAGCATGAAGACCAGATAGAATGAAGCGAGGGGTCTTATTCTCCCTCGCCAAAGGCCTGAGTGAAGAGCCATGTCTCCAGCAGTCTTCTGAACAACAGCAGAGTGGAAGCCATCCAGATCTCAGAGGAAACCTAATTCCAGAGGGCAGGCACTGCTACAGAGAAGGCGTACTTCTGGGGCCCCGATAGATGACATTATTTTATTGAAGGAACCCAGAGCATGTCAACCCTGCAAGATTGAAGTGATCAGGCAGATACTATGGGAGACAGACAGACAGACATCATGTGCCTAGTGAAGTCAGTGAGGCCATTGGGGTATAAACTCTGAGGGAATGGGGCAGAACTGCAAAGACAATAGAATTTTGAAAGAACAAAGGAGCAGTTATTCCATGAACATGGTTTCTTTCTAGGGAGTTACTTTCTTTTGCTCTTCTGCTCACTTTACATATCAGCATTCTTTGGCCTTTTGAATGTTCTATGGCTAAGATGACAGTGTAGTTTTCCTGGGAAGGTGTTTTTGTAATGGGGTAGTTGCCCAATGCGATGCTCTATACCTGAGTATGTGCTTTGTTTTCTCTGGGAAGATGTCTTTGGGTTAGGGACTTTAACTGGGGCCCACAAAATCTCTTAGAGCATTCATGGCTTTTTCTAGCATAGAGAGATTTTGTATCCAATTTCCCCAATATGCATCATTTTAATGTAAATCTCCCTGAAATGCCCTTTCGATGTAAATTTTTCTGATGTTCTCCCACCAAGATGGGATGGCCACAGAATGTTGTCAGATTGCACCTTGAAATGGGTGATATATGTGCACTCTTGCTTAGATGTTTCATCACATGCTCCTCTTTTGCTGAACATCGGATAGCAGATTGGGAAAGAGGAAGAGAGAGCCAGGTTAATGTATAATATTGTCTAGTGTATTTTTCTGGAAATATGGTATATGATAAAAAGGAAGGATAGCCTCTTCACCTCCTGAGGCATAATTTTTCCTTAAACGAATAGAGTAGATAGATAGAACTTTATCTTTAGAAGAACCCTCATCATATTACAGAGTGAATTTTCAGCAGAACCTAATCAGGAATTATATCCATGTAATCAAAATGATAGATCAAAAGAAAGCAAGATAATTTATATTTGATATTTTCTGTAACATAGTTTTTCAGAAACAATGCCTATATAAATTAGTTAAAGGTAAAGGTTTCCTTAAGTTGAGCCAATGGCCACATCCATGTTGTTTTCTTGGCAAAGTAGAGGAATAGTTTATTACTGACTTTTGTTACCCACCCCGCACCCCAAATTTCCAATCTAGTTCACAGCCCTGAGATTTTCTGGTAGACTCCAAATGTAGCGCTAATTATTTTAGTTGATTTCGCAGAAGCTGTGCTGGGTTGGTTTGATACAGCTGTCTTGATGCCACAAAATAGTGGATAACCAGAAAACAGACTGAAAAGCCAAATAAGCTACATTTTGGAGAGGAGCAGACACAGATGGTCTACATTCTACTCATAAATCAATTTGAAAGGCCGGCTGGCTTTCTTCTCTTTTGAATTGTTAGATGGCTGGAATTCTGCATGTCTACTGGAACTTTTTTTTTTCTATACATGCACTCTCTGTCATTAGATTTAAGTAAAATTCACAAGTTTTGTTTTAATTCAGATGTCATCTGAAAAGATACAGGATAGTTACTAGCACCAGTGAACATTTTGCAAGACTTTATAAGTTTGTCCTTACAAAAAGCTACTAAATAGAAAATTTCACCCAGTTCTATAACATCTTAGAATACAGGTGGATGCACATGATCAAATATTCCTCAAAAATATTATATTTTATGCTTTATTTATGATTACTGTGTTTACTGTTTAATTGATTAACTTACTGTAAATGGCTCAGAGTCCCTCTTTGGGGGGAGATGGGTGGTAGCAAAACTTTGAGAAATAAATTAAGTAAAATAAATAAATAAATAAATAAATAAATAAATAACACATGGAGAGTCAAGTATCTCCAAACACCTGCATTTTTATTACTGTCCTGTGAGGACAATCAACTAACACCAGCATTTTTCTTCCAACTGTTGCTGGTGCTGGTAATGGTGCTGGTGCTATTGGTGAAACTGGAGCAAAGTTACAGACACAGCAATTCTTCTGAGAGTACAAAGGTTGACCAACTGGAAAGATATGTTCTTGGACTTTTGTACAAGGGAAAACTAAAAGGGGGCCACCTGTAGCTTTAGATCTCCATGCACCTCTCAGCCTACTGCAAAAAAATCAGTTGTGTCAAAAGCCACCCATTTGTACTCCAGCAATGTAATGGGCAAGGAGGATAAGCAAGAGAAAGAAACACTGATTGATTGATCAATTGATTGACTGATTTGTATCCCACCTTTCATCCAAGAATTCAAGGCTGTGTACATAGAGCTTTCTCCTCCTATTTTTCTCTACAACAGCAACCCTATGAGGCAGGTTATCATGACAGTGGCTGTCCCAAAGTCACCTAGTGAGCTTTTGTGGCTGAGGGTGGACTAGAATTTGGGATTCTCCACTGCCAGTCCAACACCTTAACTGCTTCATCATACTGACTCTCAGTAATTAAGACATTGCCCCACCACCATTAGTATATATTACTAAAAGGTTTACTTCTGTGAGAATGTGTCCTTCAACAGAAAAAAAGTGTTCTGCAGTCCTATAGAAAATTTATTTTGGGGAGTGTGCATGTACATCTTTGTGTTTAAGGATTTCTTCCTTTTATTTTGTGATGACTAAACAATTGGTTGTAAACATGGTAGAGTAACTTATACAAGACCATGCATGTGTTTAAATTCCTCCAGGGCCAGGGCCATTGTTGATAGGGAGCAAGAGATCTGGCCTGCGGCCCCTCCTTTGTGGGGTGCCATAGGGTCTGGTGCTCTTTCCACTCCTTTTTAACATCTACATAAAATCGCTGGGTGAGATCATCCGTCTCCATGGGATGAGGTATCATCAATACGCTGTTGATATTCAATCATACATTTCCATTCCAGGTGACATGAGGCTGTGGCCACCCTCTCTTGGTGCCTGGAGGCTGTGGGAGTTTGGATGGGGAACAACAGGCTTCAGCTGAACCCTGGCAAGAGGGAGTGGCTGTGGGTCAGGGGCTCCTGGGTATCTGGGAACTTACCATCTTTGGTTCTGGATGGAGTTGCACTGCCCCAGACAGACCCGGTGTGGAACCTGGGGGTTCTCCTGGACTCACGGCTCCTGCTCAAAGAGTAGGTGGCAGTAGTGGCCAGGGGAGCCTTTGCACAGCTTCGTATTGTGCACAGCTCCGCCCCTTCCTGGATTAGGAGTCCCTCCGAATGCTCACTAGTGCCCTGGTCACCTCCCGTATAGACTACTGTAATGCGCTCTACATGGGGCTACCCTTGAAGAGTATCTGGAAGCTACAGCTGGTGCAGAATGCAGCCACGCAAGCAGTCTTGGGAGCCCCAAAGAGGGCACATATAACACCACTGCTGCACGAGCTGCATTGGGTACCAGTTTGCTTCCAGGTCCAATTCAAGGTGTTGGTTATCACCTTTAAATCCCTTCATGGCATGGCTCCAGGATACCTGAGGGACCACGTCACCACCACTACATCGACCAGTCCCACCCAGTCAGGCAGAGACAGCATGCTATAGACCCTGTCCATGAGGGATTGCCGATTGGCAGAGTCCAGGAGGGGACCTTCTCTGCCATGGCACCCACCCTGGAGAACAGCTTACCCCTGGAGGTAAGACAGGCCCCCACTCTCCCAGCCTTCTGGAAAGGGGTGAAGACATGGTTATGCCATCTTGCTTGGGATGGGAAGGGGGGATAGCCATTCATGGGGGTGGCTGGTACTGTGATCGTGCCAAGTATATGATCCTATTGCCATCTTGAATTTTATATTTTACATCTTTGTATTTTTATATTTTTATTGGTATTTATGGATATTTATATGTGTATCAATTTTATATTGTACTGTTTTTATTGTTATTTTATTATTTGTAAGCCGCCCAGAGTCACTGTATATGAGATGGGTGGCAGAGAAATTTGATAAATAAATAAATAAATAGGTGATGTCAATCATTTATTGAAAAACAGTTCTGCCTGAGTTAATAGTGGTTCTTTAGCCATGCTTGGAAGCCTCAAATACTTTTTGCAGTCACAAAAGGCGTAAAAACTGAAACATCAAATAGTTACATTCTTTCAACATACCAAAAGAGCAACTCTGCTAAAATCATTCTACGGTTAAATGAAAGAACAGATGGTCTCTTTAAATACATTATGCTTCATTATCATATGTATATCATTATTCTATTATCTCAGTGTTTCTGCATTTTTAAACACACACACAGACAAAATCTACATCTGTTTTCATATATAATTTAGGGTTTTTCTGCACTGCATCCTTAAGCTGCTAGATGCCCTTGTATAAACTGGTTAGCTCAAGAAATCCATTTCTAGATTTTAACTCTGTCCTTTATTTTGGCTAAAGTGATGACCTGATGTTCTGTCTGGACTGCATTTACCACAGACCTTGATTGCTGGATTCCCCTTCTATCTTATTCCTAATGGACCAGTTAAAAAGACAAAGAAAATAGCACAGTTGTATTTCCTAGTACTCGGCCCAGAAAGGGAAAGGGCAGATTCTTATCAATTTTACCTAGTTAAAAAAATAGATCCATCCATACTTTCACTCTTCCATTGCTCCATCAGTAAACTTGTAAAGCACATCCCCCTGTTCACTGTTTTATCAGTGAAGTTTTGTTTTGTTTTAAGGATCCCAGTTTTTCACCATTTCACTGGTTTAAAAAAAATGGGCATGGAGGGCAGGGATTAGAAGTGAAAGAAAGAGGCATTCCTGCCACAGCACCCAGTAACCAACTGGAGTGAAGATTTGCCTACAATGAAATGAAGAGATGCAGGGAAATTGGGCAGTACTGCTTGAGCTGACAGAAGTCAGAAAGCACTATATTTGATGCATACCAGAAAAAATTGTGCAGAAGTTGCCCTCCCAGTTGGCTGAGGGTGAGTAGAGGACAATGTTGTGTTCCTGCCCTTGAGAAATTGGCTAGTGTCCCATACTTACACTGAAGGAAGCTGGCACCTAGATCAGCTCTTTGCTTAACATGTACATTTTATGTGCATCTTGTGCCCACCTTTCGCTAATCAATTCAGTTCCCTAAGACACTTTCCTTAATATAAACTGTGTTAACACAGTCATCTGTAATAATAAAGGTTAAAAAGTTTCCTTTTTGGGGGGTGCTGTATTTTTGGACCTGTGAATACAGATGCATTAAGCCCGCTTTGCTCATTTTGATAAAACAACTTGTACATTTATGTAACTAAAAATAATGTTTCAAAAGCTGATGAGAGTATGTAGAATCCCAGATAGATTTTTACATACGTATATACATACAGTACATACACACATACATTTATATAGCCTTCAGGTAAGTGGGGAGATAGGATTTCAATCTTATCAACTAAAATAGGAACACAATTAATTAGGCAGTAGATATTTACTAATTTCATTTTTTAAATTAAATGCTAAAAAAACTGAAGATGGCAAATAATACTTTTAAAAAGGCAATCTCCTTGGTCTTAATGGATTATAAAATAATAATGCTTGCTACAATGGATATATGAATTGTAGGTGGTGGTGTTAGTTAAGGTTGTTCAAGTCCACCCTCAGCTATTCATTCATTTGTTCACTCACTCATTCATTCACTCAGTCACTCACTCACTCATTCATTCATTCATCTATTCATTCATCTATCTTTAGATCTTTAGATGAAAACATCACAATTGTTGTTTTCTTTATGGTTTTATTCTTTCTATTTCTTGTTTATTAAATTATTTTATACTGGTCAAAGACCCAGTATACATCCCAGGAAGTGGGATCCATCCAGTCCAAGATGAGGATTTGCATATAGAAGAAGCCCATATGCCCAGGGTAGTTCACTATATGAAGATAAAGGATTCCCAGTAAGATGATGTTAAAGCTCTTCTCAGTTTGAAACTCTCAGCTATGGAAACTCATTCGGTGACTTTGGCCCATTCATTCTCAGTCTGCCCAACTTACCTCTTAGGACTGCAGCATTCATTCATTCATTCATTCATTCATTCATTCATTCACTGAATGTATATGGCCATCCATAGCAACTCTGGGTGGCTACCAGAACATAAAAGCAACTCAAAAATAACATTAATAATAATAATAATAATAATAATAATAATAAACCCAGCCACAAATCCATAATATGCCTATCCAAATGGTTGCTCCAGACATTACCCAAGCAACAATAAAAGGACTGAATGGGGATAAAATTGAGGGGACATTTGCTGGAGTAGGGTACAAGTATAAAGAAATAAATAAAATCTAGACATATTGCTGCCAAAAAAGTGCCTTCATCTGCAAGTAAATTTGATGTGATTGATTGATCATGAGTATGTGCCATCAATTGGGTGTTCACTGCCAGCAACCACATAGATTTCCTCCATAATGATCTGTCCTGGACTTCCAGGGAAGAAATGGTGAACTGAAGACAGCTCTGCTAAAAGTGGAGCCAATGACCACAGCAAAATGAAAAGCCAGTGAGTAGACCAGGTCTCCGTAATTCCTCTCCAGACAAGGAGAGGATGAGATCACCCACAAGTTCTCCAGACAGTTGCTCCTCATGAGGAGACTGCAAGACAGTGGTCTCCAATGGGTTGAGACCTCTGGGAGACAGGGGAATAGCTGTCTTGCTTAAATCACAGTTGGTGCCTTTAAAAGGACACAGAGTTTGTGTACTTCCTTTTCTAATCACTTTTGGAAATTGCTTGGAATATTTTTTTTTAATAACCAGCAAAAGGGTGTCTGACCCTTTGGGGGGACGCCACTTCCACAACATTTTCTTGGCAGACTATAGTGGGGTGGTTTGCCATTGCCTTCCCCAGCCGTCACCTTCCCCAGCAAGCTGGGTGCTCATTTGACCGACCTCGGAAGGATGGGAGGCTGAGGCGACCTGAGCCGCTACCTGAGAGAGAATCCAGCTTCCGCTGGGATCGAACTCGGGTCGTGGGGAGAGTTTCAGCTGCAGTACTGCCGCCTACCACTCTGCGCCACACGAGGTGATAAGTTACTAAAATTGTTTATACTTGTTCTGATGAAGGGGAAAGTCATTTCTCTATATATCTTTTTTTGTTTTCTTTACTATATTCTTATTTTTTCTTATTTTTCTTTCTTTCTTTCATTTTTCTTCTCTGCACTTTCCATTTTTTCTATTTTTCTTTTTTCTTTCCTTCTAGTTTGTTTTAGTTTTTATTGTTGCAATTGTAACTTTTAATAAAATTACTTTTAAAAAATAAAATAATGATTTGTCCTGATCCTGGTCTTTCAGGTCTCCCAACAGTGTAAATTTAATGTATACTTCATTTATTAAAGAAAAAAAAAGAGTAATTGATTAAAGTACATTTTAACAAGGTTCAGGCCAATTATAGGCTAACTGGCTTTCTAATGTATTATTTCTCTGTAACATTTTCTGAGAGAACCCAGATGGCAGTGAAGAAATACAAATTTGTGTTACACTAGTTCATTTTAGTAAAACTTTTTTTTCTTTGGCAATATGCTAAGCATATCCACATCCATCTTTCCATGCCAAATTGTCCTAGGGCAACTTCAATTTCTGTAACTACGTAAGTTTGTCTTCCGTAAAAAGATTTTGCTGTGTTGTTTTCTTACACAGAAAGTAATTGTCTGAAATGATAAACCCTTGAGGTAAAATGGTGTTTGTTTATTCATTTTTCACTGAGAGAGAGAAGGAAGAAGAAAAAGAAAAATACGGAGTAATAGCTACTGGGAAGTTGCTACTGAAAGCAAAAGGAATTGGAAATTATTAGAAGGATAAAATGATTAGAACTGTTTATGGTACAGTAAAAGTGGTAAGAACAAATGTCAAGTTTAGCTTTTCATACCACATCACATATTTTGGAGGAGTTATATCATCTTCCCTACTTTTATTATTATTTATTCATTCATTCCACTTTTACTCCAGGC
Source organism: Candoia aspera (assembly GCF_035149785.1). Classification (NCBI taxonomy): domain Eukaryota; kingdom Metazoa; phylum Chordata; class Lepidosauria; order Squamata; family Candoiidae; genus Candoia; species Candoia aspera. Next base: position 107,998,886 of record NC_086153.1, on the reverse strand, counting down.
AATCAAGGTGTCCATGCTTGGCCTACCTCTCCTTGCTTTATTGTCTTGCTTTTTATTCATTCAACTGATTTGAAAGCCCTGTGAGATAGCTGTGTTAAGGTTTAATTTCTTGTACTTCTTTGGGTGTTGTGTTGCTTGAGTTTTTGTTTTTTTTAATAATTGTTTATTTTCTTAACTGTGTATCATTGGTCTGTATAAGTGTGGTATGCTATGTTTGTTGGAGATTTTCAATACATATTTTCAAGATTTCCTCCCTCCTCCTCCTCCCTTAACACTTATTGAAGCAATAATGATGCTCAGGAAGATTATGGGACATAGGTTTATAGTTAGAAGCTTGCAAAACAATCCCCCATTCAAGTGGCAAGCAGGGGCCACACAGTCATGTTGTCGATGAAAATTGCTCACCAGCCAATTTAGATAATGTTTTAAGCCACAGGATTTATTGACCACAGCAGTCAGATGTTCCAATCAGATATTATCATAGATCTGCATAGCCAGTGAAGTCACTGGAACATCAAGGGAGAAAGCCAGTCAGTATAGAACTGCCTTCCACATCCAAAAGTAATATAGGACAGGAGCAGGGATTTACGGCAGTAAGCCACCTTAAGCTAAGGAGGACTGCCATTCAAAATGGCAGCAGACCTCTTCAAACTGTAGTAAAAAAAAAAAAAAAAACTACTAGAAAGTACATTATGGATAGCAGGGCCATGGGAGCGGGAAGGAACTGTTGGAGTAATACAGCTGCAATTGTACTAGTAGTGGCAGGGAGGTAGAAGAACAGTCAGTGCAGAAGAAGAAGATAGATGGGAAGCACTTGGGGGCAAAGGCTCATAGGAGATGAGGGAGGCCTTCAAGGCACTTTTCTTCGAGCTTCCTAAAAACTAGCTATTTTTTAACTGAAAGAAGGATTTGACCTGTGTAGACATAAATAATCTTGAGTCCAAGCTGTGTAAAACATTAGAAGTCATAATGAGTAGGCTGGTGTGAAGCATGTTGTTATGGAAGCAATGGAGTTCTCAACAAGACATTTTGTGTCATGCCATCACCTCATCCAGATGTTTGCATGTGTGATAAATGTTCCCAAACCATCTCTGGGATTTAAGAAGCTGACTGAAAGAGTCTGCTGATCATGCACATTCCCTATTTAGAAGCTTCTTCTGGGTTTTGGAACTTTGGGAAGAAATGCGGCCACTAGACTTCACTGCTAGAAGTGGGAGTTCAGGATGCATTGCTTCACAATGAAGCTTTGAAAGGATGCTTTACATGAACTCACATGAAGAGAAGCTTCTGTTCAAAATTTTGCTAATCATATTACAGTAATGAGCACTTTGAACCACACCCATTGGCCTTAAACTTTTAGTTCTTGAACTTGCTCCACTGACCAGCAGGATACTATGAATGGGAATGGGAATCAGATGGAAAGTGAATTCCCCGTAGGAGTATGATTCCTTTGCTCACTTTTTTGCTCACTATGCTAAGATGTAATTGCATTCTGATTAGGATCACATTTCCTATACTTACAATAGAAGAGAGAAAAAAGACCTAGCTGGAAAGACTTTTAATGTTTAGTTTAATGTTTAGTTTAACCCATCAACCAAAGACATACAACACTGTTGATAGCAGTAAGGTCAGGTGTGGAGTCTTCCAGCTATAAGTAAGTTTGTCTCGGTAAGAACAATCAATCTAGCAGAACAATTGATCGCACACACTCACCATGCATAAAACTCTCCTATCACAAATATATTGACTTAAGAAATATGTGCTATTATTAGAGGTGGTCATTTAAACAATTGTAGATTGCTAAAAGAACTTAGAAATGTGACAATACATGAATGTGTTTAATGAATTTGAACAGCTGTAAAAAAATTATGTCTAATTTGGTATCATGTTCCGCCAGAATAATGCCTAATTTTGTCTCTCTATCCACTTGTTCTCCAGAGGTAAGAATCAAATCAGATAAATATAAATGTTGTAATATTATAGTTCCCACATTTTAGTGGAAATGTGACTAGATTTTGTCAACTTCCAATCTGTTGTGCCGGCATCTGATTGCATTTTTATAGGGCCATGAAAGCAAACATGGCGGGATTTACTTTTACTATTTGTTTTGTACATCCAAGTATTTAAACCCAACAGAGGGATCCAGCTCCATGCTGTTTGCATTATCAACATGTGTTGCTAAATAAATGGCCATTGACACAGCCAATAGCTTTCTTTAGTAATGCATACATCTTTGTTTTATGATTGAAAGGCTTAAATCCCTGACATGTGTTAAGCCTGATTTGTCTTCCAGGAATTAATATACCAAGAATAGAGACATTTTTATAGCCATAACAGCTGTTAACTTTTTTTTAATCTATCACACACACACAAGAATGTGAAATGGTTCTATGGCCAATATTTGTTTAAACTTGATAAGGATTCCCTTTGTGCTTTCTAAGTTTCTTCATTTAATTAGTTTTGGGGACTAATTCTCATTCAGAATAAGGGGGATGCAAATGGACACAGTGGCAGCTAATATTTTCCAACAGAGGGGATGCTGGAAGTCCAACCCTCCTTACCAAACCTTTCCTTGTGTTTGTGTGTGTGTGTGTCATGTTCTCATTCTAATGTATGGTTAACATTGTAACGTTTCACATGTCATTCTCTGTTCCGTGTTCCTTCACCCGGGGTTTTTCCATTCTTTCGCCCTCCCTTGTTTTGAGGGCTTGGAATGCATGTTTGGGTTTGCGCTCCTGTTCAAGGTTACTTTCCCAGGCGCGTCTAACGGCTTCCAGCACCTGGGAGGGGGAGCGTCCTGACGGGCGACGGGGCGGGACCTGCTCACAAGCAAGGCTTTTAAGTTTGTATTTGGCGCGCTTTTGCTCATTCTCAGCTTTCTCTGTATTTGCATACTATTCCTTTAATAAATCAGTTATCTTTAAGCCCGAGCTTGTGAGACTGAGTATTTGGGTTTAGGCAATCGTTACATAAAGCTGAGAATCATTCTATCCATTTTCCGCTAGCCCCATCCAATCATTGGATAAGAGGGAACGCTAGCGATGACAGAACCTCAACCTCGCGCAAGTGAGGGAAGCGAAGAAGAGCGGGAGGCGGTCAAAAGCCGGCCAGTGCTAACTTCGAGAGCGCAAAGAGCAGCACGTCGGGAGTTGCGAGATATCCAATTGGACGAGCTGCTGATATCCATGCAGGAGAGTCTCAGGAGTGAACATAGAACTGTCATGGAAAGAGCACAGGGGAGGGGGTCTCCACAATTGACCTGGGAGCACGAAGTCCCCTTGTCACCGAGGGTGGTGGTAACCAACCAACCCTCGGAGGAGCCGGTCACTCCGGCCCGTATGAGGGCATTAGAAGATAAAATGGATTTAATAGTGACGATCCTCAAGGATCTACCCAAAGAGGATCTACCCGGAGAGGCAGAGCCCACCCCGGAGGATTGGGAGGAAGAGCCGTCACAGTACCCCAGGCAGAGTACCATGTTGACCCGGGGGAGAAGCAAGACTCGATCAGCCCGTCAAGGGGGGGAGCGAGAGGCAAGACCTCCTAGGGATCGACCACCCATGGGGGCTCGGCGCACGCTGACATTAGCGGCACCGCCACAGCCAGCTGAGCCGGCAAGGTCCTTCCCACCATTTGGAGTGAAGTTCGATGGGGATCCCACCACGCTCTCCTTCTTTATTACTAATGCCAAGCACTATATAGAAGATTGGGGTCGAAATTTTCGGTCTGAACATGGCAAGGTCAATTTCATTGCCAACAAGCTGAGAGGAAAGGCAGCGGATTGGTATGTGCAACTATGCCAAGCTGAGGCAACTGAGTTAGAGGACTTCGATGACTTTTTGTGGGCACTTAAAGAGCATTTCGAAGACCCCCTAGCTCAAGAAACGGCCAAAAATGACCTGCGGAAACTTTACCAAGGGTCCCTCTCAGTTGCCAAATATGCGTTGGAGTTTAAAGCTTTGGCAGGAAAAGTGGAAGACTGGTCTGAGCCAACAATCATCGAATTGTTCAAGCAGGGGCTTGAACCCGAAATCCTTCGATGGGCTTTGGGCAGAGATGATCCTAAAACGCTATATGGGTGGATTCAGTTGGCGGGAAGCGCAGAAAATGCCCTACGAACCTATGCCCATACCAAAGAGCTTAGACAAACACGTCTCGCTAGAGGAGCGCGCACATCTGGACTTGCCAGCCGCCCCAAACCGAAAACCTGGGAAGAAGAGAGGGAGCAACGGTTCTCCAAGGGTCAGTGCCTCAGATGTGGGAAAGAAGGGCATCGAGCCACTTCGTGCCCAAGACGCCGTCCAGAGGAACGACAGACGAAACCCACGGTAAAGACGCCTGCTCCTGCTCCACCGCGAAAACTGAAGGCAGCCCTCGCGGAACTGGACCCCCCAGACCTTCCCTTCGGTGAAGAGGAGGAAGAGTTGCAATTCGAGCAGCCGGCGGGAAAAGCCTACCACCTGCCCTGAAGGGCGCCCTAGGGCAGGTGGAAGAAACCGGGCGTAACCATGATTCGGTGAGTGGAAACTTCCCCACACTGACTGTTAAAGTTAAACTAAGCTCAAAAACCAAAACGGTGGAAGTGTGGGCCATGCTAGACTCGGGTTGCTCCCGTTCCCTGATGCACCCTGATGTCGTAGCGGCTCTGGAACTGCCCACGTTCCCTTTGCCAAGACCCATGATTTTCACCCAATTGGATGGAACTATGGCGGGAGGGAAAGCAGTCAATCTTTCCACGGGACTGGTCGCCTTGCAGATGGGCTCCCATCAGGAAAAGCTGCCATTTGTGGTAGCTCCAGTGGGGGGTCCTCTGGTAATCTTGGGGATGCCTTGGTTTGTGCAACAAAACCCTTTTATCAACTGGCTGCATAGAACTGTGACGTTTGCAGATGGATTTTACAAAGTACCCGAAAAGGACCTACTGGAGGACATGGAGGGTGGAGGGGTAGCGTATACCACTGTGCAAACGCTTCAACCTCTTGAGGGGCTACCCAATCAGTACCAAGATTTTGCTGAAGTATTTGGGGAAAAGGAAGCGGATCGCTTGCCACCCCACCGCAAAACGGACTGTGCCATTGAGTTTTTACCAAATGTAAAATTGCCTCACCCAAAAATATACCCCATGTCTCCCAAAGAGCTTACCACGCTAAGGGAGTTCATTGACAAAAATCTGGCTAGAGGTTTCATTGAGCCGGCAAATTCCCCGGTAGGAGCGCCTGTCCTATTCAGGCCAAAAAAGGATGGGTCATTAAGGCTTTGTACCGATTTCCGCGGGCTCAATGCGGTCTCAATATTAAATAAATATCCTTTGCCCCTGATCAAAGATATGTTATCACATCTGGCCAGAGGCAAAATTTTTTCAAAACTGGATTTGAGAGAAGCCTACTTTCGCATTCGCATAAGGGAAGGGGATGAGTGGAAGACAGCGTTCAACTGTCCTCTTGGGGCTTTCCAATATAAAGTCTTACCATTCGGTTTATCTGGGGCACCTGGGGTTTTTATGCAACTGATCAATGAGGTCTTGCATGACCACCTATTTAAGGGGGTACTGGTATATTTGGATGATGTATTGATTTATACTGAAACCATGTCAGAACATATCCACCTGGTGCGTCAGGTACTGGCTAAATTGAAAAAAGCACAACTGTACGCAAAACTGTCAAAATGTGCCTTTCATCAGTCGCAAATTGATTACCTAGGGTACCGGATTTCAGCTCAGGGCATTGAAATGGACCCTGCAAAAGTAGAAGCCATCGTGGCATGGGAACCTCCCCGTACCAGGAGACAATTACAGAGTTTCCTTGGATTCTCTAATTTCTATCGGGCATTCGCCCAAAATTTTGCGGAAATCGCCCTCCCCCTTACTGAACTGTTAAAAACTAAAGCACAGGGGGATACGCGACGTTCAAAGAACCCAGGCGCGCTCCTTAAATGGACTCCAGCCTGTCAGCAAGCGTTTGAAGCGCTCAAACAAATCTTTACCACAGAACCGATTTTACAGCATCCAAACCCCTCTAAACCCTTCGTGGTACAAGTCGATGCTTCTGATTTTTCCATAGGAGCAATTCTATTACAATCTGACCAATCTGGCGTTTTAAAACCCTGTGCCTACCTCTCTCGCAAATTCACGGAAACAGAGAGAAGATGGCATGTTTGGGAAAAAGAGGCTTTTGCTGTAAAAACAGCGTTAGAGACATGGCGACACCTATTGGAAGGCACTTCAAACCCTTTTGAAGTCTGGACTGACCATAAAAACCTGGAAGCTTTAAGCACCAGTCGGAAACTCAGTCCCAAACAGCTGCGCTGGGCTGAGTTTTTCAGCCGCTTTGACTTCACCCTTAAATTTATACCAGGCAAGAAAAATTTCTTAGCTGATGCACTCTCGCGCAGACCCCAAGATGCTGGCCCAGGGCCAACGGTCCAAGGCACCGTCTGGACCGACAAACAATTAGGTTTGGCAGCAGTGACTCGCAGCCAGACCCGAGCGCAATCAACTCCGCCTCCAGCCGCTCCGCCTTTCAGCCACCCGCCTCCCTTGTCAATTCCCTCCGATTTGCAACAACAGTTGCTCTCCCACCTTAAAACAGATACTTGGTTACAAGCCAATAGACACATGTTAACTTTCACCGATGATCTTGCCTGGCGCAACGATCGTCTCTATGTACCCGAAGCAATGCGAAAAACCATACTCCAGCGCTGCCACGATGACAAGCTAGCTGGACATTTCGGCTACGTGAAAACTTTGCACCTCGTTCGCCGCCAATTCTGGTGGCCAACTTTACTCAAAGACTTGAAGGAATATGTCACTGCGTGCCCTGTATGTGCGGCGATAAAGCGCAAACCAGGCAAGCCCCAAGGTCTCCTTCAACCCGTGGCCACTCCATCTGTCCCTTGGCAGGATATCTCCATGGATTTTATCGTTGATCTACCCCCTAGTCAACGCAAAACTGTCATTTGGGTCGTCAAAGACTTTTTCTCCAAACAAGCCCACTTTATCCCATGCGCTTCTATCCCCACCGCACAACAGCTGGCACGCCTCTTCCTCATCCACGTGTACCGCCTCCACGGTATCCCCGCCCGTTTGGTGAGTGACAGAGGCACACAATTTACGTCACAATTTTGGCGAGCATTTTTGAAACTTTTGGGTACGAAACAATCGCTTTCTACTGCCTGGCATCCGGAAACGGACGGATCTACAGAGGCGGTTAATTCTACATTGGAACAATACCTCAGAGCTTTTGTTAACTACCAGCAAGACAACTGGGTCGATTTACTCCCATTTGCTGAGGTCGCTTACAACAATTCCATTCATCAAACCACTGGTCAAGTTCCCTTTAAAACAGTTTTTGGACGTGAATTTGTTCCGATTCCCGAACTACCTCATCCTCAACCGCTCCCAGCCACCCTCGCTGGCTGGGCAGACTCTCTCAAAGACTCATGGTCTAATATTCTACTCGCTCTCCACCATGCCCAGGCTACCTATAAACGCCATGCCGATGCAAAGCGTTCCCCAGAACCATCTTTTGCGGTCGGAGATAAAGTCTACTTGTCAACTAAGTTTATCAAGTCCCCACAACCCTCTAAAAAACTTGGTCCTAAATTTGTCGGTCCTTTTCCAATTGTTGCTCAACTCAACCCTGTTACGTTTAAACTTGATTTACCTCACAACCTTAAACGTTTGCATCCTGTTTTCCATTGTAGTTTACTCAAACCCTGCCTGTCGTCGGACCGTTGGCATCCACAACCCACTCCTCCACCTCCCCTCATGATTGACAACCAGCAACACTTCGAGGTGGCATCTATCCTCGATTCCAGACGCCAGCGCTCCACTCTACAATACCTCGTCCGCTGGAAACATTTCCCTCATCCTGAATGGGTTGCTGCTCCAGACGTGCATTCTCCTCGTCTCGTAGCCCAATTTCACTCTGCCTATCCTGACAAACCCGCTCCCTAATTTCTTTTGGGGGGGCAATATGTCATGTTCTCATTCTAATGTATGGTTAACATTGTAACGTTTCACATGTCATTCTCTGTTCCGTGTTCCTTCACCCGGGGTTTTTCCATTCTTTCGCCCTCCCTTGTTTTGAGGGCTTGGAATGCATGTTTGGGTTTGCGCTCCTGTTCAAGGTTACTTTCCCAGGCGCGTCTAACGGCTTCCAGCACCTGGGAGGGGGAGCGTCCTGACGGGCGACGGGGCGGGACCTGCTCACAAGCAAGGCTTTTAAGTTTGTATTTGGCGCGCTTTTGCTCATTCTCAGCTTTCTCTGTATTTGCATACTATTCCTTTAATAAATCAGTTATCTTTAAGCCCGAGCTTGTGAGACTGAGTATTTGGGTTTAGGCAATCATTACAGTGTGTGTGTGTTGATGTTGATCTGAGAAAGGACACCTGATGGGGTATATGATGCCCCTTTTCAAATATATGAATGAATGTTACATAGCTGAAGGTTAAGAACTGGTCTTTCTTGTTCCTCAGTTCAGGAGGTCTTGGTCAGGAGAAAATATTAACCATGTACAATGTACTATAACATTAAAATCATGAATATTGTGAAAAAGGATTTTCCCTTCTTCATCTCATATTAGATCTTGGCATGACTCAGTATAGAATTTTCAGGATGGACAGATTTATTTACATATGAGTTATCATCTATCCCACCTTTAAGTCTGTAGTGCTAAACACACAATCATCAAATGTTCTTTCATTTCTGTAACAATTAAAAATAGTTTAACTTATTATAAATAATAATGCATTAATAATAAATAAAACCCACTGGCTTAATTGATTCTTTGTAAGGAGAAAATTTTAACCAACATTTAAGATTTAAGCAACAGGAAGGAAGATTCTAACTTAATGTTACCCAAAAAAAAAAAAGTTCCTAACAGTAAAAGCAGTTCAACAGTAGAAGTTATTACTCAGATCGTTGGTAGGTTTCCTTTCACTGGATGTCTTCAAGCAACACAGCCATCAATGTGGAATGCTTTAATCTGGTTTCTGCACTGAGGAAGGGGTTGGGACCAGTCCCCTAAATGCCCTGTTCCATCTCTATGATTCTTTGATTCTGAGATTTTATAAGGGAGTCTGACTCTGCCAATCTTCTGTTCTCCATGTATCATCAGGAGGTAGAGATAGAATGATACCCATTAACTTAGATATTAATCTAATCAAAATCCAACAATCATCAAAAATTAGAAAAACAAAGAATATAAAAAGATATAATGAAATATCTAATTCAATAAAATAATCATTGATAAAAATTATAAAAAGACTACAATAATCTCTTGATGGTTTATGCTGGTCTATGACCATAATAAATATTGATTTGGATTGATCTCATGTTGGTAAAAGGCAATCTTGTCAGGTGAAAGCCTAAATAATAATAGTATCATTTAAAAAATTCAGATTGAGTAAATGCTAAAAGGCATATAGGGGACTAGATGAAGAAAAGGTCTTCACTTGGCCATCTCTAAGAGCAGTTTTTCACAATTTGGGTGCCACAAAAGAAAAGGACCTCTCTCTCATTACCATACTCGATACTATGAGGGAGAATTTAAACAGCCTTAAGTCAATGTTCTTAAAATTTCAGATACATTGATCTATGTATGGAGATCCTCAGCCCTGCAGAGTTCTATTGATCAGGAGCCAACACTGGCTGAGAAAGAGCTGGTGTACTATCTTCATCTGGTCCTATTTTCAAAAATTACCCCTTTTTACCTAGTATTTGAAAAATAGGGCTATGCAAGGCTTTGAAGACATGCTTTGCTTCATTGAGGGTACGAGCAAAGCATTCTTTCAAAGCTACTTTGTGAAGCAGTTTGGTTCCCTTACTTCTAAAAGTGAAATAAAATGACAATGTTGCTTTTCTCTCTCCTGCTTCCTCACTGTTCCACAACAGTCTCTGCCGGCTTTTGCAAATGTCAGAAGATTGCTAAGAGGCAGCTGCGAGGCAATGCTGTCCACCACAATTTTCTCTTAGAATCGCTTGTCTCTTACGAAGGTCATAAGAGGTTGCTGCACATATACTTCATCTGCAGAGAAGCCTCTTCCACTTTCTCCAAGTAATGGAGAAGGTAAGAGACTTCCCCTTAAATTAAACAGAGTGTGTTGCAATGATTGGTGGTTGGAAAAGTTTGAAACCATGACCCTCTTTTTGTTATTCTTGACAGCAAGGACTGAAACACTCCAAACAATCAAGGAGCCTGATGAAGCAGAATCCCAGTTTTGCTCCTGACCTGACTGGGAAATCTCAGGGAAAGAAAGGAAGGAGCGGGCACATCCCGAGACATTTGTAATCACAGCCCGAGAAAGGCTATAACCTCAAAAATTCAGAGGCAGAATCGTCAAAATGCCACAAGACGTCTCCCGAGGCATGAATTTTCAAGGAATTTTCAATTTGTACACCCTTTCATTACCTAATTAATATTCTTTCCCAGCCCCTTATATCTCCTCAGAATTTTCCCCCCACTTGTTTTCTTTCAAACACACTATAATTGAAGATGAGTTAATAATGTAGAGTGGAAAAAAATAGAAATTATTTCCCCTATGTATACAGTAGCTCTTAATCTACAATAATTTGAAATTTGTCAGCTTTGATTCCAAAGGAAATGTTAAACTTCCTGAAATATAACATAACTATCATCATCACTGAAATGCAAAAAACTACAGTACCAACCAGAAAAAGAAAAAGAAAAAATGTGGTTATACAGTGAAGGGAAAAAATTCCTAGATGTATTACAGTGATTAAAATAAATTAAAAATGACCCAAAAAAAGTGGGGGGGGAGGCTCATTAACACAAAAGAGACAGAAGGAGAATAGATCCAGGTAATATAATATCCATAGGTATTGATTAAAATTAACCTTATTATTTAGTCTAGACCATATAGAATCATCTATAAGGTTTTCTCATTTTTAAAACACAGAGATTTTTCAAAAATAAATAACAGACTCATATCTTGAATACATTCCTTACAATCAGGAGAATAAATTGCTTTCCATTTATCTAAAATTATCCTCTTTGCCATGCCCCAGGCTAAATACCAACAAAGTTCTTCATGGGTGACAAATTCTATGTTTTAGAAATATAGTTCAATACCACATTAAGGTCTTTAACTAATATTTTTTCTAGAATTGTATTGAATATATAGAAGTTCCTCAGTGGTGACAAATTTTGTGTTTTAGGAATATAGTTCAATATCACATTAAGGTCCTAAACTAGCTGGAAAAGGCCAGATAATATGAGTTTTAAAAGCTTTTGAATTTCTTACAGCACTACCACAAAACATATAATGTCCAACCATTTTTAAACATTTGAACATGGTTTAAGGGGTACCAAAATACAGAGTAATGTTTTCTGATGAATTAATGTAATTTTTAAATTTTAAATCATAAGTATATTTTAGATTTCTTAACACCTTGGCCTAATAATTCTCCAAAATTTGATAGTCCAGTTCCTCTATATATAACTACAGATATATTCCCATCTAACTAACAACAAGCTTTCATTTTACTTGTTAATTCTTTATAAAATTGGAGTATTTGTTTCTATTCAAGCACTGTATCTCTTACAGAACCTAAATGTGCAGGTATGTTGGATGCTGCTAAAGCATCCAGGGCCATGATGTTTGATTGCAACATGTTTCAGAAGTTTATATTGCCAAGTAAATGTCATAGGTAAGTCATATTTAAAATACAATCTCTCAAAGTCTTTAAAACAACCATTAGAAAGTAACTGAGGCTTGTTTGGCCTAAGTGTTCCAATAAACTATCTTCCCTGCTATTTTCAAATTTACATTAATCTCAATGAATATTCATTTTAATAACATTAATCTTACCCCACATGCTTAATGGAAGTTTTAATAATTGTGTTATGCCTACCGAAATTATATCTGCACATTTACACATATTTAATTCAACATACTATGATACAGTGTGATATATTGAAATGTTCATGACATTTGGATGCAGCACAGGTCCATCAGAGTTCAAAAAATATTTCAAAAGGTAAGAGACAGACTGGTTAACATGCTGAACCTTTAATGCAAGATGAAATATTTGGGAGAAATGTAACAGGCAATTTTTCTTCCTTTGGCTCTGACGTGCCTATTATTTTTGAAAGTTCACAAGTATGATATCCATGTAGGGGTGCAGAACTCCAGAATTATGACTTTTATTAAGTAGTGAGGTTAAAGAAGTAAACAAACTTAACACAGATTTATATGTGCCTGAACTGGTGAGATCTGCCAACCAGGGAATGTAATCTGTTAGTGGCCATCATTCTCCATTCATGGACTTGTTTGGATAAGTGATTTTTAAAGGAAAATATTCAGCATTCCCCAAAAGAACATAAGCTTGGAAAAGTGGGCTACATTAAAAAAAAAAAAGGGGGGGGAGCTTATTAGTAAAGTCACATGGAATTCCATTTGTTAGCGAAGGCTTTTTAACTACTTTAAGTAGTTGGGGAAATTGCAAAAGGTGATTAATAGAAATTGACAGAATGCTCCACTCTAGGGCTATATGAGGTGGCCATACTTTGCCTGAGTGGAGTGCTTATTGGTTAAGAGGACTTGCACCCCTCAGACTCAATGAACCAGAGGAGGTCACCAGAGTGAGAGGAAGTGAAGCAGTTCTACTGTTTTGCTTTATTTTTAGAATGGGAGGTGTTGCAAACAGCTTTGGAAGAGTGCTTCACATAATCATTTATCAAAACAAAGCACTGCTTCAGAGCTTTTTACAGACCTGGTGCATACATCCCTAACATTCTGCACAAATCTAAGTAGCAGAAGTAGTAGCAAGCAGCATGCATTGTTCTTAATGTTACCTCAATATTTTGTTTAAATTATTTCTCAGACTGGAACATTATGCCCAAGCTTCTGGATAACAGGAATACAACAGAACTTTCAGATGTATAATAATACTTAAAATGTAATGCCATCCAGATTTGTAGTCTCAAAGCTACAGGCAAAAAAGACAGGGCTGGTCTCCACTGAAATAATGTAAAGTTTTCTGGATGTCTTTCACTGTTTAATTGCCTTTAGAATGGGCATTCCTTCTTCAATTTATCTAAAAATGGCAGATGTAGCATTGTCAGGGAATAGCCTAATTACTTCAAATTTAATTGCATCTGGATTTAATATCTCAAGGATGTAGATGGAAGAATACCTTGTGGCCTCCCATTGAAAATAATGATATCTGGAAAAGCACTAGAAATCCAAACAAAAGAAAACAAAATTAAAACAAATGAACCAATTCTGAATCTGCTAAAAGCAAATGAAGGTTTTCTGAAAGTAAAACAAAGAACATAATTTTTAACAGAGAAAAAAAGGAAAAAAACTGATTTTATTCAGTGTACAGTTATAATAGGCACTAATTTAGGACTTTACTGGAATTTCATGGAGGCAGAGAAAAAATAATAGTATGAATCAAACTGTCTCTCAAAATATCATTTTCTTTCCAATATCGGTTTGCATTCTAATGCACATTTCTCTTTCCAGAAGATAAAAAAAAGCCTTCCAAATATCAGTTAATGCCTCTCTGTATTTAAACATCTCCCCCTAAGCCAGAATTCCAAACAAATGCTTAGGACATATGCTTCACATTCGTACTGAAATAATAATAATAAATGAAATGAAATGAAATGAAATGGCAAAAAGAATGCAGCTTGGATAAAGGAGGTAGATAAGAATAGAAAAGAAGCTGAAATGAAATAACCTGTAATAACAGCAGAAATGGTGGAGAAAAGGGTAAGGAAGATCAAGAATTGGTGAGCACCAGATGAAGATGAACTGCATGGTTTTTGGTTGAAACATCTGACTGGTCTGCACCCACTCATTACCAAGCAGTTTAACAACATACTGCAAGGAGGTGAAATTGAAGATTGCAAAACCTACCTGATAATAAAGATCCAAAAAAAGGCAGCACCAGGCAACTACAGGCCAATTACCTGCTTACCAACAACTTTCAAATTTGCTAACTGGTGTTGTAGCTGATGCAGTCCAACAGCATGTACTTGAAAACAAGTTCTTTCCACTTGAACAGAAAGGAAACTGCCCAAACAGCAGAGGAACAAAGGATCAGCTCCAATTTGACAAGATGGTTTTGGAAAACTGCAAGAGAAGGAAGACCAACTTGAATGTAGCTTGGATTGATTACAAGAAAGCATTTGACTCCCTGCCACATCATTGGATAATCAAGTGTCTAGAAATAACAGGAGTCAGTAGAAACTTCAGAAGCTTTGTGCAAAGATCAATGGCACAATGGAAGACACAGTTGCTCGTCAATAGTGACAGACTGGGAAAGGGTAATATCAGGAAAGGAATCTTTCAAGGAGACTCACTATCACCACTATTGTTTGTAATTGCACTGATTCCTCTGACAACAATATTGAACAAGTCAGGCCATGGCTATCAAACATCAAAAACATCTGCCAGTCTATCCCACCTTCTTTACATGGACAATCTGAAGCTGTGTGGAAAGACACTGTCTGAAATAGAATCGTTGCGAAACACTGTCCATATATAAGCCAGGTTTTGCAATGGAGTTTGGACTGGACAAATGTGCCTTACCATCAACAGGGGAAAAATAGTGAAAACTGAAGGAATCAAGATGCCCTATGGAAATAACATCAAGAGTCTGGGTGAAGAAGATCACTACAAATACCTGGGCATCCTTTAAGCTGACAACATCAAGCACACTGAAGTCAAGAAGAAGGTTTGTAGTGAATACATCATGAGAGTGAAGAAGATCTTAAAGTCCAAAGTCAGTGGAGGAAATACCATAAAGTCAATTAACACCTGGACAATTCCAGTCATTAGATATACAGCTGCAATAGTGGCCTGGATTCAAGCAGAACTATAAGCCCTGAATAGGAAGACCAGAAAAATAATGACAATGAATCATGTGCTTCATCCACACAGCAATGTTGACAGACTCTACTTACCAAGGAGCATAGGTGGGCATGGAATGCTGCAAGTGCACCAGACAGTTGAAGAATAAAAAAGGGCATTGGAAGAATATCTGAAGGAGAGTGAAGAAGATGCATTGAAGCTAGTGCACCATGAAGGCTTACTGAATACTGAAGAGACCAAACTGGCCCACAAGAAAGACCAAATGAAGATTAAAAAAGAGAAATGGCAAGGCAAAGTATTACATGGTCTGTGCACCAAACAGCTAGCAGACAAAGCAGATAACAACAAGACCTGGCAATAGCTAAGAGCAGGTAAGTTGAAGAGACAGAGGGGCTAATTTTGGCTGCACAAGACCAAGCCTTAAGAGCAAAAGCATACAAAGCCAGAATTGAGAAGACAGCAACAGACAGCAAATGCTGCCTCTGCAAAGAAGCTGAAGAAACAGTGGACCACCTAGTTAGCTGCTGCAAGAAGATCACACAGACTGAGTACAGACAATGGCAGGACAAAGTAACAACAATGGTGCATTGACATATCTGCAAGAAATACCATTTGCCTGCAAGCAAGAACTGGTAGGACCACAAAATAGACAAAGTAATAGAAAATAAAGAAATTAAAGTGCTCTGGGACTTTAGAATTCAAACAGACAAGCATCTGCCACACAACACCCCAGACTATACAATTGTTGATAAGAAAGACAAAAAAGTCTGGATAGTGGATATTGCAATACCTGGAGACTGCTGAATGGGTGCCATTCCAAAAAAATCTTGGACGACACTTAGAAAATCTGCACATTGACAAATCTGTCAATAACAAAAGGCCACACTGCTTGGATCTACACATATAGTATGCCAATACATTATGACATCCTAGGTTCTTGGGAAGAACTCAGTGTGAATGAAGGCCAACACCAGCTAAAGAACTGGCAGCTGTGATTTCACATTGTTGTATAACAAATAATAATAATAATAATATGCACATTTTAGTTGGGGGAGAATTCTTTATCAGAAACCTTATTATGGTTCTCAGAATTCCCAAGAAAAAGTAGCTGCTGATATATTTGAAACTGTAGGATTAATGTGCTGTTAGGCTAGTTAGTTATTTCTTAACAATATTCATATACTAATCTGCTCCCATCACAAAGGATTGTGGGCAGCATACAAGTACTTTTTTTTTAAGGATAAAATCAAGACTCCAGATCTTCAGATTAATACCCATTATAGGTGCCATCCCTCAATCAACTTGGGTTGAAGGCTCACTCAAACAGAACAGCTTATAGTTGCTTTCACAAGGCTAAGGGGGCAGGGACTATGCATCTGACCTGAGGGGAGGAAGAGGGTTCTAAAACTAAGGTCTATCACTGAGAAGGCCTTGTGCAGAGAATTTTGTATTCAGTTGTGTAGTATAGTAGCACTGTATCCTACAACTGAGCCCCCCAGTGTGCAGCCCTCCAGATGTATAGGTTTAGAACTTCTCTGAAAAATCACCTCTTCACCTTGGCAAAGGCAAGTGTGTTACCTCTGCAGCAGGAAGCTCTTTGATGAGACAAATTCTACCTGCCTGTCACTGGTCTAGGAGAAAGCACCTTCTCATCTTGCATTTCTCCCTTGCTATATTTCCCACAATTCTGGAAAATCTGAATAGTCCTAAGCATCCAAAGGGAGACTGAAGGGGGAAAATTGGCATCATGTGTATTATGATGTCATTACACTCATTGGATATGACAATTGTGTTATTATTTGGTGATAGAAGCCATTTTCCCCCCCAAACAATGCCTCTGGAATGGTACTATATAATGAAATCATGTTCTTCAAATATGGATATAAATGGCCCTCATGCTCTCTGGCTCCTGGTGTTGGGAGCTTATAACACTGCTTTTCAGACCCTGCACTGGTTGCCAGTTGTTTTCCAGGTACAATTTCAGGTGCTGTTTTTGACTTATAAAGGCCTTCATGGCTTGACACCTGCAGAACCATCTACTCCAACCATTACCAGCCTGACCAGTTAGAACAGGGAGAAACTAGGGAGAAATCCCACATTTTCAGGATTTCAGGAGGTTCAAGGGCTGAAGTGAAAAGGGGCTGCTTTTCAATGGCACAGAGCAAATAAAAACATCCCAGCTAGCCTCCTCCTTGCTGACATTTTGGAAACTGTTGCACATGGAGGTCCCTTTTTATCATTGAATTTTGATTCTTAGATGCTTAACAAAAGCAGCAACAAAATTATATTTACCACTTATCTCTTTCTAAATTATGCTGATAAAAAACAAAACAAAACAAAAAGTTTGGGTAGGATTATAAACTGCATTAAGTTTTTATACTCAACAAATTCCTGAATCAATCAATCAATGTACTATTTGGTGGATCTCTGATAAGAACAAAGCTGATCAGAGAAATCTTCTGTGACACACCTTCTGTTATAAACAGGGACCATCCATAATGAAGAGTGGTAAAGAGAAGTAAAGACCCATGTAAAAACTTTTAAAATACCACTATGAAATTTATTTTACTAAATAGAACTAGCAAACAACAACAGTTAATTTAGTCTATGAGTAAAGAAAAGGCTACAAGTCGCATCTGCAGAATAAATGCTACTCAAATTAGTGAGGGTAGATTTGATTCTCAGAGAGAGAGAGAGAGAGAGAGAGAGATTTGTCATGCACAGACTGAAACCAATTTCTTTTGTTATGGCTGATTCATCATTTGCTAAGCCAATGACATCTATTGCTCATCAGTATCAAGAGCTCTCAAATACTGCAGAAGCCTCACTAGAGAATATGGGGACAGATTATGAATTTTCTAATACAAAGGAAACTTTAAAATGGCAGGAAGGAAGGAAGGAAGGAAGGAAGGAAGGAAGGAAGGATTTTTAATATACACGTCAAATTGAGATTTCAGTTTGCTGCCACAATTTTATGAGAAGAAAAGCATTAGATTAGAGACTTCACCTTACCTTTCTCATTTTCCTGTTCTTAAATATGAGCAAATAAAAATAGGTCAGGATCACAACAAGACTGAAAGTCAAGCTTCCCAGAGTTTGCCAAGCTCTAATGATGACTAATTTGGGTAGTTATTTCACTTGTGCTCAAAGCAGCCATGTTTTATCAGGAAAGGGTCAACCTGAAATGGCAATTTTCACTTTCATCTGTCAATGTCATGTATTCTAACCAGAGCTGAATGACATTTAAGCTTGGCTCATTCACCTGTGAAGTGAAATGTTTCTGTGTCTGCTGTTTAAAACAAGGGAGACTTAAAGGAAAATCCAATTCCATATAACAGGGCTTTAAAAAATAACAACAATCAAGCATCTCATTTTCCAATAAAATCCCCATCTTTATGAAGACTTTTGCCACTTAAAGATGTTCATTTAGTGTTGTCTTCTCATAAAACGCAGACCAATAGCACACACAACCTTCATTTTTTTTTAAAGGCCTATTGTCAGACTAGCCTGGATGCCCTCTAATAGTTATAGGAGAGCTTTATCACACATGTGTTTATTGCTTACAGGATCATATATGCATGCTTATCACTTGACTGGCTAGCAGCTGGATCCAGTTGACACAGAAGTAAGGTTGCCAAGCTGATACATGTGTCATGCTTTTCTACATGCAACATGGCATATGAAACTGGTACTCCAGGAAAAAGCATTGTTGTCATGTTCACCGTTTCAATGTGCTTGGTACATCGTAACGTTTTGCATGTCATTTGCTTGATACGTGTTTGATCTCGGGAGGGAGGAGGATTCCTCATCAGGGAGTTGTTATCTCTTGGCCGCTGGGTTGGAATGTGTTTGGGTTATCTCATGTGTTCAAGGTTGCTTTCCCAGGATGTGTGGAAAATGGTTACCAGCACCTGGGAGGGGGGTGGTTGCTATGGTTGGTAGGGGGGAGGGATTACGTTTGGAATCGAGGGTTTTTAGTTTGTATTTGGTGCGCTTTTAGTCATTCTCAGCTTTCTCTGTATCTGCCATAATTTCTCTAATAAATCAGATTTCATTTAAGTAACCCCTTGTGAGTCTGAGTGTTTGGGAAAGGCAATCATTACATAAAGCTGAGAAACTAAAACTTCAAATCCCGCTGGCCCCTATCCAGGAAAAGACAGGTTCTTCCGATCCTGTGAGGGAGAGTGCTGGCGATGACCGATCCAGATGTGCTACTCGTGGAGAGTGAGGGGTCGAGTGAGGGAGAGCCCAACTCTACAGTGATGCACCCTGACAGACCCCCTCTGGGAGAACTCTCAGCGATTCAGGAGGAGGCGAGTTCGGGGTTGGAAGGCGAAGCTACGAGCATGAAGACCGCGCCAGAGACCATGGTCACGACCCCGGGCGAACTGGTCACCTGGGACGACAGTCGGGGGGACTTCTCGGAGGTGAGGGGCTTGTCCTGGAGGCAGAGATACCCGCTGTCCCCAATGGTGGTACAGGTGCCACCGAGGGGGGACTCCCCCACTCCAGTTCGAATTCGGGTGCTAGAGTCTCTGGAGCTCATTCTGCAGAAAATGAGCATGGACCTGAGTTCGCTGAAAGAGGTGTGGGAGGGGTCAAGCCAGCAGCATTCGACCCCTTCCTCCCAGGCACAGTCCCCGGAACGGAGAAGGGGAGCTCGCCCAAGAGAGGGGGACCGGGCTCCCAGGGTGGAACTAGTGTCGCCACCCGTCCCTGAGCGGAGGCGGGCAGGAGCTGTCAGAGCAGCTGAACCACCAGTGGGGGGGCACAGCCCGCCGGGCAGAGGATTGAGGGACTTCTCTGTCAAGTTCGACGGAGAGCCGACAAAACTCTCGTTCTTCCTGACGAATGCCAAGGCGTACATGGAAGAGTGGGGGTCACTTTTTCGATCGGAAAAAGCGAAAATCATCACCATTGCCACCAAGCTTAAGAGGAGGGCAGTGGACTGGTATGTAAAGATGTGCCAGTCGGAAGCCCCTGAACTGGAGAAATTTGACGAATTCCTCTGGGCCCTACAGCATCATTTCGAAGATCCACTAGCAAAGGAGCAGGCGAAACATGCCTTGAAAGAACTCAAGCAGAGATCGAGAACTGTGGCTGACTACACGCTGGAGTTTAAAGCGCTAGTGGGGAAGGTGGAAGATTGGTTGCAGGCAACTGTCATAGAGTTGTTCAAGGATGGTTTAAACACCGAAGTGCTGCACTGGTCGCTGGGGCGAGATGACCCTGACAGCTTGTATGGGTGGATCCAGCTCGCTGGAAAGGCTGAGCATGCCCATGAGGTGTTTGCGCAGAGACGAGCGATGAAGTCGAGGCAGGATGGAAAACCCACCCGCCCTTCGGGCTCCTTTGGAAGATCTGGACAACGTTCATGGGAAGAGGAGAAGGAGCGCCGTTATGCGAAGGGGCAGTGCCTGCGCTGCGGCAAGGAGGGGCACCACGCGGCGGCATGCCCGAGGGCAAAGGGCGAGGACCGGCAGGGAAAGTTGACTGCAAAGTCCCCCTCCCTACCGAGGAAAATGAAAGCAGCAGTGGCTGACAGCGAGTTGGAAAGCGTGCCGTTCTACGGGGACGAGGGTGAACCGGAATTGCTGCAGCCGGCCACCTGCTCTAAAGGGCGCCGCAGGGCAGGTGGTAGAGGAGGGGCGCAAGCCTGTGTCAGTGAGTGGCAACTATCGCATTCTCACTGTGAAAGTAAAGTTGGGATCCCGCTCGAAGACAACAGAAGTGTGGGCGATGATTGATTCTGGGTGCTCATGGTGCTTAATGCATCCCGACATGGTAGCTGCCTTGGAGTTGCCCACCTTTCCGTTGCAACGACCCATAGCTTTCACCCAATTGGACAGATCCATGGCAGGGGGCAAACTGGTCACGCATTTCACTGGTTTGGTAGCCTTGCAAATGGGTAGCCACCGGGAAGGGTTGTCATTTGTAGTGGCTCCGGTGGGGGGTCTTTTGGTAGTGTTGGGTCTCCCATGGTTGGTCCAACAAAATCCTCAGATAAATTGGGTCTATCGAACTGTAACCTTTAGGGACGGATTTTATCAAGCACCAGAGGGAAACGAAGCCCCAGAGGAGGTGGTGGGGGTAGCGGCAGCTGCGACTCCACAGTACCCAACCCCTCCTCTTGAGGGTCTACCGGAGGAATACTAGGCATTTGCTGATGTGTTTGGGGAGAAAGAAGCGGATCAACTGCCCCCCCCATCGGAAAACTGACTGTGCCATTGAGCTGGTGCCTAACACCCAATTGCCTAAGCCAAAGATTTACTCAATGACTCAGAAGGAACTAACTTTGTTACGGGAGTTTGTGGACAAAAACTTGGCAAGAGGGTTCATTGAACCAGCTAGCTCGCCAGTGGGGGCACCGGTTCTCTTCCGCCCGAAGAAAGATGGGACATTAAGACTCTGTAACGATTTCCGTGGGCTCAATGCAGTCTCAATATCAAATAAATATCCCCTGCCTTTGATAAAAGATATGTTATCACATCTGGCTAAGGGGAAAATCTTCTCGAAACTGGATTTAAGGGAAGCCTATTACCGTGTGAGGATCCGGGAGGGGGATGAATGGAAAGCGGCATTCAATTGCCCGTTGGGAGCTTTTCAATATAAGGTTTTACCATTTGGTTTGGCTGGGGCTCCTGGGGTGTTTATGCAATTGATCAATGAAGTACTACATGAACATCTGTTTAAAGGGGTATTGGTCTATTTGGATGATGTATTGATTTATACTGAAACTCTGGAAGAACATGTACAGTTGGTTAAGCAGGTGCTTCGCAAGCTAAGGAAAGCTGAGTTGTATGCCAAACTGTCCAAATGTGCATTCCATCAAACACAAATTGATTATCTGGGGTACAGGATCTCAGATAAAGGCATAGAGATGGATCCTGCTAAAATCCAGGCCATCTTAGAATGGGAGAGACCCCGCACCCTCAGGCAACTTCAAAGTTTCCTGGGGTTCAGCAATTACTACAGGTTGTTCATAAAGGTGTTCGCGGAAATAACTTTGCCCCTGACAGATTTGCTTCGGACGAAGGGGGTGGGATAAACCCGCCAGGTAAAAAACCCAGGCGCGCTGCTTAGATGGACTCCGGCTTGTCAGGCGGTGTTCAATAAGCTGAAGGAGTCTTTTACACAGGAGCCTATCTTACAACATCCTGACCGCTCCAAGCCTTTTGTTGTTCAGGTGGATGCCTCTGATTATTCTATTGGAGCCCTGTTGTTGCAAGCAGATGGGGCAGGTTGCTTAAAACCATGTGCCTACCTGTCCCGTAAATTCTCTGAGACGGAGAGACGTTGGCATGTGTGGGAAAAGGAGGCTTTTGCAGTCAAAGCAGCTTTGGACTCTTGGTGCCACTTGCTGGAAGGGGCTAATCATCCATTCGAGGTGTGGACTGACCATAAGAACTTGGAAGCCCTTAGTACCCCTCGCAAGCTGAGCCCTAAACAAGTTCGCTGGGCTCAGTTCTTTAACCGGTTCAACTTCAAACTGAAGTTTATCCCAGGGAAAAAGAACTTTTTAGCAGACGCGCTGTCCAGGCAACCCCAGGACTCCAGCTCAGCGCCAGAGGTGGTCAGCACGCTGTGGACACAGCCACAACTGGGAATGCCGGCTGTGACCCGCAGCCAAGCCCGTGCACAGCAGCCTGCTGGCAGTGATTCCGCTCCACAAGGCACCTTGTCCATTTCATCTCAATTGCAACAAAAGTTTCTAAAGGAGCAAAAAACTGACACTTGGTTGCTAGCCAATAGAGACAATGTTACTTTTGACTGGGGATTCGCTTGGAAATCCAACCGTCTCTATGTCCCTGACAGCTTGCGAAAGGAGGTTTTACTCCGTTCGCACGATGATAAGGTTGCTGGGCATTTTGGCTTTGTAAAAACTTTGCACCTGGTTCGCAGACAGTTTTGGTGGCCCACATTGCGCAAAGATGTGAAGGATTATGTGGCATCATGTTCTGTGTGTGCTATGTCTAAACGTAAGGTGGGAAAGCCTCAAGGCTTGTTACAACCAGTGGCCAGTCCTGCTTGCCCCTGGGAGGAGGTTTCCATGGATTTCATAGTGGAGTTGCCCCCCAGCCAACGAAAAACTGTTACTTGGGTAGTGAAAGACTATTTCTCCAAGCAAGCTCATTTTATCCCATGCGTCTCCATTCCTTCAGCACGACAATTGGCCCGCCTATTCCTTGTACATGTGTACAGGTTACATGGATGTCCCTCCTGCTTAATTTCTGACAGAGGCACACAATTCACCTCTCAATTTTGGCGGGCATTTTTAAAACTTTTGGGCACTAAACAGGCATTGTCCACGGCGTGGCATCCTGAGACTGACGGGGCCACGGAGGCGCTAAATTCAACACTGGAACAATATTTGCGTGCTTTCGTGAATTATCAACAAGACGACTGGGTTGACCTCCTTCCCTTTGCTGAGGTTGCCTACAACAACGCCGTTCATCAAAGCACTGGTCAAACCCCTTTCCGCACCGTTCACGGCAGGGATTTCGTCCCAATCCCTGACTTGCCGCAGCCCTCTATCCCGCCTGCTTCACCGTCCGAATGGGCAACACAGCTGGCGGACTCTTGGCCGGTCATCCAGCAGGCACTAGCAGACGCACAGTCTGCTTACAAACAGCACGCTGATAAAAAGTGTGCCCCTCACCCTTCGTTTCAAGTGGGTGACATGGTGTACCTGTCTACCAAATTCATTAAGTCCTCTCAACCATCGAAGAAATTGGCTCCTAAATTTGTGGGTCCATTTCCTATTGTGGCACAAATTAACCCAGTGACTTTTAAACTTGATTTGCCGCATAATCTCAAATGTTTACACCCTGTCTTTCATTGCAGTTTGTTCAAACCCCTTACTCGCTCTGACCGCTGGCATGATCAACCTCTGCCGCCTCCTCCCATCATGATTGACGGGCAACAACACTTTGAAGTAAAAGAAATTCTTGACTCTCACCGGCTTCGCAACACACTGTAGTACCTAGTTCGCTGGAAGCACTTCCCCCACCCTGAGTGGGTGGCCGCTCACGATGTGGCTTCCCCTATTCTTGTTCGTCGTTTCCATAATGCTTACCCCTCCAAACCGGGTCCATAAATTTATTTTTTTGGGGGGGGCAGTATGTCATGTTCACTGTTTCAATGTGCTTGGTACATCGTAACATTTTGCATGTCATTTGCTTGATACGTGTTTGATCTCGGGAGGGAGGAGGATTCCTCGTCAGGGAGTTGTTATCTCTTGGCCGCTGGGTTGGAATGTGTTTGGGTTATCTCATGTGTTCAAGGTTGCTTTCCCAGGATGTGTGGAAAATGGTTACCAGCACCTGGGAGGGGGGTGGTTGCTATGGTTGGTAGGGGGGAGGGATTACGTTTGGAGCCGAGGGTTTTTAGTTTGTATTTGGCACGCTTTTAGTCATTCTCAGCTTTCTCTGTAACTGTCATAATTTCCCTAATAAATCAGATTTCATTTAAGTAACCTCTTGTGAGTCTGAGTGTTTGGGATAGGCAACCATTACAATTGTTCACATATGTGGACGATCTCTGGTGGGGCCCTGTGAGGCAATTTTGAGTGAGAAGGATATGACTCAATGAAGGGAGAAGGTCTACTAGTGTATGACCAGAAAATATACATCCAAGGTATTGTAGCATAGTATAGTGTTTAAATTGTTGAACGGGAAACAGGAAATCAAATTCATAAACCACAGTTGCTGATTTGGGATGCAACTCTCTAAGGCCAAATCACCTCACAGAGCTGTTATAGAACTGCTACAGAGATAACATGAAAAAAGGAAAGGCAGGGTATATGCAATCTATAATAAAGTATTAAGCTTTAGTAACTTGCCATATGTATCATGCATGATTTCTCCAGTTTGTGGGGGAGCATACGGGCAGTTAGGTTTTGGATTAAAGGCTTGGTGAAAAGAACTATTTAAAATCTTCTCCTAAAACCATTTATATTACGCAGTTTGTTTTTTCTTCCCTCTGGAAAAACACTTTTGCTAAGGATCAGGGCAATATGTGAAACCACCCCCTCAGCTAAGATACTAAAACTACATTTTTTTGTTCAAATACAACAAGCAGGTAATTATGTTTCCTGACTGAATAGAGAAAACAGAACTGGCAAACTTTTTTTTCTATTGGTTTCCTCATCATTTTTCACTCAGAAGCATTGAGAAATGTTCTTCTCTCTTATTGTGTTGACTGTCATTACTCACAAATGTATCAAGACATTTCAGAAGCCAGTTCTGAAAAAGAAGAGGGAAAGCCAAAACAATATCTTGATAGAATGACAAATATTAATCAAGAAGAAGACCCTCTATTTTTTTTTAATAGTTTGGGTGTAATTTTAAAACCAAACCTAGAATAACTTTAAATGGAATCAGTTGCTTTTGGTAGGAACTTTCCAATCTAGAAAAAGTACTATTTGACATGTTACATATACCATTTCAACAACCCAATTTCCACATTGTCATTTAATTTCTTATTCAGATGAACTCTATAGCAATTCATAAAGCAATTATGCTTGCACAAAATGCTGTCAAATATATGAAAGATTCCACTTACTCAAATTTTAAATCAATATACCACTGAGATACAATACTCAAGTAATGGCCAAGTAGAAGCAAAATATACCGAATAGTTATTTTAAATGGTGGGGGGGGAACTGAAATATCATATTAAAGTATTAATAGTCCGCAAAGGTAAAACCTTTACCTAGTTATGAACATTTCATAGGCTATTAAAGGAATTTAGACCAAAACAAATACAAATGACAGGTAGCACAATACACTGTAAGAGTGATCGAAAATTGGACCTGTCTTTTCAGTGAGGAGAATCTAACTGACTATTAATTCTGCCTTTAGGTTTTATAAGTGGACATTAACCAAAATCTCAGCTATTCATAATTTCAGCTGAATGTTTTATAATAAACATTTTATCTGATACTAACATTATACTAATAGGGGAAAATCACTGTTCCAACCTACCATTGGTTTTCTAATAGGGAATGCTAGTTATCTCTTTAAAAGAATACCTAAGAGGCAGTGTAGAATAGTGGTTAAGTGGGTGAAATCAGGCTGATTGACTTTGGACCAATTGTTTTCCTCCAGTCCAATCTACATGACAGAATTGCTATTTAAAAATGAAATTAAGGGAGACCCTCAAGTGTGTTGCACTGAGTTGTCAATGCAGATATAGGGGAAAATGGATGTATGGATGTATGTATGGATGGATGGATAGATAGATATAGATAGATACAAATCAAAAACACTCCAAAATAAGGTTGTCTATTCTGCATACTCAGAGAATGTCCAGCTATGTGCAAGCATACTGGTCTATAAATAGTGTAATCCCTCCTATTTATGTCCACTTAATCCTCTGAGTAGCTATCTTTTAAACAAATATTTTTTCTTCCGAAAAACAGCAGGCAGATCTGTCTTGAATGTCATCCAGCATCTAGGACATGTTGAAAGCATCAGACAACAGGAAAGGTGCAATGGAGGGAGTAATTTACTTCCTTGAGCATCCAAAAAGCTAGAGTTGAATTCAGGGTAATGCCATTAGATGCTTGGGAGAGAAGGTTCAGATTATTATACTTCCTTCCAGCTATCTATGGGACGCGGTGGCGCTGCGGGTTAAACCGCTGAGCTGTCGATCGGAAGGTCGGCGGTTCGAAACCGCGCGGCGGGGTGAGCTCCCGTTGCTCGTCCCAGCTTCTGCACACCAAGCAGTTCGAAAACATGCAAATGTGAGTAGATTAATTGGTACCGCTTCGGCGGGAAGGTAACGGCGTTCCGTGAGTCATGCTGGCCACATGACCCGGAAGTGTCCTATGGACAACGCTGGCTCCAAGGCTTTGAAACGGAGATGAGCACCGCCCCCTAGAGTCGGACACGACTGGACTTTACGTCAAGGGAAACCTTTACCTTTACCTCCAGCTATCTACAGGACTGGGTTGCAGAAGTTCCCAGATAGAGCCTTTCTGTACAGAAATTTCATCATCCTGTTTCTTGGGCTAAAAGAGAACCAAATTTCATGTTTGTCTTCATGAATAAATATTGGGGAGATTGCTTATGGAGGAAGAAGTGCATTTTTGCTAGTTCTCATGCATTTTTGCTTGGTATTATGGAGTATATTAGGAAGACTGTGGAAAAGTGTCCCTGTTGAGAGCAAACATTAAAGCAGTAACTGAGATAGGATGGGAAGCTGCAACCTGGCCCTCCTGACCTAGGGAAGAAGGATAGGCTTGTAACTGTTATTCCTTTCTCTCAGGCTGCAGTCTAAGCAGGGAGTCAAGGTAACTGAGACAGAACATCCTCCAACCTAAAAGCCCTAATTTTTAATGCCACATTCATTGAAAATATCTATGATCTATTTCATCCTGGATAGTAGTGTTGACCTGTCATGAAAGGGGAGTGGAGAATCTACCAGGATACCAGTCACCTGTGACAAAATTACCTGGAGAAGGTTAGAAGGGTTAGGCAAGAGGTAGACTTTTTTCCCCCTCACACGTCTCACCAAGAAAGCTCCTGACATATGGACTTAACAACATTTTGCAGTAAACCTAACCAAATCTATAAATCTGTCCAAAGCCAGTCATTGATGGCATTGAATAAAATGAGACACTAACATAAATCAGATTTACCTTGATTGAAATATTCTCTCCCCTTTTCCCCCACTTAGTAGATGTTTAATTAAGCATATGATTCACTGTTTGTATATAGAAAAATATAAACATAAATATTCATCAAATATACACACAGGTTTTATTTTTTTTTCAATTTAGATACATGTTGAAGTAATATATTGTTCCAATTAATAAACTTCTGCATCTTTGGAAACATATCTGAAATAATAGTTCTACTGATGCTACCACTAAACAGGACAATGGAGGCATTACAACCATTGTTTAAAGATTTCAGCCCCCTTAAACTAAAACCTGTTTCTGTCAAAACACTAAGCAATATATTTGTTTGCCCAGCAGTAAACTCCTAAGAAAGTGAAGGGATAGGTCTGCTGTTTTACAGCTGCATTGCCTCTATCCCTGATACATTGCTAACCATAAAACAATAAAAAACTAAACTTCCCTCTCTCTCTCTCTCTCTCTCCCCCCCCCCATGTGTGTGTGTGTGTGTGTGTGTGTTTTCAGCAGAACTCAGCTAAAAGGGGATTACTTTTTGTGAAGGATACCCCTCTTCTGGTAATTGTTCAGGATTGCCCCTATAGAATGACAGTGGATTTTCTCATAAGAGCAGTTCTGACTGAGAAAGTAATGCCTTCAGTCTGAGTTAGTTTTGCACTCAGTGAAAACTGGGAGAGTGATGGGGGAAGTTATTTCATTGTCCCAAGAGAACAAGTTTTACTCTATTAGAAGGAACATTTCTACCATGTGGTTCCATCGCACCAAAAGGAACAAATATGGTTCTCAATATTTTTTTTTCTTACTTAACTATATGTGTTTTTCTCCTTGATTTATATTATTCACTGTTGTTATAATGAAACTGAGGAAGAATGCAGTATAAAAGCATGGTGCCAAAACTGAGGTTCTGCAAGGAGCATTCTCTTATAATTGATTCAGCCCACACATTTCTATTAAAATCTTCATTAGGGACACCATAAAAGCAATGTCTGAAACCACTTTTGTGAAAGGCATGTGGAAAATGCAGAACTCTTTGTTCTACAGTGCCCCAGATAAAGATTTTACCTTAATCGAAATGCTTTGGGCTGAATAAATTATAGTTTACTTCACCTCAGATAATCTCTCTCCTTGCAGCTCTGCCAGAGCATGGAAAGAATGACTGGATAGGAAAGGAAAAGGGTAAGTAGTCTGGGGAACCATGTGCTTCCAGATCTAAAATAAAGATGGGTAAAGATTAGGGCAAATACTAAGTGGAGGAAATGGATACAGCCATAACTCGGTGATGCTCAAAAGTGGAAATGGTAGAATTGAAAAGGACATGGCAGGACTTAGTCCAACCCCTTCACCAGTGCAGGAATCATCAAACCATTCCAGACAAATGGCTGTCCAACTTTTGTTTGAAAACCTCCAGTGGTGGAGCACCCAAAACTGCAGGAGGCAGTCTGGTCCATTGCTTAATAGTTCTTACAGTCAAGAAATTTCTCATCTTTAGTCAAAGGCTACCCCATTCTTTTCCCTGTTCTTCACAGGATTTAGCCTCCAAGCCATTCACCATCTTTGTTACCCTTCTCTTCTATTGTGATGACCGTAACTGCACATGATCAGTACAGCATAGAATGGAACTATACTTCCCATGATCTTGACCTTGTTATCTCTGTTGATGCAATACAAGATTGCATTGGTTCCTTTGGCAGCTGCAGCACACTGCTGGTTCACACTTAATCTGTGGTCTACCAGGGCACAGAGCATCTTCTCATAAGTGCTATTGCCAAGCCAGTTATCACCTCTCTGAGGCCTGTGCATCTTTTTTTTTCCTACCTAAGTGCAGAACCTTGCACCATTGAACAGCACTGTGTTGGATGGAGCCTCTCATGCTCCCAGATCAAACATTCCCAGAACATCTGATCCGACTCGCATGCATGAATGGAATCAACATGGGTTGAGACTTGCGAGTCAGTAGAAGTGGAAGAGGGGACAAGCCAGGAGTGTGAAAGCATCTTGTTTGGACTATCTCTGGCATCCAAGGTCAACCGGCAGAGCCGTTGCAGACATCTGCACAGAACTGAACGGACTGGCACGAACAGGGAGCTTCATACTGAAGAAGGGGGAGGGGTTGAATTCATTGGACTGTTTAACTTGGGGAAAGTGCAGGAACTTCTATTCGCAACATTTTCTCTGTACTGCACGCTACTTTTTTTTTTTTTTTTAAGATGGTGCCGAGCATGTCTATGTAGAGTGGGTACGATTTGTGGGAGGATTTTAGTATGTTGTGGAGAGTTAGAGAACTGGATATTTGGTCTGTCTGGTGGAGGAGTCTCTTGGGTTCGTCCTTCAATCGGAACAAAGTGGCCCATGCAGCTTTAAATTCTTGCTGGGCTGTTTGGCTGCTTGAAACAGGATTGCATGTGGCCTCCAGGGCTTATTCCCTTACCTGGATCTGCAGCTGTAGCGTGGCTTGGAGACCTAGCCTTGGGGGCTTGGAGCCGGCAGAGGTGGCTGGATTGTAGAGCCGCCAGGAATGTGGATTGGCAGCCTCATGCAGGAAATGCTTCAGGCCTTTTATATCAATTGGCAGTGTGGCGGAGGGAAGGAAGATGGCACCGAAGATGGAAGAAGCTCCTGTTGCCCTGCTGGAGGGACTGCGCCAAGGGGCAAGGAGATGAGGAGGGTGAGGCTGCTGGAGTGTGTAGCCGCATGAAGACAAGGGATTTGCTGTGGTGGAGGCAGAGCTGGGCCAGGCTGGTTGCAACTGCCGGGGCTCTGCGGCCGCAGCTGCCTCCCCTGTGCAGGCAGGCAGCCGTTTCACCTCCTCCCTGGCTGAGAGCTGTTGATAGCTATCCATATGAACCATTTTTAAGTGACAGTCATTGTAACCCAAGATGACTGATTGAAGAACTGATCAAAGGACTGTGATTAGAAGGGTTAGGCTTGTGCCCTGGATTCTGTCCCCTGTCTCTGGGTTAGAGCCGGGGAGGGGTTTAAATCACAGGGATTGTGTAATTGGGGCCTGAGCAGCCTGGTGAGAGGAGACTGGCTTATGGCAAGGAATGGTTGGTGTGGTTAGTGGATGGCGTTTAAGGAGGTGACCCTTAATTAATCTTGAGGTGCTGAGTGCTAACACTGCAGAAGCACCTTAGGTATTAAGGAGTTTTGTTGGGATTGTAGGTTGTTGTGAGGTGGGGGGTGCAGGCCTGGGCATGGATTTCGATAGACAGGGGAGGGGGAAGTGTTCTGAAGGGATGAGGGCAGGCTATAATATCCCAGTAGTGACAGGTAGAGGGAGAAATGGTGGGAGACGAGGGGTAAGATTTGTATGTGGAAGGGGTCACAGGTATATTGTTCCTGTGGCACGTTCCAGCCCCTTGAACTCACTCCCAGGTTCTGGTTGGCAGACTTCCAAGGCCCTGGGCTATAGGCTGCTGCTACTGAAAGCCAGGTCAGTTTGTAATAAGGCCATCCTCATCCATGATTTGATCATGGATGAGAAAGCTGACCTGGCTTGTATTACGGAGACCTGGCTGGGAGAGGAAGGGGGAGTCCCCCTTTCTGAAGTGTGCCCAGCTGGTTACCAGGTATGGCACCAGCCGAGACTCCAGACTAGGGGCAGTGGGGTGGTGGTAGTCATCTGAGACACTTGGGAGGCATCCAGGGGCGCTGCCCCTCAGGTTGCTGGGTGCGAGACCCTGTTTGTTAAGTTGGGCTCTAGGGATCAGCTGGGACTGTTGCTATTGTACCAGCCTCCCTCTGCATAGCAACCTCCCTGCCTGAGCTCCTTGACTCCATAGCTGGGCTGGCTGTGGAGTTCCCCAGGCTTATGGTCTTGGGGGATTTTAACCTGCCTTCCTTGGGGGTGGGGGTGGAGGTAGCTTGGGAGTTCATGGTTACCATGACAGCCATGGGCCTGTCCCAAGTAATTCAGGGCCTGACGCATAATGGTGGTCATTCGCCTGACGTGGTTTTTCTATCAGAGCAGTGGCAGAGTGCTCTGAAATTGGAGGAGATCTTGGTTTCTCCCCTGTCCTGGTCAGATCACTGCCTGGTGAGCCTCCAGTTCTCTGGCACCACCCCCCTCCGCAGGCAGGTGGGGCCTATTAGATCGGCCCACCCCAGGTGACTGATGGACCCAATTGGGTTTCAGAGGGAGCTCGGGGCTGTTCTGGGAAGTCTGCTGCACGGTCTGGCTGAGGCCTTCATGGCTGTGTGGAATGAGGGAGTGGCCAGGGCCTTGGATTGGATCACGCCTGAGCAGCCTCTCCATGCCCATGGCTCCCGCGGCTCCCCGTGGTTTACGGAGGAGCTGAGGAGGCTTAAGAGGGCTAAGAGATGCCTAAAGACCTGCTGGTGGAAGATGGGGAGCGAAGACAACCGAACACGAGCTAGAGCTGCTATTAGAGCCTACCTCATGGTGGTAAGGGCGGCGAAATGTAGTTACTTCTCCGCCCTTATTGCATCTGCAGATAGCCATCCAGTGGCCCTATTTCGGGTGACTTGGTCCCTCCTTGCAGCGAGCAATACTGAGCTTCACCTGCAGGGTCGCTGTGAGGAATATATTATGCATCTAGTGGATAAAGTCACTCGCATTCGCTGTACGTTGGAGTCCAGCTTTAAGGCAGGGCCAGTGGAGGATATGGGGGCAAAGTCTGGCATGGTTATCTGGGGGGAGTTTGATCCGGTTGCACCTGAGGAAGTGGACAGGGCCCTCGCAGCTGCTAGTTCAGCTACTTCTGTATTATATCCGTGCCCTTCCTGGTTGGTCAAGGCTGCTTGGGAAGAGGCACGTGATTGGATCTAGGTGGTGGTTAATGCCTCCTTGAGAGAGGGGGTGCTCCTGCCGACTCTTAAGGAGGCAGTTGTGCATCCTCTCCTCAAGGGGCCATTGCTCCACCCAACCAGCCTGGACAGTTTTTGTCCAGTCTCTAACCTCCCCTTTTTGGGGAAGGTTGTGGAGAGAATGGTCGCATGGCAGCTGCAGAGGACCCTGGATGAAGCGGATTATCTGGACCCCTTTCAGTCAGGGTTCAGGCCAGGTTATGGGACTGAGACGGCATTGATTGCACTCTTAGATGACCTCTGGCGGGAGTGGGAAGGGGGCAATGCGACCATTCTTGCTCTTCTTGACCTCTCAGCGACCTTCGATACCATCAATCATGGTATCCTTCTGGACCAGCTTTGGGAGTTGGGGGTGGGTGACACAGTGTTGTGCTGGTTCTCCTCTTTCCTCCGGGGTCGGTTCCAGTCGGTGTTGATAGTGGGGGAAAGGTCCAGCCCACATCCCTTACTTTGTGGGGTGCCTCAGGGCTCAGTTCTCTCCCCTCTCCTATTTAACATCTACATGAGACAATTGGGGGAGGTGATATGATGGTTTGGGGTAAGATACCATCAATATGCTGATGATGCTCAGCTTTATATCTCTACCCCAGACTGCCTGAGTGATGCCGTGGATGTCCTGACCCAGTGCCTGGAGGCTGTAAGGGCCTGGATGGGGTGCAATGGGCTTCGACTCAACCCAAGCAAGACTGAGTGGCTTTGGGTTTGTGGGCCTCCCAGTGCTAAGGTCTTTCCACCTTTGGTCCTGGATGGGGTTGCACTGCCCCAGACAGACCCGGTGCACAATCTGGGGGTCCTTGTAGACTCATGGCTCCTGCTCGAAGAGCAGTTGGCAGCCATGGCTAGGAGGGCCTTTGCACACCTTCGGGTTGTGCGCCAGCTGCGCCCATTCCTAGACCAAGAGGCTTTGCTCACAGTCATTCATGCCCTCATGACCTCCCGTCTGGACTACTGCAATGCACCCTACATGGGGCTGCCCTTGAAGAGCATTTGGAAGCTTCAACTGGTGCAGAATGCAGCTGCATGGATAGTAAATGGTGTCAGGTACTCGACACATGTAACACCACTACTACGTGAGCTGCATTGGTTGCCGGTGTGCTTCTGAGTGCAATTCAAGGTGCTGGTTGTCACCTTTAAAGCCCTTCATGGCTTGGGGCCAGGTTACCTAAGGGACCACCTTTTCCCCGTTGTTTCTGCCTGTCCAATTTGATCTAGTAGGTTGGGTATGCTGCGGGTCCCATTGGCCAGGGAGTGTCAGTTGGCGGGAACTAGAAGGCGTGCCTTCTCTTCCATAGCACCTGCCCTCTGGAACATCCTCCCTCCAGAAATTAGGATGTCCCCAACCCTGTTGGTCTTTTGTAAGGCCATGAAGACCTGGCTTTGTGCCCAGGCCTGGGGCCTCGAGCATGTGGATGGTCCCGTCTCTTGGCTATATGAACATCCATACATTGTTCATTTGGCAGCCATGTATATTTATTTTGTATTTTATATTTTAACTGTTTTAATTGTAATTGTTTTATGGTTTTATTGTTGTAAGCTGCCCAGAGTCACTTGCTGAGATGGGCGGCTATAGAAATCAAACAAATAAATAAATAAATTCTATTAAAAAGATTTCTGCTTTATCACATATGAATTAAATTTAAAGGTAAGCTGAGTAGGCAGTCATCACAAAGCCTGACATTCAAGTCTATTAAGTTCCTTTTGAAACTTGAGCCTGTCTTCTGATGTGTTAGCAATCCATCCCAGACTTATGTCACCTGCACATTTGATGAGCTTTTTTCATGCACTTAGCTTCCAGTTTCAGAGAAATAGTTATCAATTAATTTCAAAGAAACACAATTCTGAATCTGGGATGACCCAATTCAAAAAAGAAGAGAGAAAGAAAAAGGCAATTTTCTCTATTACCATTTATTTCAGTGAACCTAAAATGACCTCCCATTTGTGGTGGGAAAAAAGGAGTCTTCTTTATGAATGGATGGATGGATGGATAGCCAGATAGATATAGACAGTTAGACAGATAGATCTAAACAGGTGGGATAAAGATAATTTTAACTGAGGCAAGATAGTGAGATACTTTGCTAGCTGTTTAGTTAGTTGGGGACAGAGATATTAAGATAGCTATTTAGATAGAGAGAAATGGCATTAATACAAAAAAAAACCCCACCCTTTCACATGGATTCCTTAATTCTTAGCATTCTAGCAATCTAAGCATGGATTGCTTAGATAGGAGAGAAATTTGGGTTGGATTGTTATTTTTCAGCAATTAACCTTATATATGAAGGTAGGAAGAGAACCCCACCAACACAATAACTGAAAATCAGTGACATCATCTTCTGTCATTTGAGAAGGTTGTAAAAAATGACAACAAAAACCCAAAGGAAGAAAATACTATGCATGATAATGGCCTGCCTACTCTGTGTAATTATCCCTCATTCTGCCATCTCACTCTTTAAAAAACAACAACCACAATGTAACAATGACCTCCAGCCACCACAAGATTGCTCATTTCTGATTTCAACAGTGAGGTTGGCAAATCAGTTTACTTTTAACTCACTTGTGCATGCATTCAACCATGAGTCCTTCCCATTCCATTTTTGTGCCTTTTGTTTTTTAAACTGGGATACAAGAAAATCTCATTTATTTATGCATTTAAATCCAGATTAAGAGGATTGTGCATGTCATCTCAACTTTAGTAAAACAGCTTTGCCATTAACAACAGGGTCCCTCAAGGGAAATGGATCAGGCCCTTTACCTTGAGGCCCATCTCCCACTGGGAGTGAAACTAATACACAGTCTGATCCATAATAATCCAAAATGTTTATTCCAAGCTTGCCTTTGTTGCAACAACCCTTGAAACTTGTTGCAGTTTCATCTGTGCATGCAGCTGCCAATTCTCAATGTTTTGCCTGGACTAAGCCCAACTTCCTACATAGCTGAGAACCTGCTGTCTCTTGAAGTCATCAACTGGAGCAGAGCAAATCTTTTGTACAGGAAAAATTACTGGCTGTTAACCTATTTTATTGTCTATATTTATAGCAGCAGTATTGCCACACACAACCAAAAAAGGTTGAGAATAACTTTCATTAACACTTATTATTTCTATTTTCTTTTGTCCGGCATTTTTAATGCTTTTGTCAAACATTTTAATGCTTTATAATTGGTACAAAGAGCAGTGTCACTCCAGGTAGCACAATCTTTCCAAACTTAAGAGTAAAAAGAAACAAAAAGTGAAAAACCTCTCAGGTAGATGACCTTTATTTTATTCTATGTTCCATTGCAATATTCTAGTGATAGCTCAGCTGTCTGCATCTCATGTCTGAGGCCCATTGAACAATACTGAGCTTTCCAGTGTAACATAATTACAGGAACACCTGGACTAAAATAGTTTTGTCTTGATCCACTGTGAAAATGTGTAATGTTCAACAGCCCTGAAAATTTCTCATTTCTTACCTGTGGAGAGGTGCATTGGCACTCATATCTTGGGACACGAATCCAAGGCCCATCTAAAAATAGCTGTTTTCAATACATAAGGTTATATCTTGTCCATATAACTATTTTTCCTACTTTTTTGTTTCTTATTAAAACCAATAGTCTGTTGTGGAGGTAGCTGGGTAGGATGAGACTCACTTTTGACATTGAAAGCATAAGACTACATAAGGGCTCTCCATGCTTAAAAGGAAAAAGTTAATGGCTAAGAAGAATTTTATGCATGTGTATGGAAAAACTCACTTAGAGACCTAAGAGTTGGAATCACTTAAGCTATAGCTTTGCTCTATAGCCTCACATAAACTGCATTTTTAAAATCATCTAATTATTATTAGCTGATTGTTAAATTATCTGGTAACCCTGTCCTAACTGAGAACAGCACAGATCCATATTTTAGAAGCTCACCATTATTTCCCTCCTTCTCTCAAGGTTTAATTCAAGAAAATTTGAGAGGATATCAAGGGTAGAATGTTCAGTGGAGAGAGGGGGAAATCTTAGTTTAAATCTATACCCAGCTGTGACGCTGAGGGATCAGAGATACAATGAGTATTCAAATAAGTATAGGTTCTCAGTTTTCTCCAAGCTGCGGAGCCAGGTAACATAGCCAGCAAAAACCAAATAATGTTGCAAATGAGTATATTTGGAAAAGTAATAATTTCAAACAAGCTACTCTAACCTTGATTATGCAAGCAGTTCCTCTAACCATGCTCGAAAATTCCACAGCTACAGTATATTGTGGGGCCAAGAAAGCGGTACATTTCTAGGCACTTCAAATAAGGAAAGGGGACAGCTGGAGACTGCTTTGGAAGTAAACCCCAAGCTTATAAATGATAATAAATATTCATAACACCCCTTCTCAAGGTGAACTTTGCAACATGGAGACTTTAGGACACTCTCTTCTAGGCCACAGTGTCACTGGAAGAGGAATTGAGACAATTGAGACAATCGGTTCACTGCATCGGCAGCAGTTAAGGTACATAATACACTTAGCCAACCCATTCATTTTGTCATCTGAGGAAGAAATCTCCAGGTACCTCCCTCCCTTCACCAACTGTCAAAGTGGGCTAGTTTTAAATAGCCTGGATCCTTTCTGAGGAGAAGAGATCCAGTGAAGCTAATAGGTATGAAGTCAGTCATGATTTTATTGCATCTGGATTCAAATTAATGAATCCAGCCTTTCAATAATATCAACAATGTGTTGCCTGAGGTAACCACTTCACTTCACTTTATGTCAAGGCCAGTCCTAATGTAGGACTGGCCTTGACATAAAGAGTTATGCATATTAGTCAAAACCTAGTTTTTTTACCCCATCTAATCAAAGAACAGGTGGGGTAAAAAAATAAAATGAATAGAATAAGAATGTTATATGAATTTTTTAGAAGAATCTGATGTCCTCCAAACCTACCATTCACACAGTTTTTATGTGTGAGGATTCCTTTATGTGCTCCAGTGTAATGATTGCCTATTCGGAACGTGAACATGACATTCAGTGAACATTGGAAGAAATATGAAAAATTCAGTGGCAAACCTCCTGATACTCTATATTTTCAAGAGGAAGCCTCAATAGGGGCCTCAGCTGGAGGATTCAACTGAAAGCCCAAGTTTTGATTAGTCCGAATGTATAATATAGTTATGGACTTTTGAAACATTCATTAATTTCATCACAGAATTGTGCTAAAAGCCAATACATGCAGAGGATTGTGTTTTAGCGTGTAAGAGAGAAAGAACATAACCAATTGCTGTCCAGAGTCCACTGGAGTTGGGTGGCTTATAAATTCAAAATAATAATAATAATAATAATAATAATAATAATAATAATCGAAAATGAGAAGGCTAAAATATTGTGGGATTTCTGAATACAAACTGATAGTCTTGGCACATAACACACCAAATTTAACTGTGGTTGAAAAGAAGTATGGATAATTGATGTGGCAATACCAGGGGATAGTAGAATAGAAGACAGAGAATTGGAGAAGATCACGTATAATTGGAGTATCAAGATCTGATAACTGAAGTTGAAAGATCATGGCATAAACCGGCAGTGATGGTCCCAGTAGTTATTGTCACACTGGGTGCCATACGAAAAAACCTTGGACAGCACTTAGAAATTCTGTGCAGTGATAAAATTTCCATCTATCAATTACAGAAGGGCACACTGCTTAGATTTACACATATACTATGCCAATACTTTACAACATCCTGGGTTCTTGGGAAGAACTCGATGCAAAGGACGACCAATACCAGCTAAAGAACTGGCAGCTGTGATTTCACATTGTGGTGAATCATCATCATCATCATCATCATCATCATCATCATCATCATCATCTCTCTACTGACATATGTTGAACTCATGCAAGTATGAGCTTGTTTTTTGAGATTGTGACTCAGCATAGGGTAATAATGTTTTCTAAGTTACACAAACAGAATCACAATTTAACCTCTACAGATCATTCCATACTGTTGTCACTTGGATAACAAAAGTGTATCATGAATATGAAAAAAATGCTGAAGAGAAAGAAAGAAATAGTAACATATACTACCTTCAGCTTTTTGTACAGTGCATAATACTTTTTCAGCTTTTTTACTTCAGTGGCCTAGTGATTTATATATTTATCTTAAATGTCATCAAACCTTTCACAAAATCCAGCCCTTCAGCTTTGCTAAATACAAGACATCTGTATGACTTTCTCTTTACTTTCCCCTTCCCATCCAGGTTATTGCTGAATTTCAACTTCAATTTAAGGTTTACATCATTGTGAGAACTGCTGAAATTATACAATGGTGGTCCAAAATAGGAGCAATCATTTTATTCCCATTTTCTCTGCCAACCAACTGGAACATCAAACAAACAAACAAACAAACAAAAAATGGATATCAATTTTAAACTGGGAGCTACAAGCAAATTGGCATGCTAGATGGAAAAAGTAAACATGAACCATTCAGACAATCTGTCTTCCTTTTGCCTTTGAGAGATGTATGGAAATGTTAGTGAAAGCCTCTTTCCTGATTTGAAACTTATTAAGCCATCTCTCCATGGTAAAGTTGGACAATTCTTCATAACAACACACTCTGCTCTCTACCTATTTGTTTGCTTTTTAAATGGAACAGATGCAAAATATTACACTATGAGTATTAATTTTCAAAATATAATACTATCAATATTCACATTTCAACCAAAAGCAATTGGATTTGATTTTCACACCAATGTGTATATGGGCTTTCATCATGAATTTGTTTTCTAATAATATTTTAAAAACAAACACAATGTTGCATACCTCATGCCTCAGTCCATCTAGGGAGCATGTATACTTGGAGCTTCCAAATGAGCACTGGTGATCACAGAGCTGTCAATAGATATGTAAGTTGTAATAAGGTACTATTTCCAAGTATGCATACATGTTAAGAATGGATTTAATATTTTGGATCCCAGCAGATCCATGATGAGATGAATGCAATTAAGAATGAAATCTAGCTAATGTTTGATCTTTCTTTAAAAAAATTATATGAAATAACTCCATTTGCTTGAATTACACAAGAAAGAGAAAAGTGCTGCTCATTCTCAGCTAAGTTTTGCTGCTCATTCTCAGCTAAGTTTTGTCTCAGCATCATCCAAAACCTAACACCTACTTTTCCATGGCAAGAAATTCTCATTTGGGGAAAAGAGAGTACTTAGTAGGTATCTGAGCACTTTGTTTTGGGAAAACTGAAGCATAAAAAATAATATTGTTTCATGCCCCATTATTTCTGGCAGAGAAAGATGATCAAAGCATCATTAACAAGAATGAGGAATCTATTACCCTTTGGATATTTTTGAATATTTTGGCCATGCTGTTTGGAGCTCTTTGGAGAAGTTGTACAGCAGGTTTTGTTGTTTATTCATTTAGTTGCTTCTGACTCTTCGTGACTTCATGGACCAGCCCACACCAGAGCTTCCTGTCAGTCGTCAACACCCCCAGCTCCCCCAGGGACGGGTCCGTCACCTCTAGAATATCATCCATCCACCTTGCCCTTGGTTGGCCCCTCTTCCTTTTGCCCTCCACTCTCCCTAGCATCAGCATCTTCTCCAGGGTGTCCTGTCTTCTCATTATGTGGCCAAAGTATTTCAGTTTTGCCTTTAATATCATTCCCTCAAGTGAGCAGTCTGGCTTTATTTCCTGGAGGATGGACTGGTTTGATCTTCTTGCAGTCCAAGGCACTCTCAGAATTTTCCTCCAACACCACAGCATGATGTGTTCTGCATACAAGTTGAATAGGTAGGGTGAGAGTATACAGCCCTGCCATACTCCTTTCCCAATCTTAAACCAGTCCGTTGTTCTGTGGTCTGTTCTTACTGTTGCTACTTGGTCATTATACAAATTCTTCAGGAGGCATACAAGATGACTTGGTATCCCCATATCACTAAGAACTTGCCACAATTTGTTATGGTCCACACAGTCAAAGGCTTTAGAATAGTCAATCAAACAGAAATAGACGTTTTTCTGAAACTCCCTGACTTTTTCCATTATCCAGCAGATATTGGCAATTTGGTCCCCAGTTCCTCTGCCTTTTCTAAACCCAGCTTGTACATCTGGCAATTCTCGCTCCATGAATTGCTGAAGTCTGCCTTGCAGGATCTTGAGCATTACCTTACTGCCATGTGAAATGAGTGCCACTGTTCGATAGTTTGAACATTCTTTAGTGTTCCCCTTTTTTGGTATGGGGATATAAGTTGATTTTTCCAATCTGATGGCCATTCTTGTGTTTTCCAAATTTGCTGGCATATAGCATGCATTACCTTGACAGCATCATCTTGCAAGATTTTGAACAGTTCAGCTGGGATGCCATCGTCTCCTGCTGCCTTGTTATTAGCAATGCTTCTTAAGGCCCACTCAACCTCACTCTTCAGGATGTCTGGCTCTAGCTCACTGACCACACCATCAAAGCTATCCCCGATATTGTTATCCTTCCTATACAGGTCTTCCGTATATTCTTGCCACCTTTTCTTGATCTCTTCTTCTTCTGTTAGGTCCTTGCCATCTTTGTTTTTGATCATACCCATTTTTGCCTGGAGTTTACCTCCAATGTTTCTAATTTTCTGGAAGAGGTCTCTTGTCCTTCCTATTCTATTGTCTTCTTCCACTTCCACACATTGCTTGTTTAAAAATAATTCCTTAT
Source organism: Candoia aspera (assembly GCF_035149785.1). NCBI lineage: Eukaryota > Metazoa > Chordata > Lepidosauria > Squamata > Candoiidae > Candoia > Candoia aspera. Next base: position 107,957,940 of record NC_086153.1, on the reverse strand, counting down.
CTCTTCTGGCTAAGCTCTGGAATTTTGCATTTAATTGGGCATATCTCCCCCTATCACTGTTGCCTTTTGCTTTCCTTCTTTCTTGGGCTACTTCTAGTGTCTCAGCAGACAGCCATTTTGCCTTCTTGGTTTTCTCTTTCTTTGGGATGTATTTTGTTGCCGCCTCCTGAACAATGCTGCGAACTTCTGTCCAGAGTTCTTCCGGGACCCTATCTACTAAGTCCAGTCCCTTAAATCTATTCTTCACCTCCACTGCATATTCCTTAGGAATATTAGTGAGCTCATATCTAGCTGATCTGTGGGTCTTCCCTAATCTCTTTAGTCTGATCCTAAATTGTGCAAGAAGAAGTTCGTGATCTGAACTACAGTCAGCTCCAGGTCTTGTTTTTACCGACTGTATAGATGTCCGCCACCTTTGGCCGTAAAGGGTGTAGTCAATCTGATTTCGGTGTTGTCCATCTGGTGAAGTCCATGTATAAAGCCATCTCTTAGGTTGTTGGAAGAGAGAGTTTGTTATGCAGAGTGAGTTGTCTTGGCAAAATTCTATCAGCCTATGTCCTGCTTCGTTTTGTTCTCCCAGGCCATGCTTACCTGTAATTCCAGGTGTCATTTGACTGCCCACCTTAGCATTCCAGTCTCCCATGAGCACTCCAGTCTCCCGTGAACAGTAACAGTTAACAGCAGGTTACTGGTTCCCAAATCCCTGATTTACAAGTAATAAGAACTGTGATGGATTTGAGAGGAAAATAATTTCCTCAGCATTGTCTACTAAGGATGTTGTGTTTTCTAAGCTAGTCCCATAATCCCTATTAAGGATAGATGCTTGGACTATTATTTTCAATCCATCAGTCTCTGTCATAACTGCTGGAGCCCTTGTCTTCCTGTTATATGCTCACTCTTCCTTTTTTTCCCTTGTGGATAGGAGAAGGGGATAGTGAATGAAAGAGAGTTGATATGGGTCATTAAGCATTGAAGCAAATTGCTTTCATGACCTGTTCAAAGAATCCCAAATGTTCAGTTAGGATGGTGGTGGTAGATGAAGTCTGATCATTAATAGGACAAGGATTACTTAGGAAATCCTTATAATTTGCAGCTGAGGCAGGGGTGAAATAAAAAAGCAATAAATAATAATTTCCTTGTTATGTGTAGTATAGAAACATACATTTAGGGAAGGTTCCTACTGGAGCATGAAATCACATAATGTTTATGTCACAGTGTATCTATGGCTCAACTGCTAGGCCTAACCCAAACTCTATAGGTGGCAAGAAAAAACATTTTACAGCAAAGGATGCTATTATACATATAAGAATAGCTGGATGTCAATAATGATACAGTTTAATGACAAGCCATGTTAAATTATAGGTCTCCTTTCCCTTTGCTAGGCTGCATTTAAAGTCTTATTCTCTTCCCGTTGCACCCCAGTGTAAGAATTACTAGAGAAGCATTTCCCTCTGTTTCCATGACAGTAATTGATTCAGATTTAGTATGAAATAATGTCTTTTTTTTTTCTTTCATTACTACCTCAGGAGGCATTTGACAGGCCTAACAGAACAAAAAAATCTTATCTCTTGACAACATCGTAGAGTTGAAATACACCCACATGTGCTCCTAGAAGGAAATATATTCAGGTTTCATCCATGAGCATCTTGGGCAAGAGAGGAATGATGAAATGATGTCACCCATTTCATCATTCTCACTTGACTTACATCCTTGCACCTGATTGCAGGCTATAAGTATTTTCAAAGTATAAAGGCCATGGTTTGCGTGGTGATGTTCAAAGCACATTTTGTCATTCTTCATCTTTGTGGTTTGTTCCAGGTGCCTATCCTTTCATATTTTTCTTCTTGGAAGTTGTGGGGCATTTTCTCAGCTGATGTATTAACTACCCAATGAAATGTTAAATCAAAATATTAAAAATAGCAGTTCTGTTTGATTTGTGTCTTGGGCACATAAAGAGAATTATCCCATGTCATTCTGCTCTGAATGTTAATTATATATTCCACATGTAAATATACAGCATGAATATCTGCTTCCCTCCCAGATAGATTTGCATTAATGTTTAAATTTACCAGTTGCTTATACTTCCCTGCTGTTTGTTTGTTGTTTGCTAAGCTTACTATACTATCAATGTCTCTTGATTGTTTAATGTATTGTAGTCAAAGTTAAAGCTAATATGATAAAACAAATAAAAATTATTAACACCCAAAATGAAAAATTGTTGGCAAAGATCTTTGGGGGCCTTTTTAAATATTAAATTCAGCAGGGTTGCACTCCAAAACCTTGTGAGTCATCAACCTCAGTGAGCTGGGATGATCTTATAGAAAGAAGCATTTTCCCAAGTAATGTAGATCTAAGCCAAATAGGACTTTAAAGGTAATAACCATCACTTTGTATTTTACCTGGAAATAAATTAGCTGCTGGTGCAGGCTTTTGGCATAGATATGTTTTTCCAGAGACCAATCTGGTGGTACAAACTGATGTTTCCAGGCACATAAAGGTGGCCATGTGTAGAATATGTTGTAGTAATTTGGTGTGGAGCAGAACAGTACATATACTGATGTTTTAAGATCATACTGTTCCCAGGAAAAGATTAGTGACATAAAGAAGTTTCAGTCTGGGAAAGGAAGGTGATTCAATTCTAGAAACACTCCTCTGCTGTGTACCTGCTTTTCTGGGGGGGACACTGTGACCCCTCTATCTATCTATCTGTCTGTCTGTCTGTCTGTCTGTCTGTCTACATACACACACGCACACATACACACACACACACACACATACACATATACATACATACACATACATACATACACCAGGTTAATTAAGTTGGTGAACATATCTAATATTCATGTCTCCTTTTTTCCTCACAACCACATCCCGGTGGGCTGGGCTGGGCTGGGCTGGGCTGGGCTGGGCTGGGCTGGGCTGGGCTGGGCTGAGAGAGACTGACTGTCCCAAAGTCACCCAGCTGGCTCTCATGCCTAAGGCAGGACTGGAACTAAAGTATCCTGCTTTCTCAACCAGCACCTTTACTTCTACACCAAACTGGCTCTCTAAAGAAATCAAAGGAAAAATGGACACTCAATCATTTGGATCTAGATCTTCTAACCCACTAATAACTGCTTGCAGACATTCAGGAGAGCCACAATCATTACCTACAGATAAACAAACAAGTCAATTTGAATTATATTAGCATATCATTAAAAAGCAGTTTTTTTGTAAATACTGAAAAATACAAGAATATAGCCTGAAGGACATGATATAATAGCTCCATTTTAAGGAGCAACTGTGTCTAAGATATACCAGCTAAAATGTACCTGAGGAAATGGAATCACTGCAAGGTAATGGCCCTTTGTCCCTTAGGTGATCTGGAAGGATACTATGGTCATTGATATCAAAAACCACCAAGAGGAACCAAAGAGCTAACAAAATCATAACATCTCTGTTAATCCCATTAGACCAGCCAAGGCAGTCTCAAGCTCATAGCCCACTCCAAAGTCATACTGAAATGCTCTCTTCAAGGCAACCTACAATTGAGAAGCCACCACCATCTCAATCATCCTCCCCAATGGGGAAGGTTAGAGACTGCCCTGCAGGGCTGCAACTGGGGGGTGGGGGGGCAACCGGGGCATGTGTCCCAGGCGCCATGCTGGTGGGGTGCCAAAATGGGCAGGGAATCCATGTTTGCCCCGGGTGACACAGACCCTAGCTGCGGCCCTGCTGCCCTGTAATTGTCTATCTTCACAGAATCTAATGAAAGCTTTTTTAGAAATGCCTTCTTTAAACAAGACGACAGCTTGCCCTTCCTCAAAGAGCCAAATATGATGTTAAAGTATCTCTAATAATTTCCATCTAGAAGATAATAAGCCAAGCTGGGCCTGGATCCAAAAGACAAACAGAGGAGCAGATTTTTTCAAGCAGCATGTTTCTTTCCTCAGGTGTCACAAATTGAAATTGATTCATTCTAGCCACGATATATGAATTAACAAACTCTCTCTTGATAGGCTCTTACTTTGTTTCCCGTTTCTCACACTTACATGCTTGTGACCTTCCTTTTTCTTGGCCTTTACCCCTCAAGCCTTCATTCTCTGGACTGTAAATATTCTGATTCTGAAAGTTCTAATCTTTGAAGTGCTGCAAAGCAGACAAACATTTGGGGTTACATCCTACATTGCAAAAACAATTCATCCAATGCAGCTTTTCCTTCCAATTCTCCTCCTCCTATGCCTCTCCATTCTGAAATGTCCCTCAATCATCCAAACCAAAGTTTTGAGGAGATCTGAGACAGAACTGAATGAATTTCTCCCTGAATCACAGGTCAGCCAGAGTGTCAAGGTTTTCTGTCACATACTCGGTACCATGCAAATAATATATTGTATGGAAAAAAACCATTATAAAGCATGTACTTGTCTCTGAAATAAAATTTCCCCAGTGGGTAGTGATAATATGCTGCTATTTCTGAAGTACCCCTTACTTAAAAGAAACATAAACTTCCTATATTTTCATTCCTATTGAGAAACACTGCTGTTATAATTAGCAAGTTAGGGAAATTGTCTATCTAAATTAACATTTAGGTATCAACCTTTCTTTTAATATCTGCTAAGGGAGGCTCTAAACTGTGGCAATTATGTATAAACAAACTGCTCTTTATTTAATATTAGTATATCCTGTGTTATATCTGCTAGTAAGAAGCCATGAAAAGAACTGAATAAAGCAAATTAAAGAAGAAAACATGTAATCATGTTAACACGTAAACAAGTAAATGAATTCAGTTTACATCTACAGACAATAACTTTACATATCCATGGAAACAGATGGATATCCATGAAACTCAAAGATTGTATTTTCCCCCCATTTAAATTAATGAGAAAGCACAATGGGAAATATTAGCATTCTTACAATTAGTGGAGCAATTGCATATATGCTACACCTTGAATTAGAAATCTATTTTCTAAAGGTGAGAAAGAATTGATAGTAACATGTTGTTTAAATAATAAACACCTGGCTTATGATTCACTTCCTAATTTGAAGAGGGATTGTTTTAACATTTCTTAAAAGGTCATTGATTCTGATACTTTCACAGCATGTAGTTTATGGCAAAGTATTTTATAGGCTCTTCAATTATTAAGGCTGCTCAAAAATTCCATTGCCTCAATTTCCCTGAAAAGAAAATTTCTCCTTTAAAAATAGGGAGCAATTTTCTTCCATTTTTTTAAAGGGAGAAGTTTCTCCAGAACATTTGGGAAGGAATTAGCATTTGTTGTGCATATTCATTTTAAGGTTCTGTCTACTTCTTTTTTAACAAATTGGCTTCCAGGTGTGATTCATGGTGCTGACTGTCACCTTTAAGGCTCTTCATGGTTCTGGATTATCTAAAGGACCACCTTTTCTCATATCCATTTGCCCATGCAATCAGATGGAACAGAGTTAATTGCCTCCAGGCCCCATCTCCCCAAAAATGCCATGTCAGGACTGAGGAGACAGGTATTTTCAGCTGTTGTCCCCATACTTTGGAACTCCCTCCTGTTGAAGATCCAGTCTACCCCTCCTTCTTGAGTTTGAGGAGAACAGTTAAGACTTGGCTTTTCCATCTGGCCTGGAGTATGGCATGCTCTGAATGTTGGTGGATACATGACTTTGTATTTTTTTATCCATTATGTTGCCATTTAGGGTTTTATATATATATATATATATAATTGTTAATTTTTGGGTGAGTTTATTTTTATTGAAGGTTTTTAAACATGATTTTTCTCTCATTGTTAGCCACCCAAAGCCTTGGAGAATGAGTATCATACACACATTGCAAATAAATAAATAAATAAAGTTTTGATATCTACATTTATGTATTTATTTACAAGACACATCAGCTAGGCTCTAAGCAACTTACAACTGGTACAGTAAAATAAATACAGCAAAACACTAGTATCAGCTATAGATGATACAGAAATATAAAGGAGATAGAGATAAATATAGATGAACAATGTGATAAGGATGTACCTTAGACTGGCAGCCCCCAAATTAAGCAGCTCATGCTGATAGTTTTGTGAATCCACATCAAAGATCAATATAAGTTGCAACGTATGAATTACAAGAGAAAAACAGCATTCAGTGGAAAAAAGAAAACCATATCAATATATGGCCCATCCATCCATATCATATTGATTTTTCTTTCCTTTTCCTTAGAAACTCGACCAGTATATCATGGCTGATTACACAGTGATAAAATATTTAGTACTGTCATTATTTCAGTATGTTTTGTCCTCCTTTGTTTTCAGCCTGCAAGCACATGATCTTGCCAATTACTTCCACTCTTAGTCTGAAATTCTGTGTTCAGTTACATGAGTGTAAAGTACATTGGATGCCAACTCCTTCCTTCCTTCCTTCCTTCCTTCCTTCCTTCCTTCCTTCCTTCCTTCCTTCCTTCCTTCCTTTCTTCCTTCCTTCCTTCCTTCCTTCCTTCCTTTCCTGCATTGTAGAAGGAGCAAGAGGGTAAAACCTTTGGATGTTGAGAGAGAAGGAATGACTTTTGGGATGATGGATCATTCTGGTGTGTGAAGCATGTTATGCTGCTCACAGTGATGAGGTGAATCTAAAGGGCTTTTTTTTCCCCATCAATGTTCTCAATGAAATCAGTAAAACGGGTTCTACCACATGCTTTGCGAAGAGGCCCAGAGATGTTCCTGGGAAATAGTACATTTTCTGGAATAGGAAAGGGGAGGGGGGAGGGGGAATTGTGGCTTGAACCTTTAAAAATACCCTTAAAGTTACATTCTTAGTTTAACATTCCTACATTATTGCCTTTCATTGGACTTTTATAGCCCCAAGAAGGTTCTGGAGCTATGAAAATTATATATTACAATTATATTCTAAAAAAATAATTCTTTATATGGTCAGATATTCCCTGCCCATATGCACTGTTTTCCACTGTATCTCATTAGTTTTCAGCCTATTTGCAGCTCTTGTTTTAAATGAATGGGTGGTCATAAATACAGGCATTAAGACCATGCAGTTAGCTCAGTACCCCATTTATGCACTCTATATTAATTTATTATAGTGAGATTGATCAGTACATTGCCATGATGCATCAGTGCCATAAATAACAATTTCCAACTCTGTGGATCTACTGACTAATTGCCATGATGCATCAGTGCCATAAATAACAATTTCCAACTCTGTGGATCTACTAATTACAAAAGAACAATCCCTTACTAGGATTGTTCTTTTGTAATTTACAGGGGGAAAATTCCAAGATCTTTCATGAGATGTTTCCATAAATATGTCATGGCATAATACATAAACTTGGTCTAATTAATCTAGGGTAAATTGCCTTTCCCTGGTTTCATGCTCACAACCACTAGCATGGGTTAGAATGAGATTATAGTAAATTAAAAAATCACACAAAACACCTTTCAAAAACCCTAATTTATCCTTGTATTGGGAGGGGTAGGATGAGGGGGCTGGCATGACTACCCATCCCCAATGGTTAGTTGGTGCTGTAGTAAATTAGAATAATATGAAAAATCCATTTTGTAAAACCCATGCCAAGATGAGAAGCTGAATTATTAATTTGGAAGACCTTTATACTCCGCTTTTCTTACAGAGATTCACAGTTTTTAATTAAGCAAGAAAATAACTGATATCTGAAATGAGATTATGCTTTGGAGCTTTCAGATCATTCAGTATATATTTAATCCAAAATTCCTTCTAAGAATTGACAAATCTATCACTTTCTCTCTTTGTCAAAATCTTACATTTGATTTTTTTTCTCTCTCCAAATCCCAAGTTCTTCCTGTCCCTTTTATGATGAAATATATAAATGTTGATATATTGTTACCAACAGTGAACTGAACAAAACTGTCACCCACCAATACAAGTCGAGAGTCATAGATATAGAAATAAGCTATATTTTCACTAATCTACCTGGTGCACTGCCCACATAGACTTCAGAGGAATTCTTCAAAAATACAAATGGTGCTAGTTGCTGCCCAGTCCTGTGTTTGTAAATGTGTTTCTTCCCATCTCCTACCACATCAGGCTATATCCTGTTTCTCAGCTTCATAACAAAGTACATGGCAAAAAAATCATTTGCTGAAGGATAACATGCAAGACACAATCTCAACTCCAGAGCTAACAACACAGTAAAAGATGCCTAAAAGCAGGTTCTGAATGAATGTTGGATATAGTTTTGAAAGCATAACCAACAGGCCTGAAAGCCAGTGACTATGTATGCAAATATCCAGCCTACATAAAAATGTTCTCTGGGATTCATTCTCATCAACTATTAGATAACCAAATTTTGCATTGGCTGCAACTGCTAAACTGTCTGCAAGAATGATTCCAAGGAAATTAGAGCATTGCTGGATTGCTAAAGACCTGCTTTTATTTTTTAGTACTAATATTTTAATACTTCCATTAATGGCTAAGCAGGTGAATTTTGTAATCTGCAGGTTGATCCCCTAAGAAAAATGCAGTCTTGTTTGCTATTTTTTTTTAAAAGCCTGCTGATATATAGGTGACACTCCCAGTGTCAACAGTTTGAGTGATACAGATCACAATGAACATTTGCATAGTTCAAAATCCCAGAGATACGTGAAGATCTTTTTACATGGTTTAGACAGATTTATTAAGTACCTGGAACTGATTGTGGTTCTAAAAAGTACCTTGCTCTTAAAAATAAGGTAAGTCAAACTGCAGGGACAAGCAATAACACTGTTTTGGGAGATCAAACTCTCAAGCACTGTAATGGCAGTTTAGCAACCTTCAATCCATGTGTCTGTGAGGTGTCTGCAGTTGGCCCATAATCTTGACCTGCCTTGTTCTGCACAGAATGACTCTTCATGAACAAAGAGTTGGTGAACTTCCTTCTCATGCAAATGCATTTCAGGCAGGCAAAACTAGATTTCTGACAAGAAAGGCATTACCTCCAGAAATAACTTCAGCAAAGCTAGTCAGCAGATATAGATTGGGCTACATGCTTGCAACCTTAGTATGTTTACCTAAGTAACTCCTATTGACATGAATAAAATTTACAACTGAGTAGTTGTAGCATGTTCAGATGAACTGCAAGTCAGGCAGTTGTACAGTACTTGAGAGTAACATCTTGAAATTCAATGAGCTAGGCTGAAAAACTTTTTTTTTTATAAATGATATTAAGAACATTTATTTGCCTTTACTACATTAAAAATGAGTATGATGAATGTAACTTGCAATGCAGGAAAAAGCCATCTTGAATTTGAATTATAGCACCTAGAAATGTGGTTATTTAATTTAAATGGTGCCTGGTAGATAGGTAATTTCTGTGCTCCTGTGAACAAAGGCAGTCTTAAAAATGTGCATTATCAGTCACCATCTGTCACTTCTTCATCAATAAAGAAAAATATACCATAATTTCTATTCTTGCCTATCTCCCTTTCCAACCCTTAAAAGTAGCAGTGTGGCATCTGTAAGCAGGAGCACATAAACATTAAGATTTTAGCATGAGCAATACAGCTGGTGGAACATCATTGCCCAGATGCAGAAAATTAAAACCATGATTCAGATAATTCAAGCATGTTTGCTTGCAGAAGCAGCCATCTTTTTAAAATATCCATTGTTCAGTGTATCTGAGACTGTCAGTTATTAAGATGTAAGGCAAGCTTCAATATTTATATGAATTGCAAAGAAAATAAAATAGCAGCTTTCAGAATTAGAGAGTCTAACTGCTTAATGTACTGAAAAACTACAAGTTTCCAGCTTTTTGCACTGGAACGGAACCATTTCATTCTCATTAGTTGAAGTTTTTCTATAGTTTTGTGGACTTAATTCTAAAAGATATTTTTCCATTTCTAGGTGCAATAAACTGCACTACTGAAGGAACTGCATCCTGGAACATACAAAGTTATGGGGATACCAACAACTTATTATCTTCTTCCTTGAAAGAAGGAAGATATGTGCCCTTAGATATGTACCTGAGGGGAGTAGAACAAGACATCATTGTTGGCCAGCAAGTCGTGATGGGTTGGTAGCTCTTTGTGCAGCTATAGGCCCAAAAAAACACAAGTGCTGATTGATGGATGGCTCTTTGTCATCTCTAGACTTGCAAAATCTACTGTATAACATGCCCATCCTGATGTCAATACAGCTCAAATCCAACATGGTTCTGTTTTTAATGGGATACAAAACTGATTGTTTGAAAGAGCTCAAGTAAATTAATTAAAGGCTATCTGTGTGGGGGAAGTTCCCACACTTGTGGGCTTTCTTTTAGATAGGAGTCTGTTTAATACCCACTTACTCTTCCTTCTCAGTTTGTCGAAATCCTTCCTGTAGGAAGCTGATACAGAGTCATCTGCCTTCACATTTTTCTCTAGTTCACCTGCTCGTTCAATCCTGTCTCAACACCTTAAACAAAGAAGACAGTTCTGTTGTTTGTGTTCCTCAGAAAATCTGGATGGGAATTTTATTTTTATATTTTAAAATGGTGTTGAAAGAACTGTTCTTTGGGTACTTGGATCAAGCACTTGGAAATCCCTTTTGTTTTTTTTGGTTTTTTTACAAAAATGGTCTTAGCAGACATAAGTATTCTTGTTTCTTGGCATGAAGTTGTTCTTATATGAAGGCTTATAAGTGTATAATTGTGTTTGTCTTATAAGTTTTACTAATTAGACACAGTAGTACATCTAATTAAAATATCACCTGCAGATTTCAATTTAGTGTTTCACATGCATCCAATAGTGTAGCTCTTAAGGATTTGCCAGATATTACTTTGGTAGTTCCAATTGGTGATGGACATTGTTATTTTTTAAAAAAAGCTAGATCATTTGTGTCTTAAGTAGGGTAAGTAATTTTTGAAACATTAAAGTAGTTAATGTAAAGTAGTTAATGTTATTAACTGCTGTTTTAAATTAACCTTGGTTATCCTAATTTTAATCCTGTCCAGGTAAACCCTAATTTTAATCTTGTGTGATAACAAAGCCCTGCCCAGGTTGAACAAGTTCAGATAATGACATTGGACCACACACACACACACACACACACGCATGAATAGAAAGTTCTGATATTGTTCTGATTGCACTGTGATTGCATGGACCCATCTGGCTTTAATCATGATTTTGTTTGAGAACTTTTTCTCTTCCAATATCGCACAAGTGCACATATCATCTTGGAGAGCATTAAGTGACAGACAAGACATCCTCATTCACACATGTCAGATAGAAATATTTGCTCTTGCAAAAACTGTAGGGCACAGGAAAGAAGGTGTATAATACAGGCCAGGATACCAAACTGCCGATATCATGTATCAGATAGTCTGTGATAAATGAACTACACCCACTTTAGTAAAGCTATCTAGGAGAGAAGTGCAGATGAAGCATGTTTTCTGAGAGAAGTCAGAAGAATGTCAGTTGTGATTACCAGTTTTTTATTGACATTTTTCATTGAAATACATAGCAGTTTGAACTGGGATTTAAGGAGAATTAGCTGGAGACCAAATATTAGTACTGTCTCAAGCAGAAGCCATCTGCTCTCAAAACAGATCAATATAACCAAATACACTGCCAACCAAAACAGCAACTTTAATGACAGGGAGCAACTGTGAGATGACATGCCTAGTTATGCTCAGCAGGTTAATTTCAAGAAGCCATTTAACTATATGGAGAACTTTCTTTGAACAGTGAGGGCAATTTGAGCATCAAAACATTGATGAGTCTGAAAGGATGCAAAAGATGAGGAGAACAATATATCAAATGTATATATAGCCAAGTTCAGTAAGGCAGTACAGTCTATGAAATTTTGGCTTGGTGGTATCTCACTGGTTTATGGCTTACAGTTACCATGACAGTCCACACCCTGACCTATTCAATATCTTACTTGATGGGTTTTTCACAAAGTCCATCTCCACTGCTTTCCTGGAGTCTCCTGGGTCACTTTTTCTGGTTTTCCATTTCCATTTTAACTCAATTGTATGTGTGTATCTGTATGTGTGTATATACTCTGTGTGTGTGGGTGTGGGTGTGGATGTATGTGTGTGTGTATGTATGTGTACACACACACACACACACACACATATATATATACATATATCTGTTCCAATTCAAAATGGGCACCATGCAGAAAAATCTTACAATAGTGCGATCTTCCCCTTGTGCTGGCTTAGCTGTTAATGGTTCTTCAAGGTCCTGGCCCTTGTTAAATGGAGGGATTGTCACAATGAAGAGAGATTTTGGAAATGATTGTACATGTGATAAAATGGCAAAATAACAGTAATCCTATAGCAAACCACCCATGTTCTCTCAAACCTCCAAGCAGACAGGATAAACAAAAAGTATCATAACTGTAGTTTTCAACTTGCCTCATAAAAGAAAGTGGAATAACCTGAGCATTAAATAATCAAATCTGACAGCCTAAGGCATGTTGTTTAAGACAAATCATTTATCTTTAAAGCTTATAACATTATTTCCCATACTTTTTCTCCCTGCCACAACAGGGCTAAATATACCATCAATCAGAAAATCAACACAGTGAGACCTCAGGGAAATCAGTCTATTGAGGTGACCATTGATGTGACAGATTCATTAACATTAGTGCCTGCTATCACCATGAGAATCATATAAGTGTGTGTGTGTGTGTGTGTGTATATACTCACACACATGCACACATACACATAGACACAATTTGAGGTGGAGGCAGTTATGTCATAATACAATTACCTTTTATAAAGCAATATACAGTTTGAGATAGAGGTTTTTCCACTGTTGTTTTGCTTTTGATATTGCCCATCTTTTTCTTTAATTACATTTCAATGCAGAACAAGCTACCCATTATTCAGTAATACTTTTGGGATATTCACATATTGCCTTGAATCATATATTAATAATTTAAGTATGTTGTATGCCTTTATTACTGTACTATATTATCTAGCATTTCTTTCATGGTGGAATACAATATCGTATCTAGGGTTTTCTTGTGGCTCTTCTTCCAGGCATCAACCAGATCCAGATCTGCTTTATCCTGTACAAGGCTGATGCATCCCTTGTTGTTGTTTATTTGTTTAGTCGCTTCCGACTCTTCGTGACTTCATGGACCAGCCCATGCCAGAGCTTCCTGTCGGTCGTCAACACCCCCAGCTCCCCCAGGGACGAGTCCATCACCTCTAGAATATCATCCATCCACCTTGCCCTTGGTCGGCCCCTCTTCCTTTTGCCCTCCACTCTTCCTAGCATCAGCATCTTCTCCAGGGTGTCCTGTCTTCTCATTATGTGGCCAAAGTATTTCAGTTTTGCCTTTAATATCATTGCCTCAAGTGAGCAGTCTGGCTTTATTTCCTGGAGGATGGACTGGTTTGATCCCTTAACTTCCCTTAACATCCCTTAACACCATCCCTTAACACCAGGATTATCTTTTAACTGTTTTGGAAAGTAATAGCAGTTGATGATTCACAAGGTTTAAGTGGAGAATTTCTTTCTCTGGTGCTCAAAATTAAAAATCGGCAAAGGATACATATAGGACAGTAGAAATATGGAAGCAAGACTGAACAAGTATAATCATAATTATTTTACAGTTATATTATCAATGTACTTAGGCTTACTTAGAATAGGGAAAGAGAAACATGGTTTGTTGCAATGCAAAATTATTGATAGTACCACATAGGTTCACAGTTAGGTCATAATTCAGCAAACTAGGCAGAGATTAATGGTTGCCCATAAGCATGTTCATATTTGCTTGCCAGAAAGAGTGGGTTGGCTCACAGGAATAAAAACAATGCAGGTCCAATATTATTTATTTCTTGAAAGTATATCCCACCTTCAAAAGGCATTCAAGATCCATAGGTTCCATACCATTCTTTTTTCATAGAACTACAGATGCATTAGCTGGAATATTGAAACAAACTGACCCAAAAGTGGTCAGTTCCAGATAGAAACTATGAAATGGACCCAGGTAGCAGACATATAAGTAGTTAACTACATGCATGCATACATACATACATACATACATGACTGAAGTTGTTGGCTATCCTAACTATTTTTTATATAGAATCACTCAGAATGGTCATGTAGAAATACAGTGTACTAATGTGCTAAAGCAGAAGTGGAGCATCTTCCCTTTCTGGGTTAACTCTACTGTCTGACCATTGAGAACAGACATCTGCTTGACTTATGGACTAACTACTAGGACATCTGGTATATATATAGTAAAATTGGCAAAAAATTAATGAAACATAGCCAACAAGGCATTGTAGCCTTGTAGTTTAGATTACAAAGATGATATTAAGGACCATAACAAAAACAAGCAAATATTTTTATAAAAATCATGTTGAAGAAGAGTTATGTCTGCTGAACTGGTTGGCTTTTGATCTGCCTAGAAAGGAAATAAAATTTCCTGTGAATGAACAAAAGCACTCCTATTTTTTGGAGTCTTTCAGAAAGCAGTTGAATCTTTGATAACCCAAAGAAACACACTTTATAGGCAATCATTATTATGTGTCATGAAATAGGAACAAAACCTCCCTGTTGTAATTTATCACAAGGCTTTTGAGAATCTAATTTTTAAAAAAATGAATAACAAAATTTTGGAACATATCCTCAGACTTGTAAGTAAATATTATGATATTTGCATATCAAACAATGATTTATTCTTATGTGTTTCAAATTGATTTGTTTTCCACATCAGAAATTTCATCCCATACAGAGGATTCAGGATAAATAAACTAAACAGAAATAAGCTTGTGGAAATGAAGAAATGAAGAAGCATGAATTGTGATCATTATGGCTGTGCACATTTGGAAAATGAATCAGAAGAAGCATGAGTACAGCGCCTTTCGGGTGGTCATTAAAGCAGCTGTCTTTTTCAGGCTCTGTGCAAACCTAAAAGTAGGTGCTGCTGCTTTAAAATATAGACTCCTTAAAATTAAAGTAAAGGCATCTCTTTTTAGTCTCACACAGAAGCAGGTGGGGGGAAGGGTGAGATGGGCGGTGACTAAATTTGAAATATAAATAAATAAATAATGAACAGTAAAGAGGAACTGCGCTTGCAGGAAGTCAGGAGCACCTCTTTCTCATCATTTTCAAAGCAGATACAGCTTTAATAATTATATGCAAAATTGGATTAACTCTGGGGATTGGATTAAATGGTAAATCAACATGCTAAGACCTACAACAGCAAAAATTGGACAATATTCCTAAGGATGATAATGGGAGCAAGCTCAGTCTGTCCCAAAGCCAGCCTGATAGCTATCCCTGCTCTGTAAAGAATTGAAAGATCTTCTAGGGTCCCAACCACCAGTGTTTTTCAACTTTAGCAACTTTAAGATGTGTGGACTTTAACTCCCAGAATTCCCCAGCCAGCATAGGAATTGTAGTCCACACATCTTAAAGTTGCTAAGGTTGAGAAAACTGATATAGACAATTCAAGCCCAAGAGTGTTTTTCCTCTTCCAAATACCCAGTACTGTGGCTGGATTCCTAGATCTTTCTTTTTTGCCTTCCAGCATCCAGTTTAATCTATCTGTACATCTTTCTGCTGGTTATTTTATCTCTTATTATCCTACTTGTTGTGAATAACAGACCCTGTTCCAAAATAGCAGAGAAAATGTTATTGCTAGATGTCAGCCAAATAAACTCCATCCATTTATCAGAGATGCAGAAAGGATGACCAATAGTGGTAAAAAATAGTCACTTCAAATCTTATCCATCTGAATCTTGGATGCATTTTCCAGTTAATGCTGCTACTTGTTCTGCCTAGGCAACATAAATTGCCTTCCTCTTCAGATCCTCCCAGACTGAGATACTATAGGTTGACACTCTCTAGTTGTGTTAAGACAGCAACTCTCAGACTTTCCAGCTAATATGAGAGGCTGAAGGAGTACTCACACCATTAATCATGTTAATGTGCATACTCTTTTCATTTCCATCTTGTTAAGAATTCAAATTAGGGCCAAACTGTTTCTTAATCTAAGCACTTTCCAGATTGAACACCTAGAATTCTCAGCAATGTCATTGTGGCTGGGGAATTCTAGGAGTTGAAGTCCAGATATCTACAAGTTGCCCACTTTGAGTAGATCTTCAGGCAGACTTCTAGTTTTGTTTTATTTACTTTTCAACAAATGGAGAGTTCAGTGTGTCATTCAGCTTGGTTCTGGTTGGGATTCTGAGCCTGAAATGAAAGCTCAGACAAATTTTGTTTCATTAATTTATTCAATTTATATATTTATATTTATACTGTTGCTGATTATTCTGATGCTGCTGCTGTTGCATTGGAATAGCCAAGCAGGTGTGCTTATCTGGACATAGTATTATAGTAATTATGTTTCTAACACCCATCTAAACTTTATTAGTATTTTTGCAGGGATATGCGGATCAGATGACATACTGTCTATTTAATTATTTGCTTTTGGGACTGGATTTTTTCTTTAAAAATCTGAAGAAAATTTGCTCAATTGGAATCTTTAAAAGGTTTGGGTCAAGCTTACTTTATCTACTGTACAAGATGGTCAGGGATCCTCCATATTCTCTTCTTTTCACATTGAAAACACTGTGGAGCTTTTCACAATGATGCTGCCTCTTTTGCAGCTCTTCCAAGACTGACTGCATAATCATGGAAAATGGAAGATCTTCTTGACCATCTCATACAGAGGTTAAATTTTATTCATTCATTCATTCAATCAATCAACCTCCCTTTACTCCTCCTAATATGTTTCAAGTTGTGATTGAACACTAGCAAGGTGTCACCAATGGCTACTGTTTAGATACCTATGGATTCACAGGGCATGAAATTCCACCAGAATTCTGGGCAGAGAATATTTGAAGCCTTGAACATTACAGTTCAATCCACTTTTGAAATGTAGCATTTAAAAATATTCCTTAAGGGGTAAGATTTGGAAGGGAGAAACCCATCAACATTTTAATGGTGTGATATGATGTCATCAATCATATAATCTGCTTCCACTCATCTTCTTCCTTTGCTAACATGCAAGAATTGCTGAAAGAAAATACACATCTGATTTGATCAAGGTCAAGCAGTCAGAGAGAAAATAGTCTAGAGAACTTTTTCTCTTCTCTCCTTCTCTCCTTTCCTCCTCTCTCTGTTCAATTTTTAGGTTAGACCCACAACATGTCCCTCAGCAATTAAGGAGGTAGGTGTCCCCCCAGGGCTCTAGTCCCCAGGACCTATTTACCGGGCTGGACCAATGGGACTGCTGTCTTGACATCTTCCCACACCAGCCCTGGTTAGCAGCCAGGTCAGTTCATCAAGCTCTTGTCACAGCACAGCTGCCCTTCAAGGCCAAAATAGAGCTTCTTTTTCTCCTTTTACTTACTCCAATGGCTAACACACACCAGCAGAACAGCAGCCATGCCAGGCCACTAAAACCCATATGCCACAGCTTGACACAGCAATTGACCCCAACGTAAAAGTCATCAATAGCTATCTTAGCAATGACCAGCATTTTAAACATGAGAATCATTCAAGAGTGACATGAGTGCAGCAGTTTAGAAATCTAATAAATAAAATATGTTTGGAACAATGGCATTTGTAAATGTGAAGATTGTATTTAGATTACAGTATAGGGAACATGTAATACTGGGTTTTGTTTCTTTCTTTTTTAACACTAAAGGGGAAAAGAGACAGTGTATAAGCATATCAATCTGTTTTGCCTTACCATTGGCATTGGGAAAAAAAACAATTTATTAATGTATTATCCATATACTATCAGCATAAACATTTTCATGGGTGGGTTGATAGATGAATAGCTGGGCTGAGTATTCAGCTGGGGCTTGCCATTTTGAGAAATGTAAATTTAAAAAATGCAGATTAAAAGGGATTATTATTTTGCTCAGGCTCTTGAGAGTAAAGAATGCCCCTTCTGCAAGTTTCCAAAATGGATTTCACTTGGAAGATAAGATTCAGTTGGTATATAATCTAAAACTGAAAATACTCAGCAGACCAAGAATGGTGTGGAGAAGTGTCATATATCAGTGAAGAAGTCATTATTACACTCTGTTCACTTCTAAATGCCTGCTAACACTGAAGCTGTATTCAATTCATACTGAATAACATTCTGATAGAATTTTATTTCTGGGAACTAAGAAGATGATTTGACATTCAGCAATGAAAAGTGTGCATAATATGTTTACCTGATCTTTAAATAGTGTCCTTATTAAGTTATGCAGTATTAGCTAGGCTGATAATGCTACATACAGTTGGGCTGTACCTGTATAATAAATAGTCTAAAAGGGATAAAAATGCTCATCTCAAATCATCTGTGTTCATAGCAATTGTCAGATTTTGATTTTTGATACAACTCATAAACATCAGCATATTTGTGCCATATTTGAGGAAAATAGTAGCCTATTCAGACATTCAAAACAAAATAATATTTAGCATGAGCGCTTTGAAAATGATTTGAGGAAGTGCTTCAGATCTCACATAAGAGTGAACATAGCATATAACTGCTAGTAGTTAAGCAGTCCATTTTTTTATACCTTTGTATGAACCTCAAATGTCGCGAAAGCGGTGTCCCTCCAAAGGGTCAGACATGACTCGGTGCTTGCACCTTTCACATGAACCTCAAAGAAAAAAGGACCTGTTTTAAGAAGTACAGTACATTAATATGTTGAGCCCTTAAAGCAGCCACATCTTTTTTAAGTTTACAGGGAAATATGAAAAAATGATGGGCTATTTTAATGAATGACTGTGAGGTACCGTCTTCAGCAAAGGATCGTTACCTTGTCGTGGTGCTGGAGCTTGAGCACCTCAATGATGCCATGAGCTAAACCGTGAAGGGCCACCCAAGACGGGAAGGTCATGACAGAGAGGTCAGACTAAATGCGATCCCTGGGGAAGGTAATGGCAACCCACCCCAGTATTCTTGCCGTGAAAACTAAATGGATCAGTACAACCAGAGATATGTCGGTATACCATCGGAAGGTGAGACCCCCAGGTCGGAAGATGGTCAAAATGCTACTGGGGAGGAACAGAGGATGAGCTCAACTAGCCCCAGACGTGATGACGCAGCTAGCTCAAAGCCGAAAGGACAGCTAGCGGCCGACGGTGCTGGTGGTGAACGGCGAATCCGATGTTCTAAGGATCAACACACCATTGGAACCTGGAATGTAAGATCTATGAGCCAGGGCAAATTGGATGTGGTTATTGGTGAGATGTCAAGATTAAAGATAGACATTCTGGGCGTCAGTGAACTGAAATGGACTGGAATGGGCCACTTCACATCAAATGACCACCAGATCTACTACTGTGGACAAGAGGACCACAGAAGAAATGGAGTAGCCTTCATAATTAATAGTAAAGTGGCTAAAGCAGTGCTTGGATACAACCCAAAAAACGACAGAATGATCTCAATTCGAATTCAGGGCAAGCCATCTAACATCACAGTGATCCAAATATACGCCCCAACCACAAATGCTGAAGAAGCTGAAGTAGAGCAGTTCTATGAGGATCTGCAGCACCTACTGGACAACACGCCTAAAAGAGATGTTATTTTCATCACAGGAGACTGGAATGCTAAGGTGGGCAGTCAAATGACACCTCGAATTACAGGTAAGTATGGCCTGGGAGAACAAAATGAAGCAGGACATAGGCTGATAGAATTTTGCCAAGACAACTCACTCTGCATAACAAACACTCTCTTCCAACAACCTAAGAGACGGCTTTATACATGGACTTCACCAGATGGACAACACCGAAATCAGATTGATTACATCCTTTGCAGCCAAAGGTGGCGGACATCTGTACAGTCGGTAAAAACAAGGCCTGGAGCTGACTGTAGTTCAGATCACGAACTTCTTCTTGCACAATTTAGGATCAGACTAAAGAGATTAGGGAAGACCCACAGATCAGCTAGATATGAGCTCACTAATATTCCTAAGGAATATGCAGTGGAGGTGAAGAATCGATTTAAGGGACTGGACTTAGTAGATAGGGTCCCGGAAGAACTCTGGACAGAAGTTGGCAGCATTGTTCAGGAGGCGGCAACAAAATACATCCCAAAGAAAGAGAAAACCAAGAAGGCAAAATGGCTGTCTGCTGAGACACTAGAAGTAGCCCAAGAAAGAAGGAAAGCAAAAGGCAACAGTGATAGGGGGAGATATGCCCAATTAAATGCAAAATTCCAGAGGTTAGCCAGAAGAGATAAGGAATTATTTTTAAACAAGCAATGCGCGGAAGTGGAAGAAGACAATAGAATAGGAAGGACAAGAGACCTCTTCCAGAAAATTAGAAACATTGGAGGTAAATTCCAGGCCAAAATGGGTATGATCAAAAACAAAGATGGCAAGGACCTAACAGAAGAAGAAGAGATCAAGAAAAGGTGGCAAGAATATACAGAAGACCTGTATAGGAAGGATAACAATATCGGGGATAGCTTTGATGGGGTGCTCAGTGAGCTAGAGCCAGACATCCTGAAGAGTGAGGTTGAGTGGGCCTTAAGAAGCATTGCTAATAACAAGGCAACAGGAGACGATGGCATCCCAGCTGAACTATTCAAAATCTTGCAAGATGATGCTGTCAAGGTAATGCATGCTATATGCCAGCAAATTTGGAAAACACAAGAATGGCCATCAGACTGGAAAAAATCAACTTATATCCCCATACCAAAAAAGGGAAACACTAAAGAATGTTCAAACTATCGAACAGTGGCACTCATTTCACATGCCAGTAAGGTAATGCTCAAGATCCTGCAAGGTAGACTTCAGCAGTTCATGGAGCGAGAATTGCCAGATGTACAAGCTGGGTTTAGAAAAGGCAGAGGAACTAGAGACCAAATTGCCAATATCCGCTGGATAATGGAAAAAGCCAGGGAGTTTCAGAAAAACATCTATTTCTGTTTTATTGACTATTCTAAAGCCTTTGACTGTGTGGACCATAACAAATTGTGGCAGGTTCTTAGTGGTATGGGGATACCAAGTCATCTTGTATGCCTCCTGAAGAATCTGTATAACGACCAAGTAGCAACAGTAAGAACAGACCACGGAACAACAGACTGGTTTAAGATTGGGAAAGGAGTACGGCAGGGCTGTATCCTCTCACCCTACCTATTCAACTTGTACGCAGAACACATCATGCGACAAGCTGGCCTTGAGGAATCCAAGGCTGGAGTTAAAATCTCTGGAAGAAACATTAACAATCTCAGATATGCAGATGATACCACTTTGATGGCTGAAAGCGAAGAGGAACTGAGGAGCCTTATGATGAAGGTGAAAGAAGAAAGTGCAAAAGCTGGTTTGCAGCTAAACCTCAAAAAAACCAAGATTATGGCAACCAGCTTGATTGATAACTGGCAAATAGAGGGAGAAAATGTAGAAGCAGTGAAAGACTTTGTATTCCTAGGTGCGAAGATTACTGCAGATGCTGACTGCAGTCAGGAAATCAGAAGACGCTTAATCCTTGGAAGAAGAGCAATGACAAATCTCGATAAAATAGTTAAGAGCAGAGACATCACACTGACAACAAAGGTCCGCATAGTTAAAGCAATGGTGTTCCCCGTAGTAACATATGGTTGCGAGAGCTGGACCATAAGGAAGGCTGAGCGAAGGAAGATCGATGCTTTTGAACTGTGGTGTTGGAGGAAAATTCTGAGAGTGCCTTGGACTGCAAGAAGATCAAACCAGTCCATCCTCCAGGAAATAAAGCCAGACTGCTCACTTGAGGGAATGATATTAAAGGCCAAACTGAAATACTTTGGCCACATAATGAGAAGACAGGACACCCTGGAGAAGATGCTGATGCTAGGGAGAGTGGAAGGCAAAAGGAAGAGGGGCCGACCAAGGGCAAGGTGGATGGATGATATTCTAGAGGTGACGGACTCGTCCCTGGGGGAGCTGGGGGTGTTGACGACCGACAGGAAGCTCTGGCGTGCGCTGGTCCATGAAGTCACGAAGAGTCGGAAGCGACTAAACGAATAAACAACAACAAGTGAGGTACCGTGCTGTTCAAAGCATTTTAATGTTGTATTCAGTAAGCTTTATTAAGTCATTGACCAATTCAAAAAACTAAAAAGGGAAAAAGGAAATGAAAATAAAGAAAAAGAAAAAGAAGACCATTCTGAGACAGCAAATTGAAAAAATGTAACAAAATCAATGTTTATAAAACTGATGTGGTCAGAGTACAATGAATTTTACAAATAGTAAACCTAAATTTAACCACATTCAGAGAAATAAGATCACATTGGTCAGTCACTAATTATAAATAAAATGAATCCATGTGGACTGGAAATCTCACTAGAATGTGAGAGTGGGGGGTGGGGGAAGGTATAATTAATTGTAAGTCACCCAGAGTCATGAATGTGAGATGGGCAGCTACATGAATGGATGGATGGATGAAGCAAGCTGAAATTGGGCATCTATATAATAAGGGCAATACAGACACACATCGCTCAATGTTTTAAGGACTCCTTCGCCACAGGGGCAAAGTGTCATGAGTACTCATGGCGAGCTGGAAGGGGCCTCTATCCAGGGGGGAAAATGCATGCGTAGTACTGAGGAATTAAACAGCCATGCAAAGAGACACAGATCAGACCCGCCTTAGCTTTTGGGGTTTATCTGTCTGGGTTTTTCCCATGCTTTTTCAGCTTGTTAGGATTTTCTGTCTAATGTAGCAGTAATAAACACTAGAGACCTACTCCTCATCTCAGCGTGATTTCTGACTGTTAGGACACAAAGTCTGTTCAAATGGAGTGCACTGGACATTCTCCTCAAATATAGCTGTTGGAGGGGAATTAAATCTTGTCAGAGTTAGAGCTCTTCTGAATTTGAGAAGCATTATTTGTCATGATCACCGTTGCGATGCTTGTGACATCGCAACGGCTCGCATGACAATGCAGGGAAATGGGTACCAGGCGGATTAAGGGAAAAGGCAACTAGCTAACAAAAGAGAGCAACAGGTGCTGGCAACAAAGTATCAACTCTAGCCGGAGGCGCGGAAGAGAGAGATACAATGTTGCAAAGAAGGTAATTGACAAGACCAGACCACGAGGCGCGCCCGAGCTGTCAAAGAGATTATGAACCTGATCGCCCAGCAATGAACCATCACCGGCCAGGGAAGCAATCAAGGAAACGCCCGGAGCACAGGAGGGGCTCCACGACCCCTCACCTACCGGCAACGGAACCGATGGGGCTCGGGGCGCACCTGAAATAAGGAGGGGTGGAGCGCTGACCAGCGTGGGCTATTTAAATCCCGTTCCAGCGCACTCCACTCACTCTCAGCTTTCTTAAAGGGCACGCATACTGTTACTCGAATAAATCCAGAACCTAAGCCTACGCTAGCGTCTGTGTCTTTACTGGTTAGCAGGCAGAGCCTGACATTATTTGGCTTAAATATCTTGCCAGCTTAAAAGAATGGGACCAATTACCCAGGAGCCCATCTTTAGAAGGGCAGTGAAATCTCTCTAGGTCCACGGTACTCTGCTTAAGGACTGGCACTGCATACTAGTGTCCCAACATCAGAAGTGCTTCAGGTGAGAAACCATACCATTTCAATTTCCCACTCCCCTCAGCAGTTACTGATGATAAATACCAAAATATTCCCTTCCACAAACTACGTTGCCCCTATGATACCCACACTATAGAGCATGTTCAGCATGTCCTGTTGTACTATAATTTCTATCTGAACCTATTTGAACTCCCAGGGAGAGATGACCAATGGTACTGCACGTCTCCTATCTTTTAGCAGACCATAAAATCACTACCACCTATAATGTAGCCAAATTGTGCCTTGCTGCTACAAGAGTGAAGCGACAAATATTATCCAATAAAACTGAATTTCCTTGATACCTTTAAAAAATTTCCCCAGCCTCCCCTTCCTTTCTTCCTCTTTAACTCATTTAACTTCTTTAATTTGCCATTTCGATATGTACACAAACATGCATACACACACACACACACACACATGTGCATTAAAAGTAGGTGTGTGTGTATGTACAGTCTATGTATATGTAGACACCACAGGTTGGTGAAAGACTGCAATGAAGTTTACCTATCTACCAATTTCCTGTGCAATGTCCTACTCCAGGATGAAACAAATTTGTCAGTTAGAATCAGAGGGCCAAGCCCACTTGAAGAAAAGTAGGTTTAGCCAATATCATAAGATGCATGTCCCAATATAAGCCACAGCTGTGGTCACACTAGCCTAATGCCAAACCATGTTAGGAACACATCACGGGACTTGAACTATATTCCTTAAAAATGTAGATTGTGCCCTCTCCAAGGGGGCAAAGGTCCAAAATGGGCTCCAAACAGAAGTTGTGCCCAGTCTCTAGCTGAAAACACTTTTAGTTCAGCAGGCATGAATAATTCACCTCTAGAATAATAGAAAGATTTTATTAGTGACTAGAAACCCCTTATGGACTTTTTGCTGGGAAAAAAAGATCAATTGATGATTTAAGGATTTGATGATTAGAAAGGGAAGATTATGGAAAGAAGGAAACTTTGATGTAACCTTAGAGATTAAGGGTAAAACGTACAGTATATGTACTTAAAACTGCTGTTATGAAGATCCAAAGCCACTTCTTTATTATTCTTTTTTCTTTTTTCTTCTTTTCTATCTCTTTTTCTTTATTTCTTTTTCACTCTTCTATTACATTTCACTATTACTCTTATCTTTAACTTAAAATTTGTATTGTTTTTACTCCATGGACAAACTTCTTTAATAAAAATTAAATATAGAATAATAGAAAGATTTCAGGTGATTTCTGTGCATTTTGAATTTTGAACATACTCTATTTGTACCCTGTGTTTGTTGGTAGCATGAAACATTACCCCTAAATATTTGAAAATTTTAACCTGTTCAGACAAGTGTGTAATCAACTGACAGCATGAATTTTAGGATGCTTAGCAAAAACTAAAACCTACTTTTTGTGTAATTAATTTTGAGCCCTTCTGCACCAAAGTATGCAGCAATGCTCACTTTAGGCCAATTAGCATCCAGCTTTGAAGCCTGCTTGCTCTTTAACCAGATGTTTCCTGATTCCACCTACTCTAAGAGTTTATGTCTGTCTTACAATTTGCTTATTATATTAAGGGGGCTAATGGGAAGATAATTATCAGACAAATCCTGGTTACATTTTTTTTATAAATGAGAACTATCAAACTAAACTCCACTCCTTTGGAATCAGTGCCTTTCTATCTATAAATGTGAATAGGAAGCCCAAAATAGGGGTCCACCAATCTAGGTTATTCCAGAAAATCATTGCCTGGAGCTTTACCAAGCTGGAGTTGTTTAACTAAAACAACTATTTCTGAGCCTGTTAGTGGGTCACTGTGGGAGAAAACTCACATTAAACTCTAAGTTGAACTCAACTAGTTCCTTCTGTGTATATAATGCCCTGAAATGGTCCTCTCATACTGACCATAAAGAAGAGGAGGAGGAAGAAGAAGAAGGGCTGGTAATAGGAGGAGGAGGAGGAGGGAGCTTACCAAGTGCTGTCAGCCCTATAATGTAGACCAGACTAAGAAACCAATTTCATACAGGTCAGGGTTACACTTATTATAACAGCTATAGTAACAGAATATTGCATGTCTGAATGTGCTCCCCCCCTCATTTTATTTTTGTGTGAACTAGGGAGGGGCCTGTCTGAGATATTTATTCAAATTAGGAATGGGCTCAAGCCCTGCTTGCCAGATTGTTGCCTTGGTAACAGATCTTCCCACTGTCCTTCAAGGCCATTCTCTATTCCTTCCACAGGTGCCAAAGTAAAACTGAAGACTGTGAAGCTGAAATTAATAGATGCCATGATTTCCTAAGAACCTTCCTCCCTCTTCTTGGCCTTAGCATCTCTAGACCCTTCCTCCATATGGCAGATCAGATTTGGGAGGCAGCCTCAGACATGTAATGGAAAACACATCCAAAGGTCTTACCAAACAACTGGAAAGGGTCCAAATCATTGTTTTATCATATACAGTGAGTGCTGGACCCTAAACCTTGGGGAGAAAGAGCCCCATCATAAGGTAACATAGAGTGAGATGATAGAGATAGAGATAGAGATAGAGATAGAGATAGAGAGATATAGAAGTGAGAGAAATGAGAGGTGAGAGATACACACACACACACACACACACAGTGTGTGTGTATATATGTGTGTGTGTGTGTGTGTGTATATAGATATACACATACACACACATACAGTATATATATATATAATATACCTAACATATATGGCATGAAAAGCAACTCTAAAAAGCAATGACATATGTAGTTCTGATGCACCTTTAAATCTTGAAATACGAAGACACTAAAAGGGTTCTTTCGTAAGTGTTATTTTTACCTTGTTTAGCAAAATTTATGACAGGGATATTCAGGCAGTTGTAATCATCCTCAAGATATTTAGCCTCCTAGAGTCAAGGCCTTACTCAGAGGTCAAAGGAAGAGGCCCTCATATCTCCTATCATGCCTATGCCTAACTGGGTGCTTTAATGTAAGATAAGCAGTTTCACAATAAGAGTGTATGGACAGTATGTAGATTTGCTATTATAACGTATGCAAGCAATAGGCCTAGGTATAATACTGTAGCAGTTAAGGACCCAGGCTAGAAATTTGGAGACCGTGATTTCAAATTTAGTGATTTCTTCCAAAGATAACACTTTTTCTGCTGTACTGTCCATTTAGTGCAAACTGGCCCTCTGTCTATGCTTTCATTAAGTACAAGGTTGCACTTGAAAGGCTCTTAGTAACAGTACATGAGCAAAATGATTGCTATCAGGATGACTGTCAATATGGAATTCTAATGAAAACAGGCACACCCTTCTAAGTATTACTGTATCAAGAGGGGGACTCATCCCTGCCCAAGAGGAATACGCAGCAGGGCCACAGACCCATTCAGTACAAATGAGCTCAGCCTGCTGAGAGTTTGCAATATGTACAGCCCTTTGAAATCCACAGCACTACCTCCGAAGCCAGGTAGAACTGGTGAAATTTTGACTACAACAACGTTTGCCCCCATTCTTGTATTAAAATTGTCAGCAATGATTACACTGGCAGAAGGATATAATGATAAAAAGTTACTTGGCATTTGCCATTGACCTGATAACATAAACAGGTGTGCAGGATATAAACATTTATCCATAACAAGGTTTTATTGGTGAATTTAACTGCAACTCCATCATTCAAGGAGTCTAACTGAAGGCCCCTGGTATTGAGAGATGTAAACATAAACCCCAAACAATCTACCATGGGGCAGGCACTGCAGTGAGTAAAAAAAAGTTTGAAATCCATTTACTGTATATGGAGAGCCTGAATTTCTCAAGTTTCCAGAAGTAAGAGTATATCAAATTATATAGTAGAAATATAATCCATAAATGCGACATCTTTAACATAGCTTTCCACCCAGCAGGGTTCCAAGACAGTAGTGTCAGGGATTTGCCTGAATCAATGCATCTTCTCAGGAGCAATCAGTGGAAGATCTGACATTCTGTAGTTTTCAATAGAACTGAAAGGGGTGCTTTGAGTGACTTCAACCACCCCATCACAGCAGCAGCAATTTAAGTTCAGGAGCATTGTGGCTCATGGTGCCATATGGTAAATCTGGGCCTTTTGGAGACTCAGTACTCAGCTCTGATAATTTCAGACATCTCATGTTATCTGTCTGTAGTAACCTAGCAGGAAAGTTCAGGAGCATAACTCAGTGAGTGCCATGAAGTGAGGATTGTTGCCCAGGATCATTCCAGGAGCTATATTGGGCAAGTCCAATGTCTTGTATACAATAATCTCTATACATTGAGGTCTTGAACTCTGAAGAGCCCAGAGATAATATTGAGATATTGGCTTGGTGCATGGTTCAGTCCATCTCCAGCACAGGTACCGTGATTTAAGATGATCTGATTTGGTTGTTGAATGACTGATCAAATGGCAGTCTCTGCTGCTTGGTCTGTACAGCCCCATTAAGATGAATAAAAAACTATCTGCAGGAGCTCCCTACAGTAAGGGATTCCCAAGGGTCTTCTGTTGAAATGATCAGGAGTTCTTCCCTTCTTCCTGCAAGTCTTTAATTGAGCAAGAGGATCCATGGTATCACTTTGGGTCTTCCTGTATAGTTCAGATGCTTGTGTTGCTAAGTCTGTAAGTAGAGCAGAATGTTCCTCCATATAAATGGGCTGTGTTAATCATTCTTGCTGTTCAGCTGAATGACTATTATCTGCTCTCTTGAATTCTTGGCTTAGGCTATTATGTCTCCCCTTTTTATAGACTGGAGAGCTTAATTCATCCACTTGATATACTGGATAATTTAATGTAGAGCCTCTTTGCTATTAGCTGGAACTAAAGTTTTAAATGTCCCAATAGAACTCACACCAGATGTTAGTGTGCTTTTAACTGCATTCAGTTTGTACAAGCTTTCTTTCCCAAATGAGTGAGGTGGGAGTATCCCTTCCCTCATCTGTTCCCCAAGATTTAGCTTAAATGAGTCTGACCTTGGAGGTAGCTGGTTGCAACAACTTCTCTTTTGCTAAGTGTCAATTTTATGAGCCCATGTACTTTTCCGAATGCCAGTCACTCCCTCAAATGAGGGCAGCAAATGGAAAACACTAGTGTCCTTGAAAACCCAGACTGAAATAATTTGAAACCTCTCTTTTTTTTAAAAAAAAAACTTTCATTTTCATGAGCATTAGTGGTAGAACTGTACATTTAAAGGTAAGCACAACTCTGATATATCTATGTGGCCCAGGAGCCATTTGACCTTTCTTAGATACTCTAATACATTTGGCAATGCAGTAGCAGAGTGAGGAACTGGATAATGGCTTTTATTGTTCCATCTACTGAGGTATATCTTATTGCTAGTAATCAATAGTGTGATTCTGTTGGGCAGCAAAATGCATGAATTATAGCTGCCAAGAACAAATTGTATCTTTAACCCAGAGGTACAGGGTGCATCTATATCAGTGATTTCTCTCCCAGGATAGCCTTCCAGGGTTTATTGTTATGGCAATCTGGTACATTTCCCTTGAATATCTTTCTTTCAACTTCAGTGTACGCTGCTCCAAGAGGTATTTCAGTTCATTTATTTTGTTATTACTGTCAGTAATTGATCCTGAATAGATATAACTGTGCATACAATGCGTCCTCTTTTTTTGCCACTAGACTCAAAGCAAGGAGTTTCAAGTCGCTTTACTTCCCCAGTCTCTAACTGCACTGTCCCCTCAAGCAAGGTAAATTCTTCTCTTTCCCAACCAATCATTGCACATTTATCAGTAGTATGAAAGTAGTCACTCAATGAATCATTGTGGTGTTTGGTAACTTAAGTATCCTTTGGTGCCTTGGAATGCTTCCTTCAATGTTTCTTGGATTTACTCTTCCTTCTGCATTTGCATTTTATCTTCATCTTGGTCTTTTCCAAACCTGCTATTAATGTTCCCCATCTTATCACTCCAAATGATTTGTCTCTCCTGGTCAGTTATTACTACCAGGGAGGAAATGAGTTGTTAATAAAACATGAATGAAACCCAAGTAATGATACAGTGAAGAATACATTTTAAAAAACTCAGAGGAGCACTCTATAAAAGTGGCAGACTCACCGCCATCTTGGCTCTTTCTCCACATTTCTTCCAAATCATACTTGAAGCATGCACAGCCTAGTACTTATCCTACAAGCGCTCCCAATAAGCCCTATCACTCACTGATGTTGTTCGAGTGGAGTCATCCACACATCAGCTGTTAATGTCCTCTGTAAGGAAGCCTTCAGGACCAAGATCCCTTGGCTTTCCATTGAAGACATTTGCACTGTACCTGTGGACATCCTTGGGGGAGTGGTTTGAGCAATGTCAGGAAAGAGGTCCTCATGTGGCCAACCCAGAAGCCGCACAAGCTCTTCTAAGTTTATTTTGGAGACAGAGAAATATCCTTTCAAATCTCTTTGTCCTCCCCTGTAAATGACAAACTTAGAAGTCTTATTATGAGGTGTGATTGTATACTGATGTATCTCCTCTGTTATCGTATGAACGGATTATATGGGCTACAAAGGTACATCAGCAATGCTCCCTCTCCATGCTTAATTAGTGAATGTTCCTGAATGGTTGTTTAGTTTGTCAGAAGAACCATTATTGTGTGTGTTTGTTTTATATATACGCCAGTTATTTCCTTTCCCTTTCCCCTTTTTCATCCTGTCAACGGGCTTCCTCTTCCCTTAAACCTCTCCCTTTCTCCACAGCCCCATAGTTTTCTGACTGTCTTCTTTATCAGGAATGCCCAGCTACCCCCTTAATTGCATTATGCCAGAGCAACAAACTGCTATTTCATTACAATCAGTACTCTTCTTTTGTTTGTGTCCTTGAATGGGCTATTAAAAGGACTTCTTTCATATATTACATTTGTCTTCCTCTGGACATAACATTATTTAAGATACTTAGTTAACATTATCTTTGGTAGCATGTGAGTGCATTCCTAAGCAGCTTTAGGCACAACATAATGCTTATCTGACCAGCAATACGTCTCAGATGATGCTCCTTTTGAAGTTAGCTTTTTGAATGGTAGCCACATCTGGGGTGCAAAATTTTAGGTGACCACTAGATGGCGGTGAAGACATTCAGAAAAGTTTAACTCCTTTCTGCAACCAAGAGGTTGCCCCTTTACAGCCCAGATAGGGCAACTAGCTTTGGGGGTGGTGTCTTAATTTGCCCATTTTACTGCCTCTGGGCATCTTCTGGGTTAATATGCAACAGTTGTGGGAAAACTGCCGCTGCAATATATACAGGGGGTCTGCAGGGAAAGGGAGCTCAAAAAAATCAAGATAGTGGATGCAGCCGTGAAATCAAAGTGCTGGCCTTTTTCTGTGTGTGCAATCCTTATCTATCTATCTATCTATCTATCTATCTATCTATCTATCTATCTATCTATCTATCTATCTATCTATCTATCTATCTATCTATCTATCTATCTATCTATCTATCTATTTTTCAATTTTTGTTACCACCCATCTCCCCCAAAGAGGGACTCAGAGCAGTTTAAAAAGAATGGTGCTTGAATCACATGGTCAAGCCCACAGTCTTGACTTTTTGGGGTCCCCTGCAGATGCCCCAGAATATTTAGATGCTTATGGCAATGATGAAGGCAGGTTGGCTTTTTTATGCAACTAACTAGGGAACTTTTTAATATGGTGCATTGGGTGGCATGATGCCAGAAGATCATGCTATCCAGCTGTCTGGGCAGTAGAAGGATGGCAAGGAATTTAGGAAGTGTTTTCCTAAAGACAAAATGACTGTGATTATTGTGGTTGGAATTTCTTATTTATAAGATCATTATGCTGTTCCCAACTTGCAGAAAAGTAAGCAAATAAAATTAAAGGAATTAAATGAGATAAAGAAAAGGAGACGTAGCTAAGACTGCCTTGCCCCAGTGCGGTTTCATCATTTAATTAATTAGCTAGTTGGTTAGTTGGACAACTGTTATGCTTTTTCTTGGCTTTTGCAGTAGGTACCATCAACATCACAATTCTCTGTGATGTACAGAGAATTCACTTTCTTTGCCAGATGCCAATTTCTTTGTAATAGGGATATAGTTCAAAAGAGTATGAATATCTGAGAATAGTATATCTTGTCTCACAGTTGAGTTAATACATGTAATAACTTGTTCTTGAAAAGGAACAGCTATAAGACATTCTAAAAATATGTTTAAAGGAAGCATTAAGCTGATTGCATGTCCATCAGCATGACAATCTACCCAAGCCTTTTCTATATAAGCACAGAAGACTCCAATTTAGTCAATAATATTATTTTTGTTGAATCAGGCATTATCTAAAGTCTACTTAAGTTTTAGATATTGATGGTGACACCTCTACCCATTGTCTGAGCAAAATAGGAACTTCTAATTCTTTATTCTGGTCAACCATTAAAGTTTACATATCAAATTGATTTATTACCAACAGAATTTCATAAAGAGTAATTGTAGGCTTTTTTATGTCATAGATTTTAATAATTGCTTGTAGTAAATTACATGTTTCCAAGATTCAAAATGCTGCAGATGCAAACTGGGATGTTAATATGTGTTGTAACTGTAAATATTGCCACTGAACTACACTAGGTAGATAATAATTGTCCTCTAGAGTGCAGAATTCATCTTTTCATCTACTAAATAATCCAAAGTGAAAATCCTGGCTTCCATCCAAATTTTCCATATGATTACCTTTTGGTGTGTGGAGGGAGGGGATTTGTTTGTTTTTAATTCTGAAACTTGGATTACCACATAGAGTCAATTTGCAATGAGGAAAGGGGACAAATGTCATTTCCTAGAAATATTGTACCACAATCTTAGAATCGATGTAAGAGTGAGAAGACTATTCAAAATTTATTATATTTTGATCCCAAGACAATTCAAATAACTAAAAATACAATCTATGACTATTGTAGCGGAACCCAAGAAGGATAATTTCCACTGAGAGTCATTAAAAAAGGTGGTATTAGCCAATCTTCAGCAAAGGATCATTACCTTGTCGTGGTGCTGGAGCTTGAGCACCTCAATGATGCCATGAGCTAAACCGTGAAGGGTCACCCAAGACGGGAAGGTCATGACAGAGAGGTCAGACTAAATGCGATCCCTGGGGAAGGTCATGGCAACCCACCCCAGTATTCTTGCCGTGAAAACTAAATGGATCAGTACAACCAGAGATATGTTGGTATACCATCGGAAGATGAGACCCCCAGGTCGGAAGATGGTCAAAATGCTACTGGGAAGGAACAGAGGAGGAGTTCAACTAGCCCCAGATGTGATGACGCAGCTAGCTCAAAGCCGAAAGGACAGCTAGCAGCCAACAGTGCTGGTGGTGAACGGCGAATCCGATGTTCTAAGCATCAACACAGCATTGGAACCTGGAATGTAAGATCTATGAGCCAGGGAAAATTGGATGTGGTTATTGGTGAGATGTCAAGATTAAAGATAGACATTTTGGGCGTTAGTGAACTGAAATGGACTGGAATGGGCCACTTCACATCAAAGGACCACCAGATCTACTACTGTGGACAAGAGGACCACAGAAGAAATGGAGTAGCCTTCATAATTAATAGTAAAGTGGCTAAAGCAGTGCTTGGATACAATCCAAAACACAATAGAATGATCTCAATTCGAGTTCAGAGCAAGCCATCAAACATCACAGTAATCCAAATATACGCCCCAACCACAGATGCTGAAGAAGCTGAAGTAGAGCAGTTCTATGAGGATCTGCAGCACCTACTGGACAGCACGCCTAAAAGGGATGTTATTTTCATCACGGGAGACTGGAATGCTAAGGTGGGCAGTCAAATGACACCTGGAATTACAGGTAAGCATGGCCTGGGAGAACAAAACGAAGCAGGACATAGGCTGATAGAATTTTGCCAAGACAACTCACTCTGCATAACAAACACTCTCTTCCAACAACCTAAGAGACGGCTTTATACATGGACTTCACCAGATGGACAACACCGAAATCAGATTGACTACATCCTTTGCAGCCAAAGGTGGCGGACCTCTATACAGTCGGTAAAAACAAGACCTGGAGCTGACTGTAGTTCCGATCACGAACTTCTTCTTGCACAATTTAGGATCAGACTAAAGAGATTAGGGAAGACCCACAGATCAGCTAGATATGAGCTCATTAATATTCCTAAGGAATATGCAGTGGAGGTGAAAAATAGATTTAAGGGACTGGACTTAGTAGATAGGGTCCCAGAAGAACTCTGGACAGAAGTTCACAACATTGTTCAGGAGGCGGCAACAAAATACATCCCAAAGAAAGAGAAAACCAAGAAGGCAAAATGGCTGTCTGCTGAGAAACTAGAAGTAGCCCAAGAAAGAAGGAAAGCAAAAGGCAACAGTGATAGGGGGAGATATGCTCAATTAAATGCAAAATTCCAGAGGTTAGCCAGAAGAAAAGGAATTATTTTTAAACAAGCAATGCGTGGAAGTGGAAGAAGACAATAGAATAGGAAGGACAAGAGACCTCTTCCAGAAAATTAGAAACATCGGAGGTAAACTCCAGGCAAAAATGGGCATGATCAAAAACAAAGATGGCAAGGACCTAACAGAAGAAGAAGAGATCAAGAAATGGTGGCAAGAATATACAGAAGACCAGGGATAGCTTTGATGGTGTGGTCAGTGAGCTAGAGCCAGACATCCTGAAGAGTGAGGTTGAATGGGCCTTAAGAAGCATTGCGAATAACAAGGCAGCAGGAGACAATGGCATCCCAGCTGAACTATTCAAAATCTTGCAAGATGATGCTGCCAAGGTAATGCATGCTATATGCCAGCAAATTTGGAAAACACAAGAATGGCCATCAGACTGGAAAAAATCAACTTATATCCCCATACCAAAAAAGGGAAACACTAAAGAATGTTCAAACTATCGAACAGTGGCACTCATTTCACATGGCAGTAAGGTAATGCTCAAGATACTGCAAGGTAGACTTCAGAAATTCATGGAGCGAGAATTGCCAGATGTACAAGCTGGGTTTAGAAAAGGCAGAGGAACTAGGGACCAAATTGCCAATATCCACTGGATAATGGAAAAAGCCAGGGAGTTTCAGAAAAACATCTATTTCTGTTTTATTGACTATTCTAAAGCCTTTGATTGTGTGGACCATAACAAATTGTGGCAAGTCCTTAGCGATATGGGGATACCAAGTAATCTTGTATGCCTCCTGAAGAATCTGTATAACGACCAAGTAGCAACAGTAAGAACAGACCACGGAACAACGGACTGGTTTAAGATTGGGAAAGGAGTACGGCAGGGCTGTATACCTCACCCTACCTATTCAACTTGTACGCAGAACACATCATGAGACAAGCTGGGCTTGAGGAATCCAAGGCTGGAGTTAAAATCTCTGGAAGAAACATTAACAATCTCAGATATGCAGATGATACCACTTTGATGGCTGAAAGTGAAGAGGAACTGAGGAGCCTTATGATGAAGGTGAAAGAAGAAAGTGCAAAAGCTGGCTTGCAGCTAAACCTCAAAAAAACCAAGATTATGGCAACCAGCTTGATCGATAACTGGCAAATAGAGGGAGAAAATGTAGAAGCACTGAAAGACTTTGTATTCCTAGGTGCAAAGATTACTGCAGATGCTGACTGCAGTCAGGAAATCAGAAGACACTCAATCCTTGGGAGGAGAGCAATGACAAATCTTGATAAAATAGTTAAGAGCAGAGACATCACACCGACAACAAAGGTCTGCATAGTTAAAGCAATGGTGTTCCCCATAGTAACATATGGCTGCGAGAGCTGGACCATAAGGAAGGCTGAGAGAAGGAAGATCGATGCTTTTGAACTGTGGTGTTGGAGGAAAATTCTGAGAGTGCCTTGGACTGCAAGAAGATCAAACCAGTCCATCCTTCAGGAAATAAAGCCAGACTGCTCACTTGAGGGAATGATATTAAAGGCAAAACTGAAATACTTTGGCCACATAATGAGAAGACAGGACACCCTGGAGAAGATGCTGATGCTAGGGAGAGTGGAAGGCAAAAGGAAGAGGGGCCGACCAAGGGCAAGGTGGATGGATGATATTCTAGAGGTGACGGACTCGTCCCTGGGGGAGCTGGGGGTGTTGACGACCGACAGGAAGCTCTGGCGTGGGCTGGTCCATGAAGTCACGAAGAGTCGGAAGCGACTAAACAAATAAACAACAATTAGCCAATAGATATGCAAAATAGTATGATTCAAAATTTGGAAAGCTTTATTCTCCTCTCTTTAATAGATACTACTCTCTTCTTAAAAGAAATATTTGGAATTGCAGATTCTCACCCCATTAAAATAAATAAATAAAGCCCTGCTTCTGAAAATATTTTGCAGATATACGTATAGGAATTCCACATAAAATGTATAATATTCTATAATATTTTAACACTATTATTACTAAAAAAAATCTTCCCCCTAGGGTGAGAGATCCTTTATATATTTTAGCCATGTTTTACACAGGGTAAGAATGCCAAGATAGTTAATCTGTATGTTACAGATACAAAACTGATAACTTCATAAATTAATAAAGAAATTGTTCCTACTGGCATCAATTCCAGTTTGCACCAATTAATTGAATTGCTATTTTCCCAAACACTTATATCATGGAAACATGGCATGAAGTGTAGATATAAATTATAAAATGTCATCAGAATATAATGCTAATCTATATTCTAAAGAAGTATATATAAACCTTGAAATATTATATTCTTGTCTAATAGTTCAAGCCAAGAGTTCTATTAAACATCAAAAGAGCAACTGGGCATCCTTGCCTCGTTCCTTTATAAAGTGAACAAGTGGACAAAAACATCATTAACTTTTACTTTAGAATGTAGGAGCTTCATATACAATCCAGAACTAATTAATAAATTCTTCAGGAGACTCACACGTAGCTAGTATCCTAAACATATAATGCATATATATTTTGTCAAATGCCAAAAACTGTATTTAAACTACAGAACACTTCTTTCCTTAAAGTTAATTCATGCAATCTAATCCATATAGTAGTTTCACAAATTAGTTGATTGGATCAACATCTGGCCAAAAAATTTACATGTGAAACAGGGTCAACGCTATATACCGCATTCATTGATTTTAGGCCCGCATTTGATCTAGTCCCCAGAGCAAGTCTTTGGACTAAGCTGCTATACACCACCATTGATTGCTTACGCATAGTCTCTATAAGAACTCTAAAGTTCAATGCAGTATGCAAGGCCACTACACTATTGAGATTCCAACTCATAGATGTAATGGTTGCCTATTCTGACAGACTCAGTCTCACAAGCAGGTGCTTAAGGATAACTGATTTATTGAAAGAATAGTGCGCAAATACAAAGAAAGCTGAGAATGAGCAAAAGCGCGCCAAATACAAACTAAAAACCCTCGCTTCAAACCCGGTCCCGCCGTCCCTCCCGCTTAGCAACCACCCCCTCCCAGGTGTTAGCAACTGTTGCCGACATCGGCCTGAGAAAGTAACCTTGAACACATTCCATAACCCAAACATACATTCCACAGTTACAGTAAGGAGATTACAGCCTGGCATGGCTGGAAATCTCCACCCAGCAAACACGGATCAGGAAAGTGACATGCGAAACATTACGATGTATTCAGAACATTGGAACGATGAACATGACATCGTGAGGCAGGGATGTATTTAACTCTTCTGCTGTTTAATCTATATATAAATCCATCCATGGCCAAAATAAACCAATTAGAACATCACCCTCCAAAACTAGCAAATAGACATATCACAACTTTGCTGTATGCAGACAACATAGTACTTCTGTCAAAAATGTTAACCGGACTTAAACGAGCCCTGAATGCTCTGGCCAGGTACTGCTCTGAGGAAGCATTTGAAATTAACTATAGCAAAACTAAGATTTTGATCTTTGCAAAGAGACCTAAACTGCACGTCTGGAGGATAAATGGCCAGAATGTTGAACAAGTAAAATTCTTTAAATACTTGGGCATGGTTTTCCATAGCTCTACTAAACGCAGTGCACATCAAAATTATGCCATACAAAATGCTCAAAAAACAGTAGCTGCAATTCAATCCTTTCATTTTGCCAGAGGACCACAGCATATCCCAGCAGCACTGAAGCTACATTCAGCTAAGGCTCCAGTACAACTACTCTTTGGTGCCCAGCTGGGACC
Source organism: Candoia aspera (assembly GCF_035149785.1). NCBI lineage: Eukaryota > Metazoa > Chordata > Lepidosauria > Squamata > Candoiidae > Candoia > Candoia aspera. The sequence continues at coordinate 107,920,402 of NC_086153.1, read as the reverse complement.
TCACCCGTCCTTCATTCCTCTGTAAAGGGTTCAATCCAAATTCCCAAAGGCTATATTCCAGGTAGACCCCTGTGTTCCAAATGTAGTTTTGAGGAAGGAGGCAGGGGTGTCTAAAGTTAAAACAGGTGCATAGACTTGTATTATAGGACATTGGTTGAAATTACTGTTCATTCCCACAGGTTTGAGTTCTTTCCTTATTGAGGACAATTAAAATCAGTACGGCCCAGGACTATTGCACAAAAACTGCAACATCTTGGCTTCTCCAGGGAGGTGTTCCTAATAATGGGCTATGAGTGTGCACTTAGTGCATTTAAACAACGTACCAAAGGTCTGGAATTCCAACAGGACCAGTCTACTCTATGTAAGAACGTTTTCCTGAGCAGTCAAGCCCATTTTTATAAACTGGTGAGATATGTACATTATAGAACTGCCTCCAAATTCCAAAAGGCATTAACTCTAGTGCGTTGCAATCCTCTTCTCATAGCAGTTTTGGAGGCCTGATACAAAGAATTTGCATATGAGCTGAGATTAGGCCCCTGTGGACAAGGGACTATTGAAACTACAGCTCACATCCTGCTATCACTGTACCTTCTGTAAGGACTCACGGACCCATTTTCTAACTCCCTATTTGATAAAATGTCCTGTTCAGACTAAGCACCAGACAGATTCTCAACAATATTCTTTATTAATAACTATTTACAAAAAGTAAGTCTTTGAAATGCAAGACTGAACAAGCCCAACTGGACTGACTGGATCTGACTGGAACACGAGGGCTGGAAACAACAGTTGTCGAACTGGAGCAATACTGGAGCAACGCAGACACTGAATCTCTGACTTGCTGGACCTGGGATCAGGACTATGAACAGCAGACAAGGATGAACTGGAGACTTGGAGCAGGACTTGAACTCAAAGCAGGGTTAGACTCAACTGGGGATTCTAGACTAGGCTGGGTACTTGAACTGAAGACTCGAAGATAAGACTTGAAACTGGAACAAGGCTGGACTTGGCTGGAATTCCCAGACTAGACTGAATTCCCTGGACTGGAGTCTTGGAGCAAGGCTTGGAACCTGGAAATAAGCTGGACTTGGCTGGAAGCCCCAGACCAGGCTGGATTCTCTGAACTGGAGACTGGGAGCAAGGCTTGGGACTTGGAACTCAGCTGGACTCAACTGGAGGGACTGCATGTGCCACAAACCCAGATCCTGAACAAGATAGATGTGAAACCTCAAAATATGCTGGAGTCTATGAAGCATGGTAACGTAGAACTGTGGACAAGCAGTGGTGCTGGGAAGCTGAAGCCGACTCACGCTGCTGAGTGTATCACAAAGATTCACGGCTAGAAGCAAGGCGAAGGCTGCTGGGCACAGCCAACTCTGTTTCCTCACTGACAGCAAATGCAGGGCTCAATTCATCTTCAGAGTGGAGCTCAAGTGCTGGTTCCTCTTTGGCCACAGACACTGACTCTGATACCAGTAAAGACTCTTCTCCAGAAGCTGCCAAGTTAGAGGATCAGTTGTCTCTGGCAGCACACTGTCTATGTGGCTGCCTTTTATCCTGATTTTGGGTGTGCTTGGAGTCTCCTGCAGCCAATCGGGCTGCCTTCTCCATTGTGCAATTTTCAGCCCATCTCTGGTGCACACTGATTGGTGTATTCAAATCCTCCTCTGGATCTCACCCAATCAATGATGTGGATTCTTCCCGCTCTGCTGAGTCATGCTGGAGTTTTGTTTCTCTGATTTCAGCCCAGTAAGTTTCCAATTCCTCCTCTGACTCAGAATTAGTTTCACTTTCCGAGTCAGAGGCAAGCTTGGTTCTGAGATAAAATATCCAGGAAATTCTGATATTTTTTTATGTACAGTTGTTACTATCTGATCAGTATGATTCAGTTTCTTTGAACATAGCCAAATTTTGTTATACTGTCTGTAAAATTAGGCAGACTTTGCCCACTGATGATCCCACCATTAATATTATTATATTTTGTTTTATTTAATTGTAATGCATTGTATCTGTATTTGTATAAATTTGTATTTTATTTGTAATTCTGGTGTGTGACCATAATAAAATATTGATTTGATAATTTCACAACTACTAAATAACATTCTTGTACAGAAGCTCTTCAACTGCTATATTGCTGTTGCTGCTGTCATCATCTTATAACAATAACCTGTCTGAAACAGATAGATGTCTATTCTCTAACACTTTTTTCTGGAAATAATTCAGTCTAGATTTATTTTAAGAAATATAATTACAACTGTGCACATAATGGAAGCATTGATATTCTTAATTAATTAAAACAAAAACAGGATTTGGAGGAATAATATACTATATACACATATATATTTGTATATTATTTTACACTGTTCACTGTATAACAAGAAAAAAGAATAGAATACATAGTACACATTTGTGTACTAGGAAAATTTAGAAAAAAGCCAACCAAACAGATAGTTCTCAGTATGTGAAGTTCTCAGTATTAAAAAAAAGCATCTTGTTAAGTTTATTCATTTGTATCTGCTGTTACTCTGATTAGAGATATTTGAAAAAGAATGCAGTGTTTTGCCCAGAGACTTGAAAAATTAAGTTGATTGATAGATTAACAGGTTTAATTTTAATTTTGTATGTCTTGTATATATTTGATATATTTCAAATGTGCATGTATATCTTTTTTTGCTTCTGGTATAATGTTTTTGTAATGTCTTGGTTTCATTTGTGTTTTGCTGAAACCTGAATGACCATATGCAGATAAGATCTGTCTAATCCAAGTATGTATACTGTATAATATATAATTATGTATTTGTGTACTACTCTGAATAGAAGTTAAAAAAAAATAACAAGGAAAAAGCAAGGGGGTTTTTTTTGGTCATATACTCTACTGTGCTAATTAAATCCTCATCTGGATTGATTCTGGTTACTATAGTTTTAACTGTTGCTATTCAGACAGGTAATTCATGTGTAATCAACTTTGGATACTTCGAAGTCTTTCCAGTAATGAAGGGGGAAAAAAAATCTTTTCCAAACAGTGCTACAAATCTAATTTTGACTTGTCAGCTTAGTTTTGCAGTGAAAATACATTTTTTCCACTTCATCATTGATTCATTGGATATTGCTAGAATTGCTAAGTAAACTGAGAAAGGATTCATTCAAAGCAACATCAGGAATGGAGAAGAGGTTGTTAAGCCAATGATGAGATAGCACAGAAAGAAAATGAACAAGGAAACAAACGAAGCTTTCTTAATGAAAAATTTAAAACTTGGGAATTTCTTTTCTTTCTTTAAAGTAGAAACTTGAGCTGGCTTCCTATCTTATCTAAAGCTGCCAACCTTGGACTCTTAAGGAATGAAGTAATTCTGGTTTATCTGGAAAAGGAAATTGGAGCAATTAAATAGATATTTGCTGGACAGAAGAAACATTAAAGATTCTACTATTTATATCCTATATGGTTGAAGCCAGGCCCATGCAGTGGTGGGTTTGGGCATCAACTAAACAAGTTACAGTTTAGAGCTTCACAAAATTTCAGAATATCAGTTTTCTCATTTTGCAAACAAGTTCATTATTACTTATATTAATAAAAGTGATCCTGATTACTTATTTTGTCAGCATTTTGTACATACTGTATATTAATGTATCTTAATATCATAATCTATGTATCTTAATATTATAATCTATGAGAGAGATCAAGCCAGCCAAATGATAAATATGTAATCAGCAAATGCATTCATTTGAAAATAATGTGTATTTTTCACTTTAAATACTTTGTGATTAAATGATTAAAAGGCATATATAAGTTTTCAACTTTGCTGTGGAGGCCCAAGGTCCTGTTTTGGTACGCACCTTAGTGAGATCTTCTGGTATAACTTTTTAACAAAGGTCTGCCAAGCTTTATATAGCTTAAGACCTCACCAAGTCTAAGTCCCATGCCTTAAATATTCTAGCCAGCTTCTCTTATGTTGTAAGTTATGAAATTTTTGGAAAACCTATGTAGAAAACTAAAGAAGGAAACAGAATGAAATGTGGCTAAAATTGTCAAAATGGCTATTTTAGACTACTAAAGCCTTATTTTTAATATACAAAATATGGAAAATGCCACTATAAATGCATACAGCTGCAACATAATGCACAATTTTTTAAAAATCTTTTTTTTAAAAAAATAGGCTCACCTAAAGCAATTTTCTTTACTTGGTCCATGATAGAATGAACACATGATCTATCTCAAATGTTATATGTTCCCTGACATATAATACTACAGAAAACTGATGTCATGAGCACTGATGGTGAGCAGGAGGGGGCCCCTATCCAGGGGGGGAAACGCATGCGTAGTAGTGAGGAATTGAGCAGCCATTCAAAGAGACACAGAATAAACCCGCCTTGACTTTTGGGATTTATCTGTATGGGTTTTCTCACGCTTCTTCAGTTTGGTAGGATTTTCTGTCTACTGTAGCAGTAATAAAACACTAGAGACCTATTCCTCGTCTCGGCGTGGTTCCTGACTATTAGGACAACTGGAAAGTACAAAGGAACCTAGAATTACAACAACAACAACAAAATCCAAACATCTGCACAAACCTTCATCTTGGGATACAGGTACAAGTGTATTTGAAGCTATCTTTTCATTGAAAATAAGTGCACTCAGCTAGAGAAATACACTAAATATGTCTTTTTTTTTTTTGCTTTATCAAGCCTAATTGAAATCGGGGCGGGGGGGAAGGAGGCACCCTTAAAATGACAATTTCTCAAGGATTTTTCAATATCTGTTTATGAAACGGGATAATTTATTATTGTGGCAAAATCTCATATTCTCAGTACTGCCTGGGTCACCATTAATTGTGTGTCTGTTGTTGTCCCTCGGTTGGGAGTAGCACTGGGCAAAAATCCATACAGCTGGTACTTTCTGGGCTTAGACTAAACAACATTTGCCCGTTTGATTTTGAACTGTGTCAATAGGCCCTCACTACTGGCTAGCAGCAGTCTTTGTTTGTTTGTTCCTTTTTTCTTTTTTGACATTTTCTAATAGGAAATGTGACTTCAATGTCTCAAACAGAGACATAAAAAAATCATAAATTTTGTCAGAGAGTAGAAATAATGTTTACATAGAGCAAAAGAGAAGCACATTACACAAAAGAAGAAATATACCGGTTACCATAAGTTTACCTATAAGGTTACTTATAAGCTTCTAGTTTTGACCTATAAATACTAAATATTCTTAAACCACTCAAGTCAACATGGAGATCATGCTGAGGCATAACCTGGCTGGCTTGGGTTTAGCATGTTGTGTGTACCCAGCCCAGCTATCGCAATTTATAAATCATTTATGCATTGTGGTAATGTATGAACCTAAGCAATGATTTGTTTGTTTGTTTTGTTTATTTGCAATATATATACACCATCCCAGTCACCAGATACTGATTAAAATAAACCACATTTTAGTGATACAACTAAAAACCACAGATCATCACAAAACATGACAAGGAAATGTGCATGGTATGCATCTATTTTCCTCTGTGCTCTCATATACCACATCTCTTTTTAGGATTTTTTTTTTCTTCAGTCAAAGCAATTTGTTGGCAGAATGCTGGGAAAGCCTTTAGTCCAGGAGAGATCAGAAAAGTCACACACACCAGGCTTATCTATAAAAATAATTTATTTACAGAAAGCAAAAACAAAAGCAAAACATATTTAAAGGACTTAGCTCTCATTGAGAGCTGCCTGGCTTGCTACATGCCGGCAGACAAGGGAAAGAGGAACTGAAACAAGTTGGGGCAGGTTCCTCCCCCCAGGTGCAATAATTAACATTCGAAAAGGGGGCAGTTGAATTCAACCTCTGCACCCGGCCAAAATGATTAGATACAATAGCACCTTAATCTGTTAGTAGGAAAACCATTAACACTCCCCTTTTTATACTATAGATTAAGATGCAAACCAATCTTCTTTGACAACTTTGTATGTCTTTCCATTCACATTATTTTACCATTATCTCCCCTTTGGTTTAACAAAAAGCTACCATCCTTCTTCCTGTGTTTTTCCAAACCTAGGTTGTTATAATTCCAAGGCTTTTTAATGTGAAATGGCTTTTCATGCAGGCTTCAAAATCAAGCCTTTGTTTTTCTGTTGATGTGAACAGCAGCAAATCATCAACATAAATGCACAGATACATACAGCCTTGTTTGTCCTTCTTCATATATACACAGGGATCTGCTTTTCCTTTTTCAAAACCAAAATTCTGCAGTTTTTCATCTACTTTTTGGTTCCAGGATCTAGCAGCTTGTTTTAACCCATAGATTGACTTCTGCAGTTCACAGACTAGATACTCCCCTTTTTCATAGCCAGGGGGTTGCTGCGTGTATAATTTGTGGTCTAAATCAACATAGAGAAATGCAGTTTGAATGTCATAGTGGTGAACTGACATTCCTTTCAGTGCAGCAACTTTTAACAGTAATCTAATTGATTCACCTTTAGTAACTGGTGCAAAAATATTGTCAAAGTCTAAATCTTTCCTTTGAGTGAACCCTTTTGCAACCAACCTTGCTTTATATTTTTGGATTTTTCCATCAGCATCCCTTTTTAGTTTGAAAACCCACCTACAACCCAGACAGCATTCATTGGGAGGTAGATTTACCAGTTTCCATGTTTTATTTTCTTTCAAGGATGCTAATTCCTGTTGCATGGCAGAATGCCAATTTTGTGCAATCTCAGGTGGTAAAGCATTCACTTGTTCTAAAGACTCAGGTTCTGTGAATATGTGAAAAGCCTTTACTGTTTCAGCCTGAAAACGTGATGGAGGAACGCCTTTATTACTTCTCTGAGATCTGCGAGGTAATACAGGGCTTAAATTTTGACTCCTATCACTGTCCTGAGAAGCATCTGTCTCATCAGACAGATCTTCAGTTTGCTTTTCTGGTTTAATGTCCTCATCAGGCAAAAGATCACCATCAGCAAGTCCTTGCTGTTCTCTTGTGGTGGTCAGATCAACTGGAGAGCTAGAATTTAATCTCCCCCAGTTTTGTTCAGCAAAAGAAGCGCTTTTGCTAATTATTCATTTCTCTCTCATTATGAACCTGTAGCTCCTTTGGCTTTGTTCATAGCCAACAAAGATGGCTTTCTTTGTTGTGGGGCCTCCTTTCCTTCTCTGCTGTTTTGGAATGTGAACCCATGCAGTGCTACCAAACACTCTAAGATGGTTTACCTTTGGTTTCACACCATAAAACAAATGGAATGGAGTGTCCTGAATCACAGAGTTATATAATCTGTTTTGTACATAACAAGCAGTAGATATGGCCTCTCCCCAATACTTAAAAGATAAATACGACTCTTTTAGCATGCATCCCATCGCATTTTGCAAGGTTCTGCCCTTTCTTTCAGCAACACCATTTTACTGAGGGGTGTAAGGGTTAGAAAGAATTTGTTCTATCCCCTTTTCCACTAGGAACCTTCTGAATTTGTGAGAAAGGTATTCTCCTCCTCTATCACATTGGAGTGCAGATACAGGCCTAGGGAATTTTCCATTTGCCCATGTCACAAAACTTTTAAATTTCTCAAATGCCTCATCTTTATGTTTTAAGATGTAGATAAATGTGTATCTTGAGAAATCATCAATGATGGTCATTGCATACCTTGCTTGTCCAAGACCTGGAGCAAAAGGACCAATAATGTCAGAGTGTACAATTTCCAAAGGTCTAGTTGTAACTCTGTCACTGTGCTTACTCACAGGAGCTTTTAGTGTTTTGCATTCTTTGCAAACTACACAATCTAAGTATTTATCACAAGGTTTTATCTTTAGGTCAGCACACAGCTGTGGCATTTGTGCTATATACTTGAAATTAGCATGACCAAATCTCCTGTGCATCAGGTGTACACATTGGTCATGATATGGAGTGTTGCCAACTGCAGCCTTGCAGCTTGGCTTCCTTGCATTTTGCACAATGTACAAGGAGTCTTTTAACATACCAGTAGCACACAATTTCCCATTTTTTCGTATCTCACAACCATTTTTCTTAAATGTTATGATATACCCTGTTGCAGCCAATTGTGCCACAGATAAAAGGTTTGATTGTAAATTTGGCACATACAACACACCTTTTACAGTTTCTCCTAAGCAGGATAAATACAAGTCACCTTGTCCCATAATTTTGGTCACAGACCCATCAGCCAAAGATACACTTTGTCTTTCAGTTTTAGACAGTGACACAAAAGAGCTTTTACAATTACATAAATGCAATTGGCCCCAGAATCTAACACCCATACATCAGAATTACCCTTCTCAGCAACCTGTGCAATTTGGGTTGTCTGAAGAGCCTTCTTCTGTGTTGCCCTTGTGTTCTTCTTCTCTGTCTTTCTACTCTTGGGTCTCATGGCACAGTCGCTTTGCAAATGTCCAGCTGAACCACAAGTGAAGCATCGCTGGCTGGCTAGCGCTGTGGCCTCAGGTTCCTTTCCCTTCTTTCCCCTCATTTTCTGGTATTGCAGCTTTCCAGAAGAGATGGGGGGGGATCTTTCCTCTCTCTTCTCCCATTCAGCGAGTAAGCGCTGTGTAACATACGATGGGGTGAGGTCTGCTTCAGGCATAGCCCCCAGGGTACAAATCAGCGTGTCCCACATTTCATTCAGTGAAGACAGGAGGATATATGATTTTGTGAGAGGTGTAAATTCCATCCCTCTCTCCTGCAACTCAACAAACAGCTGCTGAATATAATGCAGGTGCTCAGGAAAGCTATCTCCTTCTGCAAGGTAGGCTCTGTACAACTTTTTCGTCAGAGTAACTTTACTCCCTGCTGTTGGCTTTACATACAAGTCTCTCAAAGTGTCCCAAAGTTGCTTTGCAGACTGCATGCCTCGCACGTGGACTAGCTGATTGTCCTCAACTCCCAGGATAATGGTGGCTCTAGCCCGCTCATCCTGTCTCAGCTATTCAGCACTGGGATTTTGGGGGTTTTGCTCACCAATTGGCAGCCAAAGATTCTCTCTGTGAAGATACACCTCCATCTTCAGGGCCCAATTCAAATAGTTGGTCTCTGATAGGTGCTCCAGAGGCATCGCTGAAGGCTGGGAGGTAGCCATGGCTTCTTCCTTCTTTTGCAAGTCACCTCAGCTGGCTTCTTTGTCCTGTAGACCGGCAGTTGCTGGAAAATCTCCAGGTGGCTCCAAAGAAAATCTTCACAGGTCTTTGCTACCTGCCTTTAAATTGTGCATGAGGTGTGGAGCTGATCTCTCTTTTCTCTCTGGGTTTACTGGGCTGTTTACTGGGCCCATAACCTGTTGGCAGAATGCTGGGAAAGCCTTTAGCCCAGGAGAGATCAGAAAAGTCACACACACCAGGCATATCTATAAAAATAATTTATTTACAGAAAGCAAAAACAAAAGCAAAACATATTTAAAGGACTTAGCTCTCATTGAGAGCTACCTGGCTTGCTACATGCCGGCAGACAAGGGAAAGAGGAACTGAAACAAGTCCGGGCAGGTTCCTCCCCCCAGGTGCAATAATTAACATTCGAAAAGGGGGCAGTTGAATTCAACCTCTGCACCCGGCCAAAATGATTAGATACGTTAGCACCTTAATCTGTTAGTAGGAAAACCATTAACACAATTCTACCTTTCCCATTTTCTTCTTTTCAGCAGCTTAGCCTTTCCTGGTATAGCCCAGCTCAGGTCTATTCCTTATTTCTGAGATGAGCTCTGACCAGTTGAAAGCTGGTGTCATGAGTAAGGATGGCGAGCAGGGGGCTCCCACCCAGACTGTCAAGCGCATGCGTAGCACTGAGGAACTGTTCAGCCATTCAAAGAGACACAGATCGGGATCGCCTTAACCTTTGGGGTTTATATGGCTGGGTTTTTCCCACGCTTCCTCAGTTTGTTAGGATTCTTGTTAAGTACTAGTAATAAATATTAGAGACCAAGTCATTGTCTCAGTGTGTTTCCTGGTAGTTAGGACAGCTGGCCACCTCTTCTGAGATGTAATCTGGAATTGTTTGAAGTACATCTTGGCATCTAATAAGTTACAGTACAGCTAATTAGAATTTGGGTTTTTTTTAAATAAATTTTATTAAGTTTCAAGGAAGAGTAAAAACTACAAAAAAACCCAAAAAAATACAAAGAAGGAAAAGAGAACTAAAAAGGTACAAAAACACGAGAATTTTTTTTTCAAATTTACAAAAAGATGTGGCTTCCAACCTTAAACAGCAAGGATATACAAAAAGTTCCATGATAAATCTCTTACTCTATATTAAACCAAAACCACATTATTTCTATAAATCATTCCACTTTGGCACATAATAAAAATCACTAAGTACAGTTACTCCTCCCCTTTATATTAAAATAAAATTTAAAAAAATTAAACCTCCTAAACATCTTTCTCCCCTCCAAAAGATAACACATATTTAATTATTCCCTTCCTATCACTATTCTATACATTTCTGTCTACTAAAATAAGAATCAAATTAAAAAGCACATAGGTTGTCTGCTATTATACTTGATAATACAACAGTTTTAATAATCTTAATCTTAATAAACCCCAAAAACAAAGACAACTGAAAACAGTAACTTTAAATCAAATCCTTAAAACCATCCAAATAAACACATTTTTTAACCTTAATCCAAACTTTAAAAGCAAATGACATCAATCAAACCCTTAAAGCAAACCAGATAGACATTCTTTAACCTTTATCCCACTTCAAAATAAACCAGAGCATTTACGTATCACTGCAATGCACACAGAGCTTTTCTCTTAAAAGAACCAAACAGCCCGACTGCTCCCCTCAAAAATTCCAGCTTCTTTTCATGGCATTCCACCAGAAAGTCAATTTCACTTGTGGCTTGCAGATCTCTCTATCCATTAAATTTCTCCAACTCCACTATCCAATCTTCATCCAGCATCTCCATAAAAATCCCAATCTCAGAAGAAACATTTCTATCGCTGTTGAATTCCTCAATTTCATCCACCTGTTCTGGTTGGACTCAGACAACCAGTAGAATTCAATTAGAAATCTTTATTTACAAGCAACTATTTACAGTAGCAATGTCCTTTATTAAATGTTAGTTCAACCCAAGTGGGCAATGGTGGAGCACTGGGCAAAACGACATTGCCAGGATCTACTGGGAACTGCGGCAAGGCGACTGGACAGGACTTGACTGATGATGGCAACAAGGCTACTGGATAGGACTCAGCTGGAAATGGCAGCAAGACGACTGGAGATTGCAGAAAGACAGCAAGGCAAAACTTGGCTAAGGATCACAACGAGGTGAAAAGACTCAGATCAACTTGACTCTGCTGCAGGTTGGCAAGACTCGACTCGGCTGGGCCTTTGGGCAAGGTGGCAAGACTCAACTTGTCTGGGCTTCTAGGCAAGGCGACAAGACTTGACTTGGCTGGGCTTCTGGGCGAGGCAGGAAGACTTGACTCCACTGGGCTTCTGGGTAAGGCAGCAAGACTCGACTCAGCTGGGCCTCTGGGCAAGGCAGCAAGACTCGACTCGGCTGGGCTTCTGGATAAGGCAGCAAGGTAGGATGTGACAGGGCTTCAATGCAAGGCAGCAAGGTAGAATTCAGAAAGCTGGGAAGGCTCTGGTTCTGTAGCAGCTACAGGGCAAGACTCTGAGGACAATTCCGGCTTGTCTCAAAAAGAAGCTGTTAGCTCAGTGGAACATTTGTCTCTGGTGACCCTATCCACATGCTGGCTCCTTTTTATCCAGTTCCTTTTGGCCATTCCCCTTCTGGAACCAATGGAGCTTCTTTTTGTTTGGTGTGCTTTTTGGCTCACCTTTCCCTTGCACTGATTGGTGGTTTTAAACCAGGCTCCTGTTTTCCTCCAATCAGCTGCTCAGGGCTTCCCTGCTCTATTGAGTCACTCTGAGTTTCAGTTTCCTCGTTTTTCTCGGCATAAGTTTCGGTTTTCCCCTCCTCAACCTCAGAGTCAGACTCAAATCTTATACCACCACATCCTCAACCTGATGGCACATTTTAAATCTCATATTTTCCATGACATCCTGAACATCTTGCATAAAATCTTGGTTAAAGTCAAAATAAATCTGTTTAAAATCCTCCATGTCTCACACATTAGATTATGATGTGCCCATGGAGCTTAACCAGTGAAAGTCAAGAATATGAAAAAGTTTTAAAATGTATTTACACAAGCAAAAGTGAGATAAGCAAACAATTCCCAAGGGAAAGTGAAAACAGAAAGCTGAAAGTTCAAATCAGCCAATTCAACGGATAAGAAAATGCTAATATCTTCAAATTTAATACAAAAATAGTAACAGGAAGACAATTGTTTACTCTCCATCCTCCTTTATATTTGGAAGGAGAACGAAATCCAAAACTTAAAAAAAAGAAAAAGAAATAATCCCAAAATTAACAATAAGCACCAAGAGAACCAGCTTCTCCTTGCTGTAGAAAGCCTCTCTTGGGGTACATATACTTAAGATGATGATGATGATGATGATGATGATGATGATGATGATGATGATGATGATGATGATGATGATGATGCAAATTTGGTGATCTAGAAATGGGGTGGCCAGTCTTAGTGTCCTTTAAGGCTACAGAGCGGCTTGGAAAGTGATGATGTCCCCACCTACCAGCTAGCTCTTACCAGTCGAACATGAAATGCTGTTTGTGATCTTCTGGCTGCAAGCAGCCATCCAGAGGACAGATGGGGTGATTTCAGGTGTTTTCCTTTCTCCGGAAAACATTTCTGGGTTTCAGGAGAACCTGCCTGAGCCCAAAAAAAGTTACCGTGTTGTCAGCTCTGGCCACTAAGCCTGTGGACACAGCCATTCAGTCTGTCATTCCCCACTGGAAGCCCAGCTAATTAGAATTGTAATTAATAATGACAGCTTGCTATATAAGTTTGAGGATGTTCTCAGAGGTGAACCTCAGTGTAGACTTAATCCAGGAAGGTACTACACAACGGCCAGTGTTCATCAGTTGTCATCTCACTTAGGATGATGAGGTTTACAACAAAGAAAAAATCTTATCCTTTCACTGTAAACCTCATCATCCTAATTTTCTTTTAACACATTCATTTTCCATATTTTGGTTATTTGCCCAGGTTAATTTAATAAAACATCTTTGTTTTCACCACCTTTACATGTTCATTGCCCCCAAATCCCAGAATCTGCTGTCTACAATTTACTGTGGCAAAATACAAGCAAATGGCAAATGGTTTCATAAACTATAGCTAAATTTAGACTAAAACAGTTACATTCTGAACTCAAACCAAATTAGTAACCAGGTAAGGTTGAAAATTGAAACTAAAATTTCTGATCTCTTCCTTAGGAGAAAATCAGAGGTGTGTGTGTGTGTGTACTGTATATGTGAGCCGCTAACTTTATTTCTGCTAAATTAGAGCTGAGTTTTAAGTCCAACCAGCCAGGAATCTCCTGTTTAGTAGTAGCCTCAGTCTGATCAAAGATGGGATCACCAATCTTTTGTGTAAGTATGTTCATATCACAATTTTGTAGGGAGGAACAGAAGAAGAGCCCTCTGACTAAAACTATGCCTAACATCCTTTTTCTAACAGAAGCCATCCATCAGCCATGAAGCCAAAGGCCCTTTGTTCCCTGCTGAATGTTCTCAGCATGCATGCTTTTTCTGAACCTGAAAGGTACATCTCCTAATAAGTGTGTGTATGTGTGTGTGTGTGTGCACGCGCACCTTTGAGTTAGTCCTGGTGATTGCCTGGACAAGTCCCTGCAGTTTTCTTGGCAAGGTTTTTCAGAAGTGGTTTGCCCTTGCCTCCTTCCTAGGGCTGAGAGAGATGAACTGGCCCAAGGTCACCCAGCTGGCTTTGTGCCTAAGGTGGGACTAGAACTCACGGTCTCCCAGTTTCTAGCTCAGTGCCTTAACCACTACACCAATCTGGCTCTTTCCTAATAGCTAGCTGTTATCAAACATGGAAGCCATCCCCACATCTTAACAGTGAATTAATGTTGGTGCCAGATTTTATCTTTTTATACTATTCTGGGAGGAACCCCATTTAAAGAATGAATGTGCTATACTGAATTAGTTACAAGCAATGGGAAACTATAAATATGTTACCCTGGGTGATGGTTTTTTTCCCTCAAGACTCTCAGCAAGAGGCATCCAGTCCTTCATTCACCTTAAAATCTGTCTGATTATTCCCAAACTAAAATACGTCACTCAGCTACATGATTTGATGCTGATTTTGAATTCTTATCCAGATTGTGACCTGGATAGGTATACCCTACTTACAATTGATTTCACAATATTATTAATACAAAATATATCTTGACTAGGCTGATTTTTTATTTCAGACTTCAAGGCTGATGAAGCCCTTAAACTACCTGATTAAAAATAGTTTAAACCTGAATGATGCATAAAACATTAAGAAGTAGTCTACAACAGATCTGGGTCGAGTAATAAGTAATTATAATTTGAACTGGTAAATAATTCTTCATTACATAAGCAAGTTACAGAAATGTAAGCAAACTCACTGTCCATACTAGATGTATAGTTAAAAATGAAGAAAAAATGTCAGTACTGTAGCTCCTATTTTAACAGAGGAAGTGTCCTAGATTTGACCTGCTGCCAAATTTCCATCCAACATGAACCTTTAAGGAGTTATTTTTCCTCTCTCCTGGACTCAAAGTCAGGATCAAACTGCACCTACATTAAAACAAGGGCAAGCTTTGACTGCATGGCCATGGATGCCATCTGGACATTTCTGAACCTCCACCGCCCCCCATATCCCTGCATCCTGCAACAAAAATATCCAATCTCTAAAGGTGAATAGACAAGAATAACTGAACTATTCACATTTTTTTAAAAAGTAACCATAGAGATATATAGACAACACCACACAAGCACAAGAATAATTTAAATAATTGTGACATATTGAACTCAGTGGGATGACTCTCCTTGGATCTTGCATAAATGCTTGCTCAAAGCTAGCACTGGTCCACAACAGACTGCTCAATCTGCTGAGCAGTCTCCTTACAGGTACAGTGAATGTTGAAAGCATAGGACTTCTTTCAACAACCTAATTCTCCCTGCATCCTTGCTGAAACAACAGCCGTCTGTGCCAACCTTTCTTGAAACAGTTCCTCTCATTCTCTTCCTGACTGCTCAATTCTGCCTCTGGGAAGAGATCTCCAGTCTGGTCTACCTGAATCCTTTCAGCTTCTCCTGCTTCCATCTTTTCAAGCCTTGATTGACCCTCTCAGATGAATTACTGGAAGACTGCCTTACTAATGAAATTAGCCTTTCCCTGTTGGCCAAGTTGCCAATGGATTCTCCTGGATCTTTTGTATCTTCCAAGCTGTGCCTCTGAATGGAATTGCACCTGGGCAGAGTATCCCTGGAAAGAAATGCTCAACCCCATTTTCTTCTAGCTGAGCAGTTTTTCTCCTTTAACAATGCCTCTTGTCTCTAATTCCTTCCTTTTCCCTCTCCTCTATAGTTTTCTATTTTGTTAAGTCTGTATTTTTCATCTGTTCAAATTCCATTCATCTATTTCTCCCAATATTTTATATTTCTTGTAACAACTCCGTTTTTTTTTTAAAAAAAAACCTAATTATTTTAGAAAGTTATATACAAAAAGGAATGTTTGGTTTGTTTTTTTAAAGAGAGACTTTAATAGGAGAAATTCAAATGATAAAAGCCTATACTGGGAAAAAGTATGTAACAAAGAATGGCATCAGGGTAATTAGTATGTTTAAAATAAGGGTGTCTTGAGCAATTTGAATTACAAACTATATATATGAATGAAGATTGTGTGCAAAAGTTATTCATATTAAGGGAAGCATTAATAGTTAATAAATGCAGAATTCTCAAGACATGCTTTTAACCCATTAAAAATTAATGATAGGAATAGTACTTTACAAACATGGCAAGTAAAATGGACTTTACAAACATGGCAAGTAAAATTAAGTACAGTTAATACTTAATTGTACATCTCTAGTTCTGTGTATATTGTATTGTTCTAACAAAACTTATTGGGGGGGGGGGGGTTGTGCATAGAACCCTTCAGAATGCTGTGGCTTGTCAAGGTTCCTAGTTTAATTGATGGCAAAATTACATGTATAACACACATGTAGAGAAGGAAAAAACTCACGTATGGATTCCATTCAAAATGCAGGCTGTTTTAAGACTGCTGCATTCGCTCCAATTGTTTTCTTTTTAATTCCATCCAATTAGAAGCTAATCTTTACTTTGCTGCAGGCTGGTAAATGTTGCATTTCAGTGCAAACTAGTGGACCATTTTCATCTCTTGTAATTACAAGACATAATTACTTTGGTGCTTTCTTAAAACTTGGTGTTATTAAAGAATCTGTTGAAATACACAGCTTTTCCTTTTCCACAAAGTGAGCACTATTTTAATGTTCAAATAAAAGATAGCTCCTAAGAGCAAGGGAAATGGAGTCTCAAAGCCTTTGGAGTATATTTTTTTTATAAAGGGCTTTTGTAATAATGCGATTATATAATGTAACACAATGTAAGTTTTTATTACAGTAAGGATGTTCATAAGAAATTAGTATGTTTGGATTTTTTACAAACTTCTGCACAGATCAAAAGTATGATATAGCATATGCTGGTACATATTGTGCTTTAGAGCAGTTTTACTTCCGAACAGGAAACAGATAATAACGTTCTGCAATGGCACAGACGGACATCTAACCCTCTAAATCCGTGTTTCTCAACCTTGGCAACTTTAAGATGTGTGGACTTCAGCTCCCAGAAGACATGCTGACTTGCAGGCTGGGGAATTCTGGGAGTTGAAGTCCACACGTCTTAAAGTTGCCAAAGTTGAGAAACACGGATTTAGAGGGTTAGCTGTCCGTCTGTGCCATTGCAGAACGTTATTATCTGTTTCCTGTTCAGAAGTAAAACTGCTCTAAATGTGCTCAGAATTTCTCCAGAGCAGGTGTGTCTGTAACATCATGTTTGTTTTCCATGATGCACATTTCTCATGTGCTAAATGATGTCTGCTATGTATAGATTTCAACATAAATTGTGAATACCTTACAATCTCCCTCACATCAAACATATTTATCACATGTACAGCTTCCATATAGAAAGATAAAAATATGAAAAATGTTTGTACCTTCTAGGCCATAATACATTAGGGAGCAGGTAAAACCTATGATTACATATGAAGGGCAATTATTGAAGAAGAAGTAGGAGGAATTTTAGTTGGTGGACCTGGCAAAAACTAAAAAAAAAACGAATGGGATGGACAGCAATAATGGCTGGGATGAATGGCATTTATCCTGATCTTCAACATTTCAGATCATTTTATTTATTTATTTATTTATTTATCAAATTTGTCAGCACCCATCTCCTCCGACTGGAGGGACTCTGGGCGGTTTACAATACAGAATAAATATACAATAAAATAAACTCATCCTCTGTTGTTCCTGCAAATCTCAGAGCTGATGTTTAAATTGTTAATGCCCATCCAGCTCTGTTGAAAGCCATAAATGCTCAACAGGAGAACTAGGAATTTCTAACTATTAGAAATTGGTAAGGCGTCAATAGTAGTATCCATCTGCTTTGTGACCTCCACCAGTAAGAATAAGGAGCCATCTTGTACTAAGTTGCCATTTCATTGCAGATGTTTCTTCCCATATATTGCACATCCTCATAAGCCACCACTAGAATGGTCTATTTGCCCAAACAATATCATGGGTAAGATGTGAACTCATATGCGATTCTAATTGTTGATCCCTAAAAAAACGAGTTAGAATAGGTATATGATCTTTAGAGTACATAATTCTTCTAAATTTGCATTAGCTTATTTGAATAGATTGGCAATACAGTTCTGTTTTACTAGTGGCATCTCCTCAGATTCATATAATATTTAGGTTGGGCAAAGGGCGATGGGAGTCTTTTCCTCAATCATCCAGATATAATAGGCACCCTGTCAGCTCTGTTGATAGGAGAACAGATAACAACTAGAGTTCAACAATATTTGAAAAAGCTACAACCAGAGTATCTAAGATCTCTTCCTGGAGATTTTGATGTCAGCAAGTGATTGTAGAAATTATCAGCAGCTTGATATTTTCATTTTAAAAAAAGATCAAGGATATCTTGGGATTATTGCTGAGATTTGCCAGCAAAACAATAAGATATCATGGGAATTAATGGGAAAAGGCTTCTAGCACTATGTGCTATAGCTCTTTAATTGTTCTATAAGGACTTCATGAATGTCAGCAATATCTATGCACATTATAAATGATAAATCTTATTTCTGCATTTGTATAAAACAGTTGGGTAATAGATTTTAAGAGACTTTTTAAAAAAGCTTCAACATATCCTTTTGCTGAAGTGGATGAAACAGAAAGATGAAGGATAAATATATAAGGTGGTTCTCTGGAAAAAAACATATGGTCATATTTGACATTTTCATAAGACATTTGCAGGGAAAGAAATGCATGGGAGTAAAACACAGATTTATAATCTCTCACATTTTCCCATCCATCCTGGGGAGTTAATCATACTTTCCTCTTCTTTGTCCGCTCAACCCAACCAGCCAGCAATATCTCCACTGAGAAAAACTCTGAGAGAAGTCACACAACGTTTTATGCATGAAAAGATTAAGTATATTTGAAATTGATCAAGCTGATGCAGTTTTGTCTATCTGAAAAACATGAGCTCGGCATCTATATTTGAATATAAATCTGATCAACAAAATGTCAGTGTGGCATCCCGGTGATATTTCACACATGCCATGTACTTGCTATAGAGCTGCTTTTCCTGAGAGACAGTAAATCTAGAAGAAAAAATAAGAGAGAGAAAGAGAGGGAGATGTGGAAGGGAATTAATATTTTGCAGTTTGTGATTACTGCTAAAGTTACTCCCTGGGATGTGCTTGGTTTCAATAACCCTGGTTTCACGGGTCTTTGAACATGTAATAAAGATGAATGAATCAATCAATGACTAATCGTGGCTTTTTAAGGGTACACTTGGACGCTGTCAGATAAACAGTCCAAATAAATACCATTCAGTGTTGCTTATGTACTCATAGATTTTGGGAGGCTAAGAAGATAGATTGCTTGGGGGAAAAGCACTTGATTAAGAATCATTTATGCCTCCATAAATGCTTGCATTGCTTTTCTCTTAGTTTGAGCCAAAGTAGGTAGTTATGTGCTCAATACAGATGCTTCCCCCCACACCACCAATAAAGCAGAATTGAAGAAGTATGGTGGAATGATTTGGAAATTGCTCATGGGGTTGGAAGTGGGCTGCAGAGCCTGAGATGCTGCTGGATGGCAGGAATGGGATATAGACACCCATCAATTTCTGCAACCATGTTGCATAGGCTTTTGCAGTCCATTTATGGTTGCCCTTCATGAAAAAGGTCCCATTTCTCTGCCACATGCTCTCTATTTGAATCAGTTTCTTTGATGCTATAGTTGCATTAACTGAAAAGTGCTCCAAACAGATTTGTACAGTGGAACAAGGCTGAGAGGGTGTTGATGTCATTTCCATTTTTGATATGTTCACTTTAATCTCTGACTATAGTGTCTATTCCCAATGCATTCTTGCCATCCCATTTATCAGCAAATCAGCATGTATCTGTATTGGCCTTTTGTATGTATGTATATGTATATGTACTGTATATGTATATGTATGTGTTTGTGTGTGTGTGTATACATGTGTACCTACACACACACACACACATACACACACACACATATACATATACATATACATATACATATATATATATATAGAGAGAGAGAGAGAGAATAGAGAACTCCAAGAACCCAGCAGTTCAACTCTGAGCTACATTTATTGATACACACACACAAACACACATCCAAAAATGCTCAGGGATTTTGGCAAATCACCCATCAACAGACAAATGGAGATAAACCCCATCTACATAACTCTTCAAAGCTTTAACCAAAAATCGAGGAAGAAAACAGACAGCCCTGAGCACATGCCCCTAGCAGCCAACACCCAGATAAGCAGGAAATAGCACCAGATCAGGAAAGAAAGAACACCTTAATTGAGGTACCATCAAAGTAAAAACTACAGCCCAACCAAGAGTGCTAGGCAAGTTATTATATATAGACAGCCAGCAAACTTCACTTCTGCATGATTGATGATGTTAGCTAGAGTGATAATGCAATGTTTGCAGGAAAACAACAAAGTTGCAAACACACACACATATATACACACACACGAGATATACTGTATGCAGTAAGTTATTAAAAATGAGGCTATTTTGAAAGCACACTTGTAATTGGACTTTGATGAAGCAGGATAGAAAGAGTATTGATGTGTTGGAGAAGACTCCAGAGAATACTGCTTTTTTTAATAAGAATTTTATTAAGTTTGAAACAAAGACAAAAACTACAAAAAAGCAAAAAACTACAAAAAGAGAAAAAAACTAAAAGAGTGCAAAACACAAGAAAAAAGAATTTTGAAGATTACATAAAGAGATGACTTCTGATTTTCAACAAGGATATACAGCAATTTCCATAATCAATCCCTTACTCTATATCAAACCAAGATCACATTATTTCTACAGCTCATTCCATTAGTACATTATAAAAATCACTAAATACAATTGTTCCTTCCCCTTATATTAAAAGAAAAAGAAATATATAAACCTCCAAATTAACTCCCCCCCCAAAGTCATTTATTTAACTATTTCCTTCTTACCTCTATTCTATATATTTCTGTTCATTATAATAAAAATCAGATTATAAAAACATATAAAGTTAACCACCCAGAGTTCCTCCTTTTGGGGGAGGTGGGTGGTGATAAAATTTAATAAATAAATAAATAAATAAATAGTCTACTTTTTATAATTAGTAGTACTATAACAATCTTAACCCTATTAAACCTAAAACCAAGCAATTATTATTATAACTTATAAATCTTAACAATCAAACAAATCTTAAAAGGAATCCAATAAATCTTAATCCAAATCATTAAATAAAAATAGAATCATACAAGCCTTAATATCAATCCAAATAAACATTCTTAAATCTTTTACCCACTTCAAAATATACTAAAGCATTTACGTATCTCCATATTACACACAAGGCATTTTTCACACAGAAATCAAACAGCCCAACTGCCCCCCTTAGAAACTCAGACTTCTCAGCAAAAACCTCCCACAGAACAGAGCCTCTTCTTTCCCATAACATTCCATCAGGAAAACAACTCCATTTGTAATTTGCAATTCAGACTGTCCCTTTAACCCCTTCAACACAGAATGTAATTGACACCTGGCATTTCAACAAAGGCTTCAGTCTTGCTGTCAGTAGAAACATCTCTATCTTTGTTATAATCTTCAACTTATTCCACAACATCCTCAGCCAGATGACACATTTTAAAACAAATATTTTTCCACAATGACCCAAATGTCTTGCGAAACAGCTTGACAGGAATTGGAAAAGATCTGTTTGAAGGTCTGTGGAAGCTCACAATGGAACTCTGAGAAAGTCTCCTTGAGATCCTCCATGTTTCAGGCAGTAGATTATGGCACCCCCTAGATACTTGGCTAGTGAGAGTAGGAGTTAATGGAAAATTCCTGAAAGTTGTTGACATAAGAGAAAGTATGCTGACAAGTAGCTCCCAGGGAAAGTGGCAACAGAAATTTAAAAAATATATAAATTGAGTGATTTAGAAATGGGATGGCCAGTCTTAGTGTCCTTTTAACACTACAGCAGGGTTTGGAAATGGTGACGTCCCAGCCTCATGGCATCTCTTACTGGAGTAACGCTAATGCTGTTCGCGATTCTCTGGCTATGAGATGCCGTTCTGGAATACAAATGGGATGATTCCGAGTGTTTTCTGTCATGAAGATGCTGTAGGGCTTCAGGAAAAGCCTGCCTGAGCCCAAAAAAAGAGCCGCATTGTCAGATCTGCCAGTGGAGCTCATGGGCATAGATGTTCAGACTGCCATATTTCTACTAGAAGCTGTCAACTCCAGAGAATACTGTTGACAGCCACAAAAACAAACTAATGGATCATCAAACAAATCAACTCAGAGCTCTCACTTGAGGCATAAATGACCAGACTCAAATTATACTACTTCAGACACATTATGCAAAGACCCAGCTCTCTGGAGAAGGCTCTAATGCTGGAAAAGGTGGAAGGAAATAGGAGAAGAGAATGACCAGCAGCAAAGTGGATAGACTCAGTTACAGTGGTGAGGGCTGCACCACTAGAAGACCTGAAAGACCAGCTTAAGGACTGAGCATCATGGATATGGACAATATATTTATGTTGTCACTGAATTGATCCCATTTGTGAAGGCACAAATGGGTCTTAAATATTTCTGGAATTCTGTGAAAAGACACTGAGGAAATACAAGAATACCAAGTTTTTGCAGTGATTCAGACGGATTTTTAAGCTCCTCTGACAACAATTTTTATCTCAGAATTGGAAGATTTTTTTACCAGAGGAAGAGAGATGTTAACAGATTCCATTCAGTGCTTCTGCCCATGCTGCAGCAAAATCTATTTTCATGAATTTCATAAATCCACTTCCACAGAAATCCATGATGACCCTGAAAAGACTTAACAATCCCATTACTTGTTTCTACTCTCACATCTAACTAGCTGGATCTGGGTGCATGGTTTTCTTTTCTGAATATAAAATCTTGCATTGTTCTTATTGTCTATTTAAATATATCCTTTCTTATCAGTCTGTAAAAGTGATAAAATAACGTCTCATTTTTTTTTCTACATAGAAGAGGGGAGTGAACAGGAAATCAAATGTCTTTTCTTTTATACCAGGATATTTAAACCGAATAAGAATATAGAAAACTATGTGTTAAATTAATGTGCTGCTGTTGTATTGCCTAATTATTCTTCTAAAACAAGGAAAAACTAAGGATTAATCTACATGCATTTTCAAATTAAACCAAATAACACTTTCCATTAGTAAATCTTCCATATTGCATGTAATTGCCTACATAAATGAAAATGAAGACTTTAAATTAACTTTCTCAAGCCGATGGTTTTTTGATGGAATTTATCAGCTAATTAAAATAAAAATAAAAATAGGACAAGACTAGCAGTACATGCATACATCTCATGAATTAACAATTCATTTCATTTTTATGCCAGCCAAAATGAACTTTTTTGATACCTTGTCATTCAATAACACTTCAGTAAACCCAAGGTCTATAGTTTTATCCTCAGCATTCATATTTTCTTATTACTTTAACATAATAAACTAGACAAATCACTGTTGTAAAATTAATCATTGCATGTTAATTCCATTACACAGACATTTCATTGTGAAACATGTCAACAATCATATTTTTGTTTAACAATAAATTCATATAAGCATTCTGACATAATTTTAATATTATCCAGTTAATTACGTCAGGTATTTTGTTATATATTTAATATTAAATCCTCTGTAGGGTACAAGATCTAAGAATGTGCTTCATCTGGTAAGTCTGCATGTCTTTTTAAACTTATTTTTATTTTTCCTTTAAAAATTTGTTTCTGGAACTACGAGGTACAGTTGCTGAACTGCCCCAGATGGACTGTTGTAGCCTCTGTAAGTGCCTATTGAAACTCAAAAGTTTTTGCAGGGGTTGCACAGAAGAAATAAAACCTCTTATCACCAATATGACAGAAGAGGATTCAGATCTTATGCAATGTTTTTTTCAGGGCCTACTTGTTCATCTGAAAAAAAAAAAGTAAATGTATACATCCTTACTTTCCTTGCCATTTTTAATTCAAATGGAAAATTTGCATTTGCATTTGCTTTTTTATTATTATTTCAAACTACCTTCTGCAGTAATAGGTTTTACAGTCATACCATGGTGAAATTGTGTAAATGTCTGTCCCTCTGCCATTTCGCCTTTTGGAAGATGGCCTTTTTGGGTTGCTTGTCTTTTCATGAAATCTTACAGCCAAATGCCATATGTCATAAAGGTTGCGCCATCGCCACTTGCCAGTCCCTTCACCCTTTTTTGAAGGCAGTTGTACTATTACCTTCAGTGCTACAGAGGAGAAACTCATCTCGACAGTGTATTTATCTCCATGGCCATTTGAAGAAAAGAAAATTGGATTTGAAACAGTTACTGTAAAGACACATTGTGAAGTTGCACAGCCAAAGACTACCAGATTGAGGCTGCAAACATTTGTAAGACCACTAGATGGTAGCATATGGTTTCCTACATCCCTTTGCTGCCATCTAGAGGTCCTCTGGATGTTTGCATTCCTGATCTAGTAGCCCTAATAAAGCCATTATCAGTCTGGATTATGGCCACTGCAGGCCCCGACTGATCACTCCCCTGATTCTTTCCCTTCCTATCATGTAGGGAAAGTCAGCCTCACTGGCTGGCCCCTGTAGGGGTGGGTCTACAGTTGCTTTTCCTTTTAGGGATCATTCCTTCCTTATTAATCCTCATTTTTTCCTTTGCTTTCCCAGATGTTTCCCCCTTCAAAGGTTCTCTTGTTTGACACTAATGCAGACCCTTTCTTTTCTCCCCTGCCTCCCCATTGCTTTGATACTACAATAATTAAAACAAAGGGAACATGTTGTTCCTTCATTCCACCATAGGTCCATGGCAGCTCTGTGGAATGAAAAGCTGATAGATCATTGAAACAAAGCAGTAGCACTTATTGAAATGTTGGAGCTTCATTCAAATGTGCCTTCAGTATTGCAGGCCATTGCAGTATGGTGAGCATGGAGTGGGAGAAAAAGAGCAGAGACTGAAGAGATGCTCAGTGGGAACATGTAAGGTTGAAATGGAAGTATAATGGAAGAAGAAGTGAGGAAAATATGGTAGTCAGAAGACTTTACTGGATCCCATGGTCTTTATAGATAATCCTTGGATCAACTGGAAGTGTGGGGTGGGGAGAGCTGCTAACCATCTGAGAACATAGCTGCCCAGATGAAATGGCCATGCAGGCCAGGGACAGTTCATTGAGGGGAGGGAACATGCCAGCACTGCAGCCAACTGGGCGGTTGCTATATTGGTGTAATGGTTGCTTATTCTAAAACACCATCAGACTCATGAGTAAGAATTCAAAGATATCTGATTTATTAAAGAATAGTATGCAGGATCACAGAGAAAGCTGAGAATGGTGAAAGCGCGCCAAATTCAAACTAAAAACCCTCGGTGCAAATGAGATCCCTCCCCCCGTAGAATCTTCCCAGGCTCACAATCCCAGGTGCTCCTAACGGTTTCTGATGGTCTGCGGGAAAAGTCCTTGAACAGAGAACATACCCCAAACACATTCCATTGTACTGATTTCACATACAGAGCTTGGTACAAGGTCTCACAGCAGCTCCCTCCCAAACAGAAACATGCATCAGCGCCATGGCATGTGAAACGTTACGATGTATAAACTACATTGAATCAATGAACATGACAATTGGAATGAAACACAGTAGACCAGCTACTTGGAAGGACTTAAGATGGTTCTAAACAGAAAATAAAACTTTGGAAAAAGAATTTCAAAATATGGGTAGGGGGTACATTTGAAGAAGGTTAGGAGTGGGTGAAGGATGATCTCATTTGTTTCTGCAGTCAATAAATGGTAGGTAGCCTATACTGTTTCTGGAGCAAGCAGAAGGTATGGATCTGGCCAAAGTCTCCTACAAATCAAGTCTTGGTGACTTCGAGGACATATCCATGAAGTTTTCTTGGCAACAGTGCAGAAGCATTTTGCCTTTGCCTTCTTTTGTGATGTTTATTCTACTTCTCAGTCTAGTTTTGACTCCTGGAATTCTCTGGAGGTCTTCATTCAAGTGCTATCTAGATGTAACCTGTTCTGAGTAGGGTACTATAAATTAAGGCTGTGAAAAGCATTGGAAAAAGGTCCTTCACAAAGTATTAGCACAAGCACAGCACTTCTCCTTGAAAGGTTAAAGCATCATTTCCTGTGGAAAACATGTGCAGCTGCTTTAAAGGTTTGCCCAGCTGTCTGCATATGTGTATGAACATGCACAACCATATTCTTTGCTGGCAGCCATGAAATCTACCAAAAGGTGCTGTTCCTTTAACTGATCAGGGAAAGTTAAAGTGTGTTTAAAGTATTAGTGTGTTTCATTCACACTAACACACTTTGCAAAGCACTTTGCAGATCTCTACTATACATGCATTTTTGTACCCACCATGGAGGTTTGTAAAAATAAAGACTGCAGTTCCTGAAGGATGGATAATTACTTGGGTCAGAATAGGGATGGAGAGGGAATTTCATTCTTTTCTTCCTTGCTAAATTTCTGGAAATAAAACCTCTTCCCCCCATTTGTTTTCCCCATGCTTGTTTCTGATATACCCCAAACATTTCCAAAAGAATTCCAAAAGGAGCTGGAAAAATTCCACCTCATTTTTACTGACATTTCTCCCCCTAAATGTCTCTTTATAAATAACAATTCATAGTAGTAACAGGATAATTCTGATTGCTGCTCATTTAGGTAGTTTTAAGCCTCACTAATTTGTTTCAGGTTTCATTCATTCGTTTCCTTGAAAGTGCTGTTGTCTGTGTAACCAAGTTCCCCAGGAGGGTTGAACATACTGAGAATGGAAACCATTTTGCTGTAATTTGCAAAGGAAGGGAATGCCTTTTCTGGACAATAGCATAAATCAAATCTCTAGGCAGAAAGCCCAGGCTGCCACTTATGAAGTATACCATTAGGCAAATGTTGTTTTGCTTGATAAATCACTCTTTGCCATTATTCATTGTAAACTCTTGTACCATATTATACCTTTCCAAGCCCAGAAATTGCCAGATTTAACTATGCATCTGGAGGGCCCTCATCCAATGAGCTATTGATATTGTTTTCCCCTCACAGGTATGAACATCAAATGCCCATTTTACCATAGGCATTAACATGAGGAAGTGCCCTGCTTGAAAACAACTAGAAAAAAAAAGCCGATGAATCAAAATCTGAGCAAGACATATAACGTCTGGAAATGTTAACCAATACTTAGGTGGGAATTACTCAATACAATTGCTGATGCCAAGCCTCAAAGGAAGAGGTGCCTATGGCCTCCAGCTGATACCCCATATTTACAGAAAATATGTTTGCCCCCAGGCTTCAGTGTAAATGCCACTCCCCCACCAAAAAAGAAGGGTTGGTGGGGGAGAGAAACAAAAGCAAATGTAAGGGGCCATTTCTAATTTAGAAAAGTTCCTGAGCACATAGGTGGA
Organism: Candoia aspera; assembly: GCF_035149785.1. Lineage (NCBI taxonomy): Eukaryota > Metazoa > Chordata > Lepidosauria > Squamata > Candoiidae > Candoia > Candoia aspera. Next base: position 107,893,310 of record NC_086153.1, on the reverse strand, counting down.
ATGGTATGAGGTAACAAGTCTTCTTCAAGTTAAGCATCATTCCTGGTGACTTCCTGGCCCGTAAGTCTTAGCTTTTTAAATGTCAGCCAAGGCCATTAGATACTGTCATGTAACTGAGGTGTCCCAGTCTTGGCATATTCTTCCTCAAGATGGTTATAATCAGAAGGCATCAGTCTTACAAGTTTTCTGAACCCTTGCTAGAATCTGTTGGCATCTCATCAGTTCTTCCATATCAGGGGGAAGGAACTTAGATGATTCAGAGCAGATGCCCCTGCTAATTTGCGAAGAGAAGAGAAGAGAAGCGAAGAGAAGAGAAGAGGCCTGCCCAGCTGGTGAAAACAGCAGTGGGTGAAAAGGGCTATCAGCCATTATAAGGAGAAGAGGGAGTAGGGGAGAAATTTGCAGCTCACTGGTAGGCCCAAAAGTAGGATTTTATTTCTTCTTTTATTATTTTGCTTGCTTCAAATTGTGTCTTTCTATACAAGATGAACACTCAAGGCAGAATACATGGCAGTTATTCTGTTACTTTTTAATAATCCGGGCATACTAAGTTAGTCAAAGTGGCTGAGTAATGTCTGAGAAACAGTAATGAAACACCAGATCACTAAATGCTGAAGACTGAACTCAGCCTTCATTACTTCCAAGAAAGAGAGAAAAAGAAAGAGAGGCTTGCCACTTTTTCCATCAAAATGTTCCCTTTGTCGTAAACCTTACATTTTCTTTGATACAGTACAATCCCTGGGCACTAAAATCAGCCAAATAACAAATCTCTGGTGTAATTTTTCTGGGGAAAAAGGTTACCTTGACGATAATATGTTCAGCTGCAACCAAATGTAGCCAGTCCTTATTTTCAAAGGCTCCCACCCCCACCTGCTTTCTATGGAGTCCACACACATTGCCCCAGTGTCAACCTGCTCTCGTAAATACAAAATAACACGTCCAACCTAAAAATCCCTGGGCTGACTTGGTGACATGCTGAAAATGCCTTAAATTAGACTGTGCCCCGAATGACTGCCAGGTTCTCCTGCCCCTGTCCTTCTCCAGCTTATGTCTCATTATCTGTAATTGGCTTTGGCTTGTTATACACCAGAGGCACAGAGTCTACTGTAAGCTACATATCTACTGCTGAATTTTACTACATTGAAGGTATACTAAACGATGCCCATGGAGATCTGGTCAAAGAGTTTGGGTCAAGGAATCACAACGTCTGATACAGAAAAGAGGGGTGGGGGTAGGCTCCTTGCTAAGAATTGTGTTCTTTCTTTCTTTTTTCTGAAAAATCTTCTATCAGAGGAATGGAACAATTGCCTGGTTTCACCCTTGTGGTTCTTTGAGCAAAAAAAAAAAAACCTGAATACAGCCCAAACATGATATTGTACACTGTATACTATATGTAGTGTGTATGTCTGTATATATGTATACTGTGTGTGTGTTGTGTGTATAGTATACATATACACTATGTATGTATGTATGTGTGTGTGTGTGTGTGTATACACACACACACACACACTAAAACAATATAAATATGGTAATTATACAAACATGGTAATTGTATTGTTTTGTTAATCTGGGTTTAGCACCCAGGCTGTGTTTGAGAAATGTGGTTATGTCCTACGCTGCAGGTAATAATGTTTATTTAAATTGTCCTTAAAAACTAAGAGCAGAACAGAAATAAAGTAATACGAATACAGAAAAGTATAAAGTAGGCACACTACAAACCTAGGCAGCTCTATTCAGAGTGATAAGTGGAATGCCAAATAGGTGACTACTTTACATTAAGTAATGATTCTGAATTAAACAAGAAGCACAGAGAGTCCATCCTCAGTCTGGAAATTGACTGGGTGACTTTGGGCCAGTTGTGCTCAGCCCTACCTGCACCAGGTACCATTCAAAAAGGGCGGGATTTGTATTGCCATGCTCTTGCCAACCAATGATCCCCCCTGCAGATGCTGCTACTTCTATGTGTTGTTGTTATAAAAGAAAGAGAGAGGAGAAGAGAGGAGAGAGAGAAAGGGAGAGAGAGGAGTCCTAGCCCGCTGTTGTTGTTGTTTTTAATGTGTATGAACTTTTTATTTCCATGTTAAATGATTCAGGAGAAGGAGAAGCTTATCCCATGATATATATTTATATATTTATATATTTGGATATAGTATATAACACATAAAAGGGAATTGGATTCATTTGTCTCTGGAACAGCTGTTGGTTTTGCCCCAGTGTCTTGCCAGCCTTCCTTAAATGACAACAAACAAAATTGAATTGACAAGGGCAGGAGAGGGTAAGGGCAACATGGAACTGGAACAGTTAACTGTTGCCTGTTATCTGAAATACCTTGCCAGTGATGATCCCCTGCATCTATTTTGCATCTATTCTGCATGTTTTCAATTGTCCCAATAAAGGTATACTTTCTTTAGGAATTTTGTATTTTGTTTTCCTCCTACCCAGCACATAGGTAAAGCTACAGTGTTCTATGTATTAGGAGAAATCCCTCACACAAATTTCCCTAAGCATTTATTTAAACTGGAGATCAGCACACAAATCTATTGACACCCCAGGGAGAGGGAAGCAGAGCATGATCTGTCCCTACCCCCAACCCATGGATTCCCAAAGATTCAAAAGCCACTGATCAAACTTCCTGTGGGTGAGAATTGGGGCTCTGTGTTTGATTGTATAGGCCTGCCATTTCTTCAAGTATTGTGGAGTCCTTGGTACTCTCTGAGCTCTGTTGTTTTCTTGCAGATGTTTCATTGCCAGACTAGGCAACATCTTCAGTGCAAACAGGGAGAGGGCCTTGCTCTCAATTTATATACTGTGGCTTGCCTTGCTTGGGGGTGTTGTTCTCTTCCTGGGAGTTCCTTGATTGGGCTGTTGTTTGCTGCTTGGTTGATTGCCTGAGTTAATAGTTCTTTGATAAGGGTATATTCTGCTGTTTGATTGTTCATCTGGTGTTAATCCTAGGTGTTAATCTTTTCATATCTGGGTGTTGATTGCTGGCAAGGAGTGTTCTGGTCTTTGGCTTTTCTACTGTCTCTTCTGAATGGTATGTAAATGTTGTTTACCTCTATGTGTCTGTTGATGGCTGCTTTGTCTGAGTGCCAAATTTCCAGAAATTCTCTAGCATTTTTGGATTTAGCTTGGTCTAAGATGCTCAGTTTTCCAGTTGAAACTATGGTTGAGTCTGTCCATGTGTTGTGAGATTAAGGAGTTATCATCGTGTCTTCTGACTGCTAGTTGGTGTTCGTGGATGCGTTATGCTAGTCTTCTGCCCATCTGTCCTACATTGTGGCTATTATAGTCTTTGCACTGTATGTTGTAAATAACTCCTGTTTTTTCTTCTTGGGCTACTGGGACTTTTGGGTTGCTTAATATGTTTTGAAGAGTTTTAGTTGGTTTATGTGCTACGGTGATGCCATGCGGTTGTAACAGTCTGTTAGTAGTTTCTTCAAGTATTTATTGGCCCAAGTGATAGAAATATTTTGCATGATCCCAGAGGGAATCTCCTTCTCAAAAGCTGAACCCATTAGAGCTGTGACATCCAAATGGTAGCCAGTGTGAACTTGGGGGAAATGTTTTTTTTTTCTTTTCCTTTTCCCCCCTTTTTTTCCAGAATAGTCTTTTTTCATTAACTGAGTGCCAAAATACAAAAAAACAAAAACAAAAACAAAGAAAACAATGCACAAAATTATAAAAGAAAAAAAAAGCTTAAAAAAGGTAATTTTAAAAAATTTTAAACACAAAAAAATATTTTAAAAAAGAAACTTACAAGGCATATATTTACAGATATATATACATCAATAATTTCAAGCCATGATTCATTACAATCATCCATAGCTGATTTTTTTTATTCAATTCTGTGAACCAGTGAATAATTGGAGCCATATGTTTTGTCTTTCTGATCCTGAACAGTAAGTCTTTCAGCTATAAATTCATTTTCTTTATCCAGATGTCCCTTGTGACCGAGATAAACTTCAAAAGAATATAAACATCTGAAAATATTAAATCTCAAAGTTGAGTTAATGCATGTAATTGCTTCTTACCCAAATGGAACAATATATTTAAATAAAATATTAATTTCACTGCATCTCCAACAACTTAAATGCAATAAGGTCATTTCTAAAATATTATTTCTTGCTGAAAAGGATATAACCTAAAACTCTACTGAAATTTTTGGGTTTTTTTTAACATCTTTTCTATTGGTAAAGTAAAATGAGCAAGCAAAAAAAGAAAAAAGAAAAGAAAAAGATGCATATACATACTTAAAGGATTTTGAAAAAAAATAAAAAGCAAACCAATGAAAAATGATGAAGAAGATTCTAGCAGCCCCTACTTTCTTCTCTTTCTCTTCCCCACACTCTTTTTCCCCAGTAACTAATTGCTACTTTACTTTGGACGTTATTATTCATTTCTGTATTATTATTATTATTATTATTATTATTATTATTATTATTATTATTATATACACAACAACATGAAAACAGCTGCCAGTTCTTTAGCTGGTGTTTAGAAGGTGTTGGCCTTCATTTGCATTGAGTTCTTCCCAAGAACCCAGGATATCATAATGTATCAGTGTAATATATGTGTGAATCCAAGCAGTGTGGCCTTTTGTAATTGACAGATAAAATTTTGGCAATGGGCAGATTTTCTAAGTGCTGTCCAAGGTTTTTTGGTATGGCACCCAGTGTGCTGATAACCACTGGGACCACCACAGTGGGTTTATGCCATAATTTTTCAACTTCAATTTTCAGATCTAGATACTTTGTGATCTTCTCTAATTCTTTGTCTTCTATTCTACTATCCCCTGGTATTGCTACATCAGTTAACCACACTTTCTTCTTTTCAACCAGAGTTAAATCTATTGTGTTATGCACCAAGACTTTATCAGTTTGTACTCTGAAATCCATCACCACCACCATCAGCATCAGCATCAGCATCATCAGCATCATCATTCTCTCTCCCAAATTTTCCCAAGAGTTTTTTTTAAACTGGAGATCAACCCATAATTCCACTGAAGCACAGATTCCTTATTATCAGCCCCGCAGCTAGGGTCTGTGTCACCTGGGGCAAACTTGGGTTCCACACCCATTTTGGCACCCCTGCAGTGCTCATTTTAGCACCCCCCAGCACAGTGCCTGGGGCACATGCCCCACTTGCCCCCCCCCTCAGTTGCAGCCCTGCTTACTATGGTACTGAAGACAGTGGAAGAAAACCTAAAAAGGGGCAGAGTTACACCTCCCATTATATATAGACTTATGCCATCTGTCTGTCTGTCTGTCTATCTATCTTACTGCAGAATAATCAGTTGGATACAGCAAGATATACATTTGTTTAATGAGGTCAGTGATCTAAATAGGATAGTATGAGCTAATGATTGCAGACTACAAAGACAGTGGTGTATATTGAAAGAAAGTGGCAGTATTTCACAATTGTAGGGTTTTTTTTTCTTCTAGAGAGTTGCTTTTATGGAATTATCTTATATTGGTCTTGCTTCTCAATGTTGTTCTTATATCTTAGTGTCCTAATCAACATTATTTGTGTCTAAATGTTTATTTTTCCTGGAAAAATAAATTTGGAGAAGGGATAATTTATTTGCCTTAACTGGTACCCTCCTTTCTACTACCTTATATGAGATTAGATTAATATATGAAAGAAGGAAATACCTATATCATCTGTGCTGGGTGTTTATATATGAGGATCCATCTTTCCACTCTTACCTAATTTTGCATAGATTAACTTTCCTTATTATTTCTGGTTCGTATCTTAAAAATTGTTTAATTGATGTAACTTGTTTTCTACCAATCAAGGGATCCATGCATCTCACAGAAAACATAAACAGTTTTAATAGCTGGATATTAAATAGATTTCTAAAAATTATTTGCAACTATTCCCGTAACCAGACACTAATATGGTACCTCAAAAGACCCAGTTTCATTTTGACTCCATCTAAAATTGTTGGTAAGGCTCAAACATTAGCCTCATTTTTCCTGGATATTTCAGGTCATCTACACAGCCACTTTGCTTGTTCTCCTCCCATCCCAGAGCCAGGAGCAAATCCTGCCTGAAGATACACAAATGTATATCTCAACCTGATGACAACCAAGTGGCGCTGCCAAGACTGTTGCATTGCCTGGAGGCTCTGGAAGCCTGGCAGGAGAGAGTGAATAGCTTTAGCTCTAGGGGCCATCTGGCTTCAGAGACCTTCTATCCTTAGTCCTCAATGTGGTTGCACTTCCCCAGGGTGCACAATTTGGAAGACCTCCTAGACCCTTTACTCCTGCTTGAAAGGTAGCTGGCAGCTACAGCTAGGAGAGCCCTTGCACGAAGTCATCTTGTGCACCAATTGTACCCATTCCTGAATTGTAAGGCCATGTTCAGAGCCATTCATGCCTTAGTCACTTTTTGCTTGGACTATTGCAATGTGCTCTACCTGGAGCTCTCCTTGAATACCATAGAAGGTGAGGTGGAAGGGGACAGATTTCCTAACCTAGCTACAGTTTGTTTATCTCTACCTTCCATGGTCAAACTGTTACCCTACCTGCTGATTGAAATGTTAAAATTCATACTGAAGTATTTTTATATCACAACACCTTACTAAGTAACCCTTATTTCCCAACCAGGTTATGTTTATTTCTTGTTGCAGGAGGCCTTGAGTAAGTGGATCTAATACTCTGGAGTCTTTTGCAACAAGACTGTGAAGATGGCAGGAAATATTCTTTCCAATGAATAGTCAGTATGACTAGACTTGAGTACCAATACCCTGGTCCTATGGGTTATAAAGTAGAACGATGCATTCTTTAATTAATTTTACTTCTGTTCCACACTTCCAGTCCAGTAAGGCTGCAATGAGAATAGAGATATACCTGTAGAAACTTCCTATCTCTGTAAGCTTCACTTCTGTGGAGACAAGTACCTATACCCAAGGCTTATACTGGAAAAAAAAATTGTGCAAGTTTTATGGGAATACAGTAGATATTTGTTCACATTTTTCTTTAAGTAGCCAAAGATAAAAAGACTACACTTGAATCAAAATGAGAAGTATTCCTGTGTCAGGACATTACACACAATATGAATTAAACCATCTTAACTTGAAGGAAAGCAGGATTAGATATTTCTTGACAAAATGGTACCTTAAAGTAATTCACAAATGGTTCACTTTCTATTGCCATTAATAATGTACCAAGCAGTAATAATACATCAAGAAACTGATGCTGTCACATGAATGGCCACCAGACAAACTTATCCCATCTACAGAAGTCATCTGGAAGAAAAGAAATGCAGTCTTTGCTGTGAGGCATGATTACTGAGTTAGATTTTCTTTTTTCTTTTTCATTTTAAGTATAAATGCATTAGCATTAAGTTGGATTCAAATTCCATTTCTTTCTGTTTTCTGGTTAACAAACTGAACATTCTCTTAAATGGTTCTTTATTGTTCTTCTTCAGTTTTGAAAATGTATTTCATATAAACTTACAGAAGTGAAAAAGAATATCACTGACTGATTATAATAGTTTTCTCCTCCTGTATTGTGGAGCCCTAGAAATGAAAGAAAAGCTCATTCTTATTAAACAATATATGCTCATTTCTAAATGAAAACGTAGAACAACATGCTGATCAGGGAAGCATTTGAGGAACTGCCAAAGGGAAAAATAGTTCCTAACTCAAATGTTCATCAGTTGTGGAAAGGAAAGGAAAAGAGAAGATGTTAGATATTATTATCAGTGAAACATAAAATAAAGTTATATCTGCTGTGTTCCAGATGAGGTGAAGGGAAGGCAATGAAGTGACCAACCATGCAGTTGTCCTATACATGCCCACGCAATGATTCCTGGAGAAATTTTCCCCATGTAAAAGTGGGATCCTAAAATGTTTTTACAGCTTAACAAAAAGTAAGTATATCCTATATTTTACCTTTATGACAGTAGACAGTTTGCTGGTCATATATCTCGTGTTTGCATGCACATCACCAATTCCTGTATGGTTCTGACTGTACTGCTTACATTGACCTCCCACCTGGAGCAGTTTAAACCAGGGAATCATGAAACCTTTAGCAGGCCACAGTAGAAAACTTGTGATGTGTCTTTAGCTTGATTATACCATTGAGCAGGCTTGTATGAAGAATGAAGTAAACACTAACAAAAGCTGATAGGCTCTGGAAGGTTTTGAAGGAGGGGTATGATTATTGTGTAGCACATTGCTTATATTTTTCAGTGGCTGGAGAAAACAGCAGACAGGAAATTTTGGACCTTCAGGTTCCCGGGACATAGATTACATTGGGAGTGGGGGAGAATAGGGAATAAGCTAGTAGTCCTGTTAATTTGTTAGCTGATGGAGAATTAAAGCTGGACTACCCCAGATTTACCACTCCAGTAATTAAATCTTTGTCCCTTATTTTTAGCCTTATGTTATGTAAATGAGCAAACAGTGATAACATAATATCAGCAAGGTTCTACATCCAAATTTGAGCACACAAAAGCATCCTCTATTTTCACAGTTCAATGCATATTTTTCCCTTTTCAGTAACCACAATGACTATTCACATTACATTCCTTTCAAGCAATCAATGTGCAATGTGCAATTTTCTATTGAGTGGTTTTGTCTGGTGCAACTAACATAGCTAAAGTTCCATGTGAATTCTTTAGCATACCTGGAGCTCCATGGCCAGGGCTTTCCAATTGCCTACCTGCCTGCCTGCCTGCCTATCTCTATCTATCTATCTATCTATCTATCTATCTATCTATCTATCTATCATCTATCTATCCAGAATTTTCCTGCAAAGACACCGCATCTTCCATTCTCTTGCTTCTGAATAAATGACTGATGTGAACAGCATCAACTGCTAGTTCAAGTGGAAATTATCACACACTGCACCTGTTCTGTTTGTAAACACAGGTTGTCAGCTGTCTGATGAATATGTGCATATGCCACCTAACCAAAGACTTTTATGTGTGCTGATCCTTGCACACAGCAGTCAAAAACTGTTATTCATTAGATTGCACTCTATCCCATAGATATCAAGTGTCTCCCTTTTGCTAATGATTCACAGTACATCAGTATTGTGGAGTTGGGAAGGAGGAGTTTCCTCAAATCTCAGCTCAACCATAATGCTTATTGAGTGTGATCATCATCCAGTGATTTTTTGTCATCTGAGGGAATTTTGTTGTGAAGAAAAAACAAAGGTGGGACCCATGAGCACTTGCTGAGCTCATTAAAGGAAGGGTGGAATAAAATTAAACAAATACATATTAATAGAAACAATATCCACCAAGGCAAAATTCTTCCATAAGTTAACAATAGATATAAAGAGGATTATTCTTGCTAATTTTCCAGTTACCCCTGAGAACTCCTGCACAGAAATTAAATGCAATTAACAGCAGGTTATTCTTCCATACCTCCTTTGAGAAATGAGATAATAAGATATGTTACAAATTTAGCTTTAGAAGAACATAAAAGAAAACACAAGAAGCAAGCTTTCTCATTCACAGGTCAACAAGAGGCAATGACTATAAAGTTATTATAATATCCTGTTCTTCTTCCACCATATCTCTATTGTATGAGACATAATAGCTACTAACACAGAGTGCAAGGTTTAAAAAAATGCCATGAATCATAACAGCCAACCTAATTCAACCCATTTATTATGACAAATGCTTCGAAATGGACCTAATCCAAGTAACCACTTACTGAACCTCAGCAGCTAACACTACCAAACTTATCACCTTATGCTTCAGTTAGTTATGCCACAGCCAATATATTCTCAACTACAGATGGCCCTGAACACAGAAGACAACTTAGGGAACAACTTAGACCAAGTTTCATCTTGTCAACTGCTGCAAACATTTGCAAGAGATGGAAAAGGGGATAAAATGTTAAAAATGTATAAGTTGGTAACATTTCCAAAAGGAAATTTAAGGTTAACAATAAAATAGCATTTTCAGAAGCAAGATATTGAAAGAAGAAGCTTTTGTGGATCTTAACAGTAATTTTGCCTTAAGTCCCTGAATTTATAATATAAGGTCCTGGAGGACAGCTGAGTTCATGTATACTAGCAGGCAAATCTCACATAAGTTCGGCTTCACATGAGTTTGAGGGCATCTCACATGCGTTCAGCCTAAATCTGTACACCCTTTTCTCAGAAGTGAGGGGTTCAATCAAAACAAGTAGTAGCTCCCCAAGTAATTCTATGCTGAACTATAGGAAACAACTCCAGACCATGTTAATATACTGAGGTTCCTAGGGAGAAATGGGACTGAAGTAAGGTGTAACTACCTCGTATTATTGATTCCACTGAAGGTTAAGCACAATTAATTGTCTTTGGCCTAAATAACTTATTGTGGTTCTAGTTTCCATTGGCATAAGATGACCAACATGACAAGAAAAACTGCTGCAATAAATGGATTTCTTCTTCAGATTTGTCACCTTTTAATGTATTTTTCCATTAAGTATTCAATTCAAATCACTGCTCCTACAGTTGCTCAACTGCCATTACTTTAGCTGTAGTTGAAAAAGAAACATTTTTATCTCTGGGCTGACTAATTGAAATGCACATCTGTTGAATGACACCTGGAAGGCTGAAAAGAGGGTGGATCATTTGAAGCCAATCCTGATATGGACTGAGGGACTATGGGAAGGCAATTTACCTCACTGCAATGTTTGGTGGGGTTGCATCCCCCTATGGCAGTGTTTCTCAACCGTGGCAACTTTAAGATATGTGGACTTCAACTCACATGGCTGGCTGGGGAATTCAGGGAGTTGAAGTCCACATATCTTAAAGTTGCCATGGTTGAGAAAGACTGCCCTATGGATTAGTATTGTCATCAGTAATCATTGGCAGATGTGCCCAGCCCCAAATAAATGTAAGATTTATTTCTAGATTGCCTTGTAGTCAATTTCTTAGGATAATTCAAAATTTATGTCTGATGGAAGTTGTTTTGAATCTGATTATCCAAAGAACCTCCTTCTTCCACCCACCTCTGTATTTTTCATAGGTGTTGAGTCCCTCCATCTTTTGAAATTAGGAGGAGTATATCCTTTGGCTGAGAAGGGCACCTTTTTCTTTTTAAAATCATTAAAAGAGACTCTGCTAGGACTAAGAAAGAATATGATGGGACCAGGAACATCATCAGAGAACCAACAGAGATGGATCCTGCTGAACAGTTACAAGCCAAAAGGAGGATCATTGGGGCAGCACTGAGAGGTGAAATGTGAGTGAGTCCCAGGGAGGTAGAACTGAGAGTGACTGGCAGAATGGCAAGCAAAAAATGGGTGGAGCTGAAGAAGCAGCAGAGAAACGCTACAGAGAGTATCTCAGGTGCTGGCTTTTCAACAGAGGGTTTGAAAGTAGCTAATTCAGGGGGAAATCCAAACAGAAAAATAAGCGGGTTTTTTTGCTTTTGCTTCTTTCTTCCCCTCCTTCCCTGCCTTGGCCTTGAAAGTAAAAAAAAGAGTTCTGGGGAAAGTCTAATGCAGTAGAAAGGGAAAGTGGGAATGTCTTCAGGAGAATGATGATCCTCCTTCAGCAGCTTCATTTACTCAACCTCACTTAAATCAGCACTCCTTGTTGACCTGCAAGCAACCCCATCCTTTGCTTGCCCAAACCTGGCCCTTTTAAAGATCTGGGTGCAACATGTCACCCCACAAGTATTTCAGGGTGGCTAGAATGCCTTCAGATGTGACTACATGGCAGCAGTTGTACATATGGGAGGGAGACAAAAGGGAAAAAAACTTATATAATATGGGGAATGAAAATGCAATCTTGGCCATGGTGGTTTGTCCTGCCAAGGCTGCACTTGTCTGAGTGCCAGTTTCTGGGATGAGTTTATGAGCCAGCCACTGTGGGAACAGGCCACCAAACAAGATAGGCAAAAGCTGGACAAAATACTATTTTGGTGTTATTGAAAATGGCTCATACTGTAGTGACTCCTCTGTAGTGACTCCTTACCAACTGGCAAGGAATTCTAAGACTGCTGAAGAATTAAGACTGGTTAGTAAAGGTAAAGGTAAAGGTTTCCCTTGACATTAAGTCCAGTCATGTCCAACTCTAGGGGGCAGTGCTCATCTCCGTTTCAAAGCCGAAGAGCCAGCGTTTGTCCGTAGACACTTCCGTGGTCATGTGGCCGGCATGACTACACGGAACGCTGTTACCTGTCCGCCGAAGCAGTCCCTATTAATTTACTCACATTTGCATGTTTTCGAACTGCTAGGTTGGCAGGAGCTGGGACTAGCAACGGGAGCTCACCCCGTCATGCGGATTCGAACCGCCGACCTTCTGATCAGCAAGCTCAGCAGCTCAGCGGTTTAACCCGCAGCACCACCGTGTCCCCAGACTGGTTAGTCGAATTAAATTAGGGTTGTATGTACAAAACTTTATACAAATACCCCTTTAGGGTTGTATGTACAAAACTTTATACAAATACCCCTTTCATGAAGCACTGTAGTTCTATTAGTGAAGTAATTGTGCTTCTTTGCCTTTATTTGCTTCAGAATCTCTTTTGGTCTTCTCTGGCAGTCGTTGCCTTCTCCCACAGCATTGGACAAATTTCCTTGAGGCTGGGCAGATTCAGCCAATGCTGCAAGATTCCTCAAAGCCTAAAGATTAACCTGGAATCCCCTCAGCATGTGCTGGAAATCATCCAGGGTCAACAGATAGTTTGCAGAGCCCCACTGGTTCCTTTGGTGGTCAGACAAGAGGCAGCAAGCAGCCTGTCCTTGGTGGCTGAAGAAGTGTGCAGCTTCTACTCCATTGACAGAGATTTTTGTGAGCACTATGGACCTAAAAGTTCTGCTTGGCTGGCTTCAGGTTTATGATCAGCAATTGCTGATGCTTATGTTGGAGGTAGCCAGTCTGGAATCCCCACCACCTATACTGAACATCTTCCAGACTGGGCAACTCTAGCATGTGTTGCAGGCATCCCCAATACCACCAGGAAGCACTTCAACCAATGTTGTGGGAAAATACCAAGAGGAACTTTCTCCTGCAGCACCAAAACAGTTTGCAGCCATCAGAATGACTTTATGAAGGTGAACTTGAGTGAAGTGGATCACGTTGCCTCCATGGCCTTCACTTGAAGTAAATCTGCTTTGCCTCACACAGGCCTAATCAGTCATTTACCAAGCCTATTGCACAGTATGGATGTGCTGTGGTCTTCAAGACCCTTGAAAAACAAAGAGCCATAGAGTTGGAAAGGACCTAAGCTAAGAGGTCATTAGGTCCACTTCCTGCATACTTCAGGATTCACTATAGCATCCTTCATAGATGACTATCCAGCCTCCATTTGAAAACCTCCAGTGAAAGGGAAGAAATTATTCCATGTGGCAATCTATTCCATTGATTACTGTCAAGAAGTTCCTCCTAATGTGTAATCTGTATACATCCTTGAAGTTTCATCTCATCTGTGCATTTGCCTTCCTAAGCAGGCAACATAAATAGCAAGCTTATTGTGGCCACCATATAAGTCTGTTACCCTGTTTTCTATATGAGGCTGTTTTCCATGTGTTGGTTTATTTTAAGTTGGTGCCTTATCACTATATTGACCAGTTTACTATTGATACTGGGACTATTTAAAGAAATATATACTTTCTAACACCCAATTCAGGCACCCCCAAGAAATGTGGATTTCAGCTCTAAGAATTCTTAGCAATCTGGAGGGTGCTGAGGTTGCAGAATGCTTGTCCTTGCTATTATTCCCTTAATCTCTAATCAAATGGCATGCTGATTTTAAAATAGAGGAATATAAATTTACCAAAAGACAATCATCTACTAAAGCATTTTAGCATGGAGCAGTCATTTTATGCCACGGCCTCCCTATTGAATACATATCAAAGATGTGAAAGTCTATTCCATACACTTTTGTGCTGAACACTGTCATTTACCCAGAAAACCAAATTAATATGAACAACACCATAATGCAACATTCTGCTTTAATATTGATGTCTTTTAATATTCTTTTGCCTGGTTTGAGTGTTAATTCATGCTTTTTTTTTTTGGCTTTCAACACAAGTACTACTGCATCAACATGCCACCTAAATAACTGTAATTAAGCATTCTCAGTACTTGCTGATTACAGTATGCTGATGAAGATTCCCACTGGATTTTAACAGTCTCTTTCATAACGACTACAATAATCATCTCATATTATAATCCTTGTGCTTCTAAAAAACTCCTTAAATAATCTAAAATTTAAATTGTACTGACTGTTGATTATTACAATCTAAAGTTCAACAGGAGCTTAATCAAAAAGGTTTTCAGGTATAACATTGCTGACATCTATTAAGCAATATATATCCTGGAAAATAAATATTAAAGCTGTTTATTCTTCGAATCAAGTTCTGTTTTGTTCTTCTTCTTTTAATGCCTAGACTTGCTTTCATACCTAGGCTAGGAAATGACATTTAAATTTTTTCTTTCTTGCAATTTATACTCCATTTTCTAGGGTTTTTAAAATAAAGTTCACAATGCTTTCGATAGCATCTTCGTTTAACAAAATGCTCCAGTGACAAGAAATAGCATCTGGAAAAGCAAAAGAGTGAAGAAAAAAACTGATATAAAAATCTGAAGTGCATTCAAGTATAACTGTAATTGTGTGATTTTCAAAAACATGAATTGGTGGGGAAGGAAGAATGAAAGCTTAAGAGTTCTGCGCAGTGACTTATGCACAACTCACTATCTGCTGGACGGTGGGTTTACTGCAGCAGGATGTGGGTCTTGTTACACATCCAAACATTCAATAATCTCACTTCCCTGAAGTAGTATTGTTCATCAGTCTACCATATTAGCCTTCTTCAGGCATTAATCATTCCAGTGCATGAATGTACTCTCTGACCCCAGTCTCTCCATCCGAAATTCCTCACCTTAGTGAATAATGTCTGTAATGGCATTTACACATTTTATAAAACCATAATAGCCACTATGAAAACCATAGGCTTGTCCCATGTCATCTCAGATATAGCTCATATAAGGAGTCATATACTTGATTTAATGTCTGTCTCCGAGCAGTTGTATGTGATCTGAGGATGAAGGTCATTGTCATATGTCATGAAGAGATCTTTTTCTGGTAAACATAAGATTTGTTGGCACCACCAACCTTTGCAGGGGATTGGGCTGCATCAGTTATGAGAACCATACCTTGTAAGTTGTATGGGTTTTCAGCAAGTGCTTGGAGAGTTTTTCAGTAATTTGGCAGGCAATTTAATCAGATGTCTAGTCAATCACTGGAACAGACAGACAGCAAAGCCCTAGAAGCAAGTTAGAGATAATCTCCCCTCATGTCACAAACAACCCAAATTGATCTCACTTGGCAATTGTGTGCTACCTTTTAAATGACCAGGATCAGGAAGTTTCCAGAGTAGTGGCCAAATTTTGTGCCATTGAAATGACGGTCAGAAAGTACTGACCTGACAGTATTCTAGATATGCTCAGTCCCAGGTACAATTAGGTTTTTTTACTAGAAATTTGTATTCTGTATTCTTTTCTCAAACTTTTTGTCTTTTTTTGTTGGGGAGGCAACCATATACAGTAGTCCTTGCTTAATGACCACAACTGAGACTGGAATTTTGGTTGCTAAGCAAAGCAGTCATTAAGTGAACCTGACCCGATTTTACTACCTTTTTTGTGGCAGTTGTTAAGTGAATCACCACAGGGGTTAAGCAAACCATATGGTTGTTAAGCAAATCATGTGGTTCCCATTGATTTTGTTTGCCAGAAGCCAGCCGGGAAGGTCGAAAATAGCGATCATGTGACCATGGGATGCTGCGACAGTCATAAATGCGAACTGGTTGCCAAGCGTCCAAATCATGATCATGTGACTGTGGGGATGCTGCAATGGTCATAAGTGTGAGTACTGGTTGTATGTTGGTTTTTTCAGCACTGTTGTAAGTCTGAACTGTCACTAAATGAATGGTTGTTAAGTGAGGACTACCTTTATGCCTAAAATACTGTATACCTAAGCAGATTTATTGTAGAAAAAGTAATGAAACCATTAAAAGTTTAAAAGTCCAGTGACTGCTTTATATCAAATACAAGTCCTATTTATACTGAAATCAAAGTTCAGATTCTTGTACCACTTTTCCCTACCTATACGATATAATAGGCTAGAGGTCATTCACTTTCAGCCAGGAGGGACAATTTCTACCTATCTCTAGTTTCGGTAATAGTTTGGTAACTGTTTGCTTGTGACTGGGTGAGAAGTCTCTCTCACATTTATTACTTTTAAAGCCCCTTGTGACTCAAGTCTTGACTTCAGTCAAAGCCAAGTAATACCATCCATCCAATATGATTGGACTGAGATGTCATGCTTCAGGCACCAACAAGAGATGTTGGGGGGGGTGGTGGCAGGGAGGCAGGCCCCCTCACTTTGGAATGGTTTATTCCCCAATATTGAGATGGTATTCTTCCTACTGGCATTTTGAAAAGCTGACACTAAGGTTGTCTTTCACAGTCAGGCAGAAGATATGGTGCGTAAGGTACTAATTATTTATGGATAGCAGTCTATGGAGTATCTGGTTTTACATTGGCTTTACTGATGCATGAGTTATGTTTTATTATAAGATGTTATGATGTTGTGATTTTATGGTTTTATTTTAATGTTTTCTTGTGTTATGAGGCACCTTGAGTCTTGATGGAGGTGGCACGTAAACGTTGGTATGTATTTAAAAAATAATAATGTCTGCTTTTGGCACGGTGTGTTGTGTGAACCTAGCCATTGTATTTTGTGAAGAATGGTTTATGGGTTTTCTCAGTGTATGTATTAATTCTACACTGGCTTAGTCAACAAACTATGACATGGGGGGAAGGAAGTCACTATTTTTTATAGGTTTAAATGTCAATACATTGTTTGGGGATCCTGTGCAATCCTGGTTCTGAGTGGGCATACTATCTGAACTACATCAAGCCAAACACAGAGTTTCCCTGCAGACCTTTTCTGCAATTTACATTTTAATGCAAACACCCTTAATTGTGCATTTCTCAACCAACCAACAAAATAAAACTCAGTTATCGTTATCTTTGGGATGATTCTCTCCACTGAAAGATTAGAAGAAAAACTGCATTTTACACACACACACACACCCCACACAACATACACACATACATATTGTATGTATGTATGTGTGTGTGTGTGTGTGTGTATATATATACACACACACACACAGAGTGTGTATGTGTGTGTGGGTGTATACACACACACACAAACACATACACACACACACACACACACACTACACATGGATATTGCACAAAATTATTAACTAGAATGTTTGTGTTAGAAGAAATATACAAAAAGGGTAAAATTGCAATGCCTCTTCTACTAGTTTAGAAAGGGGAAGCATCTTAGGATTAGAAAAATGAAAAACTGGAACCAACGGAAAGGTCAAATTCACTCGTTCCTACCATGGCCAGAGCTGCAGCACACTTTGTATCTCTTTGAGATTTAAAGCCCAAAGAGAATTCATGTTGTATAGTCTGGGGTAAAGGCCTCTTATTTCTAGCCATGGTATAAATTGTGGTGGGCTACAGGCAGCCTCTTGATCACATGCAGTCCTTTAGTCTCTGCCAAAATTAGCAGGAGACTCGCCACCAAACACCCAACACGGTTCACGCAACTACAGCCTCAGATTTGGGAAGCTGTGCTCTGAGTTAAGTTTGATTTTAAAATCCTTTCATATTGCTCAGGTTGCTTTGTAGTTTTCTACATTGCCCTTGGCCCTACCCATTTCATAGCATGGGCCCAATCAATCACCACAGTTGTTAGGAAATTGCTAAATGTGGCTTCTTGGCCTCAGAAGCTTGCCAGTCCCTGGTTTAAATATCCCCGTCTGTCCATCCATCTATCCAAGGAATCTTGTGCTGTCCATCATTCTAGGAAAAATAAATTGGTGGGAGAAGTCAAGAAGTGAAAGTAGATATGATGACTTAAAAGAGAAAAAAGTTGGGGGGACCTAAAGGACATTTTTATTTCCCAATTACAGAATTGCCTGAGTATCAAATCTAGTCTTTAAGCAATGGCAAAAAGTGTAAGCAATAATGTAGCTCGATATCTAATCTATCACCTTGTCTCTATTACTTTTGCTCTGAGTGAACTCTTGCCCCTACTGCAGCTCACGTTTATGAGCTTCTTGGAGAGATGCTTCTGACCTTTAAGTTCCAGGAAGCGTTTATGTTTACCCACGATAGCATATCCATATGAATGGTCCAGTGCAAAAAAAAAAAAGAGAGAGAGAATACTGGTTATTTTTGCCCTTTAATTTCCCCAAATGGAAGAGAAAGGAGTGGTTGGGCAGAAGGAAATCAATTGTAACTTATCCCTTGTCGAAGATCAGCAAACACCATGTCACAAAACCAATGTGAAGAAATAGAGTATGGATTTTCTGCTGACATTTGTAAAGTGTTTGTGTCAAAGTATTTTTCTAATATAGCAAAGGTTACAGTTTAACAAATTAAAGCACATGTTTCTTTTGAACCGACACACTGGTCATTTGGGTTAATTTAAATGGTGTCTGTTTTTCTAATAAACTCGTAACCAAACCCTCTCTGATCATAGCCATTCTTTGCATTATTCAGACAAAAGCAATTGCTTTTCCAACAAAAATGAGCTCAACAGAGATACTGTAATAGCCTATTTTTGAGCCTATTATTTTTCTATCTCCAGTTGGGACTGAGGCCTCCAGGCAGTAGTAGAATGTAAGCTGGTACATTTTTCTAATGATCTGACTTCTCTTCTAAGTATAGCAACATTCAAGACAATTCTTCCTTCATCATTCAATTACTGGGGCATCTTTATCAGTTTTATGGACAAAGATTTTGACTGACTCTGCCTTGTATATCCTTGTTTTCTGTTCTTAAGAAGAACTTTCAGAATGAATGCCAATATGAACAACAGCTCTTACTCTATACAATAGGGCCAAAATGATGTATGTATGTGTTTGTGTGTGTGTGTGTGTGTGTGTGCATGCAAATAAATGTATACAATAAGAAGCAAAGCACTACCAATACAGCTCCTGTCCTACATTTGCTTTCCTGCTGGCAAATCATACAAAACGTTAAAAAAAAATCAGCCAAGGTACTTATGCTCTAAGGGAGTCTTT
Source organism: Candoia aspera (assembly GCF_035149785.1). NCBI lineage: Eukaryota > Metazoa > Chordata > Lepidosauria > Squamata > Candoiidae > Candoia > Candoia aspera. The sequence continues at coordinate 107,874,241 of NC_086153.1, read as the reverse complement.
ACAAACTGGAAATGCCATTCATGTCAAGAGGATTGTCTGCTGAATTCCCTTCAATGTTGAAGTATTGCTGGGAAAAAGGAGAGTAGAATTCCCTTTCCTTTCCTGCCAAAAATTGTTGAGTTCCCACAAAAACAATCCTACAATCTTTAAGTAGAATTGTGAGCAGTGATGGGTATACCATTGGAAGTCCCAAAGGGCCAGATGGGGGTGGATTATCCTAGAGAAGGTCTATGTGGTCACTTAGAGTTGACATTGACTTAATTGCATGTAACTATAATCATGTCAGATGTGCATATGGAGCATATATTTTTCAATGGCTTTTTAAAAAAATTAATAGATTAGATAGAAAATGTGGACAGAAATACATTAATATAGTTTCATTAAGAATTGACAAATAACCCAAAGTCAAATTTGAACCATTGATTTAATTCAAAGAATCAAGTGAGTTCAGTTTAAATCATCAGATTAAAAAAAATCAATTTGTCAATTCAATTTTGAAAAAAAAAAACGTTTTCACATGTAAATTGATTTGGAGGCATTGAAATTGATTTGATATGTAAAATTGGTTTGGCTGTTTGATATATCAAATCCATACAGAAGGGCTAATTTGCTTGTAATGCCCTTAAAATCAAATCTTTGATTTGAATCTTTGCTCAAGCCTATTTAACACAGATAAAGCATCACAAGAAATGGTTCATTCCAGGAATAATGCTCTAAAGGAAGTAAAGCAGAGCATATTAGTAATGAAAAATTTATATCCAACTTATGCATAATACCTGACCACAGATATTGTGATCATACTGTATTTACTGCTGATTCTAGATCATACTTGTTAACAAACTTTGTTATAACACATGATTTCCTAATAATACCAGTTAAAGGTTGAAAACTTTTAGAAATTGTTATTTTGAAATAATGTGGCTTGCCCTCATGCAACTGATTCAGATAACTATATTCTGTCCTAATGATCAAAACCAGAATGTCTCTGGTTATCAGTTATGGGAAAATAATGTCCCACTTGCACATTTTCCATAAGAGTCCCTTTTGCTTCTCCTGGACTTTCTGGCTGCTTTTGTTACTGAGTCTGAACTAGCTGCCTGTTCATTTCTGAGTCAAATTCAAAATGTTGGTGATAACCTGCAAATGACTTGGAAATTGAAAGTTGGATTTCATTCCTTTCCTTGAGTAAGATTACAACACATCTCCCAACTTTCCCTTAGTGTGTAATTGGCATGATCTCTCTTTAAGACCTAGAATATCTAACGAGAGTTTCCAGAGCCACTAATCATTGTTATAGGACCAAAAAATAATCCTCTGTTGATCATAGGCCTGCTCATATTCTTCTATCATTCATTCTCATCAAGGAAGTGAAGCAGGGAGGCAGTGAGGGAGAAATAATGTTTCCTTCACTCAACTGAGAAACAAACATGAAAGGAAGGAAGGAAGGAAGGAAGGAAGGAAGGAAGGAAGGAAGGAAGGAAGGAAGGAAGGAAGGAGAGGAGAGGAGAGGAGAGGAGAGGAAGGTTTTATCCTGTTTTTTCTTCCACACTCTGATTTTCATGAGTTTCTTTTTTCTGTTTACCTGGGAAAGATGAAGCCATTAGTGGATAGCTAGGACCACTGAATGGAGCAGAGCTTAATACAGTGGAGAAGCTGTACACAGAAAAAGAATATTATCTTAAATAGCTTTAATGAGCATGTTAGAGAAATACAGGTTATTAATCTTACACACTCAGCCCTCCCAAGCATAAAGAATCACATGCTTAGACAAAGTAGGTTTAAAAGTAAAAAGAGGCTTACTGATTTTAATCTTGGTTCAGTTACATCCATCTTCAGTGAAAAATGAAGATTCTTTGTTTCTTCTGTTCCCTAAATTTAATGAACTCTTAGCCCTCATAGCTGTTAAGAGTTGTGTGCAGAAAATGGGAAAAATCCTTCTTCAAGGCCCAAGCATGTGGCCATAATGAAGGGAGAGAGAACATCATGCTTGCTTCCTCCTCAGTCAGTAGAAGGAGGAAGAGAAGGAGAGGAAGTGGGAGTGGCACCAAACAGCTTCCTCGCACATAGAAAATTGCATCATGGGATCAACTCATCTATATGCTAATGAGGCATGCTGATTTGTTAACATCTCCAACAAAAGAATGGGTACAGCTGCATAAATAACTGCATGTAGGTCCATATGTATATTTGTGGTTTTCTCACACCTCTGATTTTACTCATTTGTTTCTATTTCCCTTTTGGGTTCACTATGCGAAGGGGACTGTTGCTGGATGCAAAACTCCAGGGTTCAAAGGAGTGCTTTTGTGCTTCTGGGTGAATACTCTCTTTTTGCCTTAATGTTAGCTTGCCACAATTTGCATTATCTGTGCAATGCTGTGTTGGGTTCAGAAGGGAACTTTTGCTTGTGCCTTGGATGTCTCTCTCCTCCATTCCATCAGCTCCAGGATCCCCCGCCATCATTATTCTAGGGCCATTTCATTTAAACAATACAAAATTACTATGTTGATTCTCTGGGCTAATTTTATGATGGTTGAAAGAATAATCATGTGTTGACATACTTTGACAGCATTTGTGCTATAACTAATGCAACATGGTAAAACTGTTCTGTCATTCAGGGTCTTGGCTAAAAGCAGTAAAGTATAAGGAGCAACTATTTGTTGAAAATACAGCATTTCAATAAATACTGAGGCCAAATGCATAGGCATTGTGAAGCTACGGTACAATAGAACTCTTCATTAATTTTATCAATACCCAGGAAAATACAGCAGGCTTTGACAGTGCTAATGGTGCAATAAAAGAGCATGAGTTGTCTGGATCTGGAGACAATGAGCACATATTGTTTACCTGTTTAGTTTCCAGTTAATCCTTGGGGTAAAAGATGGCATATTTTTATTTCTTTGCAAAAAGCACTGGCTCAAAAAAATGAAGCATATTTCAAATAGAACAGAATATTTAGGACTACACTTAGTAAGGGTGTTCAAAATCAATCAAAGGAAAAGTTCTGATTGATGACAGTGTGTTTTGTATACATGCATACTCACACTTTTTGCCATATTAGATCCAAAAATGTTGCATTGAAATGAAAAGTTCCTCCTCCTCCAGTTCCTCTCAGATGCTACTAATACTGATATTCAGGTGACACTTAACACTCTTTAACTCTGTGTCATGATTGCAGAGAGCGACATTCTCAAAAGGAAGGGTTTGGAAAGTACGTAGTTTGAACTTTCATTTAAGAGCAACGAACATAGTTCTTTCAACACAGACCCATAAAACACACCATTCATACACAAGAGATTCTTCACCTGCTTCAGGAAATCCTTGAGCGTGCTAAGTCAGTACAGGATCTGTCTGACTATTGGAGGTGTTTGGGGTGAAGAAGAATGGAAACCCTAACCCTGGAAGAAGATGTGATTGGCTAGCTGGCATCCTAAACTGGAGAACAGGAGAATTTCATTTTGTTGCAGCTAGGCCTACTTAACCCGCGGTGGCGCTGCGGGTTAAACCGCTGAGCTGTCGATCGGAAGGTCGGCGGTTCGAAACCGCGCGGCGGGGTGAGCTCCCGTTGCTCGTCCCAGCTTCTGCACACCAAGCAGTTCGAAAACATGCAAATGTGAGTAGATTAATTGGTACCGCTTCGGCGGGAAGGTAAGGGCGTTCCGTGAGTCATACTGGCCACATGACCCGGAAGTGTCCTATGGACAACGCCGGCTCCAAGGCTTTGAAACGGAGATGAGCACCGCCCCCTAGAGTCGGACACGACTGGACTTTACGTCAAGGGAAACCTTTACCTTTACCTTTAGGCCTACTTCTGCCATAGATCACATGACTCATAAAAAGTTATAGACATTTAATTGTTTCTGGCTTAAATAGAGAAATAAGTTTCATATTCTCGAAAGCCATTATAAGCAGGTAAGAGCTGCTTATCAAGGAAGTCCACTTTCTTCACACTTTCACAAGCAACTGAGGATTGAATGAATATCATGTGAAAAGTTTTCATCTCTTAGAGGAAAGAAATCAGGGTTATCCCCTGTAACAACTTGTTGCTGAGTCCTTTCAGTTATGCCAAGCCATTTAGTCAAAATTGTTGGCAGATGCTGGGAAAGCCTTTAGCCCAGGAGAGGACAAAAAAGTCACACACCAAGCATTTCTATAAAAATAATTTATTTACAGAAAACAAAACAAAAGCAAAACATTTAAAGAACTTAGCTCCCTTTGGAGCAAGCCTTGCTTGCTACATTGCCGGCAGAGAAAAAAAAGGAAGTGAGAACAAGTCCGGGCAGGTTTCCTCCCCCCCCCAGGTGATTTGCAAGAAGCACGTGAGAGGAGACAATCTAATACAACCTTTTAACCCGGCCAAAATGATTAGGCACATGTAGCAGTCTTAATCTGTTAGTAGGAAAACCTCAACACAAATAATATTCCTTCTGATTCACATTACATAGAAACACTGATATAATCCACTGATGCATGCTAACCTTAACTGTATGCATCCTTTGGATCACATGCTCTAACTAAAGTCTTTTTGGTTGGCCTCTATCTTCTTTCTCAGAGCTATTCAGACTAGATAAATTGGCAGTGGATGAAGGAAAAGATGTCATCTGATTAGAGAAATTGATAGAATTTAAGAATTTCTTTCTTTTATACACAGCCACATTCTGCTTCGACCAGATTTGCATCTCCCTACTTCTGATCATTGACTGAAAAATGAATACGATGTCATGATCTAATTCAAGAGTTTCCAACCTTTTAGGTCAACAGTCACATTTGGAATCTTGAAAACACATTATGGGTATGACAGATTCCATGGGAAGGGGGTTTTGGCCATTCAGAAATGGTTGCCATAATAGCCATGGACAATCACAAAGCAAAAATATCAAATGGTACTTAATAAGTGCTAAAGGAAGTTCCAAATGGGAAGCACGCTAAACATTTCAGATCTAATTTGAATTCCTCGCACTTGCATTTTTGTGCTTCCATTGAATGTAGAAGGGATATGGCACTTTGCAGGACCTTGAGGCCTCATCTGGCAGTTCAGTAGTTAGAAGTTTGCATGTAGGTACAAAAGCTTCTTAAAGCTTCTTCCATCTACTACAATTACTAGAGGAGAGGATCAGAATGATGCAGAATTTTAGTTTTGGGAAAGCATATTATTGTGTGAAGCAGACTTGAAGAGGTCATTTGTCCATACCATCATGAAAGACCTGAAGTTTTGCATGGTGCAAGTTTGCACTGGTAAAAGTTATAGACTCATAGCTATGCCGAGTGCAAGTTAAATGGAGACCACCCTTTCCAGGCCTTTTTTTTTTCTTCATATGAATATAAGGCAGCAGTTGGAAGATCTGAGTGAAATCCAGAGCAGTAAGAAGCAAAACAGTTATGGAGAAGTGACATGTTTATAATAGAAATTAATGAGACAGTATAGGGGTTTATATGCCCAATCCTTCTCAAACTGACCTGCCAAGAAATTTAGCTCAGGATCAATATTGCTAAAATCAAGCTTGTCATATCTGACCAAGACAGTTGAATGTGTAGCATTATAGTATTAATAGTATTATTTCTTTTATGCAAAAAATTCAAAAAATTTAGAGTTCAAATGAATTCGTGCAGCAGCTGCCCATAAAATGCAATCTGTGCTTGTACATAATAAGTACAGTGTAGTTCAATAAAACATATCTATCTTCAGAATTTATCTAACAACAAAAGCTATGGAATAAAGGTTGCCAACAGAAATGACTAAATCTGATCATTCAAAAGTAAATTACTAAGTATAATGAGAAGACATAGATTTAATTTGCTTTTAACCATAAAACAAGACTGGACATCGTCCAGAATTTAGATTTATTAATATTCAGAAATGCTGTCAGAGCTCTTGTGTATATGGGACGTTAGTCATGCATTTTGTTAATCTAACATAATATCCAACATAATTTATCAGGACATCAAAATAATAGCTTTTACTCCATTTCCCCATCTCAATGAGGATATGCACAATAGACTCAGAAGCTATATATGCACTCTATTAGAGCTAATTGAAAATAGATGATACAATTAACCTGCTTCTTTGAAAAAAGCATTAACACTTAATGTAAAATTCTAATCACAATAAAAGAGGTTAACATTGGAAGGAAATGTGGTATATAATTCAAAATTATGTTCTTTACTTTCTTACAAACATTTTTTTTAAGTGGCAAGTATACTCTATGCCTATAAAATACAGGAAACCATCTTACTGTTCTTTCCATATCTCATGTTCTGATTTTTTCCCAGGAGTATGACATTTCAATCCTTTCCAGGATGTTTAAGTGCACAAACTCATGGCATTTGGGCACAACATAGCAGAAGTGAACAGGTGGCATGGTACGAATGAGTTGCAAAGGCAATCCATTTACAATTCATACTGTGATGTTATGAAAATTGGAGTTGAAGTCTGCATACTAATGGTACCCTCAAACCATAAGTCGAATCTATTACCAACCTAGCCTCTTGATTATGATTGCTTTTAATATTGTCATCTGCCAAGAAAGGCCCAGATTAGTAATTATCTGTAGAATCAAGGCATATCTATTATCAACTTGCACCCCCAAAGGTTGTATAGTTATATTTACAGGATCCCTTCCCCACCCCCACCCCAACAGTGCTGGAAGTGAGCTTTTCACAGCAGGTTGGTTTGATTTTCAGATAGCAGATTAAAGCTGCATTTAATTTTCATTCATGAATGCTTACATTTCTGGGAAGTGACCTCAACCCTTATGTTCGACATTTTATGCTATCTGTGTCTGTTCCCAATTATTTCCATCCCATTTCCTCCCTCCCCCCTCTTTTTTTCCCTGCTTCTCCTTTGCCAGTTTTCTCTGTTTTATTCTCTATGACATGATCCCATCCAAATAGAGATTGCATTGTGCATATGATGATGTCACAGTATCATGTAACCAGCCAGGTTGGTGTCCTGTTCAGACTACGAGATGGCCAGGCAGAGTTACTAATAAAATTCTTTATTGATTAAACTATTTACAACAGTGAAAGTTCTTCAACAGATTAGAATATGTAATTCAAATCAAGTCCAACCAGGTGGCAAAGGACACGCAGGCAACACTGCAGGGTCAGACTGTGGCAAGGCAGGAAGGCAGAACTTGGCCAATCCTCTGATTGAAGCTGCAAGGCTAGAAGAAGCTAGAGTGTGTGGCAAAGGAGAGGCTGAACATTCAGATTGGCACCCTGGCACGCAGGCTATATCAGGCTGGCACACTGAGGCTAGACAAAGCTGGACTTGACTGGAGCGTCTAGGCAAGGCTTGGTTCTGAAGGCAGGGCTGGACTTGGCTGGAATGTCTAGGTGAGACTCAGACCTGGAAAAAAGACTGGATTGGGCAGGAACATATCGGCGAGGCTCAGATCTGGAGGCACACCCGGATCGCGATGGAGCAACATGGCAAGGCTTGGAGCTGGACATGAGGCTGTGCTCAGCAGGGATGGCAGGGAGAGGCTCGGCCTGAGTGACCTGTGCAGGAAGCAGGTCCACAAAGGCAGAAGGAACTGGCGCTGGTTCCATGAAGGCTACAGGCAAGGCTTCCAAAGCTGGTAAGGACTCTTCCACAGGTGTTGTGAGCTCGAAGGATTGGTTTTCTCTGGCAGCTTGCTTTTGATGCGCCTGCCTACTTATCTGCTCCTTTTCATGCCATTTTCCTCTAGCAGCCAATCGGGATTCTTTTTCTTTTGCACGCTTCTCTGCTCTCCTCTCTCAAGTGCTGATTGGAGGCTTCAAATCTCCCTCCGGAGTTTGTCCAATCAGCATCTGCAATTTCTCCTGTTCTGCTGAGTCACTTCCCAGTTTTGATTCTCCAAGTCCTTCCTGATAGGTTTCATTTTCTCCTTCTGACTCCAAATTAGTTTCATTTTCGAAGTCAGAAGCAGGCTCAAACCTCACAGTTGGGTACCTGATGAGATTGCTAATGACAAGCAGAAATGTCCTGCTTGGAGTCTGAATGAGTTCCAATTATCACCTGCTCTTCATTGACAGACAATAAACTACCAGAATGCAGCACTGCAAATCAGAAAGTGAGGGCTTAGTTGCCTTGGAAACAAGCACATTATCCTTTTCTTTCCAAAAATCCTACCTGCATAATGTATGAATATTCCAATCTCATTTTACAACTGTCCATTATAGTTTTATTGTTATTTTTAAGGGAGAAAAAGGACTCCTTATTGTTTTGGATCATTGCTATTCAATATTCTCTCCATTACATAGTGATGGACTAACAAAATAATTAAGTAGCCTCAGGTGTAACTAAACAACCCAGTACTTCATAACTTGGTGGGTATGATGAAGAGACTCAGTCTCCCAATAAATAGGGCTTTTTTGTCCTTATAACTCTATGAATCACAGTCCATTAGAATCTCAGAGTCATGTATGTAATCTCTCCTGAGATTTGGGTCATTCAAAAATAAATCAAATAAATAAATAAATTGCATAGACAAATTTTGTATACACATAGTTGTCTGGTGATGCAAGAGAAAGTAAAGTGGGAATAATAAAAGGAAAGGTAAGAGAATTACTTTGGGTCAGTAGTTCCCACGTTTTGCCTTCATGTAGACATGCAACCCCCAATACGTTCTCTGTTGGGTCCTCAAATTAAGCAACCATCAATTTAGCTTTTAAACTGTTTGTTTGTTTGTTTTTTAAATGGTCAAAATGTTACCATTTTAGTGGTCTCCTGAGATGTGGGTCATTCAAAAAAAAGAAAAGATTGCCCCTTCCTCATGCCATGGACTACCTGCAGTGGCTTTCTGGACCACCAGGATCTCTGGATCACAGATTGAGAACCATTGAAATCAAAAAGAAAACAACAGTTAGATACAATATAACATTACTGCACTGAATAACAAGTTAATTGATATCTATAAATCAGACAATATAATCTGATTCAGATCATTGACTCAATCTGATTTAAATTCAGAACTCATTTCAAGGCTAGGGTTGATTCAGTTTAACTTATTGATTTGAATCATCACATCACATCAGTTTGAAATAGTAAATGTGTGAATATGCATGTGCAAAAGTCCACTGAATCCCTGAAATGTTTCAAAGGCAACTGATACCATGCAATATATTAATTGGTGATTGAGTTTAAAAAAAATGATTGAAAGCACTGATTCAATTGAACTACTTTAAAACTTCAAATTGAAGCTTTACATAGCCCTACTAGTTAACATAACAATTGTGGTAAGAAACTTGAACCTCTTCTTAATCCTTGAAAAACAGTGTTAACTCTCTTGAGAAATCCTAGCCCAGCTGATTCATAACAGAATGAGTTTTTATAATCCCTTTTCTTGAGAATGGCCAACTGGAGGTCAGTGGGAAAAAGTCCTGGAATTGTAAAATTTCTCCCCTTGGATTTGAAGCTACTTTTGAGGCGAGAATTGTGTTCATTTGTTTTTGCATCCAGAGATTAATCAGTTTGTCCAGTGCAATGTGTAGTGGGGTATTGTTGACCAATAATTATATATATTGGATTGGAAGATAGGCAAGCATACGTTCTCCTGATATTGTGAGTGACATTATCATTTATTTATTTGTCAACTTGTAGGTCACCTTAATCATAGAGTGACTCTAGGCAGCTTATACAATTGGGTTAAAATACTGAGTAAATAACAGCTAAAAACAAATAGGTCCTGTAATTGTATTGCCAAATAACTATAGTATGTGGACAGAGTGAGCATCTGAATATGCAATGAGGTTTATATCCTTGTAGTGTGTCTACTGTTACAGTGGACCCTGTACCTGCCGGAAAATGCTAGGATGAAGAAGTGAGTCTACTGCTACTGGTTAGTAGTTCTATTAAGTTAATGGCTATCAGAAAGCAAGTACAGGACCACCATCATGCTGAATGTTAGCATCCTGGCACTCAATGAACCTTCTGGGAAAAAGTGAGGGTTGGGTTTGTAGATGGGATCCTGGAACCTGGGGGAGATATGGCAGGGGTCAGAGAGTGTTAGTAACTGGGGGACTTGTAGCAGAGGCAGACAGGAATGTTGTGGTAGTGATGTGCAAAAGGAGATATAGTGGGAATCAAGAGGTGGGCCATTTACAGAGAATGCAGCCCCACTGTCTTGTATTCATACCATGTTCTGCCTCCCTGTACCCCAGTCTTTGAGCCTTGGGAGGCCCAGGGTTTCAGCTGTTGTTGCTCAATGCTAGGTCAGCCTCTAATATGGCTCATCTTATTTACAGTCTAATATTGGATGAGAGACTTGACATACATTATAGAAATCTGGCTGGGCATGGGGGGGTTCCCCTCTCCAAAATGTACCCATACAAGTTTTGATTGTGTAGCACTAGCCACAACCCCAGGACAGGGGTAGAGGAGTAGCTATCATTATTCAGGAGACTTGGAAGGTTGTCAGGGGCACTGCCTTGCAGATAGCTGCATGCGACACTCTATTTGTGAGATTGGGCCTTAGGGATCAGTTAGGCTACTGCTGGAGTACTAGCCGTGTGTTTTGTGCTGTTTCTGGGTTGGGAATAGAGTTCCCTAGGCTCATGATGCCAGGGGACTTCAACCTACCTTCCTTGGGTGTGGACTTGGAAGCAGCCTGGTAGTTCATGGCCACCATAGCCACAATCCAGCTTATCAAGGGCATGACGTACGGGGGAGATGCACATTAGACCTGATTTTTGTCTTGGGGAAGTAGCAACATGATCTGGAGTTGGGGGATGTTGTCATCACTCCTTGTAACCCTGGAATTTACCATGGTTGCTCCCTACCATAGGGAGGGATGATCAGTCTGCCCCAGTTGCATAATAAATCTAATAAGGTTTCAGAGGGAACTTGAGGTTTTCCCCGAGGATTTGATGCATGATCATACTGAGGCCTTAGTTGCAACTTGGATTAAGAAGATGGCAACTACCTTGGATTGGATTATTCCCTGCAGGGTCTCTCTGCATGTAGATCTCAGTGGGTGCTCTTGTTCACAAAGGATCTCCATAGTTAAAGTAGCAGAACAGATGCCTAAAGTGCCACTAGAGGAAGTCTAAATGTGACTTTCACCCAATACAGGTAAGCACTTTTCTTAAGGCTTGCCTTGGGGCAATAAGAGTGACGAAACATCTCTGCTCTTATTGCATCCCGCAAGTGTCATCTGGTTGCTCTGTTCATAATGAGCTGGGCCCTCTTGGGTAAGGAACCAGCTATGGTCTTGCTGTGAGAAATGTTCTCAGCATCTGGTGGATAAAAACACTCAGATACACACTGAGTTGGACTCTAGTTATGCAAGTCCTATGGAGGTGACTGGAACATGGCCTTAGACACTTATCTGGGTGGAGTTTGATCCTGTTAGTCCTAAGGAAGTGGACAGGATCATTGGGGCTGTTAGCATGTCCATCTCAGTTTTAGATCATACCACTCCTGGTTGTTTAAGATATCCAGAGAGGGGGCATGTGATGGAGTTTTTAAAGGTTAATAAAAGAACTCCAAGCAGCAAACAGCAATCTTGCAGAGTAGAAGCGTGAACCAAAAAAGGAACTTGCACATTAAGCTTAATTATGTTCAGAAATAAATTCAGTCTTCACACCGTAGTTAGATGAAGAAAATAGAGATAGCTTACTTTTATTCAGTAGATCTGGATACAGGTAGGTTCATAGTAGAAAGCACTTAATCATAACTGGTTCTTTGTAGACACTTTTTAAAGGGTGACAGCTGCATCCTGCAGCAGCTTCTGCTTGCAGGTCTGCCAGAAGGGTAATTGTTAATCCACAAACCCAAGAAGAAGGAGGAAGTGGAAATCAGGTGACCCATGTGACATCCCACAAGCACCATAGAGATGTGTTTGCTAAAGAGACCCCCTTATGCTTATGAGACAATGCTGAGTTGATCCCTGATAATTCCAACAGCATGCAGGTCAATCCATGATGGTAAATACATCTTTGAGGGAGTGGGTAGTCCCACCAGCTCTGAAAGAGGCAGTGATCCTCTTGTTCTTCAAGAATTTGTCACTGGATCCAACAGAATTGGACAATTTTTGTCCTGTCTCCAGCTGTCAGAAGTCCTATCTCCAATTATATCTTCCAGAAGCACAAGGGGAAAAAACAACAGTCCAGTGCTCAACACCACACCAGATACAAGCCAGCTGGTAAGACTAGGGGTCTTTAACCCTTGTTAAAATGATAATAAAACATTTTATTATCTACAATGAAGATAAATGTGCATATATTTTGGAACTGTGCTGTGTACCTTCTAACAGTGCCAGTATTGCAAGTAAGAATGGGCCAATCCATTTTGATTACTTTTGCATTTTTCTAATTTTCAATTCATTTTGTCCTGTCTCTTCTCACAATTTTTACAATTTGAGCTAACAGTTGGCAGAAGATAGATAGATAGATAGATAGATAGATAGATAGATAGATAGATAGATAGATAGATAGATAAGCAGCCTCCCCTACCTGCTGTCCTCCATTTAACCTCAAGGCCTCTAGCAGTCTGTTTATATTAAAAAGAAAAAGGAGAAAAGATTGATGAAACCACATAGAATATGTAGATTGTCAAACAGAATACAATATTTTTTGTAATATTAGCTTCTTTGAGCAGCTAATTAAAAGAGCAGGCAGACCACTTGTGCCAGCACTGCTGTTCTCTGAGCAGAATCATTTCAGTGCAAGAGCCAAAGAGCAAAACTGTTGTCCCAAGATGACTTCAGCTGCCTAGCTGCAATATCTAAAGGTGCCTGTTTTTCTCTCGGTCCAAATGAAATCACAGAGGCAGAAAACTGATCTCAGCAACAGTCTGTGGGACTTCTATTGCAGATACATGGCTAGCTAACAATCAACTTAATGAGCCATTGGCAAGCACATTGAAACTGCCAAGATACACAAAGCCTACTGAGAGTGACTTTGCTCCAGATAGGATGCCTCTAATGTATCTAGATATTTTATCTTTACCTTTAAAGTTTGGAATATACTCTTTTCTCTTTTGAGTAAATGGATTGGATCATTGTTCCTATTTGGGAAGTCAAAGCAACCTACCAGGCATGGGATTTGAGCTCTTTATTTATTTTACAGCTTCAGACATCTGGCCAAGATCTGATTTCTGCCAACCCAGTGCTGTTGGAAATCTTGGGCACAGCCTCCTAACTTAACTTTTACAATATATTTCAAGGACTACCATGGTGATCATGGTTCACCTGAGGGTGACGCAGTGATGTTCTCCCATGTGGCCTCTGAGCAGGATTTCTTCCTCAGTGCCATCAAGGATAATTGCATTCAGATCTCCACCATTAGCCAGGAGTTGATATTGGAATTCTTGGGAACATGGGGCACTGCCTTATATGAAGACCAACCACTGGTCTGACTAAGTCATTGTTCACTGCAGGTCAGTACAGACAGACCACTGTAGTTTCAAACCATGCAGAGTTTGAGACAAGAGTCCTTCCCATCCTATCCAGAAATTGAACCAGGTACTCTGTAACCTAAATACTGTATATAGAGCATGTGCTTTATACCCTAAAATCTTTGGATAGTCATCTCTTAAAGACTTTCCAAATTTATTTAAGGGAATAAGCAACAATCAGTTTACACAGCAATCCTATTCAGTGGAACCAATCTCTAGAGTAACATACATGTGATTGAAAACTTAATTTGGGTGGCCACACAAACATCAAGACTTGCTTCTTCTTTTTTTCATAGGATTGTGGGTTGCAAATGTTCCTTTTCTTTATTAAGAAGAAAATTATAATTTTCTTTATTTTTTCGCTATTATAATTCAGGAAAGTATAGACAATGCTCAGAAAATTGTAGACAGACATCTAGATAGGCTGGGCAGCCCAGTCTTAGCTTGCTCATCTCTTAAAAGCTGCAGCATTCATAACAAAAGACAAGGACATTCTGGCTGTTACTTTATGCACAGGCAACTATCTCTAAAAGTAAATAAAGTCCCCAGTGATGACAGATAGGCTTTTTTTCTTTTACAGTGACAGATAGCCATACTCTGAATTTTCCCTATATCCCCTGAACACATTCTATTTCATCAGCCTGATAAGCAGAAGTGATAGTAGATAGAAATCTGTGTCAACACAAAAGTAAATTAAAAATGTGGGCCTTTCATGTGATAGTATCTTTTATATAATGTAATTTCTTTGGCTAATGTTCTCTATTTTACTTCAAAATGTTAGAGAAAAAAAGTGTACATGATAGATTATAAAGCAAACAAGGAAAACAATGTGCAAGGATACTGTATCTAGGAGGGTAGTAATAAAGTGGTTGCTCTACTATGTATTAGAAATGCTACTAGTTGTCATTTTTTATAGAAATTGTATCTGGCTGCCAGATGGTTTTAAACCAAAGGATCCAAAACTCCATTAATGTTGGAGGACTGGGGCAGTCCTCTTCTGATGGAGACTAAAGTCATGACTGAATAACTTTTGCATTCTACATTCGGGTTTTAGTCTGGATTAAATAAGGTATAACCAAAGAAAAGTTTCATTAAGAGAGTGAGAGCCAATAAGAAAATTCAGTAGATGAAAACATGGAGCTTCAGTTTACATCAAACAGCAGCATAATAAAGCATTACTCCTTGTCTGTTGAGAGGTGATACACCTTTCCTGAAATGGGTATATTTCTGGTGAAAATCAAACTCCATTTTCTCTCCAGTCTCTCATGCTTGTCTCCCTACAATAGTTCTCAGTGAGGACATTGTATATAGCAGGGGTAAGTAGCCTTCTGGCAGCCAAGGGACACACTATGGGAGGGGTTTCATAAGAGGAGGGGAGAATATGGGTTTTTCCTTGTTTTTTTTTTTAGTTGTGATCTGCCTGTGGTAAAACCTTATAAGTATCACTGTCTCACTTCTAAATGGTGAAAAAATGTACCATCAGCTTCTAGAAGTCGTGGTTAAAGGAGGTTCTGAGAACTATAAAGAGGTGCCAAAGGGTTACATGTGGCTCTGGGACCATAGGTTAGGTACCCTAAGTACATAGGTTTGCTGCATATATGGGATCCTTAGAATTCATCCAGCTTAGGAATCAGTGTACTCTAGAGCTATTCTGAGGGATAAAATCCCTAGATCAAATCTGCAATCATCAAGCCAAGTATTTGTGAAGAAGATTAAGCTGACGTGAAAGCAGTAGCTGCAATACTTCTTGGCATCACTGCCAGTATTTATTTTCCTTTTCCTTGAAGCCATGCAACTTCACATTTCCATTTTGCTCAGCAAAAGTAATAAACAATAATGCCAAATACAAGTCGCTGAAAGAAAGCTGAAAGAAGAGCCATGTTTCCAGCACTGCCTTATTTCTAACGGGCAGATAAGTGGGGGGAAAAAAACGAATTATAACTGAATATTAGTATCAATATGATTATCAGAATTTAAGGCACAAGAGATAAACTGCAGCAGGAGCAGCAGGCAGGTGTCCATTTTGGCAAGCTAAAAATAGACCAAATGTACAGCACGTGTGGAGAGTGGGGAAGTCCCTGCTTAGTCCCCTTCCCCACTTTTATGGGCCCAATGCAGCTGCATATACTGTGATGTCCCTTAAACCATCCCTGATGGAAATGATTTAATTATTTGATTTGTTTGCAGTAGCCCTGGGGTCACTTATTGGGAGATATGTTTAACAGTTTATTCAAGACTAGAAGAGTTTACAAGTGAATCACTTGTAAATTTAGATCAACTTATCCTGCTGCTAGAGATTTTGACTTTTCATGCATGTCAGTTGTTCTATCTGAAAACTTTCTGCTCCACTGGCCTGAAGCCTGTTTAGAAGCATTCAGATATGCTGGAACAAAGAATATGAGAAAAATGTGGATGTGTGATATTCTGTACCCCTTTTCCAAGTGGATTTTTTTTTAAGTATCATCAGTCAATAGCTTTTACCTTTACAATGAAAAAAAATGTTGCTTTTGTTTAGCTGTATGTGTGCGTAGAGAAGGAGTGTGGGAACTGATTGCTATATGTGTGCTGGCAAAGAGGTATTGATCATAGTGCTCTGGAAACAAAGATAAAATTGCCTTTTTGTTTCAATAAATCTTGTTCTTGAAGTGAAAAAGAAATTGTGTAGGCCACATACAGCATTTTAATTTAAAAGTGAACTATGATCAGTAGGCTTCATAAGCAGAAATTAACCATTTCCAAATGTAATAAAGTTCCATTCTGAACTATCTTCTAACGTATTATTTCCAGAGTATGTTCAATATTTTCACAAGAGCATTAGAGTGGGCTTAATCTCGGGTTTTTCGTTTTGCTTTGTTTTTCAAGACTCAGCAGACTTCTGCTTTGCCCAGGGCTTTGGAAAGATACTTCCCATCAGAGTATACCACAGAGTCTGAGACATATAAAATCTGAACTGATATAAGCAGGCTTCCTAAGAATCTTCTGTATTTGTGGAATATGATCATTGGTTAAATTATTGAGTTTAAGATTAATCAATCCACTGACCTCCAGATGTTTTGGATGACAACTTCCATAACCTAATCATTAAACTATATTTATTTATTTATCAAATTTGTCACCGCCCATCTCCTCCGACCCGAGGGACTCTGGGCTGTTTACAATACAAAACAATAAATATATAATAACATTTCAATATAAAACACACTATAAAACAATTTCACAGATTGCCTGAGCCTTGTGGAAACCATGGCTTAAATCATCCCGATCCATTCTGACTCCCACTATTTCTTCAAGGTATCAGGCAAAGTTTCTCTCTAACCCATGTCACTTAAGAGAGTCTTATTAAGGCTCAGGATTTGAACCTGGATGCTCCCATATGCCTAGCATGCATTCTTCTAGTGAGCCCAGAGCCCACTTGGTATTGCAACTCATGAGATACATGAAGCATTTGAACACCTCATTATGCCATGTAGCTAAGCACTTCCTAGATTTATTTCAGTCAATATTGGCAGCTACAGTATGTTACAGATAGATTTCTAACTGTGAAGATAGGAAATGCGAAACTAGCACTGACAGTAGGGGCACAAGCATACAAGTTGCATTTAGTATTGTTTTCAAAATTAAATCTTTTTGAATCCCATACAAAACCGATCTGATCCCCATATCACAAACAATGTGGTGTTTGGAATTTAGCCATTCAATGGATTTTGTATTTCTCCTTATATTGTGAAACATTTCTCAGCAGGTTACATTAAAAATGTACTTTTAAATATGCATTTTTAGATTTTTTTTGAAGCTGAGCTTAATGCAAAATGAAAGAGAATTATGAATTAAAACAGGAGAACTTGATGTCAACCGGAAACTATTATCTTGATCTGTAGTTCCTTTTCAGAATTATTGAAAAATAATGTCCATATGAACAGTCTCTACAGAAACAATGTAAGTGGACAGAATTAGAATAATCCTAGTGAAAGCAATCTGGTAGAACTCAAAGCCAAGACAATATTTCTTCTGATCAGATTATATATGTGGATGATAATACTATTATTTATCAGTCTTCGTATGGACAGAAAATGCTTGAGCTGATTAAATATTTCATATATCCATATTTCATATGGTCATGAGCTTCATTTAAGCAGATCCAAATGAAAAGTGCTGAATGAATCCAGAAGTTAATGGAGATTTGGTTCTTAGTGCAATACAAGGAAGGCCTAATAAATTTGATAAGGTCAGTCTCTACATTTTTGATAAGGTCATTGTCTACATTCTATATTTGGCCTTTAATACGATTTACCTGTTGCAGTTTTGGTGTTATAACATATCATGTTATTTTTTTGGGACCGACATAATTGGGGTTATTACAAACCTGAAGTCATATTCTTCCTCACTTTTTAGGAACTGAACATTTTCACTTCAGTTTATCCAGGTACCCCAAAATGGCTGAAATGGGGAAAAATGGTTCAGCACTAAAAAGTATGAGCAAGTATAAAGAATAATGCTACAAGGTAGAAAGATAAGGGATAAACAAAACAGAAAATGGAGGAAATTCTTGAGCTCAGTTATAATGTAGGAAAGAAAATATAAGCTATAGAGTATAGACACTTGGTGGAGTTTCAGATATATAGCTAGCCCTACATTTCAGTGTCAAATAAACCAGACTTTTATTCTTTCTGGAGCTAGTAACTATTTAGGTAAAATATTACATTATATTGCTTTTCCATGATGCAATACATTAGGCAGTATTCTAAAGGTGTTTCATGGGTGCCATTCTAGAGGGAAATATTACTCACTCCTCTTTATTTACATTTAAATAAATGTGCTTAAATGTAAATGGAGGTTTGAATGTCAAGTTCAAGGGTTGACAATACACCATCTAAAGAGCCTACTTAATAGGGTTTCTTTAAGGTGCACAGCAATTCTGTTAATTAACCTCAGAGCAAGGCAACTTACTTCAAATGAGAAGCTTACTATAGAGCCCAATGACCGAGTTGCTGTTGGTTTCTTTATGGGGGTTACTCACTATCACACTAAGAATGTTCAGGAAAGAGAGTTCATTTGAAAGAAAAAAGGGAACTTTTACTTCTTCAGAGAGAACTTAACAAAAAGGATGAAAAATAGTCCAAAAAAGTAAAATACTGAGATGACACAAAGAACTGCTCTCAAAAGATATTGATACCACATACCAATATCAAAATCCTGAGCCTTTAAGTTCTAAGACTAATCGCACACCAATAGGCATATAAGCCCTACCCAGATGGGCACAGCCATGGAGCTCTAGGAGGAGAACCATTGTTACATTTCTGCACATGCTTCTCTTTCTTTTTAGGCCCCCTCCCCTGCCCAGTGTGTGTCTGTACCTGCCCAGGAATTCTTTGTGTCTTTTTCTGAGTTTGATTGATACGTGTCATTAGCAAAATCTTCATGCAGAGATAGCAAGAATAGGACCCCTTCTGACAGGGTGTTTCCCTCCTAGAGACTTCCATCTTAGAAGGCATATAGGACCTCTAGGTTGTAAATAGGTGTGCTTAGAGACATAATTTCTCCCAAGAAACAGTGACTTCTCAGCTCCGGCTGGTGCAACCAAGATAGATTATGAATTGTTTAAGAGAACAATTCATAATCTATCTTGGTTGCACCATCCAGAGCTGAGAAGTCACTTTTTCTTGGGAGAAATTATGTGCCTTGTGTCTTACCTAGTTAGAAAGGCCTGATGAAATGTCTTTTTCTAATATGTATCCCGACATGAGGAAACATCAAGTAGAAAATCAGTAGAATATGATACCATCACTACTGAAATATATATTCTCAGCAACCAGGAACCTAAAATGGAAGGGGGTGTGTGTGTTTGTTTTTTGTTACATCTGAGCTTCCAGATTCCCATCCAAAGCTCAGAAGCAAGCCTTAAATTCGGAATCTTTAAAAAGTCTAGTGTTGCTGCCTAAAATGGAATTGCTTTTTTCCTACTTAGTGCAGTAACACTTTTTAAAGATTCTGGTGTTCATGGCTGGCAATTCTTGTCACTGTCATATCACCATGCTTCTGGGACAAAGGGATCCTAGTCTATCCTTTTCCTTAGGCAACAAAATATCTTGGGTCAGACCTATGTGGCCTAAGAGATCTGAAATCCTATCTTTGTTAAAAAGAAATAGTAGCATTTTCTTTACCTTGAGTGCATCACAGGCATTTACCCTGCTAAGGATTTGTCTATTGTTTTATGCCTTGACTGTCCTGCCATTGCTGCACATAGATTGGTTCCTGGCATGATTGGTCAGTGTTGTCAAAGCTGTTAGGATTTGCTTGCCCTTCACTGCTTTATTCTCCATATTGAGAAGTAGTGTTGTTGACTTTGCCTTGGAGGGTATAACATGTTGGCAATTCAACAGCATTAGAGCTCCCTGATTTGCTTTCATTCTTCCAGAAAAAGTAACAGAAAGATCAAACCTTGAGTGAGCAAACCTGATGTAAACTAAGCAGGCTGTGGATTAATACCAATGTAAATGTATCATAACAAAAAAGGAATGTGTATTTCAAAAATGTACAAATCCTATGATTTATCTAGTATTTCACCTTCAGTGAGGACTAAATATTGTCTTGTACTTCAGAAATAAACACAGCAGTAGGAAAAATGCTTCTAGTTGTTTATCAAGATTTGACATGATATAAATTATACCATAAACAGCTAGAGTAAGAGAATTGCTTTTCTTTTCCAACCTTCAACATCAGGCTACCGGAGACTGACATTAATAAGTATTCATTTGATTAGAAAGAAACCAAGTGGGGATTATTAAAATTCACTTTGGGCAGGATTTTAAAATGTAGTCTGCACAGATCATAAAATAAATAAATAAATCAGAAAATCAACACCTTTAAAAGCTGAAACTGAAACTTTCACAAATAAAAATTGCATTATAGTTACGGAAAATGATGCCTGTAGGGAGAAGGTGGGGGAGTGGGGAGAGATAGGCACTAAAAGCTGACAATAAACAGGCCATTATATTATTAAGCGAGCATGCATAATATTATGCCCAACATGGAGCAGTAGCAACAATAACCTTTCCTGTTGTGATGCGTAGGAGACAGGCATAGCCAGACATTAGCTTTTGCACATCAAAGCTTACTTTCAAGCTCTACCTAACAAATGATTCAGTTAGAAGAAGAAAGAAAGAGGCAGAAGCTGGTTTACCCTTGGAGTCACCTACAAGCCTCTTGATTGCTTCATTTCCTTATTCCTGTACAGAGGAATAGGCAGGGGAGAGCTGAGGGTCCAAGTGAGTGGACTCACTTCACTCACATGAGCAGGGTTGAATTTATAGAGGTGTTTTCTTTGTTTATTAACCATACCATGACTCTACCTATCTGATCTTGGCTAATCTTGAAAAAAACTAAGCAGGGACAGAGCTGGTTAGTGTTTGGATGGGAGCCCCCTAGCAAATCCCAGAGGTGTAGGTCAGAGTAGGCAATCAAAATATGATGCATAATGGCAAACCACTTCCATATTCTGGCTAAGAAATGAGCATAAAGAACATGTAAGAGTAAAGAGTGATCCAAAGGAGTCTTTAATTTCTTTTCCTTACTTTCAGTTTTCATTTACTTTCCACTTCAGAATATTGGGAAATGGTAATGTTAAATTTCAGCAACTCTGATCAGAGGAGTAGAGTGAGCTTTGAGGCTTAGAAAAAAAGCAGTTATGAGGGCCAAATGAGTGTCCGATTGCTCACCCTCTGCTAGACTATGATAGTCCTTTTCTTAGACATTTTAATCTGTTGAGCATTCTACCTTGCTATCTTGCTACCTTCTTTCTAGGACAGAAATCTTCCTGCAGCCACACTGCCCTTCTGCAAAAAGTAACAAAAGAATCAATTAGATGATTCTGAGTAAGCCCACAAATCACAAACCTTTGCCAACAGAAAGAGCACCATTTATTTGTTTATTTAATAAATAAATACTACTTGCTGACTGTGAGGTAGAGGGACCAATGAAAGGAATGGAACTCTTCTGATGAAGTAAAATGCTTGCAGAGCTGGTAGGTTGGCTATTTCTGACTCAAAATCTGGTAAGATAAGATCAATGGACAGTTCTTATGTCAGTTCAGATCTCTTTTTCAGATATCAAAAGATGCTGAAGAGGATGTTGCATCCCTTGGTGAATTCAGTTTCTTTGTCCCATGAAAATGCAGTTGTATTCTCTAATGCAGCCAAAATATTCTGAAGGTTTCAATGTCCTGAACCTGAAAGATGCTGAAAATATCAAAACTCTTGGTTTTTCTTGGGGTGGGGTGGGGGACTGTAAAATAAATGTTTTCCTACTATCTTAGCTGTCAGGACCATGATGAAATGGAGCAAATTACAGCTGCTGATACAATTTTTTTTTCAGTTTAAATCAATATCCACAGGATCAATGGTTCTCAGTCATAATGGGAAGAAAATTGAGAGTGAATGGAAATTATTTCAGCATGGAAAAGTTTTACAAAGAAAATATGACATCAGGTAAGTTGTATCAGTATCTAATTATAAATGCTTTTGGATTTTAAAAATCTGTTTCTCTGTGACAGAGGTCATAACTTATATATAGAAAAAAACTAGTTTCTTTTTAAAAAATATAACTGGTTTCAGTATAATTCATATTTGAATCTATATCTCATTAAATTTCATTAGCAAATCAATTTACAATTGTAATTTAAGTGAATCCCAAATTCAACAGAACTTTAGAGAACATCATTCCGGTGTTCTCAGTTCACCTAAAGTAGGCCTAATCATACCACCCCTTCTTCTGAAGTATCTTCAATGCAGATTAAAAAGTACAAGTTCAATGCATAATTTATTTAAATCAGTGAAGCCATGTCACAATGTGAAAATAAATAACTGCAAATGAATAGACCACTAGCCCAGCCACATTAGGTACTAAAACAAAGTACAGCATTTGAATTTTTGTTATCTATAAAATATAGCCCCATATTTTTTCAACTTCCTTTTATAAAAGGTCAAATTGCTTTCTTTTTTCAATCTGGAATGCTGCTGAATTGCTGCACAGCTACAGACAAAGAAAGTGTTATCATAAAGAGATCTTTCTGCCCATAAATGGAAACTGAATTTTACAGTGCCTGTAAAGATTTCCCATTTTAAGGAAATCCTGTTCACTGTAGTCAAATGCTTCCTCCTCCCCATCCCACTTTTTTTTTAATGTTATGCTGGGAGAGTCCATGGAGCTTCAACGCTCCATCCTCAGAATTTTTCAACATCAAAGTTCTGCTTCTTTGTCACAAAGTCTCTTTTTCTTAGGGATGTGAAAGATGCAGCTGAAACATTTGCCATCTACCATATTTCAGTGATGACTCCACTTTACCCACTTTATGCAAATAAATATGTTGGTCCTAAAGACTAGTTTT
The DNA here is from genome assembly GCF_035149785.1 of Candoia aspera. Classification (NCBI taxonomy): domain Eukaryota; kingdom Metazoa; phylum Chordata; class Lepidosauria; order Squamata; family Candoiidae; genus Candoia; species Candoia aspera. The sequence continues at coordinate 107,851,481 of NC_086153.1, read as the reverse complement.
AAAAGGAAAGAGTATAATAACTTGAAATGAAAATGGCCTTACTCTGCTAAGGTTGGGCAGATTTTAACATTGCAAAATAGCAAAGCAGCTTTATATTCTCCCCTCCCTTCCAGAAGCTTCTCCCCCTCACACAAACAAACAAACAACACAATGCTAGATCATCTTTCAGTCTTCTATTTTTAATTAATTATTATTGAAGAAATTTGCTACAGAATAAAAACAATACAAGTTTTTAAAAAAGGAAAGTAGAGAAAGAAAAGTGATAAGTAATTACAAAAGAGAAGAAAAGAAAGGAAAAGGAAAAGGAAAGGAAAGGAAAAAAGGTATAAAGGAGTGGCTTCCAATCTTCTTTACAGCAGTTATAAATACATTTATATTTTATCCTCTCTCTCTATAGTTACATCATGGCTCCCTTCCTTTCATATTCTACCCTTCCTAATCATCAAACCCATAGATCACAAGTTTATTTTTTTCCATTTTCAGCAAAAAGTCCATAAAGGGTTTCCAATCACTGAAAAATGTAGTTATTATCTTTTCCCTAACCAAACAAGTCAATTTTGCCATCTCTGCAAGTTCTGTCATCTTCACCAACCATTCCTCCACTGTGGGTATTTCAGAGCCTTTCCATCTTGGTGCATATAATAATCTCACTGCAGTTACCATGTACAAAACAATCTTCCATAAGTCTTTTCTAGTTGTCCATCCATTAGTCCCAGCATGAAAAGTTCTAGAGAACATTTACCTTTAATATTCTTTGCATTGCTATATCTATTTGAACCCAAAATTTTCTAGCTTTTTTACAAGTCCACCAAGCATGATAAAACAACCCTTCATGTTTTCCACCATTCCATCTTTCAGTCATCTAAAATAGATTTTATCTGACCTATTTACAATATTTATATCCTGTTTATTGTGCTTGGAGTGCTATATTAATAGTTAACAAATGTTGCTGTAAATCACAGAAATATATGTCACAAAAGAGTACAGAAGGAAACTAAAGCATGTAATGCAGTGGTTAATAAAGGCAGCAGGTAAAATTGTATGTTGAAAGCCTTCCAAAAAGGAATCTCTTCACATGCTTCTGGAAGATTGCTCATGAGACAGGACACTCAAAGAGGGGGTTTTAGAGCTTAGGTATAAACACCAGGAAGGTCCCAGACAAACAGATCTCAAGAAATTGATGGTGGTTGAGGGTGTACAAAGGGCCTATCACCTCCCTCTAGTTCAGCTGATAAAAGAAGTTCCATTAGAGGAAATCAAGCATTCTGGATTTCATGCAGAATTGATAAATACTTTACTTTTGCAATATTTGACAAAATCTGATATGTGACACAGTAGAATCAGTATCTGAAGATCTCTTGCATTTATAAGCTGATTCTGATGCCACTTGACCTGCAATGTCAATTAAATAGTGATCTGATTCATATGACCTGAGTCAGATCTTCCTCCATATATCCCTGTACTCTTTATCCACCCGGTTCCTGCAAGCACTAGTAGCAAAAACTCTCCTCTTTTTAATTTCTTCCATACAGTTGTTTTTGAACTGTTGTTTAAAGACAATTATTTGCCTTATATCTCAAATCTCCTTTATTCCATTATTTAATCTTTAAGGAACAGAAAATTTGGAAATGGAAAAATGCAATGTTTGTCACTTTGTATTTGTATAAAGGTTAGTTTTCTTCCTTTTAGGGATACAATTTAAACTATTCTTAGAATTTTAATTTAAAATTTACTCTTTTTTCAATATAATTTGTACACATTTTATCTTTCAAAGATCATCTGTGAATTTCATACACACACACACACACACACTGTGTGTGTGTGTGTATCAATATCATACTACTCAAACGTGAGTGGACTTTAACTTCAAAATTTAGATCATTAATTATGTTTTTCAATAAGATTAATATAATTGAATTAAAATTTAATTGTAAGGTGTAAAGTTGCCCTCTTTTCAGACAAATATACTGTTGTGGCACAATTAATAAAGGAATATTTTCATGTGATCTTCTATGTTTGTATAATTTTTAAAATGCACTTCCATTTATCAGAATGGACAAATAGCCAAGACAGAGATACATGATCCATTGTTCAAAAATTTCCTCTTGCCCTGGCTGCCATTTTTTTCCCATGGCTATTATTGCTGCATCCCCGTCAGAATGCGATGAACTGTTTTGAAAAGCAGGGTATCTTGCTCCACTGCCAGTGAGGTTAGCATGCAGCCCCGAAGCAAGGTAAATCAGCATGAAACCTAAACTCAGCTAATCAGACTACAGTCTGTGCTCTTCATCAGATTTATATGATTGCATTATATGAGAAAACAAGTATTCAGGAAAAAGAATGTTTCACAGTACCCTGCACTACTCTTTTTCCCCTCCCAGCAAAAAAGTGACTGTGAAACTATCAATTAATCACCTGAAAGTAAATGGCTTTGCCATTAGGCAATTTGATACTTGAAAGTAACAGAGAGAGAAGAGGTCTGCTAGAAAAAAGAGACTCTCTCTAACAAAGTTCATGGCCCCAGCATTTCCTTGAACGTTCACAGAACAAAAGGGTTGTCTTGTTTTTTATTCCACTGTAGCCAATAATTATATCTTCTGAAGATTTTTATGAAGAAACAATATATGAAGACTTAACTGAGATGAATTGGGTCACATTCTATACAAATGTGAATGTCACAATAATCAGCAAGCCAAGATGTCAGGGTGCCAAGGTCAAATTCTGTATTTTCTAAGAAAGAATTGGGATCACCCATCTGGCTCTTCAATAAACAATTCACATCTTCAAAGTACTGATAGATCCTTAATCTGATAAATACAATTCTGTGAACAGTGCTCAAAATCTATGGAAGAATTCTATTGAATTAATACCAAGGATATTCTACAATATTGCTTGGTATCATTATCAGCATTGTTAAATTAGTAGACTCCTTTAATAAAGTAGTATTTATGGAGTGGGGAGGTGGGAGGATATACATTTGATCTTAGTTACATTATCCAGAAAACAGTAAATAATGATTTCAGCTCACCCTGAAGGTGACTATATTTGAGAAAGAATATTGTGAAGACTAGTTGGATTGAGATGCATTAGAATGAAAATTAATCAAAAGATTCAACATGTATCTCATGGATTAAACATAAACCAAGCATTAGCATTTGTTACTGTAACTATGTCTTCAGTTCTGAACCATCCAAGTCAAAGGTTTCACATTTGATTATTTCCAAAGCAATTCGGCATATTACCTCTATTTTTAGCATGTTCTCTTTCCCACAGCTATGACATAGAGACCTGTCATACTAATAGTTTTCCCATTTGCCTTCTTTCACAACACCTTTAACGTTTCCAATTGTCTTCACTATCTTTAGATCTGAAATACTTCCAGCATTGTATGATCTATATGCTTGGCCTGCAGCCAATTCCATTCAATCATTGCTCAGTCTGAGCTAATCAATAGGTGAAAGCAAAGAGTGCTATCCAATCAGTGCTCAATCTTTCTAGTTCAAACTAGCCAATTCCTTAGTTACCATATCCAATGCTTCCAGCCCTTCACAAGTTAACAAACATTGCTTCATTTTCACAAAAGAGAAGCAAATAAGTTTCCAGTGTCCTCATTCCATCCCCACAAGCCATCTACACATTTGCTCACTTTTATTAGTATTCATTGATCTGGTAGTTTGCAAAAAAATTCTTCCTGGCAGTGCACACAGACAGTTCATTTTTAAATTGAAAAGAAGTGCCCTGAGAAACTCAAAAGCTTTCTCTTTACCGTGGCCTCAAGATCTGTATTGCGGGGCTGTGAAGCAACTCCCTGTAAGAGGAGCATGACATCAAAATTGCTCTGGAGGACTTTTCCAAATAGCAATGATCACAGCAACATGTTAGTAAAGTGGGCTAAACACCAAGTTAAGTAGAAGCATGGAGGCATGCAGGCTGCACTTCCAGTAGAAAAGCATACCTTTCCTGAGAAAAAAACAGAATTTTCCAGAAGACACCAGAACATTCCATTGCTGAGTCAGGGAGTTGTGCACACCCCTAAGCGAATGTTCTTAAGAACAAAATGAAGTCACCAAGTAAAGATTTAATCAGGCTCTGAAGCAAAAAAAAAAAAAAATACAAACTATTTTTCCCATATTGTCAAGGAAATTGAGTTTTTGTAAACTGGCCTAATATGAGCAATGACTTCAGAAGCATCCACTGAGAATGGGGACAGCAATTCAAGGTGGCAAATGGCAAATGTAGTAGCATGGCATTACAATGCAAGCTTTGTTCCTGTTCTGTGTGCATTGTGACATTATACATGCATACAAAAGGAGGGTCAACGCTGTTTTGGTCATTTTGATGAAAGCCTCCAATCCTGTGGGTACCTTTGAATAATTGAAACACAATAGAAAGTAATCTGCAGAGACGTGCACTTCCCAAGAAAGGGAGGGTGGGGTATTATGGAGGTCCTCATTAAAAAAGATTATTTAAGCCTTCACAGGTTTATAAATATCACGAATAAGATTTTTGGTTGATTTTGCTGCATAGACAAGGACACACAATACCACTTTATTTATACCACTATTGTCTATTGTTTCTCTGTCTCCTGGCTATTAAAGCAATCCTGCCTATTCTCACCACCCTTTATTCTCTCCCCTTTCTGCCCTTTCTCCTGGTTCCACAGACATAACATATATATTTCACAAAATATTTCATAAACGAGAATATTTGCTGCTATAAACTTTGTGTTCACTGCAGGAGATTTCACCTCCCAAGAATGGGTTGCCTATAGAAAAAAAATACATTTTTTTCCTTTGTGAGAATGATTACACCCATTGATTAAAGCCATTGATTAACATTCCCTGATTCTGTTTCTTTCCTAATGGATTGTTTATTTGCTCCAAATTCATATAAAGAAAAAAAAGTCATCATGATGATAGATTTATCTTGACTGTTATTGTTATTATAAACAGCAAAGAAACAACTAGAGAGGTGATAATATTGCTTGGACTTTTGCTTTTCAGTATTTGGGCAGAGAGGTGCAAAATATAAATTTAGGTCTTAGATTTCAACCTTGTAACTGTGATATATATGGTATAATTGCCAGTCATTGGTTTTGACATCAATCTTCCCCCAGACCAATACTCCATCTAAACAGCTTTCAGGAAGTGATTCAGGGACACAAGTCTTGGTAAGACAGTCTTATTACAGATATTGGAAAAGCTGTACAGTAGTCCTCACTTAACCACCATAACTGAGACTGGGATTTTGGTTGCTAAGTGAAGCAGCCATTAAGCAAATCTGACCCGATTTTGCAACCTTTTTTGGGCAGTCATTAAGTGAATCACTACAGGCGTTAAGTGAACCACATGGTTATTAAGCAAATCGCATGGTCCCCCATTGATTTTGCTTGCCAGAAGACAGCCAGGAAGGTTGAAAATGGTGATCAGATGACCATGTGACACTGCAATGGTCATAAATGTGAACTGTTGCCAAGTGCCCAAATTGTGATCACATGACAGTGGGGACACTGTGATGGTTGTAAGTGCAAAGACCAGTAGTAAATTGTTCTTTTCCAGCACCGTCGTAAGTCCAAACCATCACTAAATGTATGGTTTTTAAGTGAGGACTGCCTGTATTTAGAGCTGAAAACCAGCAACTCCCTACAAGCCTTAAATCATACATATGATAGTCACCAAGTCCAAATCATGCATCTCTTTTTCCTGCCTACATATCAAGGGACTAAAAGCAGGCCAGTTCCAGTGGTTGACATCTCTGCATTCCTATTGTAATGGATATATCTGGCCTCAGGCTCTTTATGATGATTCTAGCCCTCACAATGCCCCTTAAAAACTAGCTCTGTGTGACTGTAAGCTGCCATGAAATGAAATACCTTTAGCAAGCATCTTTCCATCTTCCAGGGGAGCCTCAGCTGGCTTTCAGCTTCTTTGTAAATGGAGAGAACCCTTTTGTCCACAGGAAAGCAATTTTGCCTCTAATCCAATCTGTCCTGTGCTCTTGTTTTGTATCCTGCCTCAACCTTCATGTTTTGTTGTCAGTTATGAGAGGTTGCACCACACTGTGGTAAGCCTTAAATGAAGCTGTAAATATGAGCTAGAACTTTGCCCTAGCATCGGCATAGATGTTTCAAGGAGCCTCTCAGATACATTCCTGAGGGGTGTTTGGCACAATTAATAGCAAAGATTGAAATGTCTACCTTTCCAGTTAGGTATAAGAATGCAGTGTAATGCCCTCTTTGGTGAGAAAGGTGGATAAACTTGAGAAGAATTAAAAATCTATTTCTCCGGAGCACCAAGGCACCAATATTCTTTGTGATGCAGTTTTTTGCTTGTTATAACTTTCTGGAAGGTAGCTTTCCCTTCTCTAAATAACTGTGCTCAATTACTGATAAACCACAAACATTTATCCTATCCCATAAATGTGGTCGGTGGCAGTCAGTTTGTGTTTGTTGTCATCTGAATAACATTCTGCTTTCATTAGCTGGAATACATAAAAAGTAAACAAAGGTACTCAGGAGTTGATAGCAAGGCCATCATTTACTATTGGGATTCTGCTGACATTTACAGACCATTTAAACTTTGTTCTTCTGGTTTATAACATCAGCATCAGCACAATCTTTGTAGTGCATCATTGCCTTCAGTGTGGCTATAATGGAACTCACATGAATAACTGGCGGCAAATTAGAATTTCCTGTTTATGATTTATCGATGTGCCGGCTGTAAATATTAAAAGGGGTAGAAAAAACCTCTCTCTGCATTAAACTGCACCGAAACTACTGCAAAATGTCACGGTGACTCTTTTTAAAAGCAAAATATTTTTCTGTGAACCATAGGGCAATGATTTTTGTTGTATTTCTCCATAAATAAAAATTCTATTAAAAAGCAACCTTTTCATTTACAATATGCAGGATTTATCTGGTATTTAATCCTAGGGATGCTAAAACCTGTTGTTTTGGGGGAAAATAGTAATTATGGCAGCAAAACAATATCAAGGCTATGTATATTTATTATACATGATTTAAGTTTTCAGCCTAATTACAATCAAAAGGAAGGAAAAGCCTCTCTTTAATTATTTGAAATAAAGTTAGCACCTGGGAGTGGTATACAGTCAAATTATTTTTGTTAAGAACAGATGCAGTGATTGCCTGTCAGTGCTGTTCATTTTCATTGTAAAATTGTTGGGCAGTGATTATGCTACTTTGGTGGCTGGGTTTTCAATACAGTGATTATATTCCCTCTATTTTTATTTAATGTTTGGTTTGATTCTTTGTTTTTTGGCTTGGGACATACATTTCTAGGTGTGGGCATCAGATTGGGCAAGGGTGTGCAAATGAAGAAACACGCATGATCATTAGTCCTCAAGCAAATACTGTGACTTACAGTATATACTTGGGTCAGATATTTGGATGCAAAAACATGATTGTGGCATTTACAAAATGCCATTACTGTGAGCATGTTGTTTTGGCATTACTGAAGTTTGCAGTGGAGGCTGTTATTTCCAGGGTTGACAGCATTTGATTTAGACTGAAGACAGCTGATGATTTGCAACAAAAAAAATTAAAGTATTGTTGTAATCAGCCAGACACTTCCTCCTCTAGGATATTGCATCCCATTCTTCCTTCCACTAAACACAGATAATGGTGGCAATGGCAAAACTTTCCTAGCGACTACTTAAATCTCCTTCTCCAGACACTGATGAATTACTCTCCTGAAAGATAACATACAAGGTAGTTTCAACTCCAGCTCTAAGAGCATGAGCAGGAATACTTAATGAAAGAATTGGAGCAATGTTGGGTATACTTTAAACATGTAACCAGTATTTGCTTTGCCCTAGAAGATCATAACTGTGTACAAATATTTTACCTACAACAGAAGTGATACATTCTTTATGACTCATCTTCATCATCAGCTAGACACCAAAATTAGCATTAGTTGGTACTTCTGAATTATCTTCAAGAATTATTCTAATAAAAAAGTAAAAGTTTTGTTAGATCAGACAAAAGGACTAGCTTTTCTATCCTGTTTCTCACAGGGGCCAACCACATGCTTCTTGGATGCCCACAAGCTAATAATATTAATCTTAGAAACAGACATTTCATTTCAATAAAGGTTGACTGGAGGAAAGTGGTCTTTTGTTCTAAGCATTAATAGGACCATGCTGATTTGCATGGTGGGGAATATAGGCAAAATGATTGGAATCTTTAAGGCAGCAGCAAAATGTTGAGCAGAATGTGTCAGCTCCACAGTGTGAAGAGCTGAGTCAAGATGAAGCATGTCCACTTCACCCAGACCCAGAATATATATGTTAACTCCCACTTTCTTCTTCATATGTTCTGAGCTATGATGATGCCAAAATAATAAAACATGCATTGTGGCATCATAACATAAGCTACATTATTTTTTACTTTCATCACAACATTGCACACAAGTATGTAAGGGGGAACAATTGCACCATGATGTTGCAATGCACATTTCACTCCTTACCCACAGATGCCTGTCCTCAATAATTGGTAGTGAGAAACTTTTAAACATAGCCATCTTAACTAATAGCCACTGATTGCCTTCCCTCCATGAATTTGTCTAATCTCTTTTAAAGCCACTATTCCCACCCACAAGTAGACAATACTGCTATACTTAAAATATTATGCATTAGTGGTATATGTGTGTGTGTATCTCCTCTTCCTCCTCCTCCTCCTCCTCTTCTTTTTTATTCAGAACCTAGTCTGCAGGAATGAACTTGGTGGTATCCCATATCAATTCAAATAAAAATGTAAAGTGATTTATATATAGATATGTAGTTTTCATGTGTTGACATCTACAGTGTGATATCAGAGTCCATTGTACTCAGGGATATCTCTTCATGTAATTTATGTCTGGACAAAGCTATAGAAGTTTGCTTCAAAGAAAGCCCAAAAGATTATGCTCCTCTAAGAAATGTAGCATTGATAGTTTCTACATTATCATTTTGCATCACAGCATTCATGCATGAGTTCAAATCTGGATTGTGCTAAGATCACTACATAATCACAGTTGATCAGAGCCCATTGTGGTGTTGATATGACCCTAATGAGCTTCAGTGTCGTGATTTACATGTCTAAAAATGAAGCCTGTTTTATAATTCAGACAGATAGTGCTTCGTGTTCCTTTCTCTGTTCACAGATCCGTAAGAGGGCTGTGCAATATCTGGTAAATATTCATAAGTAAATGTATGACATAGCACCTGGTTAGCAATATAGAGAGCACCTACTTTTCCCAGACTTCTGCTAAACCTACAGTTTTTAATGCATTTATAAGGGCAAGTGGTACAAAGGGAATGAACTGCGGCCTTTCACTATGAGGTTGACATCTATTATAATGGGGTTTAATACCCCACTGATTTAAACTTGACATTATAAAGAAGACTTAGCAGTTGTTAAAATTTTTGTTAACATATTCATGAAGATAATGGGTGAATTATTATTCATTTTAAACAAAAAGGTTACTTTAGTCCCACACTGCTCTTGAAGTCCCTTTAACATCGTGTAAAATATAATGGATGGTTTGTGCTGTGAAAGAAGTTGGTATAAAAGGTTCACAACCATAAAGCCTGATCTTCCGACATAAGGTTCCAGTTCAGATTCCAGCCTTTATGTGTCCTGGAATCAACTGCTAATCATCAATGTCTTTAATATTAAGGAATTCCCTTATTATAATCAAAATTAACTGAAACAATAAGATTTTACTAAGAGTATTTCCATAGTAAGTCTACAGAAAGACAATATGGTAGGTCAAAACAAGTTACTTCTTCCTGTCAAGCTTTTTGTGCAGGCAAAATGCTCAGGTTTTCTTCTATAGAGAGCCTTTTTCTCCTACATGGTGGCTTTCTTCAAGAAATTCAAATTAAATGGTGTTATCCATATGGCAACTGCACTGAAAATAGGCATAGTTAAAGAGAACCTTCAGATAAAACCCTTAACAGTATAAACGCTTCAAGGACTTTATAAGAAAGGAATCAGTAGTTAGGCCCCATGAGTGACAGAGCACTCGAGACTCCTCTGAATCAATAGAAGAGAGTATCTGTTGCTCAGGGTTGAACTGTGGAGCCCTTGGTGCTCTCTGAGCTTGGTTGTTTGCTTGCAGACCTTTCATTACCCGACTAGGTAACACCATCAGTGCCAGTGAGTGGGGGAGGGGGGTGTTGCTCCCTGTTTATATACAGTACCTTGCCCTGCCCATGTCGGTGGGGCTGTGCTTTTCTCACCCTTTTGCCCGCTCAATCCCACCCCTATCACACATCCCTTATGGATATCCCTAAATCAAAGTTTTATCAAATGCTATGGCATCATGTGCTTTGATCCAAATTTCACTAGACAAGGGTTTGTGTTTTGTTTTTCAAATCAACTTACTTCCTTCTTGGTTTTGCAAACACTTAAAATGTCCTTTAGAATGTGATTTTATTTTCCTCCACACTCAGTAAAGAAAGACAACAGAGACTAAAAAAGTCAGGCATGAAAATTAATTACTCAACTACTTGTAATTGTTTGTTCAGTTCATCTGACTGGCAACATGAAGATGACTGGCATTTGTATTTTTCCAAAACTCTGCCTCTACAAAGAAAAGAAAAGCAATTTTGTGAATGTGGCCTTGTGGGATGAATATCTTTTTCAGAATGATTATGATGGATGGCAAGAAAAGACAATGAGGAAGTTGATCACCAGGCACTTTTATTCCTCATTGTTTAATCTACCACTCATAGAGGGTTTTGCTTACTCTGAAATGACATGATTGACACAGGTAATCAAATAAGATAAAAACATGTTTGCTTATTTTCAATATTCAGGAAGCAAGTGAGAGACAAACTGTCTGGGAATTAAATGACTAGGAGAGAATAAATATTGTTCCTCCAACTCCAGTTAGAATTCATTTGGCAACCACTGATTTTGAGATGAAAACACATTGGAGACTAGACTTGTGGTCACCGAATTCCAACTGTTACACGCACAAACGCATACACCGATATTTCTTGAGTCCAAATTTAAATAGATTTTAAAAGAAATATACAAAAATAGCAAAACTTTCATCATTGCCTCAGTTGTGATTGATAAATTTTCTATTTTGTGAAATGATCAGTGTTCTGTTTCTTCCTGGTTGTCCAAGATGATGAAGATGATGATTTTTTTATCCTGCCTCTCTCTCTATATATAAATATCTTCTATCTCAAGATGGCGAACATACCAAATACTCCTTCCTCCCCCTATTTTCCCCACAACAACAACCCTGTGAGGTGTGTTGGGCTGACAGAGAGTGACGGGCCCAAAGTCACCCAGCTGGCTTTCATGCCTAAGGGAGGCCTAGAATTCTGATGGGGAATTTCTTAAGAAATGATTTCTTGGGAAAACGGTTTATATTTTTGTTCTAAAGTGACTGGTAGATTTGCTTGTATTTATCCTTTATTTAAGTTATGTATATGCTGTATACTCCCAGAAAACCCAGAATGTCAGAAAAGAAATGAACAGAGAATGCCTAATGCTGATTGAAAACAAGAAGTTCTCTCACATTTGTTTTTGTCTTGTAGCAACTAGTAAGGGACAAAAACATACATTTAATAAAATTAACATTATAATGAAGTATTAACGTTAATATTTATTGTAATGATTAAAAGTTTAAAAAGCATGAGAAAATATGTTTTAAATGGAACTCCACAAAATAACCACATTGCCTGAAAGTACTTTTTGCCCCTTGATTGGGAAAAAAATCGAATTCAAATGCTGACAAACAGTAGATATCAAGAGCCTACTTCTGCAAATGGGGTACAGATTTTTATTTCTAATGTAATATGACAATTCTTTTACTAGCCCCTTTGCCTGAAAAAACACAGTTCTTGATCTTTTGATAGATTCCAAATATTATATTCCAGAAGCTATGCAATGTTATTACATAGCAATTAATCCATAGTGACGGTTTGTTAACTTTAGCCCCAAACATCCCGGTAATAGAAATATCCTTATCCTTTACGATCTTGTCCAAGTTTGTCATTCTCTTCCTCCCTGGGGTTAATCTCTTATTTACTTCTCCACTACATTTCCACCTTTATCTATTCTAGAGACCAAGGGGTGGTGATGGAAATAACTAAATAACTTTCATTTCTTCACCATCAACTGTAAGGTCACAGAGCATGGTGATTAATATTACTTTTGTCTTAATATTTAATGTTAACCCAGATTTTTCACTTTGCACTTTTACATCTATATCTTCAAATTCTACTTTCCTTTTGGCTAACAAAGAGGCACTGTCTGCTTATCTCAATCAGTTGGTGGTTCAACCTACTGTTTTTATTCTAGCTGTCATCTGTTCCAATCCTTCCATTCTTATAATACATTAAACAGATATATAGATAATCTGCATTCTTGCCTCACTCCTTTTCAACTATTTTGCTTCTCCAATCTCAACTCTCACAGTAGCTTCTTGTTTATTTTAAGACTTCTTTCTCTTGCCCTTTTTAAAATTTGTTAAGTTTTCCTGATTAAAATACTTTTCTTACACTTCCTGTTTTAATGTTGAAAGTTTGCAGTCAGTCATCATACTTCTTTTTTGTTGCCCAAGTCTTTCATCTCCTCTCTTTCCCTAGTTATCATGGTAGCTTTTCTGAAAGCCGCATGGATCCCTTCTTCTGAAAATTTGGAAATATTCTTTCCACTTTGATTTTCAAAATGTCTCTTATCACTTCCCCTAGCTCTTCAGCTTCCCTTTCACATACAATAAATGTACTTTATCAAGTCATAACATTGATCTTATATTCTGACTGTGTGTCTTCCAAGTCAAATATTGCTGAACACCTACTGTCTTTAATTGTCTAAGTGTATATATTTGACACCAGTAATTTATGGTCTGTTCCACAATCTGTTCCTGGAACTCTACTAGCTGACTGGATTGCACTTCTCCATCTTCTCTTTCCTATTACGTAGTTGATTTTATTCTGATGTTTTGTGACTGTAATGTCCATGCATGGGATCTGCATTTATGCTGCTTAAAGCAGGTGTTGACAAGCCTCCAATACTTTGCTGTACCTCCCAAACAATTTGTTGCTGATGAAGCTTTATTGCACTGCATTATTCTATGACTAGCTAATTAGTGATCAGAGTTCTCCATAGATCTGGACTGAGGCTTATAAATGTGATTTGGAACACACATGGAGGTGCATATAACAATTGTTGGGGACACATTATAACAGGTATATTTTCCTAGCTTGATGCAGCTGCTCTCCATAGCTGGCATGTGATTCTGGAAAAGATGTATTTGGTTTACGGTGTTCCTGACCGGTGCAATATGCACACTAATGCACATGCTAAACCACATTGGTCTTTGGATTCTGCCCTACTAATCATTTTGTACAGTTACAGGTCTTGCTCTCGTCCTTCTTGTTCTTGGATTGTTAATAACATAGCCAAGAAATGGGATCTGAATTCCTTTAGCCAATTCACAGTTCATTAGATCAATAATACCATTGTTTGCACAGGATATGAACTTACGAACTAATAACCTGAGTTTACTGAATGAGTCCCACTGCTTGCACTTGGACAACACAATTGTCATAAATTAAACCCTATTGGCTAGATTCACCTAGTTCACCGACCCCTAAACTAGCCAACCACAATTCAGCCTAGTATCTTTTGCAAGCCCAAATCATTTATTCCCTAAACACTGTATGTCAACCCAAAAAGAATTAAAATAATTATGATGTAGAAAAGTAGGTTGGAAAGAGATGATAACTTTTGATAATAGTTTGATATTCTGGGTCCTGATTCCTATGAGTGAACCTCCTTTTGCTTTTCATTTAATTTTATGTCATCTGTCATGGTGGAAGTGGTTCTGAGATGGCTCAGAAATGAAGAGTGCAATATATACATTCCATTTTTTATCAGTGCTCTTCTTGCACTGTTCTATGGGTTTCCCATTTTTGTTCTTTATAATTTTGATTTTATTCTAAAAGAAAATTGCATGTTAAAAAAAGAATCTTGGGAAATTAACATTAAATTAATTATTATTATTAATATTAATTAATATTGATAACATTATTAATTTATTAATAAATTAATAAAAACTACTAACTAATTAAATGGTAAATTTGTCTCCCTAACTGGTAGGCTGATGACAAAATAGTAAGGCTACAAGCTCATTAAAGGTGGTGTTCTAGATCCACTTTCTTAGTTCTGTTTGTTCAGGATGTCTTTGTGAGATGACTTTGATTTTATTAAATGAGGAATCTGAGTTGCAAAGTATATGCAATGGGCCCTCACTCAGGCGAAGAGGCAGTGCAGCATATCTCATTTTTATGGGCTCCTTCCCATTGAAACCCTGCTGCTGCCCACTCTATTTACTCCAAATATCCAACTCCTCACAGCAAGAAGCCCCTTCCCAGGCCATCATCACCAAGCTCTAGAGCAATTTGTGCAAAATGAGACTTTTTCTGAAGTTAGAAAAAATATCAGCTGGTTTGCATGAACTGAACCAAACCCTGACATTTAGAGAATTGAATGTATAAAGAAACCTGAATAATTCTCTTAATGAAAAAAAAAAACCCTCTGGAGTCTCTCTCAAGAAAATGAAAAGGTGACAACCAGTACATAACTTCAGCATTATTTTGACATCCCCTTGATATATTTATTACCCTGAGAAGTGACATTGGGCACTATATACCAAAGAATACTCAGCATGTCAGTGCAAAGTCCTGCAGCCATGTAGATAGGAAGATTTTTTTTTATTTGTTCCCACCATTTAATACCTTGGATAAGAGAGCACCATAATGACAATCAGCATACTGTATAGCAGAATGTAGTAGAAAAGAAAAATAGTGAGAAGATTGTGTTGACAGAAAGAAGCCTCTTTTCATTGTACCATAATTAATACTTGGTTGAACAACCTATACTGGGATTTTTGAGCTGTGTCAGCTGGAGTCAGACTGATCTGAAAAGGCAAAGAAATCCTAATGTTCCATTGATGCAAGCCTATACTGAAAGTTCAGGACGTTCCAGGGGAGGTATGGAGAACTGAAGATGGCTCTGTGAAAGCAGAGCTGATGGTGGCAAAGACCAAGGAACCAGTGAGGTTGGAAGATCATCCACAAGTGTTCTGGATGGCTGCTCCCCATGAGAAGATCACAGGACAGTGGTTTTCTGTGGGTTTGAGCACCAAGAGACAATGGGATTAGCCATCTTGCCTGCAGCCATGGCAGAGACTTTTAAAGGACACTAAGTTCGCAAACCTCACTTTCTAATCACTTTTGGAAATTGCTCATTCATTATTTCTAAGCCATTAGAGACCTTTGGAATGACAAGTTTAAAAACCCTGGGTGAATCTGCCTTTAATCCTGAATGAAATAAATTTTAATCACAGGCTTAAGAGTACAAAGAACCTGAAATAAACAGCAAAAGGCTAAATAAGATTTTGATCTTAGAAAGTTATAAACGGACTAAGGGTCCAGATAAAATTGGAATATTGAAACTTTCTCAATAAGATTTTGGAATTAATTATAAAGTACAAACAGCTTCTCAGGGGAAATAGATCTTGTTTTTGTTTTTACAAGATATAACATAGATAAAGAATTTCATGATTTCAAAAACTGGATAGTAGAGGGGACTAAAGATTTTAGGTAGAGAAAAGATGTACAGCCCTACAAGGAGTTCAAACAATAAAAATACTGAAGGAGACTTTTGAAGAATAGAATCAGAAAACAGTAGCCACAATATCAATGTCAGTAATGATGCCTGCTTCTATGGACAGACTATGTCCAAAAGATGTTTTTGAAGAAACGTCTGATGTAGAACAAATTTTATCTTACAAGATAGAGATGGCATTGAAATGGATTTACAACTGACAGGCCAAGAGAATGACTTAGAAAAGAATGTTTCACTGGATCTACAAAAGAAACTGGCTAAGGTTTTAAAATTTCAAAGGGAAATACAAATGGCAAACCAAGAGAGTGACCTGGATAATTTTTTTCTACTGGATTTCCAAAAGAAGCTTGTTAAAGCCTTGAAGAATTCTGTGCGATGGGACAAAGAAGAAATGAAGAGAAATCAAATCCTACAACAGTATTTTAATGAACTAAAATTAAGACTGTTAGAAGTAAAAGGAAGGAATATAAAATTAGTTTATTTGATCAAGGTTAAAATAAGATATGTTGTTACTTGTGGCTACCTTTATACATTTTCTGCTAACACCAGGACTGAAAAGATTATGCTTTCTGGATTTGTTTATACTATAGGTAGGAGATGGGAGATGGGATGAAAAGATAAATGTTTGTAACTTTAGAGAGGGTGAAGAGTTACTAAATTTATTTATACTTGTTGTGATGAAGGTTGGAAGTCATATATATATATATATATGTATGTATGTATGTATGTATATGTGTGTGTGTGTGTTTGTGTGTGTGTGTGTGTGTATTCTCTTTATTATATTCTAACTTTATTCTTGTTTGTTGTTTATTCGTTTAGCTGCTTCCAACTCTTCGTGACTTCATGGACCAGCCCACGCCAGAGCTTCCTGTCGGTCGTCAACACCCCCAGCTCCCCCAGGGACGAGTCCGTCACCTATAGAATATCATCCATCCACCTTGCCCTTTGTCAGCCCCTCTTCCTTTTGCCTTCCACTCTCCCTAGCATCAGCATCTTCTCCAGGGTGTCCTGTCTTCTCATTATGTGGCCAAAGTATTTCAGTTTTGCCTTTAATATCATTCCCTCAAGTGAGCAGTCTGGCTTTATTTCCTGGAGGATGGACTGGTTTGATCTTCTTGTAGTCCAAGGCACTCTCAGAATTTTCCTCCAACATCACAGTTCCAAAGCATCCATCTTCCTTCTCTCAGCCTTCCTTATGGTCCAGCTCTTGCAGCCATATGTTACTACGGGAAACACCATTGCTTTAACTATGCGGACCTTTGTTGTCAGTGTGATGTCTCTGCTCTTAACTATTTTATCGAGATTTGTCATTGCTCTTCTCCCAAGGATTGAGCGTCTTCTGATTTCCTGACTGCAGTCAGCATCTGCAGGAATCTTCACACCTAGAAATACAAAGTCTTTCACTGCTTCTACATTTTCTCCCTCTATTTGCCAGTTCATCAATCAAGCTGGTTGCCATAATCTTGGTTTTTTTGAGGTTTAGCTGCAAGCCAGCTTTTGCACTTTCTTCTTTCACCTTCATCATAAGGCTCCTCAGTTCCTCTTCGCTTTCAGCCATCAAAGTGGTATCATCTGCATATCTGAGATTGTTAATGTTTCTTCCAGTGATTTTAACTCCAGCCTTAGATTCCTCAAGCCCAGCATGTCGCATGATGTGTTCTGCATACAAGTTGAATAGGTAGGGTGAGAGGATACAGCCCTGCCGTACTCCTTTCCCAATCTTAAACCAGTCCGTTGTTCCGTGGTCTGTTCTTACTGTTGCTACTTGGTCGTTAAACTTTATTCTAACTTTTCTCTTTCTTCTCTTTTTTCTTTTTTTTTCCTTGCAGTTTTTACTCCTCTTAATTCACTTTTCCTTAAGTTTAGTTTGCATTAGATTTTATTATTATAACCAAAATTCTTAATAAACATATGTATGTGTTTGTGTGTTTGTGTTTAAAAGGCTATACTGAAAGTTCAGTGTGAGAAACCTTCCCAACAGCCTTTCAGAGTGAAAAGGTATATGTACTCCTTGAAGGTATGTTGTAGCACCAGAGACAATATTAATATTATGATATTAATAATTTAATATCATGCTTCACAATTAATAGTGCTGTGGAACGGTAAAATGAGGTTAATACTCATAATTGTAAAGTGAATTTATTTAGATCTATAGGATTCCCCTGGAAAAACAGATGTTCAACAGATGTTCTAGTTCATTCTGCTAAGATTGTTTATGAGTCCAAGGACACTTTTGTCACGCAGAGCCCAAAAATACCCAACACAGAGCCCAAGAAAATTTGTGTACCTTGCTCCTTGGCCTCCCTTAACCAAGTCCTTCAAGTTCTGAGGATTCATACTTCCTCAAAGCCCATAGCAGCTTAAAAGAAATGTGTAAAACAGCAAAATATCAAATATTTCTGGGGAAAAATAATAACACGGCCTAATCATACAGCTATTTCAAGAACTGCTGCAAAAATAAATAATGAACAGCTTTGCAGAGAGCCCCATGCTGTGAATGCAGAGGATTTTTTGACATTAAAGACAGAAAAAGCCAAGGGACATGCATTTTCAAAAGTCATTCCAACACTGTGTGATAAATAGATGATGTATTATTTCATGATTTATTTTTAAAAATCAATAGAAGATTTCTTTCCAAGATCTCAAAAATTAATAATATGTCGTCTTGGTGACCCATAGCAATCCCTCCCCATCTTTCAGGGATTGGCAAGTTGGGGCCATCCCTGCCTTTTTTTACAGACAATTTTAATTGCATATTAGAGCGTTCCCTATCACATTAATGGTGGCATTTACAAACTGATTTCCTCTGTCACATGAAAGTATGCAAGGTATGCCAAATCTGGGAGTCAGCTCATGCAGAAAAACCTTTGCCATCAGTCCTTCTAGTGGAGAAGGACCATTTTGAAAATAGGCACACAATCACTTAAATGCCTTGGAGGGCAATAGATCTATAAAGTCCATTAACAGGCACTCTGGGGGCCCCCATTCCATGTTGTAGCAGTCTCTGGGCACCTAAAGGAATATTAGACACCTTACATAGGTTGCTTTCAGTAATTGGATAGTTGCTGTTTAGACCAGGTGTGGACCAGAGCCGTTATAATTGGTGTCTCATCTTTTGCTCAGAAGGCCCATGGCACCTGAAGATCTGCAAGATAGTTGTCCAATGGATGCCAAGGTCCCCTTTGTCCAGCAAGTAGTTTCTTCAGATGGCAACTATGCCTATAAAGAAATCAAGTCTTTAAGGCAGTGTTTCTCAACCTTGGCAACTTTAAGATGTGTGGACTTCAACTCCCAGAATTCCCCAGCCAGCCATGTATTGTATGCTGGCTGGGGAATTCTGGGAGTTGAAGTCCACACATCTGAAAGTTGCCAAGTTTGAGAAACACTGCTTTAAGGGAACAAGGTGAAAAAGAAGCCCCGCACGAAGACCTCATGAGTGTGCAGGACCACAGTTTACCCTGGTGCATTGGCAAGATATTTGCCTGGAATAGGTGGATATTGAAGAATTTTAAATCAGGGAGGAGTGCTTGATGGGGTACCCAGAAAACATGAGGTAGCCACACTTTCCCTTGGATTTTCTCAGTAATGTCTTGATTTATCCCTGAATTCTTTCAGTGCTGTCTGATGCTGGTGCTACTGCCACAGTTATTTTGGAACCAGTGGTTCAAGTCCCATTAGTCATTTTCATCCCACCCCATTTCTTGACTTGGGGATGGGAGTGGACCTGATATCTGCTGGTATTTTGTTTTATGGTTAAGAGGAATAAAGTCACAAGATTCTTAAGTACCGGCAGGGTCAAAAGTTCAAAACTATTGTGTCCCAGGCTGGAGAGTTTGGGGTTGGCAAGGAAAGTAAGTATCAGTTGCCTAGATACAAAGTGGTCATTGATTGCCTGCTCTGCTACTATGCATTCTTTCTTTCAGATGCAAGATGTAAGTTTTGCAAGCTGGAAGCTTGCTAGAAGTTCACCCTGTGTGTAGGGTGGTGATTTTTTAAATATGCTTTTTGTATTGTAAACTTTAAATCCAGGAATCTGGAGGAATATGTTCTTTCTTATATGAATACAGTTTACATTTTGTTAAAAGACCTGGCATGATTATTGATCTCTCAATGCCAAGACACTTCTGGAACTCTGCACATGCACAAGAACCCACACCCACCAACAATAGCCTGCTATTGCTTTTATCCTGATTGTTATGAGGGAATGTGGGGGGGGGGACACTAAGGTACAATGGTTGAAGATAAGGATTCTTAATCTTTTTGTTCCATGGACCAGTTGAGAGTTTGGTGAAGCCTACAGATTCCTTCTTTTTTTAAAAAATATTTAAATGCATAAAATAAAATCATGAAAATAACATTGTAATTTTTGTTTTCCCATCATATTCACAGATCTCACAGGCTCTGTGGATCCCAGGTTAAGAACCCCTGATCTAAGATGTCTTCTATTGTGTCTTCCATGAGTTACCAGTCTGGAGGCATTATGGATACATTCTCAATTTTCTTCTGTTGTGTCCTGATGCATGTTTCATTAGTTTCAAAATTTCCCATAACACATTGTAATACATGTATATCAGGTTCAACTAACATCCTGGCCTTAGCACTTAAGAGAAAAAAAATAGATCTTCAAGCATTCTGGAAAGATCTTTGGGTTGGAGACATCTTCCTCTCGGGGGGGGGGGCGCTGCTCTATAGAGCAAGAATCAGGATAGAGAAAGCACATATTCTGGGTCCAGCTACACAACACTGTTTCATAGAAGGGACCCAGAATATGCCTAACCTGCCAGATTTGGCAAGATGGGTAGAAGCCATTGGAAGCAAGCAGTTCTACAAGCAACTGGTCCTGTGCCACAAAGGGCTTTGTAGATGACAACCTGCATCTTGAATTGCATCCAGAAGCCTACTGGAAGCCAATGCAGCTCACAAAGCAGTGTTGTTACATGGGTGTATCAGGAGACTGAGTTCTAGAATTAGCCTCACCAACTAATTTTTCACCACTTGGGTATAGTCAGAAAAATGATCTGCTTGAGTTCATACATATTAGTGTGGTACTCATAGATTCTGCAGTTAGACCAAAGATAAATCTGGTCATACTCAAAATTTTATAAGAATTTTATTAAATTTCAAACAAAGATAAAAGAAAAATTAAAAAACTACAAAGAAAAAAGAAAAAAGAACTAAAAAGATGTGAAAACACAGAAGAAATTAAAAAAAAAAATACAGAAAAAGATGACTTCCAACTTTTAACAGCAAGAATATAAAACAATTTTCCATAATCAATCCCTTACTCTATATTAAACCAAAGTCACATTATTTCTATAAATCATACCATTGGCACATTATAAAAATCATTAAATACAGTTGCTCGCTCCCCTGATATTAAAAGGAAAAAAAAGAATATATACAGTAGATAAACCTCCTAATCAACTTCCCCCCCCCCAAAGATAACATTTATTTGATTATTTCCTTCCTACTACTATTCTATACATTGCTGTCTACTATAATAAAAATCAAACTAAAAAACATATAAATTGTCTACCATTGTACTTAATAATAGAGCAATTTTAACAATCTTGATCATGTCAGACCCAAAACTAACATCATTCTTTTTTCTTGTTGTTGTTGTTGTTATTATACCTTGATAATCTTAATTCAAATCGTTAAAAGTAAATGAAGCCAGACAAACCCTTAAAGCAATCCAGATAAATATACTTATCCCACTTCAAAATAAACCAAAGCATTTGCATATCTCCACATTATGCATGGAGCTTTTTTCTTAAAGAAATCAGACAGCCCAACTGCCCCCCTCAAAAACTCTGACTTCTCTTCAAGAGAACTCCCATACATATTAACCCCCTCTATTCCAAGGCACTCCATCAAAAGATCTATTTCACTCATGGCTTGCAACTCAATCTGTCCCTTTAATTTCTTCAACTCCACTGTCCAATCTTCCTCCAGCATCTCAGCAGAAGTCAAAGAGACACTCCTGATGCTGTTAAATTCCTCCATTTCATCCACAATATCACCAACCAGATGAAACATTTTAAAGTTCATATCTTCCACGATGTCCTGAATTCCTTGCATAAAAAGTTGGTAAGAATCAGAAAGAATTTGCTTAAGGTCTCGATGGAATTCAGAGAAAGTCTGCTTGAATTCCTCCATGTCTCACACAGTAGATTATGAAACCCCCTAGAAGCTTAATCAGCAAAAGTCAAAAATATGAGGAAGTTTGAAAGTTGTTTACATGAAGTGAGAGTGATTGGCAGACTGTTCTCAAGAGAAAGTGAACAGGAATCTGAAGGTTCAAATCAGCTGATCCAACCTGTAGGAAAATGGTAATTTCTTCATATCCAGTACACAAATAATAACAGGGAGACAAGTATTTACTCTCAAATCCTCCTTTATATTTGGGAAACAAGCCAAAACTTTAAAAGATTTTTTTTTAAAAAAATTAACCCCAAAAATAACGATAAGTGCCAAGAGAACCCCACTTCTCCTTGCTGTAGAAAGCCTCTCTTAGGGTACATAAACATACATACATACATACATATTGGGTGATTTAGAAATGGTGCAGCCGGTCTTAGTATCCCTTTAAGGCTACAGTGAGGCTTGGAAATAGTGACGTCCCAGCCTCCTGGCAGCTCTTACCAGATGAGCGTGAATGCCATTTACGATCCTCTGGCTACAAGTCGCCATTCCGGAGGACACATGGGATGATTCCGAGTGTTTTCTTTGTCTGGGAAAACACTCCTGGGCTTCAGGAAAAACCTGCCTGAGCCCAAAAACACTGCTGTGTTGTCAGTTCTGCCCGCAGAGCCCGTGGTCACAGCTGTTCAGTCTGCCATGTCCCCACCGGAACTCTAGTTATTCTCATCTTGTGTATGTGTTAAAAGACCACCTTTGAATGGCTTGATGAGTAACCCTTTTGTAAATGTTCACATGAGTGCATTGAGAGAGAAGGCTGTAATAGCAGCCTAAATATCTTTCATAGAGTATGCAAGGCTTGTTTTCAATTATTCTAATTAATTCATTGCATTGGGAGGGAGGGAGTCTCTCACAACAGTGCTTCCACATGCATGTATTTGTTTTGTTCCAATAAGACCGCAAACAGTAACTCATTTATTTCGGTGAAAATCCCACTGCACTCCATTGGACTTCTAAATAGGCATGTGTAGCCTATTTTAGCATGATCGTATTTCAAAAGAACTAGTGGCAATACCAGAGGTTGTGTTCTTTTTTAACTGAGAAAGTCCTGACCTGTAGGAATGTGCATCAGATTTAGCTGAATTTCAGATCCTGAGACAATTCTGGCTGCTTTGGATGGATTCTGTAAGTTCACAAAATCCTGGAGTTCTTTCCAGGTGAACAGAATCGAGGGGGGACATTTGTGAAACCATTCAGAGGACGGAACAAAAAGAAAAGTCTGCCCAAAATGCATATATGAAAAACAGCATGGTGACTAGGGACATTAGCTGAGCAGTAGCAATACCTCCCAGATACAGGGAGCAATTAATCAGGATTTCCTGATCATCATACTTTGGGAAGAGAAGTTGCATCTTCAACTGCCTGTTGCTCCTTTGGCACATGCTTTATCCTAACTGGGGTTGTGATTTCTCAAGTGCACTTTTGCTTTGCTTTGTTGCTGCCAAACTATTAGTAGCTAATTATTTCATCCCAAAAGCAACTTTGAGGGTATCTAGTTCAAAAGCCTTTTAGTCATCCTTCTAAAATATTACCAAGGAAATATTTTTAATCAAAGGCTGCGCGACTATTCCTAAAGCAACATTTAACAAATGTAAATTATGAACTAGATAATTTTGACTGATGGAAAAAATGCACCAAGTTCAAGAGGTGCATTAAAGTCTCAAAAACCTGGAAGAGGGATTATGCACAGTCCATTTTTTGAAGATAAGTTTGAAAGTTCTTTTAGCAACTGTTTACATGCTTATATTACTAAAACACATAGAAAAAGGGCAGGAAAACATCCTAATTGTTTTATTATAATCCTAATTATTTTATATAAATGTATTATCTTGATGGCTAATGCAATGTGACATCTATACATTAGAATCTATTTGAATTATAATCACAATAAAAAACAATAAGAATATATGATTAAATATCACCCTGAACCCATATTAAAATGCTGTATTTATGCAACTAATAAATATGCAAATGATGGTATTATTATGTAAATTGCTCCATTCAAATGCTCTGTTAAGGAAGAAAGATATAAACAATTTCAATTAAAAATTACAGTTGCCTGAAGATTATAGTTTGTAAAAAGCGATTACTTGACAGCCAACAAAATGTTGAGAAATTATTATTTTTCATTACACTGAACTTCACACATATTCTGCCGGTTATGAATCAATCTTTAGATGGTATTAGAAAGCAGGACACTAAATGTTGTCTTTCTCAACCATTTCTTTTCCATTTTTCTCTAAGAGAAAGATCCTCAATTTAGAGTGAATGTAGACATTATATTGTCATTTTCTGTTCTCTTATTATCTTATTATCTTCTCTTATTCTTTGAAATGCTTCACTTTCTTCCAGCACCAATTTGAGGTGAAATATTAGGAAAAATGTGGAGCATTTGTAAATTTTCTGAAGGAAAGGGAGCAAATCCTTATTGCTTAGGATCAAATCAGTCCTTGACATATGATTTGGATTCAGAATTATTTAGGCTCTGTATTTATTATTTTCAAACAGATTGTAAATTGAAAGATGAGCAAGAGGTTTCCCTTCTGCTAATGAGACAACTCTTATCTAGCAAACCAGTGACTATTTAAAAGTTTAATATATAATGGTGTGTGTCTGTGTCTGTGTGTGATTTCAGTTTGCTTGGGTTTCTTTTTTCTCCTTGTCTTTTTTTTTTTTTGGTTTTTATCAATTTTTTTTAAAGTTTAAGGATTGTTTTACTTAATGTTGTTATTTAGCTGTCCTCATCTAAATATCTAAGATCAGATGTTTACTGCTTGTCAAGCAAATCATGAGAAGTTCTTTCAGTTGTAAAATCTTTTAGGATGGGGTCAAGCTTGCCAACCAGCAATAACTCCAGTGATGAGAGGCAGCAAAGCTATACCACCCCATGAGGTCAACTCAATTATCAGTCTTCACTGTCATGCCAGACCTGTCACCCTGGAACAAGTGGCCAGAGAAGAACTTGCTTTTGAAACCATTTCAATTTCAATTTTTAAGCTTGTTTGGTACAATTTAGGCTGTTGCTGGACAATGTGGAGGCTGCTACACTGTCCTTCGTGCTATCTCAGCTGGAAAAATCAGGCAGGGGGTATATTTTAACAAAATATATTGTGATGAAACTGTTGAAGATAACCAGCTGAAACTTGGCAGGGCTCTAAAAGGTCTACTACTTGGCTATATAGATCCAATTCTGCCAAAAATTAAAGCAGCTGCAGTTGTTTTGGTTCTTCTCCATTATAGCCTTTTCTTTCCCCCCCAATTGAATCATGAAGCAGCTCGAATCAAGTCATTTCATCTTTGAATCTTGGATTATAAACTTGAATGTAATTATATCCTCCTTGAATTTGAAAACTCCACTTTGACTGGAATGGCTGATTTGCATAGACCTGTTTGATGTTGGGGTGACAACCTAAGGGGAAATGTACATTTCAAATAGTTTTACAGTCCAAGTTTACATAGTGAAGTTGGATGCATATTTATTTATACATAGAAGAGAAAAATTAAAATCAATGAGACAGAAGTTAATCATGACTAATTTAAACCCCTCAAATTTCAGTGTGCATCTACTTTAGCTATGAAAAAATATGGATCCAGCCTACTGCCTAGGAGTGGAACTGTTGCTATGAGAAATTGATCCTCTAAACAAGTCACTTTTCATCACACAAATGCTTGTTGGGAAAGGGAAGGTAGAAATTTTATTTGCAAATAGATGAAGATTTCTATCAATGACTTTGCAGGGAAACCTGAGGTTGTTCTTTTCAGTTATAATTAACTATGTAATAAGGTATTTGCCCAGTCTTCATTCAGAGAAAGGTACTGACAGCATTTCCAGAAAACATCATGGCCTTAAAAATTTAAATAGCTTACTTTGCCAGTGAAATAGTTGACTGCAGACTGAGGCTTTAGGGTTACATGTATATTTTCAGGAAGAAGAAAGGATTGATTGGAAAGGAGCAATTGCAAATGGATCAATGCGATCATCGACATGCATTAATGTTAATCATGCAATGATTAAGTGGGAAAAATAATCAGCACTTTGCACTGAGACCAAAGCAATAAGAATGAGAATTTTCTTTAAAAAAAAGTAAAAAATGATAAACAAAATAGCCAGTAGGAACTGAGAATTAATCAGAATAATTCAAAAGTTATGTCTTTATTTATAAAATTTCTATGCTTCAATGCTTCGTGAAAGGCTAACAGGACTGAGAGAGAAAGTACCAAACTGCTCTGAAAATATACAGACATAAAACATCATATTTTAAAATAAAGGAATTGCAGAACAACTGATTTCCCCAACCCAAACTTTCCCCCTAAGAAGATTTTTTTTAAATCTACCCTCTCCCACATGGCCTATTCTGAGACATACTTATCCCAAAAGGAAATCCATGACCTCTGCATTAATGATAAAATGATCTAATTTAGCATATTATTTACCTTTTAAAAATTCAATAAATGCCATTAAACAGAAAAGAATGGGCTTCCTTGGTTTAAATATTTAACACAATCTGTTAAGGGGTAACTTTATTGAGTGGTTACAAAGAATCTAAAGACAGCTGACAGCCAG
Organism: Candoia aspera; assembly: GCF_035149785.1. Lineage (NCBI taxonomy): Eukaryota > Metazoa > Chordata > Lepidosauria > Squamata > Candoiidae > Candoia > Candoia aspera. Next base: position 107,825,064 of record NC_086153.1, on the reverse strand, counting down.
CAAATCAGCTGCTCAATGAACAGTGCACTGATTTACAATCTTGTGGAATTTCTTCTGTGAACAGAGAGAGGAGCTGACCTCAAAAACTCTTTCCCATAACCTATAAACACCTCTGAAGTGTTTCACTGCAAGCCTGGAGAGAAGCAAGGAGATTCTTCATACTTTGTTCCTGTTTGTGATTCTCCAGATAGTGAAACACAGGGATATTACCTGAGTTCATCCATCACCCATAATCCAAGCCCTTCCCAAGACAATATTCTAATGTAGCCTTCCTATAGGTCTATCTAGCAGCTCAGACCTTGCTGAGAAAAGCTAGTCTGCTCTGTTTTTAGTTCTTTGCTGTCTTGTTCCTCTATAGAATAATGATTAGATTGTTCCAACAGTTGCTCTCATGGTATTCCAACATATTTTTGACTCTCTTCTATTTACCTCTTTTTGTCATTTTGCCCTCTTTCATTCTCTTTTCTTCCCTTTCTTCCTCCATGAAAAGAACTTCTGGTTTTCTCCTCCTCTCCTCTTCCTTTTCTAGGCAGCACCTAGCTCTCTCTCCTTGGAGCTCTTGCTTACTCTGTCAGAGGGTTCATCCATATATCCTGGCTCCCATGTCTTCAAAATGTCCCACTAACCATTTGTTGAGGACATGTCTTCATAATGGAGCTTTGTTCTTGCAAGGTACCCACTCCTGAGATAGGTTGAAGCTGGTCCAAATTGTCCTGACTTGCAAGTAGGGTTTGGGATCCAATTCAGGGTAGGCTGACCATATTTCCTTGAGACAAAAATGGGACATTGGGATGGCAAAACAGGACAGGGTTAAACTTATGTAATATTCCATATGCAAAAAAAGATGATAAAAATAGTTATTGACAATAAGCTGGGAAGGTGCGGGTGGAGGGGTGTGGCAATGGTTGGGTCCGGAGAGGCTGGTGCAGGGGTGGCATTGGGCGGAGAGGTTGCAGGAGGGCTGAGGGCAGCAGCGAGCTGGGACAGGAGGACAGGAACAAGGCAGCAAGAGGCTGGAGAAGTGCAGGAGGGCTGAGGGTGGTGGTGAGCTGGGACGGGAGGACAGGAATGGAGGAGTCTAGTGAATGGTTGTCCCCGACAACCTGTTCCTCTCTGGTGCACCTTTTATTTTATTTTCTTCCCGCCATTTTGGCCTGAGAGCCAATCGGCTTCTTTTCTGCTGGGCGCGCTTTTCCAACCATCTTCCACTGCACTGGTTGGAGGCAGCGACTCTTCCTCTTGCTCACTGCCAATCAGCTATTCCTGCAGTTCCCCCTCTAGGTTTCCCACCAGATTGAGAACTACTGCCAAATCAGCCTCCTTTCCAATTTCAATTTCAATTTTTTTCCTCCTTTTCCCAATAATGGCTCCATTTTTTAAAAAATGGGACAAAATTGACATTTCTATTAAAACAACGGGACAGCCAGAAAATGTTAAAAAAATGGGACTGTCCCATTCAAAATGGGACGTATGGTCAGCCTAATTCAGGGTGTTGTTATTTCTATAACTTTACAGCTCAAGTCCCCATTGCCTATGAGACCTTCCCAGATAGAATCTACCTGTCTAATAAATTCTGTCCAGGAGGGCCAAATTCCCCCTTAGGTATGTCAAGGAGATGGAAGCCCAAAAGCAGGCCTTCTTGGTCATAACTCTCTTGCTCTGGAGCAACCTGCCTCCTAAGGATAGATTGATCCCTTCCCTATTGTCACTCAAGAAGTGGGTTAAAGCAATCTTTCTCCAAAGAAACTTCAGGAAAGGGATATCACTAGGTTGGAAGCAGCTGTCAAATCAGTGGGCATTGTTAGTTTAGGGTGAAGATAATGTTTTAGATTCCTGTCACTGCTTTGCATTTCTTTTTTTTTTATTGTGCTGCTTCAGTGCATAATAAAGGCTTACATAATAAATAAATATGGAGGCTGGCACTTTACACCTTAATTATTATTACTTAGTAAAGGTAAAGGTTTCCCTTGACATAAAGTCCAGTCGTGTCCGACTCTAGGGGGCGGTGCTCATCTCCGTTTCTAAGCCTTTAGAGCCGGTGTTGTCCGCAGACACTTCCGGGTAATGTGGCCAGCATGACAACACGGAACGCCGTTACCTTCCCGCCGAAGCGGTACCTATTGATCTACTCACATTTGCATGTTTTCGAACTGCTAGGTGAGCAGGAGCTGGGACGAGCAACGGGAGCTCACCCCGCCGCGCGGTTTCGAACCGCCGACCTTCTGATCAACAGCTCAGCGGTTTAACCCGCAGCGCCACCGCGTCCCTATATTATTACTTAAAATACCTTTAAAAAATAAAATCAGGTAGAGCAGGGAGCCTGGTGAGTCCCAAGGGAGATACCTATGAACAGATGCCTATCCTTGGTTTAGGTAATCACTGGCAAAATAAAGCAAAAACATGAGTCAATGGATTTCGCTACCCAAAACTGAAACTGGATTGAACTTGAAACTGCACTGAGATGAAATGAAATGTATCACCACAGACAAGGATAATGGGGAAACTAGCTTGTTAAACTTTAAACTGCAGTGGAAAGCACCAAATCTTAGGATTCACTATTAAAGCTTTGGTGTTTTTCTTGTAGCCAAAAAGAGATTCCTAAAACATACGGGGAAATGGCACTGGGGGTCAAGTAAAATGAACATGGCACTATAATGAACATGGTGAAATAAAAGATGAAAGCTGGTTGTGAGGTCCCATTTGCAGACCTGGGCTTTATGACAAGTAAATGAAGGTATCTGAGTGTGATTCCTGGAATTTCCCTGGAGATCTCCTGAAAGACCAAAAGATGAAATATAGTAATGGAAAATGGGGGGTGGAGGGGGAAAAGAGGGATATTTTCAGCAGCCTGTAGCTTTGGAACAGTTTGGGAGCTTATCAAAAAGCTGAATTGGTGTTAGTCCCTGGGGATGGCAAGCATATTTTTGGAATATGAAGGCTTGGAAAGTTTTAAGAATTATATGATATAAAGGTTATTGTCTAGGTAGGTGACTGTGCCATTCTGATTGTATGAAAATGCTAATTGAACTTGGCTCTTGCCTACCTGCCTTTGAATGCCAGAGTACATAAAAAAAAATATGTATCCAAATGGCTGAAACTGACAGAAGAAAGAAATCCAAGCCATAGTTTTTGCATCTGCTCTTTAAGAATGTAAGCTTACTGCCCATTGAGATAAAGTAGACTCAAAGCAGAGTGGAAAAGAGCAAACCAAATTATGGAAAATTCCTTGGTCAGCAGTGTCAAACACTGCCAAAAGCAACAGCAGGTGCTAGAGGTACAGCTTGATGTTTGTTTTCCTTCCCTGCAAGTCATTTGAGTTTTCCTCCTCCCCACCACCACCATCAGCCGTGATAATTATCATAAGAGGATAATCTGTGAGATCCATCTAATTCCATTGTCAAGAGGACAATGATCTTTTAATGTCAGTATTTAGGAGATGCTTAATCCTATTCTTGGTTCATAAAAGATAGCAAAAGTAGACCTTTAAATGTCAACTGTCGCTTGAACCCCCAAACAGAATAAGGTAGGTAAACACTAATATCCAAGGTAAATAAAAAAGAGTATGGAGTAGCAAACTGAATAGCTTGACAGGGCTGAACAGGAGTTTGAGAATTATCCTGTCTTCTGCCATCCATTCTTAAATAATTTAAGTAGTTATTAAATTCAGAGAAGTGACAGGAAAATGTCACTGTTTCAAAAATTTCCTTCCTTCCTTCCTTCCTTCCTTCCCTCCTTCCTTCCTTCCCTCCCTCCCTCCCTCCCTCCCTTTTCTTTTCATTTAAAAAGAAATGATCACCTGCATTCATGAAAACAAGTATTTCCCTTTTGAGTCAGTTTAGCTTGTTGGTGAATATTTGTTTTTTATTTGATTACATCCAGCACTCAATGGACAAATCAGTTTGTTATTGTTAAATATTTTTTTCATAAAAGTTAAATTTCTTAAAATTCCAAAAGGGAAAAAAAGAGATTCTTGTATTTTATTTCTTCTTAAATCTAAGAACAACATTTCAGTACAGAGATCAAAACATCCACTTTTGGGTTTCCTTCTATGGAAGTTCATTCAGTTGCTTAGTGCTCTTCTAGTGCAGCAACCCACATAGAAGTGGGGCTGAATAAGTATAGATAAATACCACAGTATGACAAGTACTTTCAATTATTAGCAAAAATTATATTGGTTTGGCCCCTATAATTCTGGCTAATAGCTATTGATCTTCCTGGAAACAAAGCATCATTGCCACTTGATATCCTCTTGAGAGGTTGTTGGCCTTGGGTTACAAGTAGGCCTTGGCAAAACTTCAGCAAAGGAATCTGGATGTAGAGTCCCAGATTGAACTGAGTAGAAGTAAGAACCATTTAAAACCAAATAGGTACTTAGCCAATTCATGTCTCACAAATACTGTACCTCAGGGCTTTCACACAAATGCAGTTCAACATGTTACCCTGAGCAGATTTTTAGGGTAGTTCAGATCAGAAAGATCCACTTGGCAGAAAGAACCTGCTCTTGTATGGGTGTTGTTGAGTTATTGATCATATTCTACTTTATTGTGATTTCTATTGAAACTCTCATTACTCCCCTAGAACCCCTTCCTATGGTTCCCAGGTGGCCAGATGACCTTTGTATGCATCATCTGCTATAGACGGAGACCCTAAAATGATGCTTATCATAGCTAAATTTGCTTCATGATCTTGTTATTACAGAGTTCCTTCAGGCATTCTCTCTCTAAAACTAAATAACTATAACTACTACTATAACTGTCATGTTCACTGTTTCAATGTGCACTGTACATCATAATGTTTCACATGCCATGGTGCTGACGCACGTTTCTGTTTGGGAGGGAGCTGCTGTGAAACCTTGTGCCAAGCTCTGTATCTATGTTCATTTCAATGGAATGTGTTTGGGTTATGTGCTTTGTTCAAGGACTTTTCCCACAGACCATCAGAAGCCATTAGGAGCGCCTGGGATTGTGAGCTTGGGAAGATTCTACGTGGGGAGGGATCTCATTCGTACCAAGGGTTTTTAGTTTGCATTTGGCACGCTTTTTTCATTCTCAGCTTTCTTTGTGATCCTGCATACTATTCTTTAATAAATCAGATATCTTTGTGATCCTGCTCATGAGTCTGATGGTGTTTTAGAATAGACAATCTTTACATAAAGCTGAGAATCACCAAAGTTGTACCGTTAGCTCCTACCAAGATTAGTTTCTTGTGAGGGAAAATAGTTAACGATGGCCAAGTCCAAGCTCAGGACCGGGGGACTTGAGGAACCGACTGGCTTGATGCCTGAGTCAATGGTCAAGAGTGGAGAACTGAGCCTCACCCCAGAACCTTCAGGTTTCTGGCAGGATTCGAGTTCCAGCCCTGAGGTGGAGGAATCCAATGATGGGAGAGAACCAGAACAACCAGCACCCAGCGAATAGCCCGCAGAGTTGATCACCTGGGAGGAAATGGGAGAACCCCAGCCAGGGACGTCCCAGGCATCTGGAAGTATCGGTTCCCACTGACCCCAAACATAGAATCTACCACAGTATCAACAGGGAGACAGCCTAACACACGAGGGAGGGAGGGAGGAATCTCAAACCCCTGAAAGGCTAAGAGTGGTGGAGGCCAAAATAGAATCGATGGAGTACATATTAAGAAACTTGTCTCTATCATGGGGGTGGGCAGCCGAGGCGCGAAGGAGATTCCAGCTCCACGCAATCATCCTCCATCCCCTCACCCGGACCGCCGGCAGAGCAGGGCCGGAGACGGCGCTGGGATGAATCTCCACCCCACAGAGTTCGACCACCAGTGTCCCCACCCCAAGGAGGGAGAACTACTGTAACCTGGGGCCCAACCACTCAAGCAGCCGCTGATTCAGCTCCAACAGGAGTGGGGGTGAAAGACTTTTCTGTCAAGTTTGATGGGGATCCAACCAAGTTATCTTTCTTTCTCACTAATGCTAAAAGTTACATGAGGCAGTTTGGAGCATACTTCCCTTCTGAAGAGGCTAAAATAACTGCCATTGCCACCAAGTTGAAGGGACGAGCGGCTGACTGGTATGTTCAATTAATTGAGGCTGACTCCCCTGAGCTTGAGTATTTTGAGGACTTCATGTGGGAGTTAAAGCTGCATTTTGAGGATCCTCTAGCCAAGGCAAGAGCTAAAAAGGCACTGAAGGATCTTACCCAGGGCCAACTGTCTGTAGCTGATTATGCCCTGGAGTTTAAGGCTTTAGCTGGGAAAATCCCCAACTGGTCTCAGTCAACCTTAATAGAACGGTTTAAAGAGGGACTCAACAGGGACGTCCTGCGGTGGGCATTGTGTAGAGATGACCCAGAGACATTGTATGAATGGATCTGTCTGGCCGGCAAGGCTGAGCATGCCCCGCATACCTTCATCCAAACCAAATGACCTGAAAAACCACCAGCCACCATGAGGGGACCCCGAAGTGCCGCAACTGCTACCCGGCCAGGCTATAGAGCCTGGGAAGAGGAGAGATATTGGTGCTATGCGAGGGGTCAGTGTCTACGATGAGGAAAGGAAGGGCATCGAGCAGCTGATTGCCCAAAAGCCAAGGCTGGAGACTGAGTGGGCAAGCTGCCAGCCAAATTGCCACCCCCCTCACGGCGGATGACAGCAGCCAAGGGGGCAGCCGACACTGAGGAAGTATTCTACTTCTCGGGAGAGGCTGAAGTTGACTCTAAGGAGCCAGCAGGAAATGCCAGCCACCTGCCATGAAGAGCGCCTGCGGGCAGGTGGAGGAGGATGGGCATGAGGATGCTATGGTGAGTGCTGACTGTCCCACTCTAGCAGTAAAAGTGAAATTGGGCTCCCGCACAAAGTCTACAGAGGTCTGGGCTTTAGTTGACTCTGGGTGTTCCAAGTGTCTGATTCACCCTGATCTGGTTGCTGCTTTGGACCTGCCTAGCTTCCCCCTCCAGCAGCCTTTGATCTTCACACAGTTGGATGGTTCAGTGGCGGGAGGGGGGCCCCGGCAACCCATTTCACTGGAACTGTCGCAATGCAAATGGGCAGCCACCGTGAGACTTTAAAATTTGTAGTGGCACCTGTTGGCAACCCCTTGGTAATTCTGGGGATTCCTTGGTTGACCTATCGAAGCCCACATATAAATTTGGAACACAGAACTCTGACTTTTAAGGATGGGTTTTACCAAGCCCCTACCGTGGAGAGAGCTTCAAGTGTGGGGGTTGGAAGGGCTGCAATTGCCATGCCATGCCCTAGTTTGGCACATTTAGAAGGCTTGCCCGATCGATACCAAGACTTTGCAGATGTCTTTGGGGAAATGGAAGCAGATCAGCTACCCTCCCATCGGAAAACTGATTGTGCAATAGAGTTGGTTCCCAACACTCAATTGCCCAAGCCAAAAATTTATCCAATGACTCAGAAGGAGCTTGAGGCATTACGGGACTTTATTGACAAAAATCTGTCAAGGGGGTTTATTGAACCTGCAAATTCCCCAGTTGGGGCACCTGTGCTCTTCTGGGAAAAGAAAGATGGCATGCTTCGACTCTGTACAGACTATCGGGGGTTAAATTCCATCTCAATTTGCAACAAATACCATCTGCCACTCATGAAGGACATGTTAGCTCACTTGTCTAAGGGCAAGATTTTCTCCAAGCTCGATCTTCGTGAAGCCTATTTCCACATCCGCATACGAGCTGGAGGTGAGTGGAAAACCACTTTTAATTGTCCACTGGGTTCATTTCAGTACAAAGTCCTCCCTTTTGGGTTAGCAGGGGTGCCTGGAGTCTTCATGCAATTGATTAATGAAGTATTACATGATCATTTGTTTAAAGGGGTCCTGGTTTATTTGGACGATGATGTCATGAGTAAGGATGGCGAGCAGGGGGCTCCCATCCAGACTGTCAAGCGCATGCATAGCACTGAGGAACTGTTCAGCCATTCAAAGAGACACAGATCGGGACCGCCTTAACCCTTGGGGGTTATATGTCTGGGTTTTTCCCATGCTTCTTCAGTTTGTTAGGATTCTTGTTAAGTACTAGTAATAAATATTAGAGACCAGTTCATTGTCTCAGTGTGTTTCCTGGTTGTTAGGACAGATGTGCTCATTTACACTGAATCCATGGAGGAACACGAATGCCTTCTCAAACAGGTGTTAAGTAAGCTTAGAGATGCCAAGCTTTATGCCAACTTTCCAAATGTGAGTTTCACAAGACCCAACTTGACTATCTAGGCTATAGGGTATCTGACAAGGGCATTGAAATGGACCCTGAAAAAATTCAGGTGATTTTAAGTTGGGAACGTCCCCACACCTGGAGGCAATTGCAACATTTCCTAGGGTTCAGTAATTACTATCGGCAATTTATCCAGGGGTTCACTGAGATTGCTTTGCCCCTTACTGATTTACTCTGTACCAAGGGTTTGGGGGAGACACGCAAAGTAAAAAAACCCTGGGGCAGTGCTGAATTGGACGCATAAATGCCAGGCAGCATTCGAGAAGTTAAAAACCCTCTTCACTGCTGAGCCTATTTTACAGCACCCCGGTCCTGAACGCCCCTTTGTGGTCCAAGTTGATGCTTCTGACTCCTCAGTTGGGGCTATATTGTTACAGAGAGATTCTGAAAATCACTTGAAACCCTGCGCTTATTTGTCCAGAAAATTTTCTGAAACTGAACGCCGGTGGCATGTTTGGGAAAAAGAGGCTTTTGCTTAAAAGCCACTTTGGAAATCTGGCGTCACCTCCTGGAAGGTGCTAAATGCCCTTTTGAGGTTTGGACTGATCACAGGAATTTGGAAGCCCTCCGCACCCCCCGGTGTCTCAGTCCTAAACAAATTTGCTGGGCTCAGTTTTTCAGTCGCTTTAACTTTCAGTTAAAATTTATTCTGGGAAAGAAAAACTTTCTGGCCAATGCTTTGTCACGTTTACCTCAGGACCTTGACCACATGGCAGATATAGTTGGGACTGTTCTCACTGAACCACAACTGGGCTTGGTTGCCATCACTCAGAGCCAGCCCCATGCGCAGGCAACCCCACCCCCAGCCCCATCTCAAAAGTGGAAAGTGCAAGTTCCTTGTCAGTTACAGAAGGACTTTCTCCAGGCACTGAAATCTGACACTTGGTTGCTAGCTAATAGAGACAATGTTTCTTTCGAAAACGGTCTGGCGTGGGTGGAACACTGCCTTTATGAGCCTGAAACTTTAAGAGCTGAGATTTTACAGCGTTCCCATGATGATAAACTTGCTGGGCGCTTTGGTTTTGTCAAAACCTTGCATTTGGTTTGCCATCAATTTTGGTGGCCAACCTTAAGGCTTGATGTAAAAGACTATGTTGCTTCCTGTCCTGTTCGTGCCATGTCAAAGCAAAAGGGAGGAAAACCACAGGGGCTTCTACAGCCAGTAGCCAGCCCATCCCATCCCTGGGATGAGATTTCTATGGATTTTATTGTGGACCTACCTCACAGTCAGAAGAAAACTCTCATTTGGGTTGTAAAAGATTTTTTCTCCAAACAAGCCCATTTCCTTCCATGTGCATCCATCCCGTCAGCCCTGCAATTGGCGTGCCTATTTCTCATCCACATCTACCATCTCCACGGTAGCCCCTCCTGTTTGGTCAGCGACCGCGGGACATAGTTTACTTCCCAGTTTTGGAAATCATTTTTAAAATTGATTGGCACCAAACAGGTGCTGTCCACGTCATCCCATCCTGAGACTTACGGATCTACTGAGATTTTGAACTCCACCCTTGAACAATTCCTTAGAGCATACATTAACTACCATCAGGACAATTGGGTGGACTTGCTGCCTTTTGCTGAAGTGGCTTACAACAATGCTGTCCATCAGAGTACCGGGCAAACCCCTTTTCGTGTGGTTTCTGGTCACAACTTTGTTCCCATCCCTGAGCTGCCACAACCCCCTCCCCTATCCTGTTCTGCCTCTGACTGGGCTGTTAAGCTTGCTGATTCCTGGCTGGTGATTCAACAGGCTTTGGCTGATGCCCAGGCTGCTTACACGTTTCAAGCCGATAAACATCGTTCTTTGCAACACAATTTCAGAATTGGGGATCAAGTATATCTATCTACCAAATTCATCAAGTCCCCACAACCCTCTAAAAACTTGCTCCCAAGTTCATTGGTCCTTTCCCTATTGTTGGTCTTATCAATCCAGTTACTGTTAAGTTGGACCTGCCTCACACTTTGAAACGCTTCCACCCTGTTTTCCATTGCAGCTTGCTCAAGCCTGTCCACCACTCTTCCCGCTGGCATCCCCAACCTCCTCCTCCTGCTCCGATCATGACTGATGGCCAACAGCACTTTGAAGTCAAGGAGGTCGTTGATTCTCGCAAGCTTCGAGGCACCCTCCAGTATCTGATCTGCTGGAAACACTTTCCTCATCCTGAATGGGTGCCTGCTCGCCACGTTAATGCTCCTGATTTAGTTAACCATTTCCACTTGGCTTACCCTTTAAAGCCTGCCGCTTAGTGTTTTCTTTCTTTTGGGGGGCAGTATGTCATGTTCACTGTTTCAATGTGCACTGTACATCATAACGTTTCACATGCCATGGCGCTGATGCGCATTTCTGTTTGGGAGGGAGCTGCTGTGAAACCTTGTGCCAAGCTCTGTATCTATGTTCATTTCAATGGAATGTGTTTGGGTTATATGCTTTGTTCAAGGACTTTTCCCGCGGACCATCAGAAGCCATTAGGAGCACCTGGGATTGTGAGCTTGGGAAGATTCTACGTGGGGAGGGATCTCATTCGTACCAAGGGTTTTTAGTTTGCATTTGGCACGCTTTTTTCATTCTCAGCTTTCTTTGTGATCTACAATAACATACTTCTTCATCCAATTGTATCATTACCAGGGACCCCAACATACAATACAGCCAAAGAACTTACAAAAAAACTTGGTCATCTCGCAGAAGGGAGTAAATATTCTATCAACTCTCCACTACAGTGCCTCCAGAAAATCAAAGACCTAAAAATTAAGAAGATGAAATTATGGTTTCATTCAATGTCACAGCACTCATTATGTCCATAGATCCAGAACTGCTCAAGAATCCATGGCAGCAGTACTACACAACACACCCAAACTAGCCAAATACCCAGATCGAAATACCCAGAATCATGAACCTCACTACCTACTTTCAGCTTGATGGACAAATATACTAACAAATCAGAAGGAGAACCCATGGGATCATCACTCTCAGGATTCATAGGAGAGACCATAATGCAGCTTCTAGAAATGATAGCACTCCCACACATAGAACCAAAACTATGGATCTGGAATAGAGGAGACCCCTTTGTCATAATAAAAAAGGAACAACTAAAGAAGACACATGAAACAAAGGAATAAAATTCACAAGGGAAAAAGAAAACAACAACATACTCCCATTCCTGGATATCCTCATCAGCAGAGGAAACAACAGCAAATTAGAAATGCAAGTCTATCAAAAAACAACCCACACTAACCAAGTGCTCCATTACCAAAGTAACAACCCAACCTCCCACAACAGGAGCTGTGTAAGAACATTATTCAGCTGAGTACAAATGCACTGCTGCAACCCAGAACACCAGAAAAAGGAAACAGATCACCTATACAGCATCTTCCAACAAAATGGATACCCACATCACTTTATCAAAAAGTGCCTGACCACTCAATCCACTACAGCACAACCAACACAAGCTATGAAAAGGACAACATTACCATACATGAAAAACATCTCAGAAACAACTAGCAGTCTGAAGACATGATGAAAACTCCTTAATCTCACAACACATGGACAGACTCAGCCACAGTTTCAACTGAGAAACTGTGAGCATCCTAGACCAAGCCAAATCCAAACTGCTAGGGAATTCCTGGAAGCTTGGTATTCAGACAGATCAGCCATCAATAGACACATAGAAAAACTCATATTTACACACCATTCAAAAGAGACAATAGAAAAGCTAAGAAGAGAACAAAAAGACCAGAACACACTCTCTCCAGAAGCCAACACCCAGATAAGCAGGGATTAACCCCAGGCAAACTATCAAGCAGAAAACAATACCCCAGTCAAGGAACTACCAAGGAGAAGACCGCACTCCCACCAACACTGACAGGGCAAGCTGCTGTATATAAACAGGGAGCAAACCCCACCCTCACTGGAACTGATGATGTTACCTAGTTGGGTAATGAAAGGTCTGCAAGCAAACAACCAAGCTCAGAGAGCACCAAGGATTCCACAGTTCAACCCTGAGCTACAGATATTCTCTTCCATTGGATTATCAACTAAGTTTTAAAACTGTTTTTAGTTTACTTATCTTATTGATAGCCATCTTGTATACTATTCATTGTGTATCATTCATTTGTTTTCCAGCATAGCACTTAGATGGCAGAATCATCTTAGGGCTTTCTAAATATCAGGAGATATTTTGCCAACCACAGGAACCACTTCCCCCATGCAGGTCATTCCAGAGGGAAGAAAGCAAAGAGGAAGTATCTAGTTCAGAGTTGTGTGGGTTGACTAATGTGGGAACTAAAGCCTCCAAATACCAAAGGAGGAGACAATTGTGTGGGTAGAAGAAAGAATATAGAGCATGGAGTATAACTCTCAGATAAATAAACTAAAGAAAGAGAATCAACCAGGTACCCCCAGATGTTTTGAATTAAAACGTCTATCACACATTGTCAATGTGGCCAGTGGCAAGGAATTGCAGAAGTTTTAAATGCAAACATCTGGAGAGTACCATATTCCTTATCCCTGAGCTACACAAAGAATAATTTACTCATTATTTATCCCATCTTTCAACGATCTAGGAAATGTAAGTATAATGTTTGAGTCCACAAGTTCCTGATTAAATTTGATGGGATTTTAAAAGAAAAGCTGAGATTGTTCTATGGCTTTCCTTGAGCAATTTTTGTATAGCATTTCCATTATTCTTTGCCATACATCAAGAATCTTGAAAAAGCAGAACTTGCTCATTCTGAAAGGCAATTTAAAAACTTTGCAGACATATTATCATTGCTTCTACAATTGAAATGGTGCTTTCTTGGGACCACCAACCATAAAAATAAAATTAGCCAATGTACCTACAATAGAATGTAATGACAAATGACAACAATCATTCTGGAATTCTGCATCAACAACAAATAATTAAACGCTGAATGAACCTGACAGAAGACCTTTAAAACAGTGCCAAACTCTATTTAGATAAACGTAATGTTTACAGCAAGTCTAATGATTTCATCAGTCTTAATTACAACTGTACCTTGGTGAAAGGCTTGCCTGCATTAAAAGTAATGAAGAATGTGTCAAATATTTGAACAGGAACAATTAACTTCTGCCCAAATGTTTATTGTTTTGCAAATAATCAGAAAATGGAGAAACTTTTGATAATTGTGGACTGAATGAGACCACAGCCATCTGGATTTTATTATATTTGGTAGCTCTGTGAAATTGTTTTATAGTGTGTATTATATTGAAATTTTATTATATATTTATTGTTTTATATTGTAAACCGCCCAGAGTCCCTGTGGTTAGAGGAGATGGGCAGTGACAAATCTGATAAATAAAATAAATAAATAAATTGCAAGACAATGTTTACTATCCATACAGCAGCAACCAAATTCTTTCCCCTGGTCACTTAGAGGAGTAACTTTAGAACTATTTATCCAGGTCTGGTTACACTGAAAGTAAGGCCCAATCAAACAATCTGTCCCAATCTAGAATATTAAAAGATAAATCCTGCAGGTCTTGTAACCTTCTGATGCCTGCAGTTGAAGGCACCTCATCTGAAGCATCTTAAAATCTTAAAATCCTGGATGGTGAAAAAGCAATCTAGAAACTTTGGGGAAAAAAATGAAATAAATAGAGCATGTGATCATGACATCTTCCCACCGTTATCACTGGGGGACAAAAGAAGGGTTGTTCTTAACATCAAAGAGGAAGAAGAAAGAATGGTTGAGCTATCTGGACGTGTGAATGATCCTTCAATTTTTCAGAACAAAACTCCATATGAGAAACTTTGGCACTCAACACATTTCTCAGTTTATTTAAAATGGTCTGTGGTATTTAATGGGCAAGACATGGGGGATCTCTAGCCCAGGAATATCAACATGTAATTCATCACTTCTACAGAGTAGTAACCTCATTTTAATCATGACATATGATATGTTATGCCACAGGTACTACTATTTTTGTTCACATGTAGTAACATCACACACATGTATAAGAGGGCAGGACTTCTGGTGTCATGTGCAATGCTGCTTTCACCATCCTGATGAAAGCATCAGGTCATATGGGTGCCTCTGAACCTAGGAGATAAGGCTATGATTGTGTAGACCACAAAGCTAAACAGACTACAGACATTATGAAAACATTCTGCGTTGCAATTTTGTAATGAAGCATTTAACCATATTTAATGTTCATAAACCTAAAAATAGTCTACCTACCACAAAGGATCCCAGTGCTAGAAAAATATTTAGTTCACACTTCCTTCGCCATTCCCTCCCCCCACCCTCCACCCCAGGACGCTTCTGCCTAGAATGTTTCCATACAGGGGAGAGGGAGAGGGAGATAGAGAGAGAACAATAGCCTACCACTTCAAATTCTACATACAAAATCAGGAGAAATTATTATTTTCTTAAAATATGTGTTAATAATTTGAAGCCAACTTCAATAGAGAAGTCAGGGACTTACTGTATTCCACTCTCAGATCTCTTTAAAACAGTTGAAATAACTGTTCAGTGTGAATTATGAGAGGTGTGTTTTGGGGAGGTTGGTTGGTTAGTTGTTTTTTTATTATTTTTTTAAAGGAAAAAAAAAGAGGAAAGGAGGAAAGGAAAAAAAGAAAAACAATTGATACAAAGATATATCAGTAGATGGAGAAAGAAATGGCAAAAGATGTACAGTTAGTACTCAGTATATCATTGATAAAAAAAACTAACCACAAAAACCAAAATACATTAAGTTATTTTTAACAGTAAGGAAAAGGATCTTAAAGATCTTTTTAAATCTCTGAGTTGAATGCCAAAGTCTCCACTGTTTTGTTAAAGACACCATTAAAAAAGAGAAAGAAGAAAAACTACTAAAAACTTTGTAGGTAAATATTTAGTTTCTAACTTCCCTGTTGTTGTATTCTGACCAATATATGTTATTTACAAACATTTAAATTTTTCATAAGTTTCTGATTTCAGTTCTTTGGTCAATTCTTTTTCCCCTTAAAAACCATATTCTAAATGCTTAAATTTGCCTTGCTGTATAATATGTAATATATACTGAAGCCATTCTTGCTTAAATTTGGTCAAACTTGTATTATGAATATATGCTGTTAATTTTGCCATGACTGCATATTAACAAGTTTAAGTTCCCAGTATGATATCTTTGGTAGCATGTCTCTTGTCCAAGCATATCTCTTATCCTCATGTCCGTGAACATGTAACTTAGTAAATCATGATATTTTCTGTTGATATGTCATGGAATTATGCCTACTTTAAAAAAGATGCGGCTTCATTTCAAATTTGATTTCTAAAATTCTCTGAATAGTACTGTGTATAGTTTTCCAGTACTTTTGAGGTTTTTTAAATGTCCACCATATATGGTAAATTGTTCCTTCTGTCTCATGGCATTTCCAGCATTTATTCCTGTGTGATTTGTCTATCTTGGCAAGTATTGATGGAGTTGTACACATCTATAAAACATTTTATACTCGTTTTCTCTTAACTTATAACTTAGTTAAATTTTACAGATTTTTCCATAGTTCTTCCTGATGTTGTCCTGTGACTGTTTCTTTGAAGTTTTGCATCCATTTTATCATACAGGTTTTGATTTGTTCTGTGTCTGTGTCATATCTATGTCACAATGTGTATAAACACCATAATAGGCAGCCTTGCTTCTATATGAGCATTTCAAATTCTGTCATTTTTCATAGGAGCTCTCCTTATTTCTGAGGTCAGATTTTATTTTCCCAACAATTTATAGGTATGACTATGAATTATGAGTATTGATGCTTTTGTTCTTTTTTTCTTTTCCCATGTAAGACCAATCCCTGACCTTACCCATGTAGGACAGTTTCATTGCACATCATTTGGAAATGGCATTTGTAAAATCCCAGACTTATTGAGGCTAAAAAGGGAAAGGGCACAGCTTCTTATATTTGAGGCAGAGTGGGGTGGGAGGAAATTATCAGTCCTCTGCAGGAATATGTTCTGCTAGCTGTGCATTTGAAATAAAGATTTATTAAGCAATGAATTAAATATAGACCATATGGAATCACATTGTCCAGTTTTGTCTTTCATTTAGTACCAAGTTTATTCAAAGGTCGAAAGTTGACAAATTCCATTAAGCCAGCTTTTAGAGGTTGGGACACAAGCATTTCACAACAGTCCAATTCAATATATCCAAAGATTTTCATAGTTTGAAAAATTCCAGGGTTTTGGAACAGTTAACATTAGCACGTTTAAACTTTAACTGCTTTCCAAAAACCCGATTTGCCATAATAATATTCTCTAATCAATAAGGAATTACCATTGGATGCACCTATAACATATATACCAAAATTCCTTCAAATTAATTACTTCTCTAGCATAGAAAAGATAGGAGCCATCCTTTTAAAAACATTCTTTTTTTTTTCCTGAACTAAATTACTTTTTGTGTTATAGCTACATGGGGCTTTACATGCCCTTGAAGAGTATTTGGAAACTTCAGCTAGTCCAGAATCCAGGGGCATCTGCAGTTTTAGGTGCACCTCAGTATGCCTATGTAACACCACTGCTATATGAACTGCAGTGGTTCACAGTAGGCTTCCAGGTGGAATTCAAGGTGCTGGTAGTCACCTTTAATGCCCTACATGCATGGAGCCAGGTTATTTGCAGGGCCACCTTTCATTGGTAGTTTTTGCCCATCCCACCAGATCTGGCAGAGTGGGCATGTTCCGGTCCCCTTGGTGAAGCAATGTCAGGTGGGTCCCAGGAAGTATGACTTTGCCCAATAGCCTCCCCGCTGAGATACGGACAGTCCTAACTCTATTGGCCTTTCAGAGTAATATATTAAAAGCCATTTTTAATATAAACATTGCTCTAAAGTATCCATTTCTCGTGAGTGGTAAAATTAAATTTAAATCTTCTGCCCAATAAGGCCCACCTTCAGTGCTGGAAAGTTTTACAGGACTTTATTCATGAAGATCAGTGTGAGTTTTTACCTAAAAGACAGCTGAAGGACAATTTTAGAAATGCACTGGATATTTTTGAATATTTAGAACAACATAAAGAAAATCAAGCAGCACTGATTTTTCTTGATGCAGAAAATGCCTTTGACAGTTTGAACTGGACATTTTTCTTTCAAATTTTGGAAATTATGGACTTTGGAGTGAATTTTATTAAGTGGGTTAAATCAATTTATACCTCACAAAAGATAAAGATAATTGTAAATGGGAAATTAACAAAACCCTGTGAGATACAGAAAAGGACTAGACAAGGATGTCCCTTGTCACCATTGCTATTTATTTTAGCTTTAGAAATATGAATAGCGATATAACATGAGATGAGAGAATTGCTGGAGTGAAGATGAACATATAAATTATGGGCATTTGCTGATGAACGAGTGATAATTTTGGAAGATCCTCTGGAAGGAAGAGAAATATTAATGGAAAAACTAAAGGATTTTGGGGTGTTAGCCAGTTTTAAAATTAACAGACAAAAGACAAAGATGTTAACAAAGAATATGGAAATGGAAAAACAAATGGAATTGATGAGAAAAACTGGTTTTAAGATTGAGAAAAAAGTGAAATATTTGGGTATCACTATGACTAACATGAATTGTATGTTATAGCAGAATAATTATGTTAAGACATGGAATGAAATCAAGAAGGACATGTTAGATGGGAGAAATTACAATTGTCATTGTTGGGGAGAATAAAAATGAAATTTTGCCAAAAATGACGTTTTTGTTTCAAACAATACCTATTATGACAACAGAAGTACTATCTAAACAATGGCAGAAAGATATATCTCAATTTGTATGGCAAGGGAAAAAACCAAGAGTTAAATATAAAATACTTCAAGATGCAAAAGAATGAGGAGGATTGGGACTGCCTGATTTGAAACTGTATTTTGCAGCCTGCTGCTTAGTCTGGATGAAAGAGTGGGTTTTCCTGAGAACTAAGAGATTTTAGAATTAGAAGGACATGATCTGAGGTTCAGACGGCACAGGTTTCTATGGTACAATAAAGTTAAGGTTAATACAGATTTTAAGAATCATTATATTAGAAGTGCCATATTGAGAATATGGAACAGATATAAATGCAGACTGTGCCTGAAAATGCCTTTATGGGTCTCCGCACAAGAAGCATTTTACAGGAAAGAAACAGTAGGTAAAGAAAAATAGTTAACTTTTGGAGAGTTGTTAGAACAGGAACATGGAGAATATAAGATGAAATCAAGAGAGCAACTGGCTGCAGCGGGATTTAGTTTTCAGTGGTTTTCCATGCACAGTTAAGAGAAAGGTTTAAGGTAAATAATAGGACATTTGGAATTGAGCAGCAAAACACAGAATTGCATGTTGAACAATGTACAAATGATGAACATGTAATTGTTAAAATGTAGAAACTTTTATTGAAATTTGAAATGGAAGAAGAACAAGTGAAAGACTGCATGATAAAATGGGCTAAGAACTTTGGACACAAAATCCTGATAGAACAGTGGGAAAATATGTGGTTAAAAGAATTGAAATTTACATTATGTTATAACTTAAAAGAGAATTTTTATAAAATGATGTACCATTAGTATATGACCCCAGAAAACTTGTTTAGAATATGTAAAGGGACTTCAAATCTATGTTGGAAATGTGGACAACACGAAGGGTCATTTTATCATGCCTGGTAGACTTGTAAAAAAGCCAGAAATGTCTTGGTTCAAATACATATAAATACAAATACAAGAATTTTAAAGATCAACATTCAGCTGAAACCAGAACTTTTCCTGCTGAGATTAATTGACAGACAATTAATCAGAAAAGAGCTGTGGAAGATCATTTTTATTTATGATTATTGCTGTGAGAGTACTATATGCACAAAAATGGAAAGGCTCTGAAATACCCACAGTGGAGGAATGGTTAGTGAAGATGACAGAACTAGCAGAGATGGCAAAGTTGACTTGTTTGCTCAGAGAAAGATCAACAAGTACATTTATCAGTGACTGGGAACTTTTTGCTGAAAAAAGAGAAAAATAAACTTGTGATTTGATACGGGTTTGATTATTAGAAAGGGTAGCTTATGGAAATAAGAAAACTATGATGTAACCTTAGAGAGAGGGTAAAATATAAATGCATTTATAACCACTGTCAAAAAGATCAGAAGCCTCTTCTTTATAATATTTTTTCTTTTTTTCCCCTTTTTTTCCTTTTTCTTTCTTACTTATTCACTATTCTTCTTCATTTTCTTTGTTTCTTTTCTAGTATTTGTACTCTTTATCCTGTTAAAAATTTCTTCAATAAAAATTTATATTGAAAAGTATATATTCAAGTGGAGTCAATATGGGTATTTCAATATACATATTAGTCTTGAGGGAAAATTCATTTTCACAACATTAATTCTTCCCCACAAATTTAAGGGTATTTTCAGCCACCTTTTAATGACTCCTTTCATCTGAGTGATCCATTTTGAAATGTGCTTATCCACTAACCTGGATATTTCCCTGGGAATAGCTTCTGGACAATATACAAAACTTAAAGTTTTCCCTACAATGCTCAGAACTTTCTTATTGATTTGCATATTTGACTTAGACCAATTAATTGTATGCCCAACATAGTTACAGTATAGCTCTACAGCTTGTACAAATTTAGATAAAGACAAGTAGTAATCATTTTAAAAAATCATCTGCACATAACAACACTGTATACTGAAATTCAGCTAACTCTTTTAATTTCATGAGTATCTTATTATGCATGCTGGGAATTCCAACACAAAATCAAAAAATTAGAGGAGACAAGGACATTCTTGATGAGTTCCACATTGCATTTTTATTGTTGTTTTTATTACCACTGAAATAATCCCAGTAGTAGTTATATAAACAGAAGGATTAAAATAATATATTATAATGCAACAAATAAATAGTATAGGAAATCTAATTTCTGCAACACATGAATCAAAAACTTGATCTGAACCATATCAAAATCTTTTTACTCATGTAGAAAAACTACCATAGCACATTCATGTGTTTCAGTGTGCAAGGCTATTATATCAACCAGAAGTCTTATATTATCTGAAGCTTGATGTCCTTTCATAAGACTACATTAATTCTTTCAGGTAATACCTTCTGAAACGTCTTCAACGTAGCTATTAAAAATCGTAGCATCAACATTTAACAGAGTTACTGGATGAGAATGTGTGCAGTAGGTTAGTTCATAACCAGCCTTCAAAATTACAGTTATATAAGCAAATCTGGCAGGGCTTTATTTTCATAAGATGCCTGAAATGTTTCCAAAAATATAGGAGCTACTTTTTTTTTTCTCTTTTATGTGTATATATCATTCTATAGCTGTTCCACCAGGTCCAGGGGCTTTCATTATATAAATAGTACCATAGATTTCCTACAATTTTCTCACCTGACTTTAAATCTGAAATTTGTGGAAGGTTTATTACATTAAAAAGCATTTATCTGCTCACTAGCAATATTCACATGTATAGAATATATATGTCTATAAAATTCAGGAAAAAATTGAAAATCAACTTCATTATAATTACTGTAATTTGTTTCCAAGGAATCTCTTATGAATGGAATTACTTAACTTTATTGCGGATGTTTCAAACAAGAAGCCATTAACTTCCCAGGGTTTTCTCCTTATTCCCAGTACATTTGTTTCCAAGTTTTTTACACTGTGATTCACACATCCTTCTCCATCAGGGTCCTAGTCTTACCTCAAATAAATGCTTTAAATGTATCCCAATTATCTCAGATTAGTTGAACCAAACCTAACTTTATTCTGTTGTTTCATAAACTGTGACTCGTCCAGCAAAGCAGTATGACAATGCCATCTCCCAGTAACCAGGAAGTTTGTGTCCAAATTCCATGACATTATGGGTATGTGATAAGAAATTAAAACTGAATGAATTCTCAATTAAATTAGCCATTGAATTTGATTTAAAAAATAATAATTGAATTATTTAATCCAAGAATTTTGAGTATGTGCTATATAGGATAGATTTAAAAAGTATATGCTTGCCTGTTGCTATTAAGCAGTGTCCACATATCTATTAAATTAAATACCTATATGTATGTGTGTATTGAGAACATTGTACCTCTGAGGACTTATTTCTTTCTTGAAAACTTAATAACGGATCAAAAACTAAATTAACATCTCTGACAACTATTTTCTAGTCTAGTGTAACCGAAAGAGATTTGCAAAATAATAGTGTCAGCGTGCGCCGTAAAATTTTATCTACTCCATTTGATGATGATATATGACTTCAAAATCTAAAATCTCTAGTTCAACTATAAGCTTAGAAGATTTCATTACTAAAATTGCCACCTCTCTGGCATATTTTGAATTTCCACTTATACAAATCAGGTCAAACCATTTTTTTTCTCATGTTGGAGAAGTATGTATTTCTTGTTTTAAAAAATGACTTCATTCACTCCAATTTACTTTTAAAAATCCAGCTTCTTTTAGCTGCCTGTTGCAGCCTTTTAATATCCCATGACATAAATGTGGTGATTAGTTTTAGGAAAATCCCAAACATATTATTTATTGTAGTGGCAACAGCATTACATTAGATAACCATAAATTTTAAAAAAACTGAGCCTATTTAAACATTATATAATTCATTCATCACCATCTCTTATAAGTAGCTTATAGAATATATTTATTTAAAAAACAAAACAAAATCCAAGACTAAAGGAAAAAAGAAAGAAAATGGAATCAAAATGTATCTTTTAAAAATGCCACACCCAAGTCTCTTTACATACTCTTTACACAAAACCCTAAATGGCCAACTATTATCAAGAAAAAAGAAAACAATAATTGAAAATAAAATCAAAACTTAGGGAGAAAGACAAATGGATATCAGAACTCCCAGTGGAGTTATGCTACATTTCACAAGAAATGTGCATTGGAAAATCGGTCTTCCCCGGTATTAAATTATAAAAATATTAAACTGGGTTATGAAACGTTGCTGTCTTGACAGCACATTTAAATATAGTTTTCATATTAAGTGAATTGAATGTTTAAAATGCAAACAAATTTCACCTTGCCTCTAAATAGTAATTAAAAAGTCAGATTCTGTGGCTGATATTTTAATAAAACCAAATGAAAAGTGAACATTTTAAGTGGCAAAGCAGTAATTTAAAAGGGTAGTTAAAGCTATAACCATAGCAACAAAACACTAAAGGCAAACCTAAGCCATTTTCTCACTATTTGCATGATTACTGAATTATACCTAATGGAATATATTATAGTTATTTAATGCCAAATTTATTTTGATTCTTTTTAAGTAACTCTGGGAGTTGAACATCTCCTACTAAATATAATTCCATGTAATTTCATGGCATATAGGAAACACCTTTATTGTGAAGAATGGCATTGTGTACACTATTTTAACATTATTGTACTATTATTCAGAAAGAGAAGTTAAGGTATAAATGCAGGTGATCTTATCAGCCAAGTAGCCCAACAGAGACCTGAAGCAGCAAAAATGCTGGGAATGAGATGGGAGGCATTGGAAGGGATGAAAAACTATCAATCTTTTCACGGTCAATGACCAATGGATGGGGAAGACTTCAACCCCAGTATTCCACTGGATTTCATCTATTATGTTCTAGAAAATGACAATAGGCAAACTGCATGCCAGGCTGGGATTTGCTGCGGGAAAGGCTTCAAAGTAGACAACCTGTCAATGGACGGGTTGATAGTCTGATCTGAAACAACACAGATGGTTTGGGGGTTAACTTTTCTTCAATAAACTACAAAGAGCACAAAAGAACAGAAAATATTCAGAGTCCACCTTTGTATAGCAGTTCATCAAGAATTGCAACATGAAAGACTAATTCAAATATGTGAGATAAATACATGCCCACTATCATTGTGACTAACTTTGCTTCCTATGAGGACAGTAAATAAACTGGGATACCTAAGATTACAGAGAGCCAGTTTGGTGTAGTGGTTAAGGCAACAGGTTAGAAACCAGGAGACTGAGAGTTCAAGTCCTGCCTTAGGCACAAAGCCAGCTGGGTGACCTTGGGCTAGTCGCTTTCTCTCAGCCCTAGGAAGGAGGCAATGGCACACCACTCCTGAAATCTTTCCAAGAAAACTGCAGGGACTAGTCCAGGCAGTCAGCAGGAGTTAAAACTGACTCAAAGGAAAGGAACAACAACAACAAACACCCTAGTATTACAAATTTAAACATGAGAAACTAAATCCCATTTAATTCAAGGAATTAACTTTAAGGAAATATGCCTTGACCTCGCTTCAACTGATGCATTTGCTTCTGGGAATCTGACCATAAAATCAGACAAAGAAAGGAAGAGAGATACTTTTGACCTTAATGTGTATCACTGGGTAGCAAAATGTGGTTTATTACAGTCTCTGTAGGGAATAAGACATATATTGCTACAGTCCAGCTCAAATTAAAGACATACAAACTGAATCTAATTCTGTCACCTGTTTGTTGCACAGAAAAATCCTAAAAGGAAGTTAGGGTGCTCCAATGACTCTCAAAAGCCAGTCTCAGGTGGGACTAGGGCAGAAGGTTTAGCATTGCTTGGCATGGAAGGAAATGTATTTAGGTGGCTTGTTTCCCAGCTGTTCCTATCCTTTTATCTGCAAAGCTAATGTGTCATGAGTAAGGATGGCGAGCAGGGGGCTCCCATCCAGACTGTTAAGCGCATGCGTAGCACTGAGGAATTGGGCAGCCATTCCAAGAGACACCGATCAGGACTGCCTTAACCTTTGGGGTTTATATGTCTGGGTTTTTCCCACGCTTCTTCAGTTTGTTAGGATTCCTGTTATGTACAAGCAATAAAACATTAGAGACCAGTTCCTTGTCTCAGCATGGTTCCTGGCTGTTAGGACATAATGTTTCCATTCTACCTTGGAGCTTTCCAACTTCAGAAAAAAACAGTCATTAAGGATGAGAAAGAAAAAGAGAATCACAGAATTATGGAGCTTGAAAAGACTACAAGCATCATCTAATCCAACCCACTGCAATGTGCAGGAAAATTAGGTAAACCATCCTCCAGAGGGCGCTGTCCAGCCTCTTCTTTAAAATCTCCAGAAATTGAGAACCCACAACATCTATAGGTAGATTGTTCCACTGTTGTACAGTTCTTACCATCAAGAAGGTTTTCTTGGTAGCTGCAGCGTATATCCAATATTTCTGGTCCCAGCTTCTATGGCAATAGTTTCTGACCATCCCTATTTTTATTTATTTATTTTTTAATCCACTCAATCATGTCTGAGTCTTGGAGACTGCCTGCACAAGTCCCTGCAGTTTTCTTGGCAAGGTTTTTCAGAGGTGGTTTGCCATTGCCTCCTTCCTAGGGCTTAGAGAAAGTGACTGGCCCAAGGATACCCAGCTGGCTTTGTGCCTAAGGTGGGACTAGAACTCATGGTCTCCAGGTTTCTAGCCTGATGCTTTAACCACTACACCAAAGTAGCTCTCAACCATCCCTATAGCAGTTTTTTATGTATTTGAACACTGAGATCATGTCTCTCCTCAGTCTTCAATCTAACCCAGACTGAACATTCCATGTTCCTTCAGCCTGTCCTTACAGGGCATGTCCTCAAGTCTCTGTATCATCTTTATTTCCTTCCTTTGCAGCTGTTCTAATGTAATGGTTTGTGGGAAAGACCTTGGGAGATTTGAGCAAAGAGATGCTGCCTAGGGAATGGTCAAATAAGAGACAGCATAGCTCACAACTGGATAGCAGGTGGGGCAAGAAGCTCTGAAGGAACCCTCCCTGGTTTCTTGGGCTGTAAAGGAGATGGAGGGAGAATTGTACTTTCAGATTTGCAAGTTTGATGTCAGCCTTACCAGGTAGACCAGGCAGGAAACATGACCAGATAAGCTAATTCTGCTTTATTGTAAAGCTACATTAACAGAATCTTGCAAGTCTAAAAGTACAATTCTCCCACCATCTCCTTTATAGCCCAAGAAACTAGGGAATCTGGGCAGTGTACAATAAAACCAACAATTAAAACATTCTACACTTCCTCTCTTTTTCTATTTCTTTCTAAATTCCATGGTTTGAGTTTGACTAACTTTTTTTACAAGCTTTTAGTTAAAATCAAGAATTTTAATAATGCATTGTCAGTTGCATCCAAAGTTCCCACTCTCAACCTTTGCCAGGTAGTAGGTACCAAATGCAAATAGCATATCTCCTAGTACCCACCTTAATCTTTTGAAAGAGAAAATTATCAACAACACTAATCAAGAATTGAACTGATTTAGCATCTTATTTTTGGCAGAATTTGCCTTACAATAAATGCCTAGATACAGTAGTTGAAATGTCCCATCAAAACCACTTCACTGGTTCCTGAGGCTTCCATTATCTGCTTTAATAAATCTTGATGTACCTCTTCTGACCGGTTTGGTGGTCTGTAGCAGACTCCTAACAAGATATTCCTTCCATAAGCTTGCCCCTTTACCTTAAACCATATCCTTTCAACACGGGCTACCATCAGTCCAGAAGACCACTGTACAGGTAAGTTCATTGCTGATATACATTATACCACCCTCTTTTGTGCTGGCTACTGGCTACTCTTCTGAGAAAGAAGAAGTACCCATCAAGATGAACGTTCCACTGATGAAATTTATCCCACCATGTTTCTTTATTCCCCATTATATCATAAGTACTTTGAGTGTCATGACATCCAGCTCATTTTGCTTGTTACCCATATTTTCTGCAATAGTGTAGAGACATTTCAAATAAATAGATTAGATTCCAGTATTCAGATTCCTTTACCTTTATGCTTGTATTTTCTTTGTTTCTTTGTTAATTTCCAAAACACTTAGCTTTGCTAGGGAAATAATGCTGAATTCTTGTTCCTGAGGTTATCCTCTACCCTTGGAGGAAAAACAACAAAGAATCCTATCTCACCTGTGATGCTTTCTCAAGTGTCATAAAACTGCATTCTTATTTATTTATTTAATTGAATTTTAAATTGAGTGTATTTTAAAACTTAAATCGACTGTATGTAAAATCATTTAAAAGGGTTAAAAATGTTCTGTTTGACTAAGATGAACTTTGAAAGTTGTACTTTAAAGTGATAGAATTTGAAAAGGAACTTCCATCAGCTGTTTGCAAAGCATATGGGCTTGGGGGAAAAAGATTGGCTGTACTTTCTGGGTTCTTCCTCCTGAAATGAATCATGTAAACATGCTGTGTTTTTAAAGATATTTCCTATGCTCTTAAATCCAGCTGAGGTGGAGGTACACAACAGCTTCTTCAAGGTTCAAATCATTTGTACATCTCACTCTTGGTCTTCTTTAAAAAGCAATGGTGGATCTAAGCTCTACAACTGTGTTCAAGACAGCAGGTGTTCAAATTTTCACTCAAGTAGATATTGATATTAAATCCGCGTGATGGGGTGAGCTCCCGTTGATAGTCCCAGCTCCTGCCAACCTAGCAGTTCGAAAACATGCCAATGTGAGTAGATTAATAGGTACTGCTTCAGTGGGCAGGTAACAGCATTCCGTGTAGTCATGCCGGCCACATGACCATGGAAGTGTCTATGGACAAATGCCGGCTCTTCGGCTTTGAAACGGAGGTGAGCACCGCCCCCTAGAGTCAGACACGACTGGACTTCATGTCAAGGGAAACCTTTACCTTTAGATATTGTTGCATACCCTATTGTTAGGGAATGAGGAGGGGAGGGGAAGAAAACAGATGGATTTTTACCAGCTGGGTTTGTAGTTCACTGTTTCTCTTTTTATTCTCTCTTTCTCTGGATTCACAGTTGTCATATTTGCAATTTCCCTGTTTTGTATCTAAACAGAAGTAATTTTTTAACAAAAATCCTTCAGGTTTTCTGCTATACATAACATGCAGTGAATACTAGGGGTTTTCTGCACAGGGTGTCAAGATGGCAGTCATAACCATGTGATTGAAATCCCTCCCTTTTTTATGTGTGTTGCAACACATGTAAAAAATAGGTGGATCTTTGATTGCACAGCTGTGTCCACAATTTTGACATTTTGGACATCACCCCGTCTCCCCCTGTGCATATACCTATGTCAATATTATAAGCAGCTTGCTCAATGTTTGTGGAGCCTCAGTAAATAAGTCACTGAAAAAAGAGGGAATGCAGGAGCTAAACATGGGAAGAGAGATGAAAGAAAGGGGTGGTAGTAGCACAAAGATTACAGTAGGAAGACAGATGGTTCAAACAGGAAGAATAATAGCCAAGGCCTGGTTTTAGGGAAGGGAGGGAGGGGCTCATTATGGAAAGGAAAAGAAATATGCCACCCAAATTAAAAAAAAACATTAAAATGGTCCAGAATAGGCATTAAAAAGGCATAGGCATCCTAATGAATCTATCCTAACAAATTTCCTTTTCTCTGACTGACATTTTCTCAAGGCAAAAGATTGGTTTGTTGGATGCACCTAATGAAATTAAATTGGTGTGTATGTGTGTGTACACACACATCAGTGTTGACTACAGTGTTGACTCCTGGTGATTGCCTGGACTAATTCCTGCAGTTTTCTTGGCAAGATTTTGGAAGCGTTTTGCCATTGCCTCCTTCCTAGGGCTGAGAGAGAGTGACTGGCCCAAGGTCATCCAGGTGGCTTCATCCCTAAGACAGGATGAGAACTCATGGTGTCCCAATTTCTAGCCTGGTGCTTTAACCACTACACCAAACTGGCTCTCAGATGTGGTTTATATCCTATGGATATTTATCCAGAAGGTCACTCTAAATTCTATAGTGTTTATTCACAGTAAATGTGTATAGAATTGTGGCTTTGTTCAATAATAGCATAGCTATTCTAATTTAAATGGCCTGTGGATCACTCAGTAGCATAATGCCATCCTTGGTTTATTTTATGCCAAGTGCAAAATTACTGAACTATAATCAACTTTATAAAGTGCTGCTATCACTTCATAACTATTTTATAGATTGGTTTCAAAAGTAAACACTAAAATAAGATCTTCAGCTAAAACCCAGGCTAGAAGCTTATGATAGATTTTACTTAGTAATTTCAACAGTTGGAACAGTATTTTAGACTCAGAGGAATTTATTTTATATGTAATTATTTTTTAAAACCTGCTAAACAAGATATGTACTTCAAAACAATGCTGAAAACAAAAGGGGATGGGGAAAGGTTATCAAAAAATAACTAAGTGCAATTTAACAGAACTTAAGAAGCTGATAAGGCTGAAACAAGGCTATCAAGAAAAAAAGAGTGGTCAAAGGTGTTGGTCTGGAGAAAGTTTAACATGCAAATTCCAGAGGTTAACAAAAACAACTGTGTTTTCAAATAGTAGAAAGTGCAAGCTATCTGAGAAAAGAATAAGAATTTTTTAGTGGAATGAAGTAAATCATCTTTGACATAAGCCCAGAAGATATGAAGTCACTTTGTAGCCACGAGCAATGCTTGCCATCAAGAACAAAACTTCAACAAAGCTGCAGGAAGCTCTGTAGGTATTTATGTTGTCTGAACAGGACTCAGTATGTTTAGAATTGAAGTAAGTCAAAGGTAACATTTTCATGTGGTGGTTTTTGTTTGATTGATTTATGAGATTGGGAACTAATAAATTAAGGTGTTTGGGGAAGCAAAGAATCTCATAGTCAATTCTGAAGCTCAGTAGATGGTTTGAGGTCATTGTTATCTATCACCATGATTATTCTACAGAACTAGTACAAAATCTCTAAGAAGTCCTAAATGTGACACCTAAAGGGTTAGATGGAACAAAAAAATAAATTCACAAAAAAAATTTCAACCATAAATAAAGTTTGGAACAAAAAAATGTTATGCATTAGAATGTTACTGTTCAGCTCTTTACTAGAGATATTTGAGGATTTTGTTTAGTTCATATTAAATTATGAATGTAATAATACAAAGTTACACAATGAAAAGGTACACATTTTTGTTTCTGTTTTTTTAATGAATGCAGGATAAAGCAAAACAGAGACCTCTGTCCATTCAGCCAGAGGACTATGTTTTCCTCCTGGGATTGATGGATAAACAGAAAAGTCCCATGGAACACTGTTTCTATATATGATCATTGCAGTGAGATTATTGTATGCACAAAGATGGAAAAATTTGGCAATACCTACAATGGAGAAATGGTTGGTGAAGATGACAGAACTTGCTGAAATGGCTCAATTGACTTGTTTGATTAGAGAAGAGACAATATCTAAATGTATTGGTGACTGGAAACCAGACTTTTTGTGTAAAAAATGAACTTGTGATTCATGTTTTTGATGATTAGACAGGATAGACAATAGAAACAAGAGGGTCATGATGTAACCTTAGAGAGAAAGGTTAAAATATAATTGTACTTATAACTACCGTGAAGAAGTTTGGAAGCCACATCTTTATATCTATCTTATATCTTTTTTTTTTCTATTTTTCTTCTTTTTTTCCTTTAGCTCTTACTTTTTCTTTCTTGAATTTTTAGCTTTTTCTTTTATCTCTCCCTCTTTCTTTCTTCTTTTTCATTCTACTTTAGTTTGTATTAGTTCTAATTATTGTTGTTAAAACTCTCAATAAAAAATTACATATACAACCCTCCAGCACCATTGACAGATAGCTGAGGTGGCTGACTGGGAAATCCTACCAGTGTCTGGAAAGGGCTGGCCTAAAAGACAGCACTGAGACACTGATCATAGCAGCACAAGAACAGGCACTAAGCACCAGATCCATAGAAGAAGGGGTCTACCACACTAGACAGGACTCGAGGTGCAGACTGTGCAGAGAGGCCTCTGAGACAGTCCAACACAGAGTGGCAGGGGGTAAGACACACACAGGAGCAGCATACACTGAATGGCAGAACCAAGTAGCTGGCATTGTGTACAGGAACATCTGTACAGTGTATGGGCTAGATCCTCCCAAGCCAGATGGGAGATTCCACAGAAGGTTGTGAAGAATGACAGGGCTAGGATCCTGTGGGACTTCCAGATCCAAATGGACACACAGGTCCTGGCCAATCAGCCAGACATCATGGTAGTAGACAAGGACCAGAAGACAGTGGTGGTGATAGATGTAGCAGTGCCAAGTGACAGCAACATCAGGAAGATGGAGTATGAGCAGCTGCAGAAGTACCAGGGCCTGAAGGAGGAATTAGAGAGGATGTGGAAAGTGAAGGCCAAAGTGGTCCCAGTGGTGCTAGGAGCATTCAGGGCTGTGACTCCTAGGCTGGGAGAGTGGCTCCAGCAGATCCCAAGAACAACATCAGAGCTCTCTGTCCAGAAAAGTGCAGTGCTAGGAACAGCTAAGATACTGCACAGAACCTTCAAACTCCCAGGCTTCTGGTAGAGGACCCGAGGTTGAAGAAGACACATACCACCCATAAGCAGCTGAATAGCATAGTGGTTAAAGCACCACCTTTGGAGCAGGAGACCAGGTTTCAAATCCCAGCTGGTGCCTACCTTACCAGGAGGGGTCCTTGGGCAAAGATCCCCTAATTCTTCACCTGCCTACATCAAATATGAGAGTGACATGAACTAAGAGAGTCATGCCGGCTTGGACGTCACCCAGATTAAAAGGTCCACGTCAGATGCTGGGGAACCAGGACAACCTGAAGATAAGTGGGCTACTGGAGCAAACCATATATGGATGAGACAAGAGAACCTGGAATTGATGGAATGCTACTACAACAGCAAACCTAATGAGAGGGGATATATGAAACGCATGAGGAAACTATGGATGGATGGAAGACCTGCATCCACACTAACTGAGAAACAGCTAGTTAACCAACGCTTCAACATAGTGAAGAGGAAGCTGCTCTCAAAACTTGAGATAGACCAACAATACATTATATCCCAGACTCAAAAAGACCCAGAAGAACAACTGGAGGTGCAGCCAACACCTGAAGCTGGAACGTCACTGCCACCCCTCCATTACAGAGCACAGCAGCTGATGTGAGGCAAAAGATCATGGATAAACTAGCTGTAGTCAACCCTCAAGACCAATTACCAAGGCTCTGTGGAGAAGTACCATCAGATAGTATGCTAGAAGATTTATCTATTTATCTATTTATCTATTTATCTATTTATCTATTTATCTATTTATCTATTTATCTATTTATCTATTTATCTATCTATCTATCTATCTATCTATCTATCTATCTATCTATCTATCATCTAATTTGTCCCTGCCAATCTCCTCTGGTTGGGGGACTCTGGGTGGTTTACAGTACTCAATTAAAACAACAATCATAAAAATCCACAATATAAAATTACAATAATAAATAATATAAATAAGAGTAAAAAATAAAAAAGTCCAAGTGGCAAAAGAATCTAAAGCAGTCCAAGTGTGGGAGGAGTGGTCTATAGCAGCCATCCCCATGTAGATCTATTCCCCTCTCCGCAGTCCAAGTGTGGGAGGAGTGGTCTATAGCAACCATCCCCATGTAGATCTATTCCCCTCTCCGCCCCAAGCGAGGTGGCAGAACCAGGTCTTCAGACTCCTCCGAAAGGCCAGGAGCGATGGGGCCAATCTCACCTCTGGGGGCAGCATGTTCCACAGGGTGGGATCTACTGCGGAGAAGACCCACTTCCTGGACCCCGCCAAACGAAGTTGTCTTAGAGACGGTGTCCACAGCATGCCCTCTCTGCACAATTGGGTGGGATGGCTGATGTAATGGGGAAGAGGTGGTCCCTCAGGTAACCTGGCCAACAGAGCCCTCACGATAATCCCTTCTACCACTATAACTCAAACCAATGAACTGGTATACGCTACAGCCACTGTAATCCTGGAGATGCTTGGCTACATGATCAAGAAGAACAACAGTACATACCACCTGGAAAATGAGGTTGGAGGCTAAGATCAAGGCAACTCAGAGAGAAGTTAGTCAGCTGGTAGAACTACAGAAGAGTGTGGAGATTAAGGATAAGACATGGCTACTGAAAAAATGCAAGGGCCTGACTCTATCCGAAGCCCTAGAGACTGCTAAACGAAGGCTCACAGCACTGGCTACCAGGCTAAGGAGATACACTAGAGAAGCAGAGAACAAGGAGATAAATGTCATGTTCGCCAAAGAACCATCCAAGGTGTACTCCCAACTGCAGTGCAACAACGCAGTAACAGCAGAGCCACCAACAGCAGAAACTGAACAGTACTGGAAGAACATGTGGGAGAAAGAGAAGACCCAAAACACCAGTGCAAAGTGGCTGCAGGACCTGAGAGCAGACCACAGAAATCTCCCAGAGAAGGAACCAGTCCTCATCACAGTAGCAGACATCCAACAGCAGGTCAAGAACATGAAAAGCTGGACAACACCTGGCCCAGATATGATCCACACCTACTGGCTAAAGAAACTAGCAGCAGTGTGTGAACACCTAGCAGCACAGATGAACCAGCTACTAGCAGCAGGCTCCCACCCAGACTGGCTAACACAAGGTAGGACAGTGCTGATCATGAAAGATCCCAACAAGGGAACAGCACCATCCAACAACTCGCTGATAACCTGCCCCTCCCAACACAGAAAGTCCTATCAGGCATCATAGCCACCAAGCTGCAGGACCATATGGGCCAGTACCTGAGCACAGCTCAGAAGGGCATTGGGAACAACACCAGACACCAGTTGCTCATAGATACAGCAGTTGCCTGAGACTCAAGGTCTAGACAGACCAATCTGAGCACAGCCTGGATTGACTACAGGAAAGCCTACAACTAAGTTCCACACATATGGATCTGTGAATGCCTGGTGCTATACAAGGTCAACAGGACACTCAGGACTTTCCTCAACAACTCAATGGGACTGTGGAAGACAACACTGGAAGTCAACTCAAGACAGCTTGCACAAGTGGCCATCAAGTGCGGCATATACCAAGGGGATGCACTGTCTCCACTGCTGTTCTGCATGGGCTTGAACCCTCTCTGCTAGATTATCACAAGAACTGGATATGGAAACCAGTTCAAGAGTGGAACTACCATCAGCCACCTCCTCTACATGGATGACATCAAGCTGTATGCTAGGAGTAAATGAGACATCAACTCACTGATCCATCTGACACAGATCAACAGTGAGGACATTGGGTTGTCATTCGGACTAGAGAAGTGTGGTCAGATGGTACTAAAGAGAGGGAAGGTAGTTAAGACTGATGGGGTGGGACTACCAGCAGGCCACGTAGCAGACATACAGACCAGCTACAAGTACCTTGTTTCCCACAGTCACACGGGAACCATGGCGAGGAGGCAAGGAAGACAGCAACATCCAAGTACCACCAAAGGATAAGACAGTTCCTGAAGAGACAGCTCCATGGGAAGAACAAGATCCATGCCATCAACACATACGCCCTGCCAGTCATCAGATACCTGCAGGTATAGTGAGCTGGCCAAAGGAGGACATGGAGATTGCTGATGTGAAGACCCGGAAGCTACTCACAATGTACGGAGGGTTCCACCCCAAGTCAACACCCAGAGACTGTATACCAGCCAGAAAGAGGGCTGGCGGCGTCTGGTGCGTGTAAAAGCCACTGTCCTGGGTGAGACAGTTTTTGTCTTGTCTTGTCTTGTTTTTTGATTAAAGACAGGAGAGAGAGAGAGAGAGAGAGAGGGAGGGAGGGAGAGAGGGAGGACTATAAATGTGTTGCTTTTAAGAATCCGTGTTTGAAACAAAGTTATCTCCATCCTGTGTGTGTTGCAGAATTTAGGGTTGCTTTCCTTTTCATCAGGCATGCTTCAATTGTTATAAAAGCACAATATGTTCCTCCCCTTCATAGTACTAAGTATACATAATGAATTTGGCCAGTACAGATGGATGAGAATTTCACTCATCCATCTTGGAGAATAGCTTAGTGACATTCATTTTTTTTACTCTTGTTTTCAGCATAATTTCTGCAGACATTGGTACACTATGACAAGATACATAGAATCTATAGCAGTGATTTCAAATACTTTGGAAATTATAATTGGATCATCATAGAAATGCTAAGTCCTATCACTTAGTTTAGGACTACTTAGTTATAGAGTTCATAAGTGCCTGAGATATTAAGACTGTATGCAAGTTGGGAAGATCGGAGTTAACACAAGCCTTTTGCATAGCTAACAGTGGCATATGTCTCTATTTAGCTTTTGGAAATGCAAGCCTTGGTACATTGTTGCATGGCAAAATAAAATAAATGAATGACATTTAACAGAGCCACTGTGGTGGCAGGTTTGATGTGACTGACTAAATGGCAACCTCTTAGGGATACTAAGCTTCCAGCCAAACTTTTTAAGCAAAGCATATGAAAAATGTGCCAGTCGCCAAATGAACATCCCATCAATTTGCTACCTTTTTTGTGGTTTCTCTTCTATAATTTTTAAAAGTGTTGGCAATACAATTCATAAACCTCCAGGAAACAGTTGGTATATGGTGGGTTATGCATTGCAGAGGCCAAAACATGCCCAGGTGTAAGTGGTCCATGACTCCATTCCCTGTCTGCATATTGTTGGATGCATTTGCTGAAATCTACAGCATGTGCTTCTAACTGGAAAACTACCTTTAAAGTGATGGCAGTTTAATTTTACACCCTCTTGAGAAATCTGAAGTGCCTTCTTAGAAGACGCAATGTCAAGATATGATTCTGCACATCATTATTTCCAGTGGATCCTTTTCCATTTCATCTTCTGACAAGTGCTGACATCCAATATGCATCCTAGAGGGAGGGGGGGAAAAAAGAGACAGAGGAGTAGAAAACTGAAGCTGCATAACTGACATCTAATGCCCAGAAGGCATTACTTACCCACTGGGCTATTTCAGTAGTGGCTGCTGATCCAACAGACAACCAAAAGGTATCCCAAGCTAAGAAATAACAGCAAGCAGGTTGTCACGCATGTTTTCAGTAATCAAGAGCTTGTTAGACAGTGATAGATATCCCACTGAAGCCAGGCAGGAAGGCAAGATAGAGAAGAAAAACAGTGGTATAGTGTTGCTTATTCCTACATTTTCTTCATCTTCTGTCAACCACCCAAGGGAGCTGGAATTCTTCTTCTATAGAAAATAAACATTTAATGCTATATGCTAGAGCGAGGTTTCTCAACCAGGGTTCCATGGAACCCTAGGGTTCCACGAGAGGTCACTAGGGGTTCCCTAGGAAATCACATTAAAAAATATATATTTCAAATTCAGGCAACTTCACATTAAAGAGGTAAGTTTCATTCTTTATTTTTAGTTTAAGAACACTGTTAATGCATCTATACAGGCCTACACATGAAACAAGTATAATAATTTTGTACCTTCTGGCCTGTATTTGAGCCTGAACATGCAGGGGTTCCTCAAGGCCTGAAAAAATATTTCAAGGGATCCTCCAGGGTCAAAAGTTGAGAAAGGCTGTGCTAGAGAAAACAGTGTTAATGTTTATGACCATGAGGATTTTTATTTGGCATATAATGCTTACCTGAAATACTTTAATGCTGTACATGCATGATCTATCTAAGTAATCCGGAAGATGTATTTATATATTTGGGGAGCTGATATTAATTTCCATTTGATGGAATGAAGCATCATGACAGAGACTGGGGGGGAAGGGTAATTCCTAGCTCAAGATCAGTCTTGTAATCAGGGGCATCTTCAAAGGATTTGGAGCTCTAAATTGCAAAAGTAAAACTTGCCCAAAGAGTTCATACAGAAGATGAAAAGTAGAGAGAGGAGGAAAGAAATAATATTAATAATGCAAATATGATGGCCCAGTTATTTTGAGATTCTGCATAGAACTATGATAATTTCTGGTCTCTTCCCAGTAACTCATTACATCCTTTTTAAATTAACCATAACTTTGTCTACATTTGTGTTGCTAGTTCTCCTTCAACTGCCACTTTATTATGGATGAATGGGTATTTTTTTCCCCAGTGCTTGCTTCTTGAGGGCAAGATAGCTCCACTCTTCTACGCTTTTTTAGGAAATGGGTTCTTTAGGTCTTTTGAGGTGAGTTTTAATGGAAGACTGCAGCAGATTTTTTTTCATATTTCATATTTATGGATTTGTATGGGTGTTTTAATGTAAATGTTGTGCCTATCTATGCCCCTAAGAGTCATTCAGGAAGATAGAATACAAATAATTGTAATATATACATAAATAAATAGTTCAAGAAAAAGCTATCTCTTTTCATGTTGAAAGGAAAAGGTAACATTTCCTTCAAGTTGAGTTTGACTCTTGGTGACTATGTAGATACAAATATCTATGTAGATATTTCCATTACATCTCCTTGGAAACAATGGGAAAATGATTTCATATTACCTTCTGAGATTTTCCCATTGTCTTTCTAGTCTTCCATCCAAGTATCTACCTGATCTGCCCCACTTAACTTTTGGAGCTCAGACAAGTTCCTGCCATTAAAGGCACAAGAATGAAACAAGGAAAATGCCTGTAATTAGAGAACCACCATGCCCCCTTTCTATCTTTCCAGAAGCTCTGCTGTCCAATTATGACCAAGATGGACAATCTGCAGTCTGAGATCTACAGGCAGTATCCAAGCTCCCTTTTTCCCTGCCTCTCAAGCTTTCTCCAACTTCACTGCTAAAACTCTCTACAACCCCTCCCCCTGCACACACACAGGCACACACACACCCTGAAACCTTTCTCCTTGGAAGCTGACTCCTGGAGATTTCTGCAGAAATATTAATGTGGCTCTTGTGGACATTGCAACAGATCCTGTAGAATCCTTATGCCTAGATTAAATGTATAAATCACTGTCAGTTTCACTTTCTGGAACTCAAGGACCAAAGGCAATCTCAGAGAAAAAAAAATCAGCATAAATAACACTAGCATCAAGAAAATTATGTAAAGGAAATCTATGTTGAAAAGACAATGAAAATAGATAGTATGCTATTCTTAATCCATAGATAAGTGAATATACTTTATAGGAAACTAACATACTTTGAATACTGTTTATATGTACTATAAGGATTGTTAACTGATTTTTTGTTTTTAATCTTTGTGTGCTAATTTGTTAAAAGTAACTTAATTAGCACAAAGTAATGATCAAAGGGTTTTTTCTGCTTTATATGTCATCATTTGTTATTTGTTTGCAGATAAAACTGCTATCAAAGGCAATGGTTGATGAGACAATTTAGAAACCCAAAGTGCCACTTTAGCTTCTATCCTATGGAATTGAAGAGTAAAACTAAAATCTTACATGCAATTCTATATATTCAGGGGGGAAAAGTTTGAGAAGCAGTGGCATGAAGCAAAAAAGCAATGGATGAGAATGGATTAAATATCCATCTTCTAAAGTGCTTCCCCCCACCCCAGAGGGAAGGGAAGGGGAGAAGCTCATCATATGAAGCATGTTGCATGTACTGTAACATCCAGTAAGACTCTATTAGGGGTCAGCAAATATAATCCTACAAAAATAAAGCAGTTGGGTGCCATTTACATGTGCCGTTAACATCATGAAGAAACTTGTAGGTGCTATGTTCCCAACATGAAGAAACCTGAATAAAAATTGTGCTTGCTCATTTGGAATTAAATTATCCATTGAAGGGTTATAATCTAAATGTTTATGCTGTCAGAAAAGATTGCCTGATAAGAACAAAGCTTCTTACTCCATGGAGATTCATTGCAGCTTAGAGATATTCACAGGCACTTCTTTTCCCTTTATTTTTTGCATTAGAACACAAAGTCAGAATTAAGATATGTAGCAAACAGAAAACAAAAGGAATACAATTCAGCTATCCCAGTAATCTTAGAATAAATGGCTTTCCTGTCTTCAAACTTTCAGCCCAAACAGGACATGAGGATTTTCTCCTCCTCCTCCTCCTCCTCCTCTTCCCCACCCCCAGTATTCTCTCATTCATCTCCATTGCAAAGGCTGTTAATGGGATACATTTCTTGATGATACTCGCTCATTTCTTCTCATTAAGTCAGTTGCCCATTGTAGCCTTTCTATTGCTGAAGAATTGCTTGAGGGATATAAGAGTGTTGCAATTCCTCTTCATTAATCCAGAGGAAGTCAAAGGATGTAAAATCACATTGTCCCTGTTGTGTCAGCATCTTGGATGAGGGGTTTAATGGTAATAGATGGCCTGTCACTCATAAAACTGCCTCCTGCTAGACAAAAGGTAAATGGAACTTAAAGCTGCATCAGAATTAAGCTCTTTACTACATTAATTCAGGAACTGCTAAATAGAATAAACATACCTGTTTAATCAACATGGGTTTTTAATGTTATTTATTTATTTGCATTTCTGAGTGTTTTATAGTGACTACTATACCCCCCTTGGCATCCTACAAATTCAAGGCCCCACCTACATTTTATTTTCTAGATTGCTTTATTTAAAAGATAACTTTAAAATAATGTGAAAACTAAACTTTTAACCGTGCATCAGCTTTCAGTAGTATTTCTCCAAAAAAAGAATGGTGGATGATTCCAACACCATGCTTCGTCTGAAATATGTTTTCCTCCCCCCGAAAAAAGGCACAGAGTGGTGAAATATATAAGTCTCACTAATTTTTCTTTTGGTGAATAAGTATTTTATGATTGGATGCCCACCATGGCAACTATTTTGTGAATGGACAAGTTCACTTCCATGCCAGCCATTCTGTGAAAGCGGCTGCTGTATCCTCTATAAAAAATCCTCATTTACTTATCACCAACACAAAAGTAGTTGCCTACTCTTCTGGACCAGCTAGCTGGAGTCAAGTCAAAAATCCATCAAGCCGTTATCAAGTTGAATTAAAGATCTTCTTTGAAACCAGTTTAACTCCTAATGGTTCTTTATCTACAGTATGGGATTCAACTAAAACATTTATGAGAGAATTATTTATCTCTTTGGCATCAGATAGAAAGAAAACCATGCAAACCATTCAGAAACAAAAGGACATATTGATGAGTGAACCAGAATTAAGACATAAGCAGAACCTGGTCTTGGCCTTAGAACAAAAGAAAGTGATTTGTAATCAATTGAACCTAATGGAAATAACTGAAACTTAGAAGAAGTGATATCTTGCTAAACAGAAATATTTTTTAAAAGGTAATAAATCAAATTGTGGCTTATCAACTGTGAAGGAACAAGAGAAAAGAATTATCTCTATTTGGGACAGAAAGAGGCATGTTTCAACAACAGAGCATATTATGAATTAATTTATTAAATAACATTCTCAATTATACAGTACATAGATATGAAACCCAAAAAAGATTGAAGAGCACTTAAATACAACACAGATTATGAGATTTACAGATCAACAAAATGAAGTTCTTAATAAACTAATTACAGAAGATAAAACAAAAGAAGCAATCCAGAAATTAAAACTGAACAAATCCCCAGGACCATGGGGATTATTTATTTCTGCAATACATTATAAGATTTTCCAGGAAATGTTGATTAAACCATTAACCCAGGTAGTGAATGATATACCACAGTGTCAAGTTCTTCCTCATAGCAAGAAGCTTTTATTTATTTCACTTACAAAAAAGGGAATGATTCAATTTGCCTAGAATTGTATAATTTATTTTTTAATTGAATGTAGATTACAATTTTTTTATGACAATACTTGCAAAGAGATTAAATGGCTTCTTAGCTGATTTAATACATTCTGATCATACTAGATTTGTCCCAAAGAAATACATGAGGGACAATATCAGATACTTTTTGAATGCTGTTGGTAATAGAAAAATAGACATTGTGGCTCTAGTTTTTATTGAAGCAGAGAAAGTATTTGATAATTTGGAATGGCTGTTCATATTCATGACTCTGAAGAAGATGAGCTGGAGTTTGAATGTTGTTACATAGATATAGTGTATTTATAAAGAACAAGAAACCAAGATAATGGTAAATGGATTTGTATTCTGGACTTCTGGTAGAGGCTTAGGGAGCTAAACACATCTCCATGAAGAGTGGAGACAACAATGGCAGCAAATATCAAAGAACCAGTGAGTAGACTGGTTCTTTGGAACCTCTCCAGACAAGGAGAGGATGGGAGATTACCACATGTGCTCTGGACTGCTGCTCTTTGTGACATTTTTGACAGACATTTTTGGTAATTCTTCATTCTGGTTTAATTAATGTTACTTCAAAATTTTATTCAACCTTATATTGCTTTGTAAATCACTTTTCCACTTTTTTTTCCATTTTGTAAAACATTAAAATTAAATAAAGGGGGGAAAGGGGGGAAATTAATAAAAGGAGCATTTTATATTTAAAAAAAATCTATCAGGCAAGGTCATATTCATAAAATACAAATCAAATTCAAAAAGAGTCAGAGGTCCCATCAATAACCAAGGTCCAAGGTTTCCAAGAAGCAGAGTTAGGACATGAAATATAGAAGGATGAGATGTAAGAGAGCATATTCTACACTCAAACATCTTTTTAAATTCAGGAAGCTGTCAACCTCTACCTGAGTATAGTCAGTACTGATCAGTCCTGATTCCCAATGCCAGGTTACTCCAAACTAAATGCATTTTGTACCAGATGCATCTCCATGTAGCTCTCTGCTTCTCTGCTTTTCTGTTCTCTGCCTATCCAGGTAGAGATGGTAGCCCTCATATGAATGGGAGACCATCATTTCAGTCAACTGGAACAGAGACAGTGGGACCTGATTCCACATCTGTACTACAACCTGAGTCTTGGCTTTCTGTGTCCAGATCCATGAGTCCCTTGTCATGGTTTCTCTTCTTGTCTGAGGATGACTTTTCACACACACACTTCTGGCTAGTTTATTATACTATTCCATCCAAATAAACAGAAGCACAATTACACAGTTAACCAATGAGTTATAGATTCAGGAATTCACAACCAGTTATTTCTGTCACTCTAGTTAATGGGGATTGGGGGAGACAGCACATAAAATGGGAAAATGCATTTAACAGTGTATGGATCTCTTTTCAAAATATTGCAGAAATACTGTAAATCTGCAATCCAAAAATCTCTTATTAAAATCTGTGGGACTATGCATATATATACACTGATGATGTATGTGCTACCTTTCTGCCTTCAAAATCCAAACAATAAAGGCCATCTGAGCACTAAAGTGAGATTTGAAGAATATCGCACCCATTATCCCCCTCATGCATCTTATCCATTATTATAAATTATGTGTCCATTAAATATAATGTGCTCCCATAATCTGTTATTCCAACCCAAGCATTATTTGCATATTCTGGTTGCTCATTTATAACATTTATGCCCATTCTTCACTTTTATTAGAAATATAATTTATGTAAAAACATTAAACACAGTTAAGAGGAGAGCTTGAAATATAGGCATACTTAATGTTTATGAATTAGGCATGCAGTGCCATTTTAAGCAAGCTTGCTCAAAAGTACATTTATTTTATTTAGTGGGACTTGCTTTTAGGTAACTGTTTTGCAGCCTAAAGCAGTAGCAAGAACAGCAAGCAAGACATTTGTCATTCCAAGAATGAGCCAAAGTTAACTGGGAAAAAAAAAAGAAAATACTTTCTCTGGGCTGTACATTGAAATGATACCTCTGACCTAACAAAAATGTGTAGACCTAAACATCTTTTTTTAAAATGCTGTAGAGACATACATACCATGCATTCCTAGAAAGTTATGGCCACCTACAAATAGGATAATTCTGTATTATCCTGGAAAGATTTACAGTATGTTCAGCCATGGGAATGGCATGGAGCCTTAAATAAGCATACAAATGCCCCATTCTGCAGGAAGACTGTGTATTCATTTCCTAATGAATGAAAGCATTGATTCAATTGGGGCCAGCCTATTTGGTCCAGATCTCATTTATTGCTAAAGTCATTCTGCAGAGAATGAACTGCTATGAATGGCTTTGGTTTTCCATCCTATTTGTACTCAGTCATCATTCACTGGAGAGGAAAGGCTTACCTGTCTCTGATGGCAGTGGAACTGCATCATTACAAAGGAAGAGAGGAAAGGAAATACCACTCATCACCGAGGCATCTTGTGAAAAATGGATAAAATGGTGCAAAAATAAAATCCAGTTGTGGAAGAGATGTAATGGAAGGAAGAAGAATGACAGAAAATCGAACATGAGTAATGCAAGTAAATGAAATCTTAATGATTGAATAATGAAGCAAATGATGTTTTTAATCGCATAGATGAATAGAATTCTTGCTCAGCCCCAGCTATTTGTCAGCTGATTCTTGCTGTATCAGGTTCCTGATATTGCCAACAAATGTGGTATATAATCAATCTTAGCAGATCTCAAAGGCTGCTTTTGTGGGTAGTATAGTAGCCATACATGTTGACGTACAGCACTCTGTCGTGAACACATCTGTGTCAATGCCTACTGTGACACATAGTAGGTTGATAGACGGCAATTTATTAGAATAACCATGTTGGTAATACTGTGCTTCATTTCCTAGGATAAGCACCCTTGTATTCAATGTTGCTTATTTCTAACTGCATGGAGTCAGCTTGTATCATGCAGAGCCTTAAGAAATGGTGAAATGCTACCACTATCTTTTAATTAGAAATGGAAATACTGTTTGCATGGTTACTGTTTCAACTGCTGCTGTGATGTAAGAGCTCCATCAAAGAAAAGGAAATATTTTTTTAGCTTCTGCTAGAGTAGTTTCTTCCTGAGAATTCCTACCTGTCCTAAACCTTCTTGCCACAGAAGAAGGCAGGTGTTAATTGCTAGGCATTTCAGCAGAAATTCACCATTTCTACACTGGAAAAAAAATTCCAGAGTTCTATTCCTCCCAATGTCTCTCAAAATACAGCAAATGATTGCATCTGGCTGATCTTGTCTGGGTTTGGAGGCTAAGTGAGTTCCGCCCTGATTAGTGCTTACATGAGAGGCGACTGGGGAATAGCAGGGCTAGACACAAGAACTTGAAAAACATCTTGGAAGAAGACTATAGGAAAATCATTTCCATACTATTGCTCCAAATCTACATGAACATGTCCATGAAATCACCAAGAGTTGAGCTCAAATCAGAGACTTTAAACTTTTAAAAATAGAGCACCATAGACAACCACAGTGAGGCAGGAGATGTAATGGTATGTGGGAATGACCTTGGGAGACAGGGGGAAGAGCCACAGCCAGGGGAATAGTCAGATAAGAGGCAGTTTAGCCCACAGCCCAATGTGGGCATGGTAAATGTCTCAAAAGGGACCGTCCCTAGTTTCTTGGACTGTCAAGGTGATGGGTTTATCTGGGCATGCTTAGTTCATCAGGGCATGTTTCCTGTCTGGACTACCTTGTAAGGCTGAAAGGGGAGGAGGGGGAGATGACAAAATGTGATATCACAGGCAAACTCCATCACTTCTGTGTTTTGATATCACACAGACATAATTAAAGAGCTGTCAGCCTTTTGAGGTAGTTCAGACAAGAAGCACACCCAAAAGTACTAGCTCTAACTTTATTGTAAGGTTACATTAACAGAATCTTGAAAGTCCAAAAGTCCACCTCTGCCCCCTCACCTTTACAGTCCAAGAAACTAAGGAGGGTCCCTTCTGAGAGATTTTCCATGTCCACATTCCTTCTGCAGGAATGCCACTTGTCTGACCATTGTCTAGTCTGCAGGTCTTCTTCCTGTCTCCCAAGGTCATTCCCACATACCATTACAGGAGCAGAGCCTGTATCATAACGATATTTAGATTCTACAGACTATGCAGAGCAGGTGAATATGTTTTTTTTCTTCTTATTATTAATGTATCTCTCTGTGTCTCTGTGTCTGTGTCTGTGTATTTTTTAAAAATGACAAATTTGGAATCAGAATACTGTAAATGAATTGTTGCAGTAAGTTTGTCCTTATTTTATTTAAGACATATCTAACTTGGACTTAACAAACAATATTTCAGAATTGTTTCTGAATTGATTTTTTTATACAGTAGTTATCTATATACTACTAAAACTCTCATGTCTGTTTGTCTGTTTGTAACCTTCAATTGGGTGAAACAGTGCATCATAGTGCAACAATTTTTGAAGCAAGATATCTCAAATGGCTAACTTAAAGAATGCCAAGACTCATTAATCCCATGGGAATGAAATTTGGCAAAGTTGTGGCTGCTTCAGCACTATTGCATTGCTGCTTCTTCAGCACCACCATGCTGCCACAATCAGCCGCAGTCATGTGATCATCATTTCCAACACTCCCTGGCAGCTTCCCACAAGTCAATGGGGAAGCTGCCAGGAAGTGTAAACTTGATCATGATTGCCGATGCTCCCTGCCAGCTTCCCACAAAGTCTTTGCTTATGGGAAGCTTGCAGAGAGAAAGTCAATGGAAAGCCAGCAAACATCACAAATTGCTCATGTAAGTCTCCCCCATCTGTGCAACCTCCCCAGCCTCTCTGGGCTTGCATTGTGCCAGCCACTCATGCACCCCCACACACCCTTCCCAACCCATGCCACACCCCCACGTGCCATCCCCAATCTGTGTATCAACTTTCGTGCACCCTGTACACCTTTCCCAACCCACACCACACCCCTCCACACCCTCTCCTACCTGCACAGCAGCTCTTGCACAACCTTGCATACCCTTCCTGACCCACGCTGCTCCCACGTGCACCCTTCCTGACCCAAGTAACATGTCTCACGCACCCCCATTCACCTTCCTGACTTGCACCAAACACCCCGCACCCTCCCTGATCCCCATGGCACCTTTCATGCACCCCCACACACCCTTCCTAAGGGAGGGAAGGGAAGGGAAGGGAAGGGAAGGGAAGGGAAGGGAAGGGAAGGGAAGGGAAGGGAAGGGAAGGGAAGGGATCTATCCATCCTAGAAAAGTCAACTTTCAGCACTAGAGATGGGATAACCTTTCCAGAAATGATGGTTGACTTTCTCAAGGGCTATTCAAAGATAAGGCTCATTCTGGATACTGTTACCAATCAACACATCAACAATATTATACAAACCATTGATTATATTGTTGCTGTCACCA
Source organism: Candoia aspera (assembly GCF_035149785.1). Lineage (NCBI taxonomy): Eukaryota > Metazoa > Chordata > Lepidosauria > Squamata > Candoiidae > Candoia > Candoia aspera. The sequence goes on along the minus strand of NC_086153.1, from coordinate 107,780,164 downwards.
GTGCAATTTTGCATATAATAGAAGGACTCATAAGGCTCACAATGATTATAGAAATGCATTTTGATTTCCAAGCAATTAAAATTAAAGAGTTGGAAACAGAATTTGTGAGCTGAATTTCTTATTAGGAAGTTCCTACATGACTGCTTCTGAATGTCTCTCTCTCTTTCTCTCCCCCCCCCCCCATACATACACATACACTTACACAGAGCCAGTTTGGTGTAGTGGTTAAGGCATCAAGATAGAAACTGGGAGACTGTGAGTTCTAGTCCCGCCTTGGGCACAAAGCCAGCTGGGTGACCTTGGGCCAGTCACTTTCTCTCAGCCCTAGGAAGGAGGCAATGGCAAGCCACTTCTGAAAAACCTTGCCAAGAAGACTGCAGGGACTTGCCTAGCAGTCTCTGAGAATTGGACACATTATTATATACACAAACAAGTTTGTGTGTTTGTCTGTGTATGTATCTGTGTGACAAGCTGGTCTATCCCGTTTGTTTTCTCCTAAAATCTAAAACTCAAAAACAATCACTCTATCTCACTCCCATCTAATTTCTAAACTTCTGTTCTTTTTTTATCAGAAAGCTCCCCATAAATAACTCTGGAGAAAAATTGAGTTGTAAGTAGACCACTGACTCTTATAATGTAAATTGACTTTCCATAATAGCTCTCCATTTAAAGTTATTTAAAATACATATACCATTTCCTATCTCAAAGCGGTTGCATACAAACCTAAGAGCAATAAATGCAACCTTTGTATCCAATTTGTATGTATCTGTTCATGTTGGCATAAAAAGAAGCAATTATGTATTCTAGTTCTAGATCCAACATCTGGAAAAACTGCTTATATGTCACATATTATTAGTTACTAATATCTAAAGTTAAAATTAAATAAAAGAAATCTAGCAGTAACAATAGAATCTTTAAGAAACAGTTATCATCTACTAAAATGTAGCCTCCTGTAGTTATGCTCATATCCCACATTCCTTAATAAAAAGCTCCTTATTATTCTGTATCACTTTTCTGTTATTTTATATTTTAAAAATGAACAGGAATGCTTATTAGGCTAGTATCAGGTAGGAGCTAAGTCATGTTTAATTTGTCTCCAAGCCTTTTTGGAGCTGAACAGCACATAAATCGCAACAGTAGGTAAGTAAATAAATAAATAAACAAATAAACAAACCAACAAACAGACCTTCCTACAGGAATTATTTAATTTCAGTTTCCATGAGAAATGATTTAGCATCCAAAACCTGAAACTCTTTCAAATGCTGAGGTGATCTTAACCTCAGCAGTAATCCAGAGTATCAAGAAAAGTTTCATCAGTGGGTGAGAGTTATTTTTTACCATGAAATAAAAAGGGAACCAACACTCGATTATGCTTTCTTTCTGGCGTTTTCTTCCTGTTCATCTGGAAGAACTTCTTCCATTAAGCGAGTTGACTCTGTAAGACCAAGTATATAAATCCCTTATCCAGCTCATCTGTAAAGTTCCTGTTTAAAACAATCACATGTAGCTTATTTTTTTATGAATAAAGTGTTATTAGATTTGTTTACTTGGGGTCCTCTGAGATCCAGTTACCTAACCTATCTCCTAAAAAAAAAAAACTCTACTCTGTATTAATTAAAGCTAATTACAACTATTGGTATGGTATTAACGTTCTCCATTAACCCAACTTCTGCACTGATACATTCATTTGCAGGTCTAGCAAGCAACCCTCTAGCGACTTCCAAAATCATATGGCTGGGAGCCCTGGGGAAGGACGCATGAATCAAAAGCAGTGATTATATGGATATTTTAGGGGGAGAACTATAGCAATAGTACTAAGAACATCTAAACCAGTGTTTCTCGAACTTGGCAACTTGAAGATGTGTGGACTTCAACTCCCAGAATTCCCCAGCCAGAATGGCTGGCTTGGGAATTCTGGGAGTTGAAGTCCACACATCTTCAAGTTGCCAAGTTCGAGAAACACTGCTCTAAACATTTTTATGTCTCTCTCCCTTTGTTAAAAATATTAAGGCTGAGAGAGTCATTACCACCGCCACCACCACTTTGCGCTCTCCTTAGCATAAGCCAGGAATTAGGAACCTTTGCCACCCAGACTAGGACTGGATCAGAAGGACTCCCTAGCTAACCCTGTTCTGTTGGTATTCTTTTCTTATACAAAGAGAGGCACAGAACCATGGCCATGATGAGGAGTGGAACTTTAGCTTTGGGAAGGGTGAGTCTCATCCCTAATGTCATCTGCACCCCAAAATATATCCCAGGATCACCCCATCTTTGGGAAACAAAAGATTGTATCCTAAACATTGGCTAAGTTACCCTGGAGTCATAGCAAGACAGGAAAAGTAGACATGTTGTGAAGCTAAGAAGAGGATGAACAAGAGGATTCCAGTGGAGCAACTCACATCTGAAGCTCCAAGCGAATGAGAATACTGGGGCAAATTGATTTTAATATGTTTGCAAAAATAGGGAAAGAGAGATGAAACATGGAGAGCACTGCATACATATGCTTCAGATTATACATTATTGCAGCACTTCTGTGTTTTTCACTTTACCTGAAGAAAATGGTAGAGCTAAGCTGAAATATATAATACCGCCTTCACATACACTTCTTCTTTTCTGGTTAAAGCACATGGAGTAAAATTGCATTTCCTCAGTGGTGGTTTTCTAAACAAAATTGCACACCCCTGGCTGACAAATTAAGGAACAAACAAAGCCTGTTCATTTTTAAATAATAGACTTCCACCCAGCAAATATCAGGCACTGGCTTCTGAAGCACACCTCAGTTAGCAACTGCATGTGTCAGCTCACATATGTTTTGACTCAAATCAAGCAGGAAAAGATATCAGAGACGACCCGTGTCATTTCTTTTTTTATTGCAAGAATCATTTGGAAAACATATTAATTGCTGCCTGCATTGGGGGAGATGTTTCCATTCAGCACACATTACAGAGACTATTAAAAATAATAAACCAGCATAATGAAAGGAATTTAGTTATTAATGACTCTTATGTGCCTTGAAATTAACTAAACATGTGGCAGATCTCTGGTGCAAGGAAATCCATTTGATTAATGCACTGGTACAGCACAACAAAATAATGTCTCAAGCAGAGCAACCATTAAGGCTGCAATCCTATATACATTTATCTGGTAATACGCCCCATTGATCTCAGCAGTGCTTAGCTCTACCTGAGTAGTTATGTAAAGGATTACAATGCATATTGCATATCATATTTCATTATAATCCATTCTCACATCTTTGGGGTAGTTTCCTTTCCACCTCTAGTGATTTTTCCCCTGTCCTAGATAGAAAATTCAGGCAGCATTTAAGTAAACACCCCAACAAGCTGATTTAGATGCTCGTTACCCGGATTTTTTCTTTTTTCCTGGAATAATCTATGGAAGATCAGAAGAAACATGGTATGTACAGTACCTTCTCCAATATATCATTCTGTGATGATGAATGCTTTTCACATCTGCCCTCATGGAAAGAAAATGTAAAAAAGAAATACACAACTGCTATGAAGCAATATTTAATGCCACCATTGTTAGCTCACATTGGAGCCTTATATACTGAACATAAAGGACAAACCTGTATGCACTTGAGGTCTAATTTGCTCTTGTGTACATTTTTAAAATGTCCAGACCTTAGGATGGAAACTGAACTATGAGGTTTACTGAATAAGAAATGTGGAAGGGGGAACCCAACAACCCAAATGTGAACATACAAACTCTTTCACCTCTCTGAAAGGGGCAACTGGATTGTGATTTTTCTAGCCAGAAGCCTCCCTCATCAGTTGCTTATGCATGCAGAAGCTCTAATGCAGCAATGCTATTCCTAGCTGTCAAGAATTGTTCTGTTTACATGAGTGAAAATAGTTGATGTGAATAGAAGTTCTTTGCATGGGCCGACTCACTTCATCCATTGAAATGGAGAATTTAGCCTCAGTAGGGAGAGCTATTCTGTCTGCAGGTATGCTAGAATAGGGATTAGATCATTATATCCTAGCTAAATAAAATAGATATCACTTCAAGTCTTCACCTTGACAAGGTGTCTTTTGTGTAATAAATATTCCTATCTGAGATCAAAGGAGACCATCAATGGAAAACATTCAGCCAGTCTGTTTAGCAAGTGCTATTAAAAGCACTGCAGGAGCCTTTCAGTATTTATCTTGCTCGCTGAAGGAGAACTCATATTCAGTAGTTTTGTGCATACATTCACCTTTTTCAAATCAATCTGAAATCCTGCATAGCTTAAATTGGGTGGGGGGTGGGGAATACTATGTAACAATTACACATAGTGAATACTTTCCAGGCATACAGTAGCAGTCAAGAGCTGTTTTAAAGCTAACCTGTACATTTTTCAGCAGTGACTCATTTGGTGGATTAACCCTGAGGCCTAGTGCTATCTTTTTGCTGTGAGTGGTGGTAGGACTGTCACATTCAGCTCAGGGACAGAACAGTTGAAAAACATGGGTAAATTTCTGACAGTAGTGGAAGATCAATCCATAATTAAGTAAGATTAAATCATGAGGACGCTAACTGTTTTATAGATTGGACAAGGTTATAGAGGTTGGTTTCCATGCCAGGGATATATGTTTTGTAAAGAAAGAACAGGTGGCAGAAACTTTCAAGACTGGGAATGAACAGCTGGAGACTTCCGGGGAAGAAATGGTGGACTGAAGATGGCTCTGTGAAAAGCGGAGCTGACGAATGTGGCTAAGATTAAGATGCTGACAAGTAGATCGGCTCCTCTGAACCTCTCTGGAGAAAGAGAAGATGCAAGATTGCCCATATTGGACTCCATATGGTTGCTCCTCACAAGGAGACTGCAAGGCAGTGGTCTCCAGAAGATGGGAGAACCAGGAGATGAGGGAATTTGCCATTCTTGCTCCAGCCACAGTTGGAGCCTTTAAAGGAAACTTAGTTTGCACTTCCTTTGCTAACCACTTTAGGAAATGGCCTATTAACTGCTTTAAAGAAGTCAAACACCTTCAGAATGATGAGGCTGGAAACACCAGGTGAGTGCCTTCAATCCATAATATAAGAAAATGAAACTGTATCTTTGTAAGCTTTAAGAATTCAAAATAAACAGCAAAAAGCAAGACAAGGTTTTGGCTATAGAAAGTTTTAAATGCTTTAAGGGCTCAGAAAACATTGGAATATTTGATATTGAATATTAAGACTTTGAAATTAATTTTAAAGAATAAATGATTTTTTGTGGGAAAGAAAATTTATTTTCGATATTGGAGACATAACAAGATAAGCAACTTATAATGGCATTCAGAGATATTGTTGGGTGATGGCAATGGGACTTTGAATCAACAATGCCAGCTATGTTGTGTTTTTTTATGAACAGTCTGTTCCCAGTTCTTATACCAGAAGATGTTGTTACAAAAAAAGGTTTGGAACAAAAATTATCTGACGTGATTATGGAGAACAACATGAACAAGACTTTATCACTGGATATACAAACAAAAAATGGATAAGGCTCTAAAAATTAAGAAGGAAATAAAAATGCCAATTCAAGACAGTAATTGGAATAATTTCTTCCTGCTGGACTTACAAAAGAAGCTTGTTAAACTTTTGAAGAAATTTGAAACAAGGGATAATGATCATTCAAATGGATTAAAGAACAAGATTGTTTTATGTAAAAGAAAGGAACATAAAGTTGGCTTATTTGACCAGGGTTAAAATGGGATATGTTGTTATTCTGCAGAGTTCTTTCTGGACTTGCTGACATGTGGACTGGAAAAGATTTTGTGTATTGGATTTGATTACAGTTAAAATATGGAATGATGAGTTTTATATTTGTTAACTAATGTTGTTATTTTTTTTTGCTCTGTTTGGACTTTTTGCTGACGCCTGGGCTGGAAAAGACATTGCTTATTGGACTTGCCTATAGCTAAGAATCAAGGTATGGGACGAAGAGTTTTATATCTGTTAACTAAGAGGAGGTGAAGAGACAGTGAATCTGGTTATACTTGTCGTGATGAGGGCGGGAAGTCGCTTTCTTAGTTTTTTTTTCCCTTGCCTTTTCTCTTTCTATTTTTTATTTCTTTTTTCTTTCTAGCACTTTCTATTCTTTCTTTCTATTTTTCTTTTTCTTTTTAGTTTGTATCATATTTTATGTTTGTAAACTTTTAATAAAAATATTATTTAAAAAAAAACTGGGAATGAGCAGCTATATGGCCATTGATTCAGAAAGTGGGAAGAATGAGGACCAGGTTTTAAATCTGGGGACTAACATATGTAAAGGGAAATAACTTCAGTTGCTTTTAGATGGAAAGCTGTTTTGTATGTATGGTTTTCTAATCTTTGTGTTGTTTATTCATTTAGTCGCTTCTGACTCTTCGTGACTTCATGGACCAGCCCACGCCAGAGCTTCCTGTCGGTGTCAGCACCCCCAGCTCCCCCAGGGACGGGTCCGTCACCTCTAGAATATCATCCATCCATCCTGCCCTTGGTCGGCCCCTCTTCCTTTTGCCTTCCACTCTCCCTAGCATCAGCATCTTCTCCAGGGTGTCCTGTCTTCTCATTATGTGGCCAAAGTATTTCAGTTTTGCCTTTAATATCATTCCCTCAAGTGAGCAGTCTGGCTTTATTTCCTGGAGGATGGACTGGTTTGATCTTCTTGCAGTCCAAGGCACTCTCAGAATTCTCCTTCAACACCACAGTTCAAAAGCATCTATCTTCCTTCTCTCAGCCTTCCCTAGTTCCTCTGCCTTTTCTAAACCCAGCTTGTACATCTGGCAATTCTCGCTCCATGAATTGCTGAAGTCTACCTTGCAGGATCTTGAGCATTACCTTACTGGCATGTGAAATGAGTGCCACTGTTCGATAGTTGGAACATTCTTTAGTGTTTCCCCTTTTTGGTATGGGGATATAAGTTGATTTTTTCCAGTCTGATGGCCATTCTTGTGTTTTCCAAATTTGCTGGCATATAGCATGCATTACCTTGACAGCATCATCTTGCAAGATTTTGAACAGTGCAGCTGGGGTGCTGTCGTCTCCTGCTGCCTTGTTATTAGCAATGCTTCTTAAGGCCCATTCAACCTCACTCTTCAGGATGTCTGGCTCTAGCTCACTGACCGCACCATCAAAGCTATCCCCAATATTGTTATCCTTCCTATACAGGTCTTCTGTATATTCCTGCCACCTTTTCTTGATCTCTTCTTCTTCTGTTAGGTCCTTGCCATCTTTGTTTTTGATCATACCCATTTTGGCCTGGAATTTACCTCCAATGTTTCTAATTTTCTGGAAGAGGTCTCTTGTCCTTCCTATTCTATTGTCTTCTTCTACTTCCATGCATTGCTTGTTTAAAAATAATTCCTTATCTCTTCTGGCTAAGCTCTGGAATTTTGCATTTAATTGGGCATATCTCACCCTATCGCTGTTGCCTTTTGCTTCCCTTCTTTCTTGGGCTACTTCTAGTGTCTCATCTGGCAGCCATTTTGCCTCCTTGGTTTTCTCTTTCTTTGGGATGTATTTTGTTGCCGCCTCCTGAACAATGTTGCAAACTTCTGTCCAGAGTTCTTCCAGGACCCTATCTACTAAGTCCAGTCCCTTAAATCTGTTCTTCACCTCCACTGCATATTCCTTAGGAATATTAATGAGCTCATATCTAGCTGATCTGTGGGTCTTCCCTAATCTCTTTAGTCTGATCCTAAATTGTGCAAGAAGAAGTTCATAATCTGAATTACAGTCAGCTCCAGGTCTTGTTTTTACTGACTATATAGATGTCCGCCACCTTTGGCTGCAAAGGATGTAGTCAATCTGATTTCGGTGTTGTCCATCTGGTGAAGTCCATGGATAAAGCCGTCTCTTAGGTTGTTGGAAGAGAGTGTTTGTGATGCAGAGTGAGTTGTCTTGGCAAAATTCTATCAGCCTATGTCCTGCTTCGTTTTGTTCTCCCAGACCATGCTTACCTGTAATTCCAGGTGTCATTTGACTGCCCACCTTAGCATTCCATTCTCCTGTGATGAAAATAACATCTCTTTTAGGCGTGTTGTCCAGTAGGTGCTGCAGATCCTCATAGAACTGCTCTACTTCAGCTTCTTCAGCATCTGTGGTTGGGGCGTATATTTGGATCACTGTGATGTTAGATGGCTTGCCCTGAATTTGAATTGAGATCATTCTATCGTTTTTTGGATTGTATCCAAGCACTGCTTTAGCCACTTTACTATTAATTATGAAGGCTACTCCATTTCTTCTGTGGTCCTCTTGTCCACAGTCGTAGGTCTGGTGGTCATTTGATGTGAAGTGGCCCATTCCAGTCCATTTCAGTTCACTGATGCCCAAAATGTCTATCTTTAATCTTGACATCTCACCAATAACCACATCCAATTTGCCCTGGCTCATAGATCTTACATTCCAGGTTCCAATGGTGTGTTGATCCTTAGAACATCGGATTCGCCGCTCACCACCAGCACCGTCGGCTGCTAGCCGTTTTGGCTTTGAGCTTGCTGCGTCATCACGTCTGGGGCTAGTTGAACTCATCCCCTGTTCCTCCCCAGTAGCATTTTGACCATCTTCTGACCTGGGAGTCTCATCTTCCGAAGTTATACCGACATATCTCTGGTTGTACTGATCCATTGAGTTTTCACGGCAAGAATACTGGGGTGGGTTGCCATGACCTTCCCCAGGGATCGCATTTAGTCTGACCTCTCTGTCATGACCTTCCCATCTTGGGTGGCCCTTCACAGTTTAGCTCATGGCATCATTGAGGTGCTCAAGCTCCAGCACCACGACAAGGTAACGATCCTTTGCTGAAGTTTCTAATCTTAATTCTTTGCAGTTCATCTATTTATCTAAACTTCTTGTATCTGCTTGGAAAGGCAGCATGGGGAGACAGTTTAAATGCCATACATGATATGAAGCTGTAGATAATGCATGCAAAGACTCTATAAAACATTAGTTTCCTCCTCCTTCATTTCTTGTGTATATGCCCCTAATTCATGCTGTACAATATTCCACATTGATATCTCTGGGAAGATCTACTAGATCTACCATCAACTTTTCTATTGTAAACAATGAGCAGAACTTGTCACCCATTCATTCATGCTGTTTTGATTGAGCTTTTCATTAAAATGCTAAAATTTAAATTTAAAAAACAAGAGAGCAATTCTTATTAAATGGGTAAATTTGTATCTCCAAAGGTCCTAGGTGAAACAAGAACGGTCATCTCACCATCTGCATATATATATTATGTTATCATGTACTGAAAGAAAACCAATTCTCTCTTACTGCTTTTCCTTAATAACCTCAATTGCTAGCTCACCATCTGAGTTCATGGAAATACTGACCATACAGATTTAAGATATCTGTACTTAATAAGAACATACATGAATAAATAAGTCAAATAGAAATTAAGGATAAAAATAGCCTACTCCAATATAGAATTTTGTTTCTTGTTTTGAGCCAATGTACTCCTAGATTATTGGTTCTGAATAATGGAACTGCTTTCAAATATAAACTGGCATCATGTCAATATGAATGTATTAGTAGCAATTTTCCTGGTGAGATTCAGTGCATTCTGCAGGCATTTTAGGTCAGGCTTATTACAAAATGATTAGGACACAAACATGGAAAGCACCTCTCTAAATATGTCCTATTGTTGTATGTACCCTACAAATCAGTGATCCTAACTAAAGGCCTTTACACTTCATCTGGAGATATAGATGCCTAAGAATATTTGCTGCATCCAAATAGATGATTAGCACCATTACCTGTTATTGTGTTGTTGACCTCAGTTCAAAATTCACCTTTTCTGGATAGGAACTTCTATGGATTATTTAGCCCACTACTACTTTGTCCAGGGTAGGGTGAAGATCTTGGAAAATGGCGAGATAATCATATTGAACATAGCCTTGGAAGTTCAGGTAACATTAAAGTGATCCAATAATTTACATTCATAGGTTCAAAGATGATTTGTAGGCTATGCAAACATTAATGATGAACATACACTAGTCTGTCAGTCTTAAGAGCAACAGTAATTTGTCAGAAAGTCAGAATCAAGTCCAAAACCTTGACTTTCATCATGACAAGCCTTTCAGAAGCCCACTTAGAGATATAACAATATCAGTACCACACTCACTGTGTTAACTTCAGAAACTGCCTCTGATTGTAAAGATAATATATAGCCATGATATATTGTTGTGACTTTCAGCTAATATAATATATAAGTTCTTTTTTAAACCATACCCACTTGGATTTCCCCCAACTCAAGAGAGGCGCAAAAGTACTGGGCCCTGGATCAGGTGTCTCTTTTATATGTCCCTGTAATGGATCCCCATCCATTTTATATTGTAAAACAAAGGTACTTTATAAAAGTGATGTGTAAAACTTAACTGTATATACAAATATATATTTGAGTGCTTCCTATTACCTGTATACTATATTCTATTAATATAATTCTATGCTGTTAAAATTACAATTACCTCTATACTCTATTACTAAGCACAGTACTCTATTGTGCACTGATGTTTTTTTCTTACAGAGCCTGTTCTGCCTTTTTCTCTCTCTGTCTCTGGGATTCCTGCTACTTTCCCCCCCTCTGTTGTCACTTTTAATGGCCATCAGGTAGAGTTCTTGTACTTTCCAAATTGTGCCTTTCCTCTCTGGGCCTCCCTACTGCTTTTTCCTCTGGACTGTCTATTCCATCTGAAGGAAAAACACCTTTCATTTTGCTGCTGGGCTTCTCCATTCACTGGTGGCTGCAGAGCTCCAAAACCAATGTGTCTCTTCTCCTCCCCCACAGCTGTGTCAAGGTTCTCCTTTTATTGACAACTCTGAGATTGGGGAAGGGCTCATATGGGAAGGAAAATAAGGAGCACAGGGACCTGCAATTTTCTCAAGCAGCCTGCTCTTCCGCACCTCAAAAAATTCTGTGTGTTTGTTTCTTCGTTTATGTGTTAGATTTATATCCTACCTTGCTTCCATAAGCTGAAAGAAGCCTTCACAGGGAAGTCCTTTCATTTTCATCCCCACAATAGCAACCCCATGAACTAAGTTGGTCTGAGGGAGTGATGGCTCATCTAGTGAGTTTCCATGGTTGAAGGTAGAAGTGAGCCTAGATCTCCCCAGTCCTAGACTAACACTGTAATTATTACAAATACTGTTATATTTTCTTACCATAAAGTCAGGAAGGGAGATGAGAGGACAGGAGAAAAGAAACCTGATTAACTCCCTCCCCTAAATAACTGATTGATGTTGTTGTTTATTCGTTTAGTTGCTTCTGACTCTTCGTGGCTTCATGGACCAGCCCACGCCAGAACTTCCTGTCAGTTGTCAACACCCCCAGCTTCCCCAGGGATGAGTCCGTCACCTCTAGAATATCATCCATCCACCTTGCCCTTGGTTGGCCCCTCTTCCTCTTGCCTTCCACTCTCCCCAGCATCAGCATCTTCTCCAGGGTGTCCTGTCTTCTCATTATGTGGCCAAAGTATTTCAGTTTTGCCTTTAATATCATTCCCTCAAGTGAGCAGTCTGGCTTTATTTCCTGGAGGATGGACTGGTTTGATCTTCTTGCAGTCCAAGGCACTCTCAGAATTTTCCTCCAACACCACAGTTCAAAAGCATCTATCTTCCTTCTCTCAGCCTTCCTTATGGTCCAGCTCTCGCAGCCATATGTTACTAGGGGGAACACCATTGCTTTAACTATGCGGACCTTTGTTGTCAGTGTGATGTCTCTGCTCTTAACTATTTTATCGAGATTGGTCATTGCTCTTCTCCCAAGGATTAAGCGTCTTCTGATTTCCTGACTGCAGTCAGCATCTGCAGTAATCTTCGCATCTAGAAATACAAAGTCTTTCACTGATTCTACATTTTCTCCCTCTAAACTGATTGATACTATACAGTTTTTATGGACATTATTTTTCTATACATAGAATTCAATCCAGCCATCTATGCAAGTGGAATTATATTGCCAGTGATGTACTGTAATAAAGCAAGGAATCTGGTGGAAAATTTGAATCAGGGGATAAAGAGTTAAGTTTCAAATATTGACATCCCTCTGGTGACACAAGGTGCTCATCATCCAGTGAAAGGTAGCATCCAGTACGTCAGCTTCTGATGAAAGAATGAATGGTAGACCTCTGGCTACCTTTCTCTATTGTTCACATCAGTATTTGTGTCCTTCAGCATTTATTTAGTCCTAAAGAGCTGTGGAGAAAGACCAGGAACAATTTCAGCTAAGGGCAGAAAAGTTAAGCAGAAATTATTAAAAATGAATGTCTATTAATCTATTAATATTAGTCTATTAATCTAGTCTATTAATTGCTTTGAGGTTCGTTTCACCCATCTCTGTCTCTCACTGTAGCTTTCAGAAATCTCAGCAGAGATTGGCTTACCTGATCTTCACACAGTGAAAATGATCTATGATCAGATCTTCTGCGACTTTGTCCTAATGGTTGTTATTCTGTTTAAAAAAAACTTTTAGTATTTCAGTATTTTTAAACGCATTTTAAAAACCTATCCCATTATCCCAGGCTTAATGATAGATTTATTGCCATATATTCCCAGTACAGCAGTTTGATTGTAGCTTACTGAAAATAGAAATCACTTCCAATACTTATCAGAAATAAGAGATCAGTCTGTTTTCTCTTTCCAATTCCTTCTAGCTCTGTTGCACTCCATAAAAATTTGTCCCCTGCTATGAAAATCACACCAATTATTTCTATTGACAGATTTTATTTTATTACATTGCTGCTAAAATTATTCTGTTTAAAATAGCTTTGGAGAAGTAAGCAAGCATATAATTACACAATTAAAAATACATTTTACACATGTGAAATACTAAGAAAAGTCTAGCAGCATGGAATGGAGTGTTATCAAGGAAAGTGATTTATTTTGCTGTTCAAAACAGTCATGTAATTATAGCTTAGCAGACATTCCTCTGTTATCCATATTTAGACTGAAGTGTCATTCATTAGTCAATGAAATAGCACATTGACCTGATCTGAAAATGTAATAAAAACATAATTATTTATTCCTCCTTAAGTAAAATAATTTCTTTTCCAAAATGTATTCTACTGTTTGTTTCATTTTCTTTAATGAAACTACTCTCACACATATAAGGAATGCCTTAAAATTTAACCCCAGTCAAGCATAAGAAAGTCCCAGGCTTTTGTGAAATAAATTTATTTGGCTTGTATTTTAATGCAGAGTGACATAACTTCTACTTTGGACAAATACAAAACATAGTTACATATTGTTTGTTGTCCTCTTCTAATTTTTAAATGCATTTTTTAAAATTTTTCAGCAATCAAAATACATGAGCTTGTGCACGTTAAGTAGTGTACTGAAAAATAACAACTTCCTTTATTGCCTTATTTTAATAATAAGCATTGTATATTATCCTTCTGTGTAGTTCATGTATGGATTTTCTGTAGACATTGATTAATTCAGGGAATTGTCTGAAAGCTTAGAAATATACTGTTGGAAGTAGTCAGTCATTGAAATGCAATTATCGGTGCTCTGGTGCCTGAATATGAATATCCATATCCATTCTTGGATATTCATGCAATTTGTCAAGGATTATCAGCTCTCATATGAGAATGTTGACTTTGAACAAATTGTGGATATTAACTGGGAATATAGATACATCTGTAAACTGAAGTGAGGATTTCATGCTGTTCATATTATGATTTTTTTTTTTAAAAAAATGTTCCTGTCTGATAGGAAGGCATGCCACATGGTTTGAGAATTTGGATTTAAGATAGAGGGTAATTGAACCTTCATTCTGCAAGACAAACGGTCCAAAGACAATGTGTGGGATTGTGGCTGTGTAAGTGAAGCCAGGCTTAAAAGCAGAGCCAAAGGTTAGAAAACATATTGTGCATCAGTGTCAGCAGGAGAGGGAGGAAGTATAAATAATAGGCACATTTTCTGTACAATGGCTCTGAAATGTTCACCTTTTATAGTCCTGCCTTCTCTGAAGTCAAAGCTACCAGGGTTCTATAAGGCAGGAACTTGCAGTGCTTAATTTTGAACTACGGTCATTTACGAAGTGAAAGACAGGAAAGAGAAGCATAGGTAGCCAGGTGGTCAGCCATGAGTGTTCTTTGATTTATAATATCTTGGCCATGTGTGAGAATAGCAGCTGAGGCAAGCCAGTATCCTTCCCAAATGACCTATTGCCACTTTTCTTTGGCTAGAGGGATATGTGTGTTTGTGAGTGAGAGTAGCAAATTGTTTTGGCCTCAAGAGCTGCATGTGGTGATAGGTGATGAGTCAGGGATCCATCCCCCACACACATACATTTTATCTGTGCACACACCTAGACACATACTCATACTCCCAATAGAAGAGAATATCTTTAGCTCAGGGCTGAACTGTGGAGTCCATGGTGGTCTCTGAGCTTGGTTGTTTGCTTGCAGACTTTTCATTACCCAACTAAGTAACAACATCAGTGCACTGATGATGTTATGATGTTACCTAGTTGGGTAATGAAACATCTGCAAACAACCAACCAAGCTTAGAGACCACCAAGGACTCCACATACTCATACTCTATCTCCCCTCCCCTTCAAAATAATCTCAGTATACTATAGCTGAGATATCTAGGGAGGGGGAGTTAAAGTTCTCCTGTGCCATTTGTATTTCCTTGCTCTCATTTTACTTATTTGTGTGATTTTTTTCTAGTTCTGGAGACCACAGAGTACTCTCACTGCAGAATTCAAAGTGGTCTCATAGGGTTCTTTAGTTAAGAACTTGAATGTGATAATTTATACCCTGCAAATTCTTCACTGGGCCAGTAGTTGAAATCCGGCTGTAGACTGATGATTTTTCCAGAATCAGTGCAATTCTATAATTCTACCCATGATACTTTGATAGAGCTGGACACTTGAGCTTTTTATCCATTTCCACACTATACTGGACCATAATGGACATCTTGTTTTATTTTATCTTGTTTCATACCTTTAAGAAGTAAAACTGCTTAGACTTTAATTTTAATCTGTTTATTATAGAGATTTAGAATTATAACAAAAAGACTGGTTTTGTTAGTTTCCTCTACACAACTGAAAACAAAGAGAACACCATATCAGTCTAATACTATAAGGGATTTGATTTTTTTTTCAGTTCAGCAAAATAAACGTTAAATAATTCAAAGGGAAATATTAAAGGGACAAATTCCTAAAATGTCATTGCATGTATAAATAGGAAATTATTTATCAGTTCAAGGAAATAAGCAAATTATTGTTTCAATTATTTTGTTTGCAGAAGTCTTTGGTAACTCATTCTCTTCATCATTAGACAACCTGAATGGATTGAGGCTTACTGGAATGATACTGAGGGCTAAGTTTTGCAGGTCATATAACATTATTAAGCCTTAGAGCATTTTGCAGTTTTCATAGGAATGTTACCTGATTTGCTCCCACACAAGTGTACTCCCAATTTGGTTCACTGTGTGGAATAATATTAAAAGGTCCTAAGGATGACCTTTCCAAACTAAGATTGGAGAGACATTCCTTTTAATTCTTCCCATTTGCATTGTTGATTTCTGGGTCTTGGTAAAACAATGGCAGATGCACAAGAGGATATCTGAATAAAGTAATGTCAGAATCAGCAATGGGCATATGCTTTTCAATGGCTCATCTTCTCTTCCTTGGAACAATTCTTGTTAGGGATCTGGAAAACATTTGAGGGCCATCAACCTTTTGCCAGTTTTTCTATGAACCCAACCCAATCGCCTGTCCCAATTGCCTGTCCCAATCTGTTCTCCTTTTTTGGTCTCCTTCTGACTGTTTTGCTAGTCTTAATTACTACTTGTCCCCCATTTTTTCCAGACAGGACTACCTGGACCAGCAATGCTTCTGCTTCAAGGAGAAGAAGAAACTCACTTTGGTCCCATTCTCTCCATCAGTGATTGAAAGCACTCTAAAAGCTGTAAAAGTAGAAAGCCAGCTCCAAATTCCATCGAACACATGCCATTCTTATGCTTATCTCAGTAGCGAATCTCTTTGAACCAAGTCACATGTCCCTCACATTCTGGGTTGACCTAGCCAGTGTAATTCCCAAGCACATTTAATTGCTATGTTTTTTTAAGGGACTCCCTTTCAACCAGGATGGACCAGCTATTCTCCTGAAACTGCTTCTCTTGCAAAATCTAAATGAAATGTTTCAAAGAGCAGCAAAGAGAAGAGATCACTGGTGCAAATGAGGTAGATGAAGATAATTTAAACTGGCTCTTCTACCCCTCTTTATGCTGTACAGCTTCTTCTATCTACATTCCCTGACAACTGAACACACTGATGAAGAACAAGGTTCAGGTATTTACAGCCCCTCTCCCCAGTGCTCATTCAAGTTTCACAGGATTCCAAAAGTCCAGATGGTGCACTCCTTGGGACTGTACTGTAGATTTGTAGAGAATAAGGAAGATAACCTTGACAGAGATATGCAAGCTTTGTTACCAAAGCAACAAGGAGTGAAGCATATCTTAAGTCCACAACAGACAAATAGTATTTGGAAGAGACTTGGCCAGATACCTCCCTAATTCACAGGAGTATAAGGGGGAGAGATACAACACAATAAGACTTGCAAGATTCTGTTATTATAGCCACTCTCAGTAAAAGTAGTAAGGAAGATGACCTTGACAGAGATAGGCCAAATCTGTTACCAAAGCAATGACAGGAAAAACATGGCTTAAGTCCAAAATGAACAGAAGGAATGTGAAAGTGGCTCAGGCAGGCATCTCCCTAATTCACATGAGTATGATGGGGTGGTGGGGGGCAGGGACTAAAACACAGACTTGCAAGGTTCTGTTACTATACAAACCTTAATAAATATAGTTTTTGTCTTCCTGTGGACTTGATTTCTTGGTTTGGTCTACATAGTGGGGCTGACATTATCAATGGTTTTTCATCAAAGTAATGGAGTTTGTTCCCATGACCTTGACTCAGAGCTTTTTGGACATGCAGCAGGGGGGACTGAGGCTAGCAGGGGAAGTGATGTAGAGAGTAAGGAAGATGACCTTAATGGAGATTTGCAAGATCCATTACCAAAGCAACAGACAAATAATATTCAGAAGAGACTAAGACAGTCATTTCCCTAATTCATAGCAGTATAAGAAGAGGGAGGAAGTACAGTACAATCAAACTTGCAAGATTCTGTTATTTTAGACAATCTCAATAAAAGTAGTTTTAGTCTTCTTGTGGAGTTGATTTCTTGGTCTGGTCTACCTAGTGAGGCTGACAAGATCCAAGAAGCTCATCTATTCCCTACTATTCCACCACTCAAACCTAGCCATACTATGAAGTGGGAGGTCAAGACTATTAACAGCACGTTTGAAAACAACAACAAAAATGAAGACATAGCTATAAGAACTCTGTTTTTTTTTTAGAATTTGTTCATATAAGCAGAGTGTTGTAGAACAGAGGTGGCCAATTTTTTGGTGGCCAAGGGTCACACTTTACTTGGAGCTAATTTTTGGTGAGAAGTTACAGGGTTTTTCTTGGTTTTTTAACTGCCTTTTATACAACTTACATCCTAAGTTTCCTATTTTCATACTGGAAAGTAGTGGGAAAAGTTGATACCAGGGAGTGCAAAAAGGGTTCTGGGAGCCTCAATTTGCCCACCTAAAAGAATTAATTCTTCTTTAGTTTAGCATGTAGTTATTGGAATGCACCTCTTACCTCATCAAAAATAGATTTTTTTACGTAGGCTAAATCTTCTCATTAAGCATGGTGGAATAACCCAGAAACTGCAACAAGACCTATTTTCATCTAACCAAAGAATAAGAAAAGTAGCTTAAATATATTTGTGTACTGCCCAAAACTTTTATAGCCTTCTGAATTTAGCCATTCATCAACTGTTTCACATCTTTGCCTTTTCGGAGAAATAATGCATTTATCTTTTTCTTGCCTTAACCTTTATAATCCTCTTAGCTGTGAAGATAAATATTGTGGAAACTCATTGGTTTTATGGATTTTAGGAAAACACATCTTTGATTAATTTGATGCCATTTAAAACGATCTGATTTCAAACCAGGCAAGTATAAATGTGCTACTTTTATAATGACTTTAAATACAACCCTGCAGATGTCTAAGTAGTAGAATCTTAATGGGATTATATTTCTTACCTGATATATGATTTTAGATATGAAGAGCTTTCTGTTTTAAATCCACTTTAGAAAAATGTGTATTAGGTATGCAAGTACAGTCTAAAATGTTTTCATTTGCCCCTATTTATCCTGAAAAAAAAACAAAAAGTGGTAAAATGTCAATTGGAACAAATAAAAACATTGCCAGGGAAACACCCATTTTTTTGTGTGATGTGCGCATGCACACACACATCCATACCTATATTGCCCTTAAGAAAACAGTTCTGTAGCAAAGAAATGAAAAGGAAATGGAGTCATTTTTACAGACTGATTTTGTTTACTAGTTTGCTACCAGATAGGAAGATGATTTAAGATTGGAAAGAAATTGCTCAATAGTAGAATTCCAAGCAAATTCCAGATTATTTTTACAAAAAGCCTTAAATAATCATGACCCTATGGTTGACTCTGATTAGCAACATTAGTTTCCTTCTCAGCTGTACCTTGCTTCTTATTCTAATGTTTGAAGTGATCTGTGCCTGTGGCCAACACCAAAGATCCAGTTAGAGCAGATGTTGGACCAGGCTGTCTACATGACTGGATTCTGCTTTGGACAAGCAGACAGTGCTTTTGTGTATGTAAATTCAGTTCTGTTTAATTTACCAGGACATCAATCCATAGGATGCAAAATACCTGGCAGAAAACCCAGGCAGACCTGATGGAGTCATAAAGACTACCATAGAATTTGCTCCAGTGCAATTAAAGCAGTGGTTCCCGACCTTTTTGGCACCAGGGACCAGTTTTGTGGAAGACAATTTTTCCACAGACTGCTGGGGGGATGGTTTTGGGATGATTCAAGCACTTCCTCTATTCCCCAACCTTTTATTCTTTTTTCTTCATGCCATTTGGAGATAGCAGCCAATGGGCTTGCTTTCTCTGACAGGAGGCAGAGCTCAGGCAGTAATGCGAGTGATGGGGAGTGGCTGTAAAAACTCAGGCTGTAACGTCTCTCGCTCGCCCACTGTTCACCTCCTGCTGTGCGGCCCAGTTCCTAACAGGCCACAGACCAGCACCAGTCCATGGCCTGGGGGTTGGGAACCCCTGAATTAAAGGTTTCATTTAAGAAAAGTTGCACAACTGAATGAGTAACATTAAATGATTTGCATTGCAGCAGCATAGGCCAACAATATTAAGGTTTCCCGCTGATTACATTAGAAGCAGTGGAAGGAACAGTATTATTTATTTAGGTTACACTGATGATACATATATTTATAAATGAAAAAAGATAAATGAAAAGCACTGTGACAATAATGGCTATAACAAATAATATATTCTATCAATATATTGAACTAAATTACTAGCAGAACTGATCAAATGCTACAACCCATGAATGCTCTTGACTTGCATTTTAGGCTTTAAACTAAAAGTTCCCAAAAAGTTTTCTCTTTGTGTTCCAAAAGTAGCTAAGCAGGCTAAAGGATCTACCTTCCCCTTATATAATATAGAATATAATATCTTCCCCTTATATAATGTATAATATTAAAAAAACTTAAGTTATAGCATCACTAGAGTAATACTTCTACTACTATGTGTGTAGGGTTAAATCTTGCATTTCAAATAACCTGAATTTTTAAAACTAAAGAAGAATTCAGATCCTAAAGGAAAATTTGACAATCTTCTGAAAGTACTTAAGGGACTTAATGCTTTCAATAAGTTAACTGAATTTAGTTGTCAACTACCCCACTTGAGATGGGGTTAGGCAGGAGGCAGAAGAAAGGAAATTGAGATGTGATTGGGCAGGAGAGGGAAAGAAGAAAGGAAGAGTCTCTGGGACTAGGAAGTGAGGAACCTCCTAGCTGGCAGAAAGACTACTTGTGAGCAAGAGATAAAGGACAGAAGGCACACGGTTTGTGCAAAGAACTCTGGAGCATCTAAGCCAATGTGGAGCCAGACATCCACCTGTGAGCAGGTTGCCCGGAGGATACAACTAGGTTTGGAGAACCAAGAGAAGAAGCAGATTGAAGGTCTCTCTAACCAAAAAGAAGGGACCTGGGAAGAGAGTGAGAATCAACCCGTTACACAGCTGCCATGCCATGACAAATGATAGAGAACATGTTTATAGAGAAGTGAGGCCACCGTAGAGTTGCACTTTTGCAAGGGTAGAGCCCGAGGAAGGGAGGACTTCACCTCTGTTCAGATCTATAACTTGATGCTGTTTAATTATAATACTGTACGTGTACCATTATACTGTTCATGGGTCTGTATAATCATTTATAATGATTCCAATAAAACCTGTTGAAAGTTCAAAATTAGAGATGTGATACTGTTTTCCCTTGCTAGATGTCCCAGGAGGGAAGAAAATGCTCCTTAAAGCTTTCCCTGTTGATGGTAGAAAGCTTGATAAGAATTAATTCTATAGGAGATGAAAGAGATTTTGCTCGAGCAATCTTTTGGGGGAATCAGCTCTTGAACTCAGAACCAGTTCCTGGGTTATGATAGGAGCTACAAAAAGTAAGGACTCCCTTGAATCAAGCTCAACTCCATGATCCAATATTGGCAACAAGATTGAATTGGTTTACTATTGCTTTTTTTCTGAGACCTGGGTTGTTGTTATTGTTGTTTTTGCTCCTCTTCATATAGCCTAAAGGATTTCCTGGTGGAGCACTAACCAGGTACTAACCAGTTCCAACCCATTTAAGCTTTTCAGGATCAGAGATAAATTGTTCATTTGTTTCAAGAACTCCCCATCTATCTTCCCATGTCAGATAGGAGAATGCAAACTGATCCCCATTCTTAACATGCAACTCTCATTAATCCACTTTTTTTTACTGCAATTATTTATTATTTAATTAAAATATCCATGGGAGATATTGCAGCACATAACTATGTTTTCAGTTTTTCCTACAAGCTGTCAAACTGATTCTCTCCCAGGGTCTTCTATACAAAGCTCCCTTCTTCATCTGTGTCTTAGACTTAATCCAATCAATCTTTGTGACTTCCTTCATTGTTTCACAGAAATGGAGAACTAATCACAACTTGTATCATTCCAGAACACTTTCTTCTGCAGCTTCTACAGCCTTTAATTCTGAGAAGTTACCATTAAGTCTGCAACCCTATTTGAAAGGGTGCTTGCTCAGATGGTGTGGGGAAGCCTTTGGAATGAGGTGTCCCTGTGAATAGTTTTGCACAGTCCAAATCTTATCTAAATGACTTGGGTCTAAAATATGCATCTGGACATGCAGTTTATTCTTCAATCTTCTTGTAGGTCTTCCCCAGTCTAGGCTGTTTTCAGCATTAGTGAGAGTGACTGGCTGGTGAATCTGGTTAGGAGTAGGGTCTTCTTTGGGGTGGCAACTGATTATGGAACTCTCTCCTGGAGGAAACCCTCCCGGCCCCCATGCTCTCTTCTTTTAAACAATAGTTGAAGACATGGTTGCTCACTAGGCATTTGCAAAACTTGCAGATTAATTACACTGCAGAATTAGGCAACCTTTTACACTGCTTTTTTTTAAAATGAAGTCTATAATTTTTGAATTTTCATGCTTTTATCATTATTAAATGGTTTTTATTGATTTTTGTACACTGTTCTGGATACTTTGGGGAGAAGGAAGGTAGTCATCATCATCATCATCATCACCAACACCAGGTTAAGACTTTCCATAAAGGTCAAATGAATATGTGTTTGTATATGCACACACACGTACACACGTGTGTCTGTGTGTGTGTGTGTGTGTGTGAGAGAGAGAGAGAGAGAGAGAGAATGGGCAAATCAGTGTATATGTGTGCATTTGAATGAATATGGAAGTGTGTAAATGAACAAACAGTCCGTCACTTATGAAGGCTGGTATGCTATAGAAGATGCCAGGCATCAGAAGCAAATAACCAATATGCCAAGATTAGATCTGTCTGGATGTATGTACTCTTTGGAAACAACTTAGTAGTAAGTGTCCTTGATTTAAAATAAGATTTAGAGCTTGCTTGTTCAAATATTTAACCTGATTTATGGATTGCATTGTAAGAGCACTAAGGCTAAGTCTCAGTAAGAGCACAGTAAGACACTTCTAAAAATTAAGCAAAGAAGCAAATGTGACTACTAATCTGAGCATGCTGTGAAATATTAATTATGCATTTCAAGTGAGGAGAATAAACAAGAAATAATTTAATCTATGACATAAAATAAACTCTCAGTGAATCCTTGCTGAAGGCTTTTTCTAAACAAACACTTGTTTTTCAGTCACAAAGGAAATGTCTGTTACTGAAGTCAGAAGCTTTTTATTAAATCATTTTGCAGTTATTCCTTACATATTTGCTTCTTTATTTTGAAAGGAAAAGAATGCCCCTTCATGGCTGCGTGCTGCATCAGGAAGTACAGGTTTCCCTCCCTTTATGCACATTCCCTTTATATGAATTTGCTTTGTAGAATTCATTATTATATAATTGATTGCCCAAGAATTCACTTATGTGAAAAAGAATTGCTATTTTGCGATTTGTATCAGCATAGCCATTTGTGCCAAAGGTCTGGAAACATGCCTAAACTTTTACCCCCACACCACTTGAACATTTCCCCACCAAAATCCCTACTTATGCATTTACGTTGTGTCATGCCATTATTCTAGTTGTGAAACTGGTCTCCACCTTACCGTCACATCTGCAGTAGCTACTACTGTTACTACAGAGTCAAAACAGCTATCAACATCTTGTCCAACTCCCTTACCAAGGAAAAAGAAAGGGACCTGTCTAACACTAGAAAAACTTGGCCATATTACATTGCATCAAAACTAGTGAATGATCTTTGGCCCTAGGATGAGCTTTTATCCTGGGAAAATCTACTGTGCACAATGTAACAGAGGAGGCTCATAACATTCATAGTCTCATGATGCATTCCACCTCTTTGTCTGCCATGCTAACTACGTGCATTAGAAATCCAGCTGTAGAAAAGATCAGAAAACGCTTTCATTATATGAAAAACACGAGGCAAGGAAGAAAACGTGTTTGAGTAACATAGTGCTTAAGAATGAGACTCTAAATATGTATGTGCACATTTGTTAATGCATTTGGGTTGCAAAATTTGACACCATACCCCACAACCCCTTTTTTTCACCACTAGTTCAGTGTCTGGCTTTATGCAGGGTTTTCAGGGAATATAACCCTAATATAAAGTGAGGGAAGCCTGTATGTTGGTGGAAGAAGTACATATCCCAGCAGTAAAGAGGCAGAGATCTGTCACGCCTATTAGTTAGTTGTAGAAATGCAGGGGCATCAAAAGGGAGATAAAATTATCTTTTAATGTCACTGAAACACAGCGATGGCACTACAGTATATCTATTACATCACATAAAACTAAGTATAAAATGTAACAGTATATAACTAAAATGACTTACAAAAGGGCTTGGGGTCAAGATAATTGGCATCTCTTTCCATCTTCGCTATCCATCCGCTGCAATCTTCATTTGCAGCTCTGTTGCATTATTTGCAGCTCTATTGCTTTATTTGCAGCTCTGTTGCATTAATATACCACTATTGGAGGTCAAGGGGATTGGTGCCTTTTTGTAGCAGTACCTCAGCTTGAGAGTTCCCTTTCAAGATGATCTGTTTGACTGTTTTGCTATTGGATTTAAGACAGGCAGTCAGAACTGTACTGTTTCATTGTACTGATCTTAACATCCTTTTCTGCTTTGTTTTAAGGGAAATTTGTCTGGTTTTTTTTAATTATGGTTGTTGTGGTTGTTCTTATTTCCAATGTGATTTTATTGTACAACACTGATTCATCTCTATTTTAATAATAATGGCAGCTATTAAAATTATTTTAAAGCGACTGAGTAAACAGAGTTTGTATTAAGGGACTGACAAATGTGTCAATATTGTCAATGGAAATGAAAATGAGAACATGAGAATAGTCCTGCTGGATCAGGCCAAGGCCATATAGCTAATAGACCGTCTTACTGGTGACCCACCAGATGCATCTAGGGGGCCCACAGAGAGAAGATTGAAGCAGCCCGCTTTTCCCATTATTGCTCCCATGTGCCTAGTATGCAGAAGTAGACTGTTCCCAGGCATGGAGGCAGCATCCAGTCATCAGGCTTGGTAGTCATTGACAGACCTGTCCTCTAGGGATTTGTCTAGCCCACTTTTGACGTCATCTAAACTTGCAACCAATGCCACATTTTTTGTCTAGCCCACTTTTGACGTCATCTAAACTTGCAACCAATGCCACATTTTTTGACAGCATTCAAAAATTCAACATTCAACATTCCCAGGTTGAATGATTGAATATTTCTTCTTATCAATTTTATATCATCTAAATTTTATTGGGTAGTAGGGGAAATGGAGAAAAACTTCTCCCTGTTCACCCTTTTTTTACCATGCATAATTTCTCAAACTTCAAGCGGTCACATATCAAAAGGTGTCACACTTGTGCATAGCCAGCAATCTTGACCATTTCTACATCCCTTT
Source organism: Candoia aspera (assembly GCF_035149785.1). Lineage (NCBI taxonomy): Eukaryota > Metazoa > Chordata > Lepidosauria > Squamata > Candoiidae > Candoia > Candoia aspera. Next base: position 107,755,681 of record NC_086153.1, on the reverse strand, counting down.
CTTAGTTTTCATTTAGTGAAGTGACACCTCTAATCCCTTCCCCTTCTTCCTGTGTATGCCATGGATTGCAAAGATCTGACAGGCTTCTTCCCTCTGGTATCACTTACAGTATAACCATAACCTTGGTATGCCACTGAGGCTTAAAACAAGATTTAGGCAAAGCAAGGAAGACATAACATCAATAGCTATTAGATGTATTTTCTGACTGCATTTTCCATGTTGGCTTATTCTGTGGCTACAAAGTCAAGGCAGATGTTTTCTTATGAACACTAACAGGAAACAGGACCTTGGATAGTTTGAAGCCAATCCAGCTGCAGTAGGCTTATCCCTAGGGCTGTGCAAAGCTTTGAAGGGCTGTTTTGCTGTAATACAGGTTTGTGCAAAGCACCCTTTCAAAACTACTTTGCAAAACAACGCATCCCCTCCCAGAAGCGAAGGACCATTTTATCTGTCTTCATGTTGCTTCAGCCCTTCATCCAGCAGCTCTGGAAGAATTGTGTCATCTCAAAGGTGTGCACTGCTTTATCAAGATGAAGTACAACCACCCACTCCCCCGGTAAAAGAATCATACTTCTAAAGCTTCTGAAAACTGACAAACCTTGTGCAGGCAATTCCATATGGCAGCTTAAGCTGGTTCTCTCCCATGCTGTTCCCAGTTGTTTCTCATCAACTTCAGAAATTCCAGTCTGGGTTGCTCAGTCCACAGCCACTTTGAGGCCCAACTGGACCTTCCCCTGCTTCGTACCTTTCTCATCAATGCAGGGCAGGCCAACCTTGCTGGCTGTCTCCTAGGTAGGTTGTGCCTGCCTCTTCTTTTTAAGAGGCAGGCACAATCTTCTGTTCCCTCCTCACTACTCCTTGGGCTTTTCCTTTGCTTTTCTAGATGTTTCCACACATGGATGCCTTCACCACCATCCCCCTTCCCCATATTATTTCCTTTGACACTAACACAGGCCCTTTTCATTTTCATTTTCCCCTTAGGCTACAATTATAGCTCCATTGCTACTGTACAGTATTGAAAGCATTAGGAAACAGGTTGATCTTTCTTTCCTCTGTAGAGCCATGGAAGTTTTACAGAAAGGAAGAACTGATAATTCAGCTTCAGAGAGCAAAGTAGCAGCGAAATTACATTGCAACTTAAAGATGCTGGAGAAAAAGGGAAAGGAAGGGGAACTTTTTAGTACTGTGGGTAGTCCCAGGGAAAGCAAGGGGGCATGCTTCACCAAGCCTGGGCAGAAACTGAAAAGATGCCCACTGGGAGATGTAAAGGTTGGGTGGAAACTGAGCTTCTAGGAGTGAGGTTGCTTCACTGATTTAATGGACCACTGTGGATCAACTGCAAGATTAGCAACTGTAAACCCACAGAGAACATAGCAGCCCAGCAGTTCGGAGTAAAATGGCTACCTGGGCAGTGACCAGCCCTTGGAAGGGAGGGAGTGTAACAGCTACAGCCAGAGCTGGGCCTGCTACTAGAATGGAACAAAGTTCTAGATGCTACAGTATTTGCTGTGAAGAGCTTAAGATGGTTTTGGTTGGAAAACAGCAGTTTTGAATCAAAGCTGGAAAACACTGGTGCAGGCTGCACTTACAATGAGCTGGGAGTGGAAGGAGGACAACATCATTTGTTCCTGCACTCAAGAAGTGGTGAGTGGCCTGTATTGGTGACGGGACAAATGAAAGTGTAGATCCACCCACAGTCTATAATCTGGTCAGCTTCAACTTCCACAGAAGAATACTTAGTGTTTCAGTCAGAGGTTGTAATGGAATGTGGGAATGACCTTGGGAGATGGGAGGAAGAGCTGCAGACTAGACACCAGTCAGATAAGAGTCAGCTAAATCAGCAGAAGGAATGGGGGCATGGCACATGTCTCAGAATGGACCCTCAAGCCCAAGAAATTGTGAAGGTGAGGGAGCAGAGGTGGACTTTCAGACTTGCAAGATTCTATTAATGTAACCTTACAATAAAGATAGAGCTAGTATTCCTCTGTGTGCTTTTTGTCTGGACTACCTCACAAGGCTAACAGAGGTTTATACAAGTTTGGGTAGATGGAGGTTCTGATGAAAGGTCATACTCTGAGCTGCAAAGTTGTGTCTTCTGGTCAAAAGAGTTTTGAGTATGGAATTGACTGCCTTTTCTTAAGAACATCTCACCAGAGTCTGCTGCAAACTGAAAGGTGCAAGGTCTAGAAGGCTTCATGTCTGCTTATGAGCTTCCAGTGGGACACTTTGTATTTTGACAGTATTATGTAGTAAACAAAGCTCCCCACCACCACCACCACCTCCCCTGGAAGTTCACACTGTGCAGATTACATATGACATGGACTACCCCATGTATTAAATAACTTGGCTGGTCTGAAGCTATTTGAACTTTCTCCCCACTTCAGTGCCATGCTTAATCAGAAATGTAAGGGGCATTCCTCACCCTGACGTATTACTGCTGGTAGGGTTAGAAGTGTCTTTTCACTCCTTGCTTGTGCTTAACTCTTCAGCAAGTTTATATTCAGCATTTATCTTTGTCTTTTTTCCCCACTACCGTATGTTGCTGACTTGAAGTTATTGTTCTGTATCAGGGGAAAAGCTCACCACTAGGGTTAACAAGCTGTTTAAAATGAAGAATAGCTTGGGATCCATGGAAAATAATCTGTTGCCTCCATCTGTCTTGCTTTTTTCTTCTTTTTACAAGCTGGGTGATTTACAGTCTTTGTAGAAAACATGACTTTGAATTTCCTAACTTTGTTGGAACTGGAATTATCTATATTACTTAAGGCTGCAGTGCTGGTATGCCTTTTCCCCTTCCTACTGAGCTACAATTCCCATACAGCTCAGCCAATTTCGCTGGGCAACCTGGGGGCCATTTGCTTGCTCAAGACACTAGACTGCTGCCAGTGCCAAAGTGTTTCCTCAATTAACAAATTCAGATTATTGATCCCACAATCTCAAAATACACAAAAGGCCATTGTTGGGGGAAAGAGGAGTCAGTAAAATTTATATGTTTGATGCTATGCTACATTTTTCAGCCAACAATGCAGGTCCTGCCTGAGCTATGGCATGGCCTCAGGCACAGCAGCAGTTTGAGAACCATCACAAATCAAGGCTGGTCAAGTTATAGTGGCAACCAAGAAAAAAAATTCCCACAAGTGCCTGTCTTCCCCATTGGCAATAAAATGCCATAACAATAAATTAAAGACAGAATATTCTACTAGTTTTCATGATATTCCAAATTATCTGCCAAAGGCAGCTGACTTCTTTGCCCCACAGTTGGATCAGTGCTACTACCTCTACTTCATGTAATGCCACCATTCAAACAATAAAATGCATCTTACCAGAATGTAAAGCGACAACTGCCCTTTGTTAGCAGAGGGTAGGAAACTTGATAAAGCAACTTTTCCTTGATAAAGCCTCACAAGGTTCTGAAATAAAGCAAGTCATCTAGCTATCTAGCAAAGGATATCACATCAAGGTGGGCTCAGAGCGGACACAAACTATATAATGCAATAGACAAAGCAAAACTTTGGATCAGTTTTTGTTGCCATTAAGTTTTGAGATGAATTGGAACAGGTGTCCTTCATTAAAACATCCATGTGACTTCAAGAAAAGCAAAAAAAAAAACCAAAACCAAAACCAAAACCAAAACCAAAACCAAAACCAAAACCAAAACCAAAACCAAAACCAAAATTCATTCATTCATTCATTCATTCATTCATTCATTCATTCATTCATTCATTCAATTTATATGGCCACATATCTATCTTCCAGGACTCTGGGAGGCTAATACACCATGATAAGATTAATGCAATGTGTAGCTCAAAAAGACTTTCATCCTACAGCCATACTCACCTAACATCCCAACTCAATGTCTGAATAAACAACCAAGTTTTTAAAGCTTTTCAGAATGCCAACAAGGTTGGGGCTATCCAAATTTTGGGGGTAAGAGTATTCTATAAGGGCAGTTACTGCAATCCTTGGTTCTTACCAGATGACACTGCTTCAAGGAAGAAATCCAGAGCATGCTATTAGTTCTGGTGGGGATGAGCAGAAACAAATGAAGACAGGCAGACCCACAAATAACCCTGTCCTATGCAGGGCCGCAACTGGGGGGGGGGGCAAGCAGGGCATGTGCCCCGGGCGCCGTGCTGGGAGGGTGCCGAAATGAGCACTGGGGGGGGGCGCCAAAATGAGCACTGGGGGGGGCGCCAAAATGAGCGTGGAATCCATGTTTGCCCCGGGTGACACAGACCCTAGCTGCAGCCCTGGTCCTATGTCAGGTAGGGCTTTGTAAGTGATAACAAGCACCTTGAATTTCGCCTGGAACATCATTGGGAGCCAGAGCAGCTTCTGAAGCAGAGGTGTTATGTGGTCATATTGTGGAGTGGCCAAAACTGCCCACACCACTAAATTCTCAACCAGTTGTAGTTTCTGAATATTCAAAGGCAGCCCCATTTAGACATTCCAGTAATCCAGTCAGGAAGTCACAACGGTATGAATGATTGCAAGCTGGGCTTTCCCATTCAACTGGTATGCAAACTTGTTTTGTGCAAACGCCCTCCTAGCCACAGCTGCCCCTGCCCTTCCAGCAGGAACTGAGTCCAAGAAGACCTCTAAATTGTTTGCCAACATTCCCTTCTCTTACACAGGGGAAATACTTCTACAAAGATTTTATCTGTGACAACACAAACATGTGTCCCTTCTATAAATAAAATATGCATTAGAGACACTGGTTTTATTCATATAACACATTTAATTGAGACCATGACCATTGATAGACTGACGCTCAGATGATTAATTATTACTTTTAACCAACTTGCATGCCTACAGTACAGTAGGGGGAATTCATCCCAAAGCAAGGAAGGAGATATGGGAGAACAATCTAGAGTATTCAATGGCTGAAATCTTTCCTTTATGAGTCCATAGCTTAGCTTACTGGTGAAGCACCAGCAAGTATTAAACTCAGTAGATATAAAGCTACTGCATACACAGCCACATTTAGTAAACCAATAAATATTTTAAACAAGCAGTACAGTTTAACAATGAATAAACATCAAACAATGGTATATTTCCCTCACACCTATATTTAACCAAACAGGGAAGGCCTTCTTGAAGAGGGTCTTCACATTCAAATTATACTGAGACGCTAGAAAATAGCCCTCTTCTGCCCTCTAGTGTCTGTGGGGAAACCTCAGTTAAGCTTTTTGAAGTACTAATGCAGAAAACAGAACAAAAGGCAGTCCCAATTTGAGGAACCATTATTACTATTACTATTACTAGAAACATGAAGTCACCTCCTATAACATGGAAGACAGTCTGCAGTCTGTAAATATACCTGGTGTTGTTCCTTTGATGTTTATTTTCCTCAACCCACCCAATTTTGCATGCCAATTTTGGCAAGGTAAAATCAATTTTCCCCTTTTCTTGGGGGATACAGTCATTTCACCTAAAATATGCATGGCTTCACAGCCCCGTGTTTTGCATCCTAATTGTACCATGTGCCAGGAAAGCAGATTGTTTGCTAATTGATATCATAAAGGAAGACAACCCAGTGAAGGATGATTACACCAACGCCAGCTAGTAGCTGATGAAGAGCTTGACAGGAACTCTGTCTTTTTTAAAAACACACACACACAAATTGAACCTATTAGCCAACTTTTATTAAGATATTACTATGAGGCTAAATAAAGAAAGTGTGACAGAAAAGGCAGCTGCACATCCATAAAGAAGTTACAATCTATTGTTCACAGGGAGGACTCGTTGTCCCACCTCAGGCATGAAAGCCGGCTGGGTGACCTTGGGCCAGTCCCTCTCTCTCAGCCCAACCCACCTCACAGGGCTGTTGTTGTGGGGAAAATAGGAGGAGGAAGGAGTATTAGGTATGTTCACTGCCTCGAATTATTTATAAAAATAATAAAGGTGGGATAAAAATTAAATAAATAAATAAATAAAAGCAAACAAAAAGTAATGATTAAGATAGACTGTAAAGAGAAAAAACAGCACTAAAAAAAGAGAATGAACAAAGTCAGAAGTGCAAAAGTCTGGAACATAGATCTATACAAAGGCTTTGACTTCTTTCTGCTGCAGGGGGCAAATTTTCTGTTGATTTTAAAGGTTCACTCTTGTAAAGGTTCTAATCTAGTTGAATGGTGCCTGAATGTCTTCTGCTAAATTAAGCCAATCACTGAATAAAGGTTATGTTTCTGGGGATCTAAAATGTATTGCCATATCCTGGTATTTGAGTCAACCATTTTAGGTGCTCCATTTCCCCTGCAGAGATCTATATTAGCCACCAATACAAAGGAATCACACAAATTTCTTCCACCTTCAGATCAACAATTCCACCTGAACTGGCTAACCAAATCCAGTGCCCTGCTGCATATGTGAGACCAGATTTTATTAAAAGCAAAAACATCTGTGAAAGGGACCTTGGAGACACCAAGGATGAAGTCAAGAAGTGCATTGGAGCCCCACTATCTCTGAAGCAAACTATCTAATTCAAGCTTGAGAAGGATATACTGTCTCCTACCTAAGTAATATAGCAACATATAGGAGACTATATCTATATCATGACATGTCCAGCTTTCAGTAGAGTTTGCCCAGTAAGAACTGGAGATCTGTTGATTTGTTTTGCTTTGTTTTAAATTCTGTAAGAGAAAACTGACTGACAACCCGCAAGGCCCGCATAGTTAAAGCAATGGTGTTCCCTGTAGTAACATATGGCTGCGAGAGCTGGACCATAAGGAAGGCTGAGCGAAGGAAGATCGATGCTTTTGAACTGTGGTGTTGGAGGAAAATTCTGAGAGTGCCTTGGACTGCAAGAAGATCAAACCAGTCCATCCTCCAGGAAATAAAGCCAGACTGCTCACTTGAGGGAACGATATTAAAGGCAAAACTGAAATACTTTGGCCACATAATGAGAAGACAGGACACCCTGGAGAAGATGCTGATGCTAGGGAGAGTGGAGGGCAAAAGGAAGAGGGGCCGACCAAGGACAAGGTGGATGGATGATATTCTAGAGGTGACGGACTCGTCCCTGGGGGAGCTGGGGGTGTTGACGACCGACAGGGGGCTCTGGCGTGGGCTGGTCCATGAAGTCACGAAGAGTCGGAGGCGACTAAATGAATAAACAACAACAACAAGAGAAAACTGAGCACCATTTGGCAGATATCTGACAAATAAATGCTGGTATCTGGGCAAGCACCAGGATACCACCCCTGAGCACTAGAGAAGGTCAGGAATAAAGCCTGTGTATTGAATGTGTAGAATTCCACAATAAAGCCCATATTCTATAAAAATTCTCTGATCATTTTAGGTTGATATCAGGTTACAGATACACCATGTTCTTATAGGTTTCTGGTATATTCCCTCATGACACTAATTTAACTTAGAACAAACAACACAATAGGAAACCTACTGTGTGAAAACAGTACATAGAAGTCAATATCCCATGTAGTCTTTAAAATCCTACGGTTGCTAGCATTAGGGAAAAATAATGTGGCTTTGGTAGTTGACATCTTTAATACCCGTTTATGCTCTTGACTTTGCTTAAACAATTTTTATGATGTGTACATGATATTAAATCTTTGAACATATTATTATGCTTTTACTTTTTTTTTTTTTTTTAATTTGTACCTAACATCTGACAATGATGTCCATTGCTGCTGTGAATTTAATAAAACACTGTTTCTGGCACATTTTTCCCTTTTACCATAGCATACACTGACTAAACAAACATCTTTTCGTCTGTCTGTGTGTTCATTATAGTGAGCTTCTGTTTCTGAAAGTTGGCAACAGATAAGAGTCCAGTAATAGGAAGTGTGAAGGCACTGGTTTCTTTAGATACAACATTATATGCCTTAAACCATTGGGACTCAGCCACAATAGTAATAGCTATAGGCCTTAGGACCCTCTATGACCATAAATAGAAATTCTCTATAAAGATAATATTCTAGGAGACAGCAAGAAATTTCACCATAAACATATAATCAGCTACCTTGGACACATGTCCTCACTTCAAGTTATCATCCCTGCCAATATATTTTACCTGGGTGTTTTAATGCCGTAACACCATATGCCATGGTTTTGGAATATTGCCTCACATGGTTATCTCTTAATTGCCTTGACCTGTAGGAGCAGTTTCATAAACTCAGGCTAATCTCACACATCCATGCCACACTCTGTGAAATCTGCCTCTGAAAAGTGTTGGGTGGAAGAATGTGTTGGTGCCATGCAGGCAACCAATGAGTGTAGCAAATAATTTTTAAATCACAGTCCCAAAGCACTAATGCTTTATTTTATTCATGATGAGTTTTATCTTTATTATCACTTACTGGTAAACACAGATTGGTGGGTTTTGGATAGCATTTATTAGTATGAATAGATTGCACTGGTTGCTTTGCAGGTACAGGGTTCCTAGGAACAATTTTACAGTCCAAGTCACAATCCTGAACACTTATTTGTCTTTGTCTTGTCAGGGCTGGGAGTAAGCCACTGGTTTAGATGTAAGTAGAAATGCATTTGTTTTAGCTTTGACTATGTTATCTTTTCTTGTTCAGCAGAACTGAGCTATTGAACTAAATGGGAATAAATAAGCATGAGTTATATAGGAATGCAATACATATTCCTATAAATCCAAGCTACAGTATTCTTAGCTCACTCCAATGTCAGTTTTAGTGGAGGTATAAAAGAGGTTTTACCAAGTCAGTGCCAGAAAGGATTTGGCTGAATAGAAATGGGACAGAACAGAATTGAGAAGAGGGTGTGGAGTCAAGCCTATGAAGTAACAGATTATTAATAGAGAGAACACCCTGTTTTGTAGAGCTTAATGAAAACTGGATTTCATTGGCTTCTCAAACCTTAACATCCCTGAAGGACCTGGAAAGCAAGTCCTAGAACCATTGAAGAAACATGTAAACCTGCAGAACAGACTGAAGGAAGATAGGAGAACAGTTTTCATATATCTAAAGGGATGCCATATAGAGGAGGAAACAGACTTGCACTCTGTTGCCCTGAAGGGCAGAAACAGAACCTATGGGTTGAAATTGTAAGAAAATATATTCCAGTAAGAAAATATATTAGGAGGAATTTTCTAATGGTAAGAGCTGTCAACCAGTGGAATGTACTTCCTGAAGTGGTATCTTCCTCTCCTGCCTTTAAACAGGAGTTGAACAGCTGCCTGTATGACATGCTTTAACAGATCTTACTAGATGACATCTGAGGTTCCTTCCAATGCTGTGATTCTATTATTATTGTTAAAAACGTAATTTTACTGGCTGGAGTCTCAAAATGCTCACTGATTACAAATTACATACTCTACGATTTATGCAAATGTTGTTGTTGTTGTTGTTATTTACTGACAATAAGCTTCCTAAAATCTGAGTATGGCACATTGTCATTATATCAGGGAATAGGGAATCTATTACTTTAATTAACAGTTTTGTGCACTGTGGCTTCTCTGCCAATTTAGGATCCTCTCTAGATCCAGTGTGAGATGGGCACAGGCTATAGTGAAGTTTTATAGGAAACATATCCCAGGACCTTAAGAAATTATACATTGCTTATGATTTTGAATCCACAATTTAACTTTTCAGCAGTCCCTTACTTATATTTTTTTCCCCTAGACAGATGAGTTTTAGCTTCATTAACAGAACTGTGTCAAGATGCTTTCTAACAATTTCTTATACTTTTCTGTGTTCACTCTCTGCAGGATTTTGTTAGAGAGAGAGAGAGAGATCTGATGAATTTCAGTTTGTGGGTTCAACAAATGATATCTATTTCTATACATTATTTTCTATTTAATAGTGTGGAATGTACTGTATATGAATTGTAGAAATTCAGATTAAAATTCCAGACCTTCTTCTGTAACTGGGATTGAAATCTCATGGAAAAGAAATGATGTGAATTTGAAAGGGGAGATGCTAAAAATCAGTAGATACAAGAACTATTTGAAAGTCACAGTTAAAACCAAATTATGTGCCTCAAGTGCCACTAAGAAAGCACATTATCTCCACTAACCATCTGTCATGACTATTTTAAAGACTGATGCTCAAAATTATGTAACCATTAGGGCTTGTGAAATGCCATCTCCAACTATTTTTTAGGTACTTGAGGAATGAATCACTGTTTTCCATTATCTACAGTGGGGATGAGATATATAAAAGATGTCCTACCCTGTTATCTTTACCATGATGAATTTAAAATAATGTTTCCTGGGTATTCTAAAAAGATATTCTGAAGGGAATGAAATTTTCATGAAAATATCTACTTTGAGAGCTTCCTGTGGGAATGGCAGACTGAATGGCTGTGCCCACTGGTTCAGTGGGCAGAGCTGACAACGCAGTAACTTTTTTGGGGCTCAGGCAGCTTTTCCTGAAGCCCAGAAACATTCTTCAGATCAAGGAGAATACCTGATATGCTGGTCTATGACCAAAATAAAATTGATTGATTGATTGAGAATACCTGGAATCATCCCATCTGTCCTCCGGATGGCTACTTGGAACCAGAAGGTCACAAACAGCATTTCACACTTGACTGGTAAAAGCAGCTGGGAGGCTGGGACGTCACCATTTCCAAGCCATGCTGTAGCCTTAAAGGGACACTGAGACTGGCCACCCAATTTCTAAATCACCAATTTGTATTTTTTTTTTAAGTATGCAGTATGTACCCCAAGAGAGACTTTCTACAGTAAGGAGAAGCTGGTTCTCTTGGTGCTTAGTGTAATTTTTGGGATTACTTTTTTTTAAAAAAAATCTGTTAAATTTTGGATTTCATTTTCCTTCCAAAGGAAATCCCAAAGATTGAGAGTAAACAATTGTCTTCCTTTTATTATTTTTGTATTAAATTTGAAGATTCTAGCATTTTCCTACATGTTGAATCAGCTGATTTGAACCTTCAGCTTTCTGTTTTCACTTTCCCTTGAGAACAGTCTGCTGTCTCACTCTCACTTTATGTAAACACACTTTGGAACTCTTCCATATCTTCGACTTTCGCTGGTTAATCTCCTAGGGGGAACCATAATCTACTGCGTGAGACATGGAGGATTTCAAACAGATTCTTTCTGACCTTCACCAGGATTTTAAACAGATTTCTTCTGACTTCTATCAAGCTTTTATGCAAGATATCCAGGACATTGTGGAAAATATGAGATCTAAAATGTGCCATCAGGTTGGGGATGTGGTGGATGAAATTGAGGAATTTAACAGCAATAGAAAGATTTCTTTTAAGACTGAGATTGGGATTTTTATTTAGATGCTGGATGAAGGTTGGATAATGGAGTTGGAGAAATCTAAGGGAGAGAATGATCTGCAAGACATAAGTAAAATCAATCTCCTGGTGGAATGCCATGAAAAGAACCTGGAATCTTTGAGGGGGGCAGTTGGGCTGTTTGATTCTTTTAAGAGGAAAACTCTGTGCGTATCTTGGGAACAAGTAACTGCTCTGGTTTATTTTGAAGTGGGATAAGGGTTGAAGAATGTTCATCCGGTTTGCTTTAAGGATTTGATTGATGCTATTTGCCTTTACAGATTTGGATTTACTGTTTTGAATTGGCTTTGTTTTTTGGGTTTATTAAGATTGGGATTATTGAAATTGTACTATTAAGTATAATAGCAGACAATCAATGTGCTTTTTAATTTGATTCTTATTATAGTGGACAGAAATGTATAGAATAGTGGTAGGAAAGGAATAATTAAATATGTTATATTTTTTGGAGGGGAGAAAGATGTTTAGGAGGTTTATATGACTTTTTTTTCTTTATTTCAATATAAAGGGGAGGAATAACTGTACTTAGTGATGTTTATTATGTGATAAAGTGGAATGACTTACAGAAATAATATGGTGTTTTGGTTTAATGTAGAGTAAGAGATCGATTATGGAAATTTTGTATATCCTTGCTGTTAAAAGTTGGAAGTCACATTTTTATAAATTAAAAAAAAATTCTCTTGTGTTTCTGCACTTTTTTAGTTTTTTTTTCTCTTTTCATAGTTGTTGTTGTTGTTGTTGTTTGGTATGTGCATGTGTTGTTTTTATTCTTTTCTTGAAACCTAATACAATTTACTATATAGAAAATATCTACTTTGGAAAAAAAAAATATTTTTAAAAAACTTGCTGAGCTATGGGCTAGGGAGTGTATAACCATTATACCAGCCTTTGAATCCTGCATAACTGTCATTTATCTTTAAATCCAGCTTTCTTACCTAACCCTTCAAAGCATAGGCTGAGTCCTTCAGAAAAACTAATGTCCCCAAATATAACAGGCAAAAGGTGGGTCAGGCCCTAGAGTTTATTTCACTGGTGTCATAGGACAGTCCTGCATAAACTGTAGCTCACTGACCTTAGCTGAAAATAGGGCTCCAGGTGCATTTGGTAGCCCACCAAATCCTAAGTATCATTTCCTTGGTATATCAAAGAAGAGAATTGAGCTGTTGCTGTATGTTTGTTTAACATGTCCATGTTCATAAAGAACTTAACAGTATGATGATTGGGGCATAATAGAAGACTTCAGTCCCTTTGCCAACCTGGAAGCTTGGAGTTTCTGAATCAAGACAAAAGTTCTTAACAAAAATAGCCTTTAGAATATTGGAGAAGAAACTAAGAAAAGCAAACAAATAAGAGTTTTTAAAAATAGTCTAGAGCAGTTTATTAAAAAAAAAAATCACAGCCTGGTATACAGTATATCATCAAAGTGAAGGATGTAAAATACAGACAGGATTGCAGAAAGTGATCTTCTGTATTTCTGCTGCAGTTCCATTTGCTTTTGCCATGGATATGTATAAGAAAAGATGGCTGCTGATGCTAAAATGCCACCTGGGAGGAACCTGGGCATGAGAGTATACACAGAATATATCCCAAGCATCATTTGTATTGGCAAATTTCTCAGCTAGAAGCCTACATCACAGCAAGACATTAAATAGATTTATTGCCTATCAGCTTTAAAGCCGAGGATAGATGTCTGCTTTTCATAGAGAGCTGATGCATTAAATAATAAAAACAGAAATAAAAAGGCAGCAACACTACTAAGAAATCATAATTCATTCATTTGAGTTAATGTGCATGACAAATTCCCTTTGTGGTTGGTTTGTATCTAGTTCTACCTGCCTGTAAAAGCTTTCATGAAGATATCCAATAGTTTTTAAGTATAGAATAATTTTGAACACATTCCCTAGTATCTATTTGACAACACTTTAATCTGTAGGCTCTGAGTAAGTCTGCAGGGAACCAGCCTGGTGTATATCATTTCGTTTTTCTAGGAAATAAAATCAAGATGGGAAGGACAGAGTCCTCAGACTCCCCCTTCTCATTAATTGTAATATTGAAGTCAGGTTGTTTTAAAGAGATATGAAAGCTGTTGAGAGAGGCAAGGATTTTCTCTATATCTATATCTGGCACATTCCCTGGTGGCACCAAGGTTAGAGTCCTGATTTGATCTGCCAATGAATCATGGGTAGCTTTATAATTTGTATGCTTAAACCAGGATTGCATTGATTGATGTTGTGTATGCCACTCCACCTTCCTTGGTGTGAAGATCTTGAGCAGGATTGAAACCATGTTATCCTGTTTGTTTTCTTTCATTCCTAGAGACAGAAAATAGTATTAGTGGTATTTATATCATGTTTTTCCATCAATAGGGAGCAAAACATCCAAGCCATCTTTATTTTATTCATTTATTTATTTATTTTGCTTTTTTCCCCTTCTTTCTTTCTCAAACCTTCTTTTTCTTCCCAGAGAGACAACATATGACAAATGATCATGGAAAGAGAAAATATGGAGCTTTTATGCCTTCTTGCACATTGGAAATATCCCTATGTGAAGGAAACATATGAGAACATGAAAGCAGAACTCACCATGGTGGGTAATGTTCCTAGGAAAAAGTTCTTGTTTCTAGGTCTCAAAATGTGCTTGGCTTTTGTTGATCTGACTTATAGGTTGATTTGACCTTTACATTAGAAGAACTACTGTTAGATCTGTTAGAAACTGTAAAGGAGATTAATCAGTGTAGACTATTTATTTACTTCAGGTGTTGTTCATCCATCATATATTCCCCAGATATTCCCTGCTTCCCCTGTACATGATCATCAATGAGTTCCTTCAGTTCCCACCATTTTCTTGGTCTTCTGATATTGAGCCACAGTCACTAATGCTCACACATTGGCATCTCAAAAAAAGATCCATTTTGAACATATTGGGGTTTCTCACTGACACCCCAATAGTGTGTTTTTTTACTGACAGATTGAATAAGTTTCTTTTGTTGAATTATTCCTACTTTTTAAATTGTAAGCCACCCCAGAATTATCAGGAATCAAGTACCTCTAAGTTGTGTGTGTATGTAGTATATATATGTGTGTATGTATGTGAGAGGGTGTGTGTGTGATTATGTATGTGTGTGTGTGTGTGTGTCTTGTATTGGAATATGGGAGGATTAAGCAAGTATTTCCTGGGGTATCCATCTCTGCAATGTGATGCATCAGTAGCCCTATTCAGTTGTTCAGAAAGGGTTATTTTCATAACATGAGTAGATGCAGGATATTGCATTGGTGAGCATCCACACGTAGCACTTTCCAGAAAATAAATCACAAAATTATAGAATGCATGAGCTGATTATGTAGTCCAATACCCTGCTCAGTATAGAAAACCATGAAAACATTCTAGTATAATCACAGAATGTACAAGTTGAAAAATCATATTTCGAGGATAGGGGGGGAAATTGAATTTTTCAGTGATAAGGCAGGAGTTATGGGTTGCTGACCCAGAGAGCAACAGACTCTGGCAAAACAGGAATTCAAGTACTGTTGAGTGTTGTCTTGAGACAGCTGCTTCTAAAACTGCAAAGAAAAAAATGGAACATTTCCACAAGCAGCACAAGCTTTCAAAGATTCCTGCTGTGGTCTGTTTCACCACTCCAGTAACCATGCTGTTTTTGAAACTCAGAAATCCTTCAAATCAATACTGAGTGTAAGATCCAGGAATGGCAAACAGAAATCAAGGAAATAAATATGTGCACAAGATAAGGCTCTTATACATATTCATAAACACCAGCCTACTGTATTCTAACTTACGCTTTATAATGCTGATTTCCTTGGTAAAGTCCTATTTCTGCTAAGCTGAAAACATGATTCTCAGCGGAACACACACACACACAGCTCTATTAGCAAAGTAATTTATTAGCAGGTAGCAGAATTGTTTGTACAGTAAGAGTCTTTTTTATTACTTTCAAAGACGTTTTGCCATTTCACAAATTTGACAACCAAGAGACTATTGATTGCATGAATTTCTTTTTTTAAATAGTTTTTATTAAACGATTTTACATATATAATAAGCAGTACATTCAAAGAAAAAGATATAGTAAATGTGAAAGAGAAAAAAAGAAAGGAAAAAAGAGACAAAGAAATGAGATAGAAAAAAGAAAAAGAACAGAACAGAAAACATAAAAATAAATATAAAGAAATGGCTTCCAATTTTGCTCTCCGCAATTGCACATACAGTTCTAATCAAACCTCTCTCTCTAAGATTACATCATGATTCCCTTCTTTCTGTAACATATTATTTCTAATCATCAAGCCACAAGTCACAAAATAATTTACTTCTTTATGCAAAAAGTCCGTAAGGGCTTTGTGGTCATTGATGACGGCATGAATTTCAAAGGTGCAAAGATCGGCTTGCCCGCAATATAAAAAGTACAGTTTTCAGGAGATGCCACAGTGTTTCTTTCTGCCCCTATTTTCTTGTAAGCATCCTTGCTTTTGAAGTTTGCTAGAATGTATTAGACGCAACTGTACATCTGGCAGGATGTTTTAGCAGCAGCTGCTAAAATGCCAAATCTTTGTTTTGCTCCATTGCCCAAATGTGAAGTTTAATTGAAAATGTTTTTTATTTAAGTCCTAGTTCCAGGAAATAACATATCTCCTCTCCCCTTCCCCTCCTCCTCCTTCTCCTCTTCCTCCTCCTTCTGGTTAAAGTGCCCCTGGCAGAAGATCATCACATTAAAGGGGTCACATCTTATTAACTTCTATTAGGTGTGATCGGCACAATGAGGTGTTTTGTTCATAAGAGAGCAGATCAGTTTTGGACACACTCCTTTTCTGGAGCAGAAAAAAGTCATCTAAAGCAATATATCACATGGTTTTTATAAAATCTTTTCTTTTTTATACTATTTCTACTGACTGTTAGCTTGAAAACTGCAGTTTATAAATACTAGTAAACGTTCCATTTGCACACCTACTTTTTCCTGGTGGAGATATAGTCCAAGGAACTTCTCTTCTTATAGATTGAACTGATTTTACTCAGAAGCTACAGCTGGTCTAGAATGCAGCAGCTCAACTAGTTATGAGCACATCTTGATCAAGGTCTGTACAAGTTATCAGTCTGCTTCTAGTTATAAGGTACTGTTTGCCACCTAAGTGACAAGGGTCACACAAAACAGTTTTACAGTTGTAATTAATTTTGTTGCTTACTAATTTCAGAAATATTTGTCAAACATGATACTTAACACTTATTCATTCATTGCCACTTTTGGACATTGTTTATTTTAGGTAGAGTAATAAATGTAGATGTTAAACAATCATATGAAATAATTCTTGTATCATAGATTACATTGAGCAGTTTTGTTAAAATGTTTATACCACTTTTATGGTATAAAAGTGTATTGCCAAAAAATGGTATTGCCATTTATGCCAATTGTGATCATTATTGCTTTTCCACTGTAATGTATGTTGTTGTTGCTGCCAGAGTAATATATTTTCCATTTATTCAATCAAGTTGCCCAAATCCCATCCAACACATTTTACTCATTTCTAGGATAGCAATTTCTCTACTATCTCTATCACAATCTTTGCAAGCTTTCCCACTTTGTATAAAGATGTATCCTTCAGCAAAGGATCGTTACCTTGTCGTGATGCTGGAGCTTGAGCACCTCAATGATGCCATGAGCTGAACCGTGAAGGGCCACCCAAGACGGGAAGGTCATGACAGAGAGGTCAGATTAAATGCGATCCCTGGGGAAGGTAATGGCAACCCACCCCAGTATTCTTGCCGTGAAAACTAAATGGATCAGTACAACCAGAGATATGTCGGTATACCATCGGAAGATGAGACCCAGAGGTCAGAAGATGGTCAAAATGCTACTGGGGAGGAACAGAGAATGAGTTCAACTAGCCCCAGATGTGATGACGCAGCTAGCTCAAAGCCGAAAGAACGGCTAGCAGCCAATGGTGCTGGTGGTGAGCGGCGAAACCGATGTTCTAAGGATCAACACACCATTGGAACCTGGAATGTAAGATCTATGAGCCAGGGCAAATTGGATGTGGTTATTGGTGAGATGTCAAGATTAAAGATAGACATTTTGGGCATCAGTGAACTGAAATGGACTGGAATGGGCCACTTCACATCAAATGACCACCAGATCTATGACTGCGGACAAGAGGACCACAGAAGAAATGGAGTAGCCTTCATAATTAATAGTCAAGTGGCTAAAGCAGTGCTTGGATACAATCCAAAAAACGATAGAATGATCTCAATTCGAATTCAGGGCAAGCCATCTAACATCACAGTGATCCAAATATACGCCCCAACCACAGATGCTGAAGAAGCTGAAGAAGAGCAGTTCTATGAGGATCTGCAGCACCTACTGGACAACACGCCTAAAAGAGATGTTATTTTCATCACGGGAGAATGGAATGCTAAGGTGGGCAGTCAAATGACACCTGGAATTACAGGTAGGCATGGCCTGGGAGAACAAAACGAAGCAGGACATAGGCTGATAGAATTTTGCCAAGACAACTCACTCTGCATAACAAACAGTCTCTTCCAACAACCTAAGAGACAGCTTTATACATGGACTTCACCAGATGGACAACACTGAAATCAGATTGACTACATCCTTTGCAGCCAAAGGTGGCGGACATCTATACAGTCAGTAAAAACAAGACCTGAAGCTGACTGTAGTTCCGATCATGAACTTCTTATTGCACAATTTAGGATCAGACTAAAAAGATTAGGGAAGACCCACAGATCAGCTAGATATGAGCTCACTAATATTCCTAAGGAATATGCAGTGGAGGTGAAGAATCGATTTAAGGGACTGGACTTAGTAGATAGGGTCCAGGAAGAACTATGGACAGAAGTTGGCAGCATTGTTCAGGGGGCGGCAACAAAATACATCCCAAAAAAAGAGAAAACCAAGAAGGCAAAATGGCTGTCTGCTGAGGCACTAGAAGCAGCCCAAGAAAGAAGGAAAGCAAAAGGCAACAGTGATAGGGGGAGATATGCCCAATTAAATGCAAAATTCCAGAGCTTAGCCAGAAGAGATAAGGAATTATTTTTAAACAAGCAATGCATGGAAGTGGAAGAAGACAATAGAATAGGAAGGACAAGAGACCTCTCCCAGAAAATTAGAAACATTGGAGGTAAATTCCAGGCAAAAATGGGTATGATCAAAAACAAAGATGGCAAGGACCTAACGGAAGAAGAAGAGATCAAGAAAAGGTGGCAAGAATATACAGAAGACCTGTATAGGAAGGATAACAATATCGGGGATAGCTTTGACGGTGCGGTCAGTGAGCTAGAGCCAGACATCCTGAAGAGTGAGGTTGAATGGGCCTTAAGAAGCATTGCTAATAACAAGGCAGCAGGAGACGATGGCATGTTCAAAATCTTGTAAGATGATGCTGTCAAGGTAATGCATGCTATATGCCAGCAAATTTGGAAAACACAGGAATGGCCATCAGATTGGAAAAAATCAACTTATATCCCCGTACCAAAAAAGGGGAACACTAAAGAATGTTCAAACTATCGAACAGTGGCACTCATTTCACATGCCAGTAAGGTAATGCTCAAGATCCTGCAAGGTAGACTTCAGCAGTTCATGGAGCGAGAATTGCCAGATGTACAAGCTGGGTTTAGAAAAGACAGAGGAACTAGGGACCAAATTGCCAATATCCGCTGGATAATGGAAAAAGCCAGGGAGTTTCAGAAAAACATCTACTTCTGTTTTATTGACTATTCTAAAGCCTTTGACTGTGTGGACCATAACAAATTGTGGCAAGTTCTTAGTGGCATGGGGATACCAAGTCCTCTTGTATGCCTCCTGAAGAATCTGTATAACGACCAAGTAGCAACGGTAAGAACAGACCACGGAACAACGGACTGGTTTAAGATTGGGAAAGGAGTACGGCAGGGCTGTATACTCTCACCCTACCTATTCAACTTGTATGCAGAACACATCATGCGACAAGCTGGCCTTGAGGAATCCAAGGCTGGAGTTAAAATCGCTGGAAGAAACATTAACAATCTCAGATATGCAGATGATACCACTTTGATGGCTGAAAGCGAAGAGGAACTGAGGAGCCTTATGATGAAGGTGAAAGAAGAAAGTGCAAAAGCTGGCTTGCAGCTAAACCTCAAAAAAACCAAGATTATGGCAACCAGCTTGATTGATAACTGGCAAACAGAGGGAGAAAATGTAGAAGCAGTGAAAGACTTTGTATTTCTAGGTGCGAAGATTACTGCGGATGCTGACTGCAGTCAGGAAATCAAAAGACGCTTAATCCTTGGGAGAAGAGCAATGACCAATCTCAATAAGATAGTTAAGAGCAGAGACATCACACTGACAACAAAGGTCCGCATAGTTAAAGCAATGGTGTTCCCCGTAGTAACATATGGCTGCGAGAGCTGGACCATAAGGAAGGCTGAGCGAAGGAAGATCGATGCTTTTGAACTGTGGTGTTGGAGGAAAATTCTGAGAGTGCCCTGGACTGCAAGAAGATCAAACCAGTCCATCCTCCAGGAAATAAAGCCAGGCTGCTCACTTGAGGGAATGATATTAAAGGCAAAACTGAAATACTTTGGCCACATAATGAGAAGACAGGACACCCTGGAGAAGATGCTGATGCTAGGGAGAGTGGAGGGCAAAAGGAAGAGGGGCCAACCAAGGGCAAGATGGATGGATGATATTCTAGAGGTGACGGACCCGTCCCTGGGGGAGCTGGGGGTGTTGACGACCGACAGGAAACTCTGGCGTGGGCTGGTCCATGAAGTCACGAAGAGTCGGAAGCGACTGAACGAATAAACAACATAAAAATGTATCACTCCAGGTTTCCATTTTCAGGGCTAACCCAAAAATTCTTTACACCCTCTGACTATTTAAGGTCTGTTGAGGTCTGAGAGTCATTAGATAACTCTTTTCAGGCACTGATGGTTTTCTTGGGGAAATACAGTGCAGTGATTTTCTATTGCCTTCTGCACTGCTATTACATTACCTAATGAACATATTTCATTCCCACCATTGTATATGCTACGAGTGCTGTCCTAGAAAAAATGCTTTTATTTGTGGTTTCTACTAATACAGCAGCTTCCTACTACCAAGGTATGCTTATTTGCTGGTGGCGCTGCTCACCAGGCTACAACATAGTCAGAAAAAGAACATGAAAAGGACCAATCATATCCACCGATCAGTGAAAATGGTAAAATGCTAACTCCAATTTTGGCTCAGTCTTCTTCACTTGCAAAAAGCAGAATGAGGGGGTGAGTTTGAGGCTTGAGATAGATAGAAATATAATCAAGGAATAACCATTTGCTTGAGAGGAGTCAAATCTCCAGGCCAGAAAAATTGCATCTCGGGATACCAAAGAGACTCTTTACTGAGACAGTTGAACTTTTATGTATTACCACTGAGCTGATGAAGTGCCCAGTGACTGGAGTAGGCCAAATGTTGTCTCTTTCTTCACAAACAGTCACCAGGGCTGTTAAGTATCTACTGTATATGGAGCCACTGGAGGCTGTCATTAGTAATGGACTGGCTTTTAGTTTTACATAATATCTGACTCCAAAGAGGCTGTCCATGTTCTGTGTCGGTGCTCGGATGCTGTGATGGTGTGGATGAGGACCAATAAAATGAGCTTTTATTCCACTAAGGTGGATTGGAGGAAGCTTTATGGATGAATAGCTCCTGAGTAGGGGAATTAGGAGGTTTTCCTATTTGTTGCTTCTTCTTTTTTTTCAGAAAAAGTACATACATAATTTAGGGTGCCTCTACAGTTATCACTGCCATTACACTGTCATTATCGCTAAGTGATCTTGGTCACCAGAACAAAACATTAATAGCTTTGGTAGTCTAGTAGACATATCCTTTCCTGGATAGGGACAGTCTGACTTCTTTTGTTCATGCACAGCTAACCTCATATTTAGATTATTGTAATGTGGTCTCTGAGAGGTTACCCTTGTATCTGATCCAGGAGTAGCAACTGGTACAGAATGCAGCAATCAAGCTGCTGAGTAGGGCCCCTGGCTATGTATATGCGACAGTATATACTAGATGGCTGCCAATTACCGACAGAGCCAGGTTCAAGGTTTTTCTGATCCCAGACCTGGTTAATTACCCAGATTCCTGGGGGAGGTATTACTGAGCATGCCCAGAATTGTAGATTGTCATCTTGCAATTCCACAGGGGCAGGCTTTCCTTGTAGTGCAGTCAGGACCTGTAAAGCTATTTCCCTGGAAAAGTATGAGGCACCGACTCTAACACCTCTTAGAGACCTTTTTCCCTGTTTACCACCAATTTGCAGTAGTCTAAGCATTTATGATTGCTTTGAAACGAAAAGGTGCTAAGAAAGCAATTTATCACTTATACTCAAGGATTTTTCACAGGTTGCATTTTGTTGGAAGCAGATTTGCTTTAAAAACCATTTTTCCTTCAGACACAATGAAGGTCTGTCTCTTTATCCAGGACTTTTCCTAGATATGTTGCATGAATAATTTTTGTTCTGGTTTTGCTTTCTTTCCATCTCCATTTTACTCTGAGTCTGTGGGTGAGATACAGTTTAAGAGTGTACAGATAGTCCTCGCTTAATGGCCACAATCGGGACCAGAATTTCAGTTGCTAAGCAAAGCAGTAGTTAAGTGAATATGATTTTACAAACTTTATTGCAGCAGTCATTAAGCAAATCATTGTGGGCGTTAAGCAAACCCCATGGTTGTTGAGCAAATCATGCAGTCCTCCATTGATTTTGCTTGCCAGAAGCTGGCTGGGAAGGTCAAAAATGGTGACCACGGGATGCTACAACAGTCATAAATGCAGACCAGTTGTCAAGTGCCCAAATTGTGGTCACATGACCACAGGGATGCTGTGACAGTCATAAGTGTGAGGACCAGTCATAAGTTAGTTTTTTCAGCACCGTCGTAAGTCTGAACCATCACTAAGTGAATGGTTGTTAATGAGGACTGCCTGTATGTGTATCTGTAAATATGCTTTAAGGTGCTTTTGTATAGGAAGCAGTATCGATAACAATAATAATAATAGCAGCATTATTTGGCTGATATCAGTATATACTAATAGTAACAACTGTCCTGTTTCACCCACCTCAGGGTTCTTTCATCTAATCATATATTCAGCACTCCCTCTTTCTGTAGATCTAAACCCTATATATTGCCTTTCAAACTGCATAATATTTATATTTATTCAAGAGGCTATGTTAACTGCACGTAGATTTAGCACCATCATCAAATACACTTGGTAAGGTAATAGTCTTTAGCCCCTTTCAGGATTCTTATGTACAAATCTGATTATATGCTAACTCCTTTGCACTGCATTCAAAATATTGTTTGGTTCATTGGAATGATGCATAAATATCACATTCAGAAACTAAGTTTGGCAGAAGCATTAATATTACAGAGCCTGGATGTTTTGTTTTCATATTGCATGTTTCGCATATGCAGAATTTGTTATAAAACTGTACAGCCATTTTATTCTGGACCTCAGGCATAGCAAAATTTCTGAATGGTTGCTTTTATGTAACTTCTATTTTAATTTGCTACCTGATCTGGAAATAGCAGCTTTTTGCTTTATTTAATATGCTGTATACATTCTAAATAAGGGGTTTTTTAAATCATTATCCAGCAAGTTAATTTGCAAATGGATAATTCATAATTTCTATTTGAAGGAAGCCAAATTCTATCTCATTTTCTCAGGTAGAGATGTGGATTAGTTCATTTGGTTTCAGCTGAGAACTTCCATGCTACAATGTCAATGTAAATGTAAGTGAAAACAGATTTTTTTTTAATCAGTGTTTGGAAGTTCATTAATTTTGCAAAAGATTTCAAAGGGAGATAATATCTTATTGCTAATGTATTGTAGCAAAAAATCTGTCCCACAGCAACCGACTTGTGAGAGATTAAGTAGCAACTGCTGATGGTTTTCAAGTAGAAATGCTTATTTGCCAAAGCTTTGCATTTGCTGTTAGCGAAGGGTGAAAACAAAATGGGATAACAAATGATTTTACATGTCAAATAATCTTGAATACTGTCAGCCTTTTGCAGTAGCCAAGGTCAAGAAATAAGTATGGCAGAGATTCCATGGATGTTCTTTACTTTATAGTGGTAGGACAGAATAACAGAACCGTGGAAAACTGCATTTCTGACACATATTCTTATATTTTCATTCTAACCCATTGGGAAAACAAGACAGGAATGTTACAAAGTCCCAGATCTAAAAGATCTTGGGTTGGAACCTCTGGAATTAAGCAGAGATTTAATTATCGATTTACCATGTCAAGCAAAAAAAAATTGCAGAACAAAAATGAACAAGCATCAAGAAGTGCTAGTTTTTCTCCCCTTAATTTTCTACATAC
Source organism: Candoia aspera (assembly GCF_035149785.1). NCBI lineage: Eukaryota > Metazoa > Chordata > Lepidosauria > Squamata > Candoiidae > Candoia > Candoia aspera. Next base: position 107,732,078 of record NC_086153.1, on the reverse strand, counting down.
ATCTGGACATGTCATGTTTAACAGTTAAATGAATCATTCTGGGGGACAGCACCATGCAAATAAATTGGTCGCCTACCTCCTTCAGAAATTAAATTTCTCCCTTTTAAATTACTGCCATATCATTATCAAAGGCTTTTTCAACTATTAATCATAATCTTGGTCAAGTCCATCTATTACTTCCTTAGTCTTACATATCATATCTGAGTTCATACATTGTGCTAAGCCACAATACAAATTGTTTGGTTTTTGTGAACCTAGCAATTGTGGTAAACACAATTAACTATGATTAATTAATAAACCCTGGCTAAAGAAAACATGATCTAGCGTGTTGTGCAAAGTCGGTGTTCATAGAATTCTCGGTGTTTATATTTTATAATCTCTCTTATTATAATATAAGAAATACCCAACATTTCTCTATGGCTGTGGCTGGAATAACTTGAAACTTACATTTCCCAAAGATAAATGTGAAATCAGTGTTGTTCAAGATTTTGGTTTGCTTTATTTCACCAAAAAGTTGACTTTTTTTTTTCTTCTGTGTTTGTTTCTTTTTCTCCTGCATTCATTGGGGATCAGATAATAAAAGAGAAATTGAAGTGCCTAAAGTTTCTTTTTTAAAAAAAATTCAAGCTAGGTTTAATCCAAAATATCCAATTTTAGGAGCTATCAGAGTTTGGTGTACCTCTCCAAAATAACTGCCTTTGAACAGCATCTTATCTTTCAGTGGTTCCAATATGAACAAAATTTATTTTTGTTCATTATTTTTAGAGTGTTCAGACTATTATCTGATGTAACCACAGAAACTAGAATCTATACAAAAATAAACTTTTAAAAAAAATAAAACTTTTTTATAATAGACAAATGGCATCATTAAAGTGGCAACTAAATTTGAAATGGAGACATTTATTTTCCCTCCAGCAAAGAAGATGTACTTAACAAGCTGATCCTATGCATATTTATTCAGTATAAGTCCCATTGATTTCATGGAAGCTGATTTCAGCAGGATTCACTGCTTAGTAAGTACAGTTAAAATTACAGCCTAGATATAGCACGTAATGTAAATAAAGAGAAAAAATGATATCAGCTGATCCTAAATATAAAGTCCAACAAAATGAAGCAAACCAATAAACCAAGAACACCTTAACTTTAAACATTTCTATAATAAGAAATAGGAGAATAATATGCAGAAAATTAACATAGAAAAAAGAAACACAAAAAAAATGGAAGTGGAAGTGGAAGTGGAAGAGGAGGAAGAAATATGTTGCATTAGATGGGCAGCTATATAAATGTTTTAAATAAAAAGAAAAAGAGGAGGAGGAGGAAGAGGGGGAGGAGGAGGAGGAGGAAGAAGAAGAATATAAGACAATAGGATACAATAAAGAGTAGTTTATCATTAGGGACTGAAGAAATACTAAGAAAGGAAGATTAGCTACAGCCTTGAAATTCCCAAACTAGCTTTCTATCCTGCCTGTCATTTGGTTAAAATCCTGATCTCTCATCTCTTCATAGTAGGGCAGTCCTACCATTAGGTCGTTGATTTTCTACATTCAGACAGGACGTAGAAGCAATTTAAGAGGCTGTTGATCACAGCATCTTGATGTGCCTTTGTGGAATGGTTTCCCATGGAACATTGGCCTTGAGTTTTCATTGCCAGCTTAAGACATTCCTCATAAAGACAGTATTAAATCTTTATTGATGGCTTTTTATGTTGCCTCTATTGCTATCTTGTCCTTTTTATTTCCTGTTTCTTGTTTGTAAGCCAAATGAAAAACCCCAAAGGCATCTTACCTCCATTCAGACCATTACGCTCCAGGGAAAAAAAAGAGAAAATCATGGACACTGTCTTTTCTAATGGATATACCTGCAGTCTTCCAGTTAGTCAAAGGAGCAAGTTGTAGCCCCCTATACAGCAAAAATTATTACCCCAACCCTCCTCCCCCCCCCACACACACATTACCTGCTTAGTAGAGGAATTGTAGCTTTGCTTACTTTAGCCTAACCTATTGTGGTTAGTTAGACCTTGGTGGCACACCTCAGGAAGCCAGATATGCTGAAGGAAGCAACTTCTGTTACCTAATAACAAATCACCTGGAAGGGCTAGGATATACAGTCATTAGGCTACATGTAGCTATACCTATACTTATTTCATACAAATGCTAATTTTGCTGCAAGTGGGTAACTGAAGCAGACGATGGTAAAACTATCATATGGTGATTCAAAATAGCTTCAGAAGTGATTAGTTGAGGGCAACACGATGAGCCAGCATTCATAACCACATGCCATATGCTTGAAGCCCAAACAGTTTGTGTGGGGTTTAAGTGCAATACATTAAAGCAAAATTAAAAAGCAGCTAAGAGAGAGAAAGCAGCAAAAAGCAGAGCACAATGCATTAAATCCTTCAGTCTTGGACATTTCGTGTTCCTTCATTTCAGATTCATGAGCAGAGTCTCTTTTTAGACTGAGTGAGCATGCAGTAAACCTCAGATTACCTATTATTAGTTGGCATTTTGCTATTTGCAATTCTACATATTGATTAGGGCTGGGTAGAGATCCAGATCTGAAGGCAATATGTCACTGGGAGCATACATGAACATGCACATAGTTCCTGTTGGGAACCCTTTAAAGTAGTCATGCTTTTTCCTAGGACTGAGTTGCTACCCTCTGCATCTGCTGTGCTATCCTGTGGATAGACACGTTGGGTTTAAAGTGTTCCTGAGAGGTGCTACAAGAACTCCAGATCATAACTTTGCTCTTTGAATCTGGATCTCAGCACAGCACTAATCTTCACAGTTAACTGCATAAATGATTACCTATATTTCTCAAGGAAAGTTCATATATATGGATATGGATATGGATATGGATATGGATATGGATATGGATATGGATACAGGTTCAAGAGTCGAACTATCATCAGCCACTTCCTCTACATGGATGACATCAAGCTGTATGCTAAGAGTGAACGAGACATCGACTCACTGATCCACCTGACATGGATCAACAGGGAGGACATTGGGATGTCATTTGGACTGGAGAAGTGTGGCTGGCTGGCTGGCTGGATGGTAGTAAAGAGAGGCAAGGTAGTTAAGACTGATGGGGTGGGACTACCAGCAGGCCACATAGCAGACATACAGACAAGCTACAAGTACCTTGTTTCCCACAGTCACACAGGAACCATGGTGAGGAGGCAAGGAAGTACCACCAAAGGATAAGAGAGGTCCTGAAGAGCCAGCTCCATGGGAAGAACAAGATCCATGCCATCAACATGTACTCCCTGCCAATCATCAGATACCCTACCAGCATAGAGAGCTGGCCAAAAGGAGACATGGAGGCTACAGATGTGAAGGCCCAGAAGCTCTTCACAATGTACAGAGGTTTCCTTGTGTGTGTGTGTCTGTGTGTGTGTGTTTTCTCTTTCCTTTTTTCTCAGTTTCATTTATGTCTATGTAATGTTTTTTCTTACCTTAGTGTTTCCCTTTAATTGTTCCATTTTGTTGTATTTTTTTATTATTGTTGATTGTTATTGTACTTAATGTTTTATATGTAATATTTTGGGGGGGGGGTTTCCTTTTTTTCTTTTATTGAAATCAATAAAGTTAGTTTTTAAAAAAAAAAAAAACAATGTACAGAGGTTCCTACCCCAGAGACTGTTACACTAGCTAAAGAGAGGGTGGGCAGGGTCTAGGGAATGTCGAAGCCACTGTCCTGGATGAGACCCAGAGCATCCAAGAGTACATCAGAAAGATGGCACCCAACAATGAACTGCTGAGAGAATGCCCATGGATGGAGCAGCGTAGTGAGGCAGGTCTGGACTGGCCCCAGTGGTGCAGCGATTCCTGAAGGTTTGGTAGCGTGGTGAGTCCTGAAGGTTTGATGGCATGTCAGTGGTGCAGCAGACTCTGGGGGACCCTTGGCAGCATGACTGTTGGGGGATTTGGATGGTAGCCAGAGCAGTCTGGCAACTTGGTGGCTGGGAGACATGGTGGAGCAGTTTGGCGGCACAGTGGACCAGCAGTACAGCGAACCAGTGGACCAGCCTAGGAGGGCCAGCCTGGCAGAGCGGTTTGGCAGCGCATCAGACCAGCAGCACGGCGAACCAGCAGACTGGCTTGGGAGGGCCAGCTGGGTGATGTGACAAACCCAGGGGTAGCCAGCACAATGGACTTGGGTGGGGGGAGGTGATGAGCCAAAGCCCTTGGACGAAGTGGTGGGGGTGAGCAACCTTAGTGGTGCCATGGATTGTAACAGCACAGGGGACCCAGGTGGTACAATGGACCTTGGTGTGTCAGGCCTTGGTGACGAGGAGCAGTGGGCCTGGAATTGAGAACTTGACCATCCCCTCCCAACCTGCCCAGAGACAGTGGAGAGCTGTTGGGGCCCCTCCAGTGTGAATGAAGACTCCCTCTTGGGGGTGAGAGACGAGGGGGGAGCCTGGGTGTGTTTGATGGTGTGGGAGAGCACTCACCTCTGAGGACAATAAATGAGATGCCCGCTGCTGACCAATGAGAGAGGCTGAGCAGGGGGAATAGTGAGTGAATAGTGAATAGGTTAGTGATGGCTGGGTTCTGATGGTGCTGAGAGTGTGAGCTGGTATGCTGGAGGACCTGCCATTGCCCTGTGGGTAACTGAATTTGTGTGAGGGTGTGTGAGTGGATGGACGGACCTCTATTTCGAACTAGGGACACTGGAGGTCCAGGAGCAGGGCCAGATGGATTTGAAGTCTCTGGGTGTTGTAGGGTGGGTCATATCATTGAAGTGGTGATGGGTAGGGGATGCTATGGTGGGAGCCGGAGGGCAGGCCATCTTCGGGGAAGATGCCCCCGGTGTTTGTTACCGGTAGCATGTTCCAGCCTTCTGTACTCAGACCCAGGCCCTGGACAGCAGATTCATAGGGGCCCTAGTCTCCAGCTGCTGCTGCTTAATGCCAGGTCATTCAACAACAAACCCCCCCTCATGTGATTTGATCACTGAGGAGGGGGCAGACCTGGCATGTATTACCAAAACCTGGCTGGGCCCCAAAGGGGGGGTGCCTCTTTTGAAAATGTGCCCGGCCGGGTTTATGGTATGTCACCAGCTGAGACACCAGGGCAGGGGAGGAGGGGTGGCTGTTGTCATCCGAGAGTCCCTAGTGGCCTTCAAGGGCACTGCTCTGCAAGTAGCCAGTTGTGAGACCCTGTTTTTCAAGTTAGGTTCCCGAGAACAGTTGGGAGTATTGCTACTGTACCAGTCTCCCTGCTGTGTAGCAACCTCCCTGCCTGAGCTTCTGGAGGCCATCTCAGGGTTGGCGGTGGAGTTCCCCAGACTTATGGTTCTGGGGGACTTCAACCTGCTGCCCCTGGGGCAAGCCTCGGAGAAAGCTCAGGAGTTCATGGCTACCATGGCAGCTATGGGCCTGTCCCAGATTATTCGGGACCTGACTCAAGACAGTGATCTCCCGGATTTGGTTTTCTTGTTGGAGCAAGGGCGATGTGATCTGAGGGGAGAGTCACAGCTCTCCCCATTGTTATGGTCAGATCATGCCCTGGTCGCCCTGAGATTCTCTTATCCCACCCCACTCTGCAGGGAGGCTGGACCCATTCAATTGGTCTGCCCCCAGTGACTGATAGACCTGGTAGGGTTTCAGAAGGAGCTGGGGGTTATACCTGAGAATCTGCTGCATGGTCCAATGGAGGCCCTGGCTGCAGCCTGGAATAGGGAGGTGGCCAGGGCCTTGGACAGGATCGCACCGATGCGATGTCTCTTGCCCCATTGAACCCGACACTCCCCGTGGTTTACAGAGGAGCTGAGGGTTCTGAAGGGGGTTAAGAGACATCTAGACCACCACTAGAGGAAGACAAAGACCGAATCCAACCAAACACTGGTTAGAGCCACTAAGGCCTACCTTGTGGCGATAAGAGTGGCAAAGCGTCAATACTTCTCCACTCTTATTGCATCCACAGAATGCCACCCAACAGCCCTGTTTAAAATTACTCAATCCCTTTTGGGGATGGTGGGGCTAGTGACCCACCTATAGGGCCATGCAGAGGAGTTTTCTGGGCATCTGGAGGATAAAATCACTTGGACCTATTCCAAGTTAGACTTCAAGCATGAGGCATGGTCTGTGGAGATATCAGGGGAACATACTTACCTAGTTATCTGGGAACAGTTTGATCCTGTTAGAATTGAGGAAGCAGACAGGATCCTCTGGATGGTAAGTGCCACCACTTGTCATCTAGACCCATGTACTTCCTGGCTGGTGAAAGCAGCTCGGGAGGTGACATGTGGTTGGGTCCAGGTGATGGTTAATACATCCTTGAGGGAGGGGGTGTTTCCAACTGCCTTTAAGGAGGTGCTGGTGCACCCCCTCCTCAAGAAACCATGAAACCGCAGGGTGAGATCATCTGTTGCCACACAATGAGGTATCACCAATATGCTGATGATACTCAATAGTACATCTCCATCCCAGGTGAGGTAACTGATCTTGTGACCACCCTCTCTCAGTGCCTGGAAGCTCTAGGGGTCTGGATGGGGAACAACAGGCTTAAGCTGAACCCTGGTAAGACGGAGTGTCTGTGGGTTAATGGCTCTTCCATATCCAGGACATTGTCATCTTTGGTTCTGGATGGTGTTGCACTGCTCCAGACAGAACTGGTGTATAATCTGGGGGTCCTCCTGGACCCACGGCTCTTGCTCGAAGAGCAGGTGGCAGCCATGGCCAGGAGAGCCTTTGTGCAGCTTTGTGTTGTGCACCAGTTACGCCCTTTCGTGGATCAGGAGACCCTTCGAATAGTCACTCATGCCCTTGTTATCTCCCATATAGACTATTACAATACACTCTACATGGGGCTACCCTTGAAGAGTATCCAGAAGTTTCAGCTGGTCCAGAATGAAGCTGCGTGGGCTATCTTTGGCACCCCTAGAAGGAAGCACATAACACCTCTACAACACAAGCTGCATTGGGTGCCAGTTTGCTTCCAGGTCCAATTCAAGGTGTTGGTTATCACCTTTAAAGCCCTAAATGGCATGGGGCCAGGCTACCTGAGGGACCGCCTCTTCCCCGTTACATCAACCCGTCCCACCCAATCATGCAGAGAGAGCATGCTGCAGACCCCGTCAGCAAGAGAATTCCGTCTGGCGGGATCTAGGAGGCAGGCCTTCTCTGCAGTAGCTCCCGCCTTCTGGAACATCTTACCCCAGAGGTGAAGTTAGCCCCTTCATTCCTGGCCTTCCAGAGGAATCTGAAGACCTGGCTCTGCCACCTGGCTTGGAGCAGAGAGCGGAATGGTCACACCTGGGGATGGCTAGTGCCCTAAAACGCTCATTCCATGCAAGGACTGAATTAGATCATTGCCATCTGGACTTCATTTTTATCTATATTTATTAGTTACTTGTAATTGTATGTTATATAGTGTATTTTTATATATTGTAATTATATATGTATTGTTTTATTCATTATTTTGTTGTAAACCACCCAGAGTCCCCCTGGTGGGAGGAGATGCACAGTGACAAATTTGATAAATAAATAAATAATCTTTTCAGTCCTGATGTCAGCAGAAAGTCCATAAAGAGTAGCCAGAAGTAACAACCTATCTTGTTTAAACCTTGACCAAATAAATCAACTTTATATTCCTTCCTTTTACTTCTATACTCTTATCCTGTAGTTCATTTAAATATTGTCATAGGATTTGATTTCTCTTCATTTCTTCTTTGTCCTATCACAGAGTTCTTCAAGGCTTCAACAAGCCTCTTTTGTAAATCTAGTGGGAAAAAGGTATCCAGGTCATTCTCTTGGTTTGTCATTTGTATTTCCCTTTTACATTTTAAAACCTTAGGCAGTTTCTTTTGTAGAACCAGTGAAACATGCTTTCCTAAATCATTCTCTTGGCTATTTCTCATGGAAAGTCCCAATAAAGATGGAACCACATACAATTCTAAGATTCAGTTTTGGAGAAACTGTTCAGATCATAAAGACAAACAAATGATAAAACTGAGCCCTTTCAAAAGCCATTTGTCACCTTGTTATAGAGTTCCCAATCTTTCCAGTAAATAAGGAAAGTAGACTTTTTCCTTTGCACAGATCTCCATAACCTTAACTCTCACCCAGATAGGTTTTTGCATCATTATTGTGTTTAGTCTGAAATTAAATGAAATAAAACAATGTTTCTCATACGTTTTCCAGTTTCCTCTTTAAAACAGGTGACAGGGTTAGAGTTAAGGTTATCTAAGCAGAGCTCTGCCAAGCACCACTGCTGCCTATGCATAGTTCTAGGTTAGAGTCATGCTTATTTTTCAGTCTCTGTGTTGAGGTGTTTAGGCTGCAGTTTGCATTGAAAACCCCTTGGAAAGTGGAATTGCATTTTATAGCACACAGTCAGAATGATAGCTGAAATAACAAGGCACAGCTCAGGCAAGACCATTTCCATACAAATAATAAGTACCAGCTGGAATCAGACAGGCAGTTGATCAGTGGGAATGCAAACTGTGGATCAAAAAATTTCCCTGAGCATTTCTGTTTCAATTAGAAATTATTGCAGCCAGTAGAAAACATGACCCTCATGTCCACTAATCTTGGAATTTCTTTACTTTCCTAATCCATAGTTTTCTGGGGAAAACCCTGGGCTATTTTCCTCCATACAATACAAAACTAGAGTGGGAAAGTTAATCAAAGCAGAGAGGCCAACGCCAGTAATGCTGATGTCTGCAGGAGTGGGAAAATGGATGAGACAAACTAGCGAAAAGTGAGATGGATGCATTTTAGAGCACATCATGTTGGAGACTGTATGGCATGCATTACACAGTTAGGGTAATTGATACAATTGCTAAAAAGAAAAGGCATTTTACTGGAGAAGCAGTAGCGGCAGTGGGGAAAAGACATCTAGTGGATGCTTTTTTGAGAATTGAGTGCTAAGGAAAAAGTGTTTGTACATTATCTTGTAACTCATATTCTCCTGGAAGGCAGCAGCCTTTCTTCAGGCTTTTATAGCCCAGAATATCTAAATATTCATAAGCCAAAATGGAGAAAAACGCTCTCAGCTTGGAGCAGCTCTTAGTTAAAAAGCATGACAAATTGAAACGGCATAGTAATATCTAATGAATGTATTTTTTTCCCTTTAGAACAATCCTGAGCTACACCAGAGAAAAGCAAATTAAATGCAAAATTAATTGCTAGGAAGATTACATGCTTTAGATAAACTCCTTTGTTTTCCTTGTTTTACTTGCTGCAACATAATGCTAGTGTGGTTTGCAGACAGTCAAACATATCTGCCTTTCGATTCTTTTTTTTTTCCAGTTATATCATGTAACATCTGAAACACACTAACTAATATACCGAACTCTTAATTCTGACTCAGGATAGACAAAGTGGTCTATTTCAAATCTATGCTACTTTTTATATATGCTCACCCAGTCACTTGTTTACTGAAATGGTCAGCCATGATTAGTTCATTCCACTTCTGTATTAATTTCTGCTATATATGTACAAAAACCCACAAGAATTTTCATACTTACACACATACACAGAGGAAGATGGAGCTGGAGCTGGAGCTGGAGACAGAGACAGAGACAGAGACAGAGACAGAGACAGAGACAGAGATGTCAAAACTAAGCCAAAATACATTTCTTGGCAAATTTTACTGTTTAAAGCTGAAAACTACACCAGGAAGCATGAAAACTAACTGATACCTGACTTTCAATCCATACTTTACTCCATGAGTTGCACATCACAAAATTTGGACAGGAATTCAATGTGATGTAAAGACGTTGACTTTGTAATTGATGGCTGTAATATCCAACCATAACTGTTTGCCTGTCTATCTGAATGGCTGTTCAAGACTTTGATTAGTTGCCTTGCCTAGCTACTTACTGTCAGAACACTTTCCAGCTGGATGTTTTTTCCTGGTCCCTGAATGGTATGGGATTTATTTGTCCATGCAGAATGATGAAAAAACAGTTTGATCTTAGTGCATGGTATGGAATTCAGTAAGGTTGTCAGATAGCAGCATTAAAGGCAGAAAACCGATAAACCTATTGTCCTGTATACAGTATATGAAATAATAAAGACTTACAGGTATTTTCTGGATGAACAGAAGAGACCTCCAGTATATGTTCCATTCCCTGAATTTAAGCACAGTACTGCTTTGCTTTAAATATCTTGATATACTTGAACATTGGGCCCCATTCAACAAAACACTGTTCAGTAGTGAGAAATCTAAAATTCTGCACTTAGGTAGGGACAAACAGATGCACAGATACAAGATAGGTGGCATCTGATTTTGTAAAAGTACTTGTGAGAAGGATCTGTGTGTTCTGGTAAACCCCAGACTAAATATAAAACAGCATTTTGCTGAAGCTGTCAAAAGAGACAGTCTTGGGCTGCATCAACAAAGGTGTAATGTTGAGATCACAGGAAGTTATCATTCCACTCTACACTGCACTGGTCAGGCTGCACCTGGAATACTGTGTCCAGTTTTGATTGCCACAATACAAGAAGGATGCTGAGAACTGGAAAGAATGCAGAGAAAAGCAACAAAAATGATGAGTGGTTTGGAGGCTAACTTCTTTGACGAACAGTTAAAAGAAGTGGATATATTTAGCCTAAAGAAGAGAAGGCTAAGGGGAGACGTGATAGCAGTCTTCCTATATTTGAAGGGCTATCACAGGGAAGAGGGTGTGGATTTATTTTCCATAGTGCCCAAGAGTAGGATGAGAAGGAATGGGTAAAAGCTTTACAAAGAGAGAACCAACATCAAAATAAGGAGGAATTTCCTGATGATGAATGCTCTTAAGTAGTGGAACAGTCTGCCTCTTGTGATCAGGGGTGCTCAATCACTGAAGGTTTTCAAATGAAGGTTGGACAGCCATTTGCCTCAGATGGTTTGAGGATTCCTGCCCTGGACAAGGGGTTGAGCTACAAGACCTTCAAGATCCTTCCAACCCTGTAATTCTATGATTCTATGATTTGTGTAGTGCTATAGTTACAATAAATCCCTTTCATTTCCACCATGGGATATTCTAGTTCTTTTCAAAATAGGTTGGCGGGAATCAGAAGATTCTTCATGTTAATGCTCATCATAAATTTTGTTTCTATTAATAAATATGAAGATAACCCAAGGTAATGCAACAGTATGGAGAAAATATTACATATGGCAAAAGAAAAGTGTGTTTATCTAAGATATGTCAAACTACACAAAACTTTAAGCGGATAAGAGAAACCAGAGTATTGTAAATGGATATAGTTCTAGTAATGCAATAAGGAATTCCATCACAGGAACCCCATATTCCAAAACTCTGTTCTGAAGCATCTCACCCCTATCTAGAACAACTACCAGGATTTGTTACTAGGTCAGGGATCATTAAGATTCTATCTTTCTGCTTCCGACCTGGAAGCAGAAGCAAAAACATGGATTCTTAATCATCCCTGACCTAGTAACAAATCCTGATAGTTGTTCTAGATAGGGGTGAGATGCTTCAGAACAGAGTTTTGCAAGGTCGGAAGGCACTCAGGTCAGAAGGCACTCAATATGCTACTGGGGAAGAGCTGCCTTCTCAGAGTAGAACTGACTTTAATGACACGGATGGAGTAAAGCCTCTGGGACCTTCATTTGCTGATGTGGCATGACTCAAAATGAGAAGTAACAGCTACAAACATCCATTAATAATTGGGACATGGAATGTATGAAGTATGAATCAAGGAAAATTGGAAGTTGTCAAGAATGAAATGGAATGCCTAAAGATCGACATCTTAGGCATTAGTGAGTTGATGTGGACTGGCATTGGTCACTTTGATTCTGACACTCACATGGTATACTATGATGGGAATGAAAAATTGAAGAGGAACAGTGTGGCATTCATCATTAAGAAGAATATCTCAAGATCATTTTTAAAGTACAACACCACCAGTGATAGACTAATATCTATACGCCTACAAGGAAGACTAGTTAATACTACTATTATTTAAATTTATGCACCAACCACGAATGCTGAAGATGAAGAAAGTGAAAACTTTTATGAAATGCTGCAATCTGAAATTGATCGAACATGCAGTCAAGATGCTCTGTTAATTATTGGTGACTGGGATGCAAAAGTTGGAAATAAAGAAGGATCAGTAGTTGGAAAATATGGCCTTGGTGACAGAACACCGCTGGAGATCACATGATAGAATTCTGTAATAGTATATTACTCCCTGTTTTTCCTCCTCCGCAGTCTTGTGCCCCTCAAATTCTCTCTGCATATTTTGAGGCAGCATGGATGACTTGATAGAAGCTGATTTATTGGTGAATTACATTTAAAGTATTTTACTCAAGCACTAAGATTTCTTCTACTTATGGAAGTCTGGTTGTCTAATTTCTTGCCTTGATATGAGAATCAGAAGACTGAATCTCAAAGCAGCATGAAAAATTAATTGGAATTATAAGATACCTTAGTTCCATTAAATATCCCCCCAAAGTGTCTTTCCAGGCTCTTCTGTAATATGGTAGGAAACAATCTGAGCAGCCTAAGACATTTCATACAAATCTGCTGAATTATTGCCTGTAGAAACATTTTTTCCCTTTTCTAAAAGATTATTTTTGTCTGTTTATAGAATCAACAATTGGAAAGAATGATTTTGATCAAGTTCATCCTCCTGCTAAGAAATACAAATTGAAACATCCCCACCAATGACTATCCAAATTTTTATGGCATTTGTACATAATAACGTACATAAACTTTTGTAGATTAGAATTTCAGTGATAATTTAATAATCTTTAGAATGCCATTGGATTCTTCATTGTATGTGCTACAAAAAGCTTTACTCTGGAAACTAAAGCTAAGAATTACCTTACCACACTGATATGTCTCTTGGGAAAGAAACATTTCACAATGTGCCCTTTTCTTCACCTAGACTGTTCATTTAACAAAGGGACAACAATAGATCAAGCCAGGTCTAATTTCTCTATCTTTCTTGACATGCTGTATATAAAAAGGAAAGAACATTTTATTTATTTATTTTATTTATTATTCAAATTTCTATCACCGCCCATCTCCCCCCAAAAGGTTTTCACACTGATGAGTTTTCAATTCTTTTTTGTTCTGCCTAATAAAAACTATGAGTTTTTAACAATATACATGTAAGACCATCATAGTAATTGGAATCTATTATATGCTTACAGTGCACCTACAATTCTGAATCAAAGCTATCAAGAAAATTTTTATTTTCTGTTAGCTGCTGGAAAGTGTTGAATGCCTGGACCTTATTTGGGAACTAGAGCTGCTAGTTGGTACAATCAATCCATTACACCATTTTGATGTACTCAAAAGAGTAATCCCCTTTTCTGAAATGATTCACATTTCACTGAAGAGATTCTGTATTCAGAATCTCAGGTTGGCTTTAAGACAAAAATGAGCAGGTAGGGATATGGAGGAGCTGTTCTTGTTCCCAATGTCTGGATTCACAGAGCCATAGTTCTCTAACCATGCTTTGTTAAAAAACCCACAGCCAGCTATAAAGATAACACTAAGCTATAAATCATAGCTTCTGTTTTAGTTTCATACTTTATTTATTTGTTCGTTTGTTTGTTTATTTATGGCACTGTCAAGTCAGTGTTAACTCATAGCAACTTCCTGAACAAGTCTCTGCAGTTTTCTTGGCAAGATTTCAGAAGTGATTTGCCATTGCCTTTTCCCTAGGGCTAAGAGAGTGACTGGTCCAAGGTCACCCAGCTTTGTGCCTAAGGTGGGACTAGCCTGCACCAAACTGGCTCTCTCATACATTCTACTAAGCCAAAATCAAACAATATTAGAGCTTAGGATGATGTTTGCACACAAGCAGTGTGTGTGTGTGTGTAAAACCAGAGAAAACTTGCTAGATAGTGACTATATTTGAAATCTTCCCATTATTAGGAACAACTATGATAATGATAACTAGCATTCATATTTTATGACAGTCTTGGTAACTAACATCTAGTAACTAGTAACTAATGTCAAGTGTCTTAAAACTGCTCAGTTTGAAATAAGTATCTTTGTGCCTTAAAGGCTTTCTCAGTAGAAGGAGTACTACACAGTATATTAGTGCCTGGCTTTCAGTGTGAATGTTCTGATCCTGCCCAGCCTGGCACCCACTAGAAAGAGAGGAATCCAAGTCCTACAAACCCTAATAGCACCACCCATGTTATGCTCTTAAAATATGTAGCAGTTAAAGTCCAGTAGATCTGGCGAGCACCAAGTTGAATGAGAGTATTTGCAGATAAGATTAGGAGGACAATTGGTGCTCTGGAGGAAACAGATCCTTGCCTTTGGATCATGTTCTCCCAAAGGCACAAATGTTCCTGAGGAACAGCCAGGACCCACTGTATTTGGGTTAACTACTGAGATTGGAGGGAAAAAAGGAACAGAACCAATTAGAAGCTGGCCAGAAGTTAAAGTTTCTTCTAAATCACTACCTCTAGTTCTGGAGAACATGGTTTCTTTTTATCTTCTCAGACTGGGAATCTTGACAGTCTTCTCTCTCTTCATTCTTTCTCCATCTGTCTTTCTTTAGAGCAATGATTTCTTCCTCTTTTATTTATTCTTTCATATACAAAAATAAAATAAAGACCCCAAAACAGAAAGAAAAAAGAAAAAAAATCATAATGCATCTAGAAAACAGTTCAGTTTCTTTTAAAATAGCATTGAACATTGACCTCACAGAATAATATTAATCATTCCATTATATTAATAGAGGAACATAAGCAGAGAGTAAGCATCAATCTATGATTGTGAAACCACAAGCTTTCCATTGTGAAAGAATCTTGTTTGTTACAAACCATATTGATAAATCTAACATCCTATACTAATAATAATTGCATATACTAATAAATTGCAAATATTTATGTACATTATCTTGAATCCCATTTCTCTTCCTAAAAACATATTTTAAAACTGATGAATATTAAGCCATACTTGAACAATAACAAGATAAACCCTATCTTGTAGAATATGAAAGATCCAACCCTCAACCCCTCCTGTGTGGGGTTCCACAGGGTTTGGTTCTCTCCCCTCTCCTATTCAACATCTACATGAAACCACCAGGTGAGATCATCTGTCACCACGGGATGAGGTATCATCAATACATTGATGATACTCAGTTATACATCTCCATCCCAGGTGAGGTAAGTGATGCGGTGGCTGCCCTTTCTCAGTGCCTGGGGGCTGTGGGGGTCTGAATGGGGAACAACAGGATTCAGCTGAACCCTGGTAAGATGGAGTGGCTATGGGTTGACAGCTTCTCTGTGTCCAGGAAGTTATCCTTAGTTCTGGATGGGGTTGAACTGCCCCATTCAGACCTGGTGCATAATCTGGGGGTCCTTCTGGACTCACGACTCCTGCTCGAAGAGCAGGTGGCAGTCATGGCCAGAAGGGCCTTTGTGCAACTCCGGGTTCTGCACCAGTTACACCCTTTCCTGGATTGAGATGCCTTCCAAACAGTCACTCATGCCCTGGTCATCTCCCATATAGACTACTGCAATGCGCTCTATGTGGGACTACCCTTGAAGAGTATCCGGAAGCTTCAACTGGTCCAGAATGCAGCCACATGGGCAGTTATTGGTGCCTCAAGATCAGCACATATAACACCACTGCTGCGCAAGCTGCACTGGGTGCCAGTTTGCTTCCGAGTCCAATTCAAGGTGTTGGTTATGACCTTTAAAGCCCTACATGGCATGGGGCCAGGTTACCTGAGGGACCGTCTCATCCCCATAACATCGACCAATCCCACCCGGTAGTAGACCCTGCCAGTAAGGGAATTCCACTTGGCGGGGTCCAGGAGACAGGCCTTCTCTACAGTGACACCCACTGTCTGGAACATTCTGGCCCCGGAGGTGAGGCAGGCCCCTTTGCTCCCGGCCTTCTGGAAGAACTTGAAGACCTGGTTCTGCCACCTTGCTTGGGATGGGACAGGCAATAGTTCCTCCTGGGGTTGGCTGGTGTCATAGAGCCCTCCCCAAGAATGACATCTTTGCCCCTTGGATTTTGTATCTCTTTTATTCTTTATTTATACTGCTTGATGATATTGTAATTATATTTTTATGGTTTTAATTGCTGATTTTATTGTGAACTGCCTAGATTCCCCCTTTTTGGGGGAGATGGGCAGTGATATAAATTTGAAAAATAAATAAATAAATATCATATACATAAGTATTCCCATCATCATTCTGTATTTCCACCATAGTGAAGTTAAATAGCCAACCATTATTAAAAATTCTCTGTGATGACATGAAGAAAATGTTTTGTTGAATTCGTTCATTAAATCTCTGAACCATGAATGTGTTAATATGGGCCATTCCAAACCTTTATTCCAAAGTCCTTGTACATCTATCTTAACAATATTTTTTGTTTATAAAAATAAACAGTTGGAATTGTCTAGAATACAGTCCAGTGCACACAGTAACCCAGCACTTTTAGATGCTGTTAAGGCATCTTGACCAAACTGTGAGATCAAAAGAGGTTCTAACTGAATATACTTCCATTCCATAGATTTAGACTATACAAATTTCTCTTACAAAAACTCATATGATTGAAACACTTGACCAGCAATTAGCTGAACTAAAGAATGATCAGTTTTGAGACAGACAGACAGACAGACAGGCAGACAGACTTAACTGCAGTTTTCAAACAGGGATTATCTCAGAGTATCCGTTTACAGTATAGTGAAAATAAGAGTGAGAATTTTACTTCCCTCCCAACATTTTCTAAATCTGCTTTGTGTAACCTTGGCTGTTGTATAGGCCAGGCCTTCCATTCAACAAAGCCTTTTCTCAGCACCTGAGGGTCAAGTGTTTGTGTGCTCTCTGTAGCATTGGCAGGTTTAGCTTCAGTTCTTTCTACACAGCAGAAAATAAGCTGACAGTTCTCATCTCAGCCAGATGTCTTGTTAATACTCATCAAGATATGGCTCTTCATTACCCAGCATTTATGCCTTTCTTCTCTATGTGGGTGCTGTACCTATAGAAGTGCAGATAAACAGGGTCCTGTAAAAGAAAAAAAAAGGCTTTACAGTATGACAGTTGCTATAAAAGTGACTTGACTTTCATTGTAGGTGGCTTATAAATAGGGCACTTAGCTCAGGCTACCAGTTCTGGACCGCAAACATCTGGAAAACCACTAGAAAGCAGCAAAGAGCCACTGAACACTCTGCCTCTTTTAATCATACCATTAGGTACTGGGTTTTTCTTATCCAGCTCGGATAGACAGCTTACAAGATACAAGCTTTCTTATTGTAAGTAAAAACAAAATAAGCATATGAATTGCAGTGAGTATTTGACAATGGAGACATGAGATCTTTTTTAAGGCCATCCTTTTCTTTTTCTTTTTCTCTTAAGCACTAAGCTTAATTTTACTAAATTAAACTATTTAAGTAACATAGAATGCTGTATTACTGTTGAAATTTTGCAGAAGTGGAAAGTTGCACTGATGTTGCTCCTGTCCTTTAATGCCTAAAGTGAAGCCATTGTTGCTTAGCCACATTTGCTTCTCTAGATAAACAGATGGAATTTAAAAGCCCCCCAGTAGTACTCAAATACTGTCAGCCTCACTGTCCTTGCCAACATCCATCTATCAATCAAAGAGCTTTAATATTATGCTCTGGAGATGTGTTGCCGCTATCTTTATCAGCTGGGGCCAACAACATGGCTACTATCTGTACATTCATTGGCTTGGGTGATTATGACATCCCTTCATAATATGTGGAAGCCAAATAGTTTATATGTGATTCTTTGATTCTCTGCCTTCAGTGAAAAAGTCCAATCTACTTCCATATTAGTATCAAAACCTGAAATTCACTGCTTGGCCTGTTTCTTGCTTTCATTTGATATGAGCCCTGATTCATTCAGTTAAATAAAATTGCAGAAGTGGGAAACTCTATGCTCAGGTATGCATGTACTGTACATGTGTAATTTACTCTTTCACTATTTAATGGCAACACAAACACAGATACACCGTTTACATTATCACTAGTCTACTGGGAGTAATGAACAGCAGTGTTTCAAAGGCAGATAAGGCTGTAAATCTGACATTGTAATCCAACAGCCTCCTGCACACAGAGCCATACAGTCCATGCCATTTGAGAGATTCCTGCAGTTACCACCTTTTAGAGTAGTGTTATCTATCCTGGGGGCAGGGGAATGATTTTGCATTTCCCCCCACAGTAGACCATTATCCCAGCTAGGATTAATGGAAGTTATAGTCCAGGAGTGAATCTTCCCCTAAATCCATTCTTGCCAGAGC
Organism: Candoia aspera; assembly: GCF_035149785.1. Classification (NCBI taxonomy): domain Eukaryota; kingdom Metazoa; phylum Chordata; class Lepidosauria; order Squamata; family Candoiidae; genus Candoia; species Candoia aspera. The sequence goes on along the minus strand of NC_086153.1, from coordinate 107,713,868 downwards.
ATAGAATATATCCCCAACCACTTTTTACCCTCCACTCCCCACAAAACATTAAGTGTGATCCTTGACCACAAAAAGGTCGCTCACTTCTACTCTGGTCCTATACATCTGGAGGGCATCAACTTAAAAACAAAAACTGGTTTTAGAGTCTTTAGCCTAGAGATTTTGAGAAATTTAACCTATAAGAATGTTTAAGTAAATCAACTGTTTTTAGACTTGCTGAATGGATCTGGAACTCATCTACAACAAAATCTACAGTTAGTTTTCAGAGTGTTGTGGTGCAGTTTACAACTTAAAATAATAGTTTAGTCCATATGGGTATGTTAGGTGACAATATACACAAATGGGTGTCTGTGTCTATGAGAGACAAAGAGAAAACACTGAGATACACAAGAGCCAGTGTGGTGACTCATTAAGGTGGTGAACTAGGAGCAGAGAGACCCAGGTACTAGTTTTTCTTAGGCACAGAAGCCATCTGGGTAACTTTGGGCAGTCATTCTCTCTCAGCTATAGACTGGGACACTGAAAAACATCTATCTACCAACCTGAACTGGACCAGCATGGTAGATTATGGGCAAGAACCTTCGGTGAAGAGGCCTTCACCCTGCAATGGATTGAGTCAGGATGATTATTTACTTGTTCGTTTATTTATTTACTCATGTTTGTATAGCCTCATAGAATGACTCTGGGTGGCATACATAGTAATAATCAAAAACATATAAAACCATTAAACAACCATTTTAAATTAAAATAAAAAGAAAATGGCAGGAAATGTACAGAGGGTGCATTCCATATAACCATCTAACAAGCTCTACTCTACTATGGGATCCACAAACTAGGTGACAAAGCCAAGTTTTAAAGGCCTTCCTGAAGGCCAACAGGTTTGGGGCCAACCTCACCTCAGGGGGAGTGATGTCCACAGGGTGGGGGCTATGGCAGAAAAGGCTTTATTTTTTATTTTTTTATAAATAATATATACTCATACATAAACTTATTTGTTCGTGTGTGTGTGTGTCATGAGTAAGGATGGCGAGCAGGGGGCTCTCACCCAGACTGTCAAGCGCATGCGTAGCACTGAGGAACTGTTCAGCCATTCAAAGAGACACAGATCGGGACCGCCTTAACCTTTGGGGTTTATATGGCTGGGTTTTCCCACGCTTTCTCAGTTTGTTAGGATTCTTGTTAAGTACTACTAATAAATATTAGAGACCAAGTCCTCGCCTCAGTGTGTTTCCTGGTAATCAGGACAGTGTGTGTATGAAGGTGTGAAATGCTGCCTTCAAACCTATAATGGTGGCTTGAGAGAACATCTTGAGAGATGGACATATTTCACAGAGAGATGATACAAGTGATACATTGATCCACTATAGAAAAGTCTGGTCTAAAAGTGGCTTGTTCCACAGCTAAGATTTTTTTCCCTGGCTTAGCCAATCAGCAAGATTTGATAACAATGTTTTGCATGTAATTTGATGATGATACAGAGCAACCTTACTGAACAATAATTAGCCAGGCTGGTCTTACCACCCTTTTTGTAAAGAGTGACTTCTGTAAAGTTTAGGGATCTGAAGGGAATTATCTTTTTTTTAATAATAATTTTATTAAAAATTACAATTGTAAAGGTAAAAACTAATATAAACTGAAAAACATAAAAGAATAAAAAGAAAAAATAGAAGGTACAGAAAAGAAAAAATAGAATGAAAAATAAAAGAAAGAAAAATAAGAATATAATAAAGACAAAGAAAAGAAATATATAAAGAAATGAATTCCCCTTTCATCACGAGTATAAACAATTTTAATAACGTATCACTTTCTCTTAAAATACAACAAATGATCTCTTCTTCCCATATCTCATCTCTTATCTATAAATAAATTCATAAAACCATCATTTCAGTCCTGATCAACAAAAGTCCATTAAGAGTTACCAAAGATAACATCATATCTATTTTAGCCTTGATCAAATAAATCAACTTTATATTCCTTCCTTTTATTTGATCTTTAGTCCCTTCAAATCTTGATCTTTAGTCCCTTCAAATTTTGATCTTTAGTCCCTTCAAATAATGTCCTAGAACTTGATTTCTTTTCATTTTTTTCTTTGTCCCTTCTCAAAACATTCTTCAAAAGCCTCTTTTGTAAATCCAATATAGGAAAATTATCCAGGTTGCTTTCTTGGTTTGTTATTTGTATATCCCTTTTAAGACATCAGCCAGTTTCTTTTGTATGTCCAGTGTAACATCTTTTTCCATGTCATTCTTGTAGCCTGTCATATTTAAATCCACTTTCAAATCAGTCTCAACCTTATCAGGTAAAACTTGTTCCTCTACCATAACATCTTTTAAACACAATCTATCTATAGAGGCAGACACTCTTAAAATTAACTTCTGGGTCCATTGTTAAAAATATCCTTCAATAAATCCGATGTTAAAATATTTTGCTTCATTCTGTGTTAGCAAGTCAAATTTAAGTGTTCTTCTCCTTTAATTGTAATCACTTGTTCCTTCAGGTTCCCTCTAGTGTCCAAACTTCCAACCCTAACCCTATCATGTTTTTTTTAAGAGAATTCGAAACAAAAGCGTTTTCCCATGGGAAGGATTCTTATAATTAATTCCAGAATCTTATTTCAAATCCATCTGGTCACTTAGTCCATTTGTAACTTTCCAAAACCAAAGTTCTAATCACCCTTTTGCTGTTTATTCCAAAAGAATTTTTTTAAGTCCTTAAACTTGTATTTAAAACTTATTTCACTAAGGATTGAAGGAAACTCACCTTGTGCTGTAAAATTTGTCAATCCAAACTTCCCAATAACCAAAAAACAATTAACATGCAATTTCCAAAAGTGATTGGAAAAGCAAGTATGCGAACCCTGTATGTCCATAAAGGTGCTGACCGTGGTTTGAGCGAAGATGGCTTTCCCTCGTCTCCCAGAATTCTAAACCTGCCAAAGACTGCTGTCTTGCAGTCTCCTTGTGAGGAGCAACAGTCTGGAGCACTTGTGAATGATCTCAGGTCCTCTCCTTGCCCAGAGAGGCATTACAAAGAGCTGGTCTCTTCATTCTACCACAGTCATCAGCTCCACTTTTAGTCATGTCTCCATGACTGAGGTTGGTAAAAAAAAAAAAAATCTCCCATCATTAATTTGCTTATTTTCACTACTAAAAGGAACAACTACACTGATTTTCACTTAGATAGCCAAGAAGTTTGGATATTGATAGGAACTTTGCAGTGCATATTGATTTCCCATGTAAATCATGCTTTATTGTATTTCAGGCTGCATTAAATGAGCTAGGGACTGTATTTACTCTTATCTCTTATAATAGCAGAGCTTCACTCTTCACCCTGTTTTTCTAATATAAATTTAAATGACTTTTATGCTTGTTTGGGGGGTTTTTTCCCCCAGAGGCATTTTTTTACACTGATACTTGATTTATTTCTGCTTTCTATGGCTCAAGCAAACTGCTATAGAGAAAGAGAAAGCTAATTAGATATTCACTTTGACATTCTGGCCCCAGAAGAAAGAACATTAGCTTCATACTTATCCATCTGGTTATCAATTTGAGCTGGAGAATCTCTGCTTATAATTTTCTAGAGATATGTGGGCAAACTTCCAATTATACCATTAAAGTCCCTTACATCCTAACAACATGCTAATTATTGATCTTAAATGCTAAGACATGCTATAGTTGCTTTTGGGGAAAAGGGGTGTCCCAATATGAAAAGGTTGAATTTTTTGCAGGAACTACATGTCCCATTGTTTTCAATATCAAAGGGAAGGGAAGGGATCATCATTATGCTTCAAAATATTGCACCATTCAAGTAAGACTGGGCTGACCGATTGTGTTGCCTAGCAACTGCGTACTGTCAGTGAGAATTCATCTTCACTGGGTTCTGAATGGCTTGGGAAGTGCTAGTCAGAAGTTATCATTTGCATGAGAAAGATACCAATGTCTGTTCTAATTAGAAATAACACTTCTTTACTAATACTGGCCAGCAAACCATCCAGTGCCAACCATCTGCCTGGTCATGCCTTTGTTTATCCAAAATGTTGTCTGTGGCAACTGAGCACTACATGAATGAAATGTTATTTCCTTTTCCACATTATTTGTGTATACTTATGCCCATCTAATCAAGATGGATCAGGAGTATTTGAAATCAATTCAACACACATCCATAAAAAAAAAAAACCGAAGACTTGCCACTGAAACAGCCTGCAACCAAATTTAAGGCATAGGATAGAATAAGCAACATATATCTAGGAATTTGAAGAAAATTAAAGAAAGTAACTTTTCTAGTGAAGGAAATTATCATTAAATGCACTGTTTCATGAAACAGTGTCTTTGCATTTCCTTCCATCACTCTGCATGCTTGTCTTTTTGGGAGACATGATTGCTGCTTTCCCTCTATAAAACTGCACCACAAAATTTTGTATTCAGATGCCGATTGTGGTAAATGGCTATAGGATGATTGGAGGCAGGGAGAGGGGGAGAGAGAGACCATATTTTTAATGTTCTCTTTTTTTTAGCAGGAACATGAAAAAAATAGTGTGAAAATGGCCTTAGAAACAAATATCTAACCATTTTAGCCAATGATCAGCAAATGTCCTGCGCTTATCAAAGAATAAATCACCATTTGATGATGAAAATGATATCTAGTCTCAGAAAGCAAGGTGGCGGGGGGGAGTCTCAATAAATACCTCACCTTTTAGCTTCCATTCACCAGTTCCCCAGAAAAGGTCAACAACATTGTCAAGGAATTGACTATGCTTCCTTGCATTGATATAAGCCAGTTGTTAAAATACCAGGCTTAATAGTTTTATGCCATAACCTTGCTTCTCTGACTGAAAAGAACAGCTGTTGTCATTATTGCCTTTCTTATGTTGCTTTGGCACCATTACCATATGCCAGTTGTGTCTGATATGCACAAGAACCCTAAAACGTTTACTATTAATCTAAATATACTGTACTGAATGATATTTCCCCTGTCTTAGCTAACAGTGGAGGGGACAGTTGGTGCACCATTGATGTAACCATCTATCTTCCAGCTGTCCGTCACTCAGCTGCATGCCTTAGTTGAATTCAGAGAGTGATAGGCAGACAATACATATTGTAGGATGACCTCAAAAATGGCAAGAAGAAAAACAACAAAGATCAGCTGGACATATCTGGAATCAGCTGCTAGTTGAAACCATATGATGTAATTAACTGTAATTTTTTTCCCTATAAAGAGCACCAAGAATTATAGTTTTGGTGACTGGTACTAAGATTTTTGTTGTTGTAATGAGAGATCTCTAGTCCCTAATAAATGACTTACTGTCCTCAGGATTCTCTGAAAATAATATACTTTTTTTTTTTACTTATTTCAAATATAATTAAAAGCTTTATATGAGGGATGGTGAGAAGCCTGCTCTCTCTCCCCAATAATGTCATATCTGAATAGGCATTCACTGATTGCTAATACCTGTACTCTGGAGGCCTTCTTACATTGCCAGGCCCATTAGGTAGAGCAGATCAGGAAAACACAGGAAGGCTAAAACTACCTTTTCTGAGTTTGGTTATACAGTAATAATCTATGCTGCACCTCCTCCCTCTTCTTATACTCCAGTGAATCAGGAAGGCATCTGCCTGAGCCACTTCTGAATATTATCTTATTTCTCAGGACTTAAAAATGTTTCAACCCCTTTTGCTTAGGTAATGGTTCTTGCATATTTCACTCAAGGTCGTCTGCCTTACTCTCAACGTACATACATCTGTATATGTACTGGCTCCCATGCCAGTCTAAACTCTGCAACATTGGACAGAGGACCAACTTCTGAAAGATCAGAACTGGCAGAAATATCAAAACTGGCATTATTTCACAAATCTCCATCCATGGAAGGAGTGAATTTGCTGAAGATCTGCCATATTCATAGATCAGTTTCAGCCTTTGCTTCAAATTCCAGGCTGTGGTTGTCTCTACTGGGTCACTGAGCATTTATGTTCCTGGGATGGTTATAAATGGATGTAGGCTCACCTAAATGGAGCAGCCATATCTGAGCTTCCCAAAATTCTGAGTGGTGAATATCAAGAATTAAATTTCTGACACAGCAGTTGGCCTTAAATCCCTTGCCCTGCACTACTGAGACTAAAATAGCTTAATTAACACAGTGCTGCTATTACACTATTTCCTTGAACCATCTAAAAGACATTCTAAAGTAAAGCTATAAGTCTCATGGCCTTCAGCCACTAAAATGAGATATCAAAGTCATCACACATGTAGAAGTCTTCATAATCTGAGAATTGATTCAAACAGGTTGGAAACTAGAGTGCATTGTTGTAGTCTGGGAGGCAAAGTGCATGTCAGGATTCTTCTTTTTCCCCTACTGGCAGTACTTGTTTTTTACAGTACTTATTTCCTTAAAAAGAAGTCCATGCTGCTTTCCAAAGATCCCTCCTTTCAAGGCTCTAATTGTTTTTTCTGCTTTAAGTTCTCTTTCAAGATTGGACCTTCTAAGCACCCATTCAACCTCTGAGCCATAAGCATTGGTTCAAAAGAGACCTTCTTACTGTCAGACAGTTATGTTTTGCTAGAACAATAGCCATGCTGTCTTACTATGGTTTCTGTTCCTAGCATTTATGCGCTATGATTTGTTTACATTCTTGACATCTCTAGCATTAACTCTCCCCTTCCTCCCACAGTATCAAAGGGTCTGGCACAGGGAGCAAAACTTCAGAGAATAAGAATGAACAATAGTGCTGACCCTCCCAGCAATATAATGTTATAACAGTTTGCAAAAGCTTAAATTTGTTTGTTTGTTTGTTTGTTTAATAAATTTATTCATCGCCCATCTCTCCCTCACAGGGGGACTCTGGGTGGTTTACAATAAAACAGGATTAAAATTCAAAACCATCCCAGGTACAAAATACAATAAAATACCAATACAAAATACAATACAGTATACATATCAGAAGGGGAAAGAGATTAAGGCTTTAGTTTTGTGACATTTTTATTATTGCCTTAAATGAGCATATCCTAAAATCATTGCATTAGTTGGTTTTAACTAAAAATCCATTCCTATAAATATGTAACTGAAGAACTATTCTAATCATCCTGTTTAAACCTAGATACCTCTAATTTAGTTGGGCCTTCAAGTGCCATTATGTTGTGACCCATATCTCCTTCCTGCTACAGTGTGCAATTGTAAATCACTACCCTTTTTTTTCAATGTGTTTATTTGTGTTTGTGTGTGTAGTGCGTTTAGGGGGTGTATCCACATTCACTTAAAGTGTGTACCACCCACATCTATTTCCAGGGCTGGGATTTCAATTCAAGATTACATTGATTGGAGAGCTAGTAGGAAAAACTGCTTAATTAATTCCTACACCGGGTAAGTCCTATACTGAATCGGGGCTTCCAGACTTGCTAGAACTGGCCTTTAAGGCAGTTTTACAACCTAGATTTCTTGAGATCTATTAATAACTGAAGTCTCATCATCATTTGAAAATGCTGCATTAATAGGATTTTGCTCAGCTGGGACAGCCACCAAGACCAGCTACTATCATTGTCAGGGTACAATCAAGAGCACTGCATGGCTGCCTGGATCCTCTCTTTTTCCAGTCAGGAAAAAAAAAGGGTAAAACACAGTGGTGCTGGAGCTTCACCTGCCAACCAGAATACTCTAATGTATTCCCTCAGTAGTCTCACTTCAGTCAGTTGCTCCAGAAATCAAAAGAAGCTGAGGCTTTTATTCCCAAACAAAATCCCACAGATCTATCTGCATACCAACACTGAGGGCCTCCTCCATCTTCTCTATAGCTGGGCGAGGGATTGCTGAGTGGTGGGACTGGGTCTCTTACGCTGTCAGGAGTAGCTAGTTAATGAATCTTATCATCACCTCTACAAATACTGCCAAGCATCAGATGGTTATCAGTGGTCTTCCTTCAGGGTAGCTTCCATCAGGAGGTAACCTTGCCAAGCCTAAAGAAGAAATGCCAAGCCGGGTAGCCAAGAAAGCAAATGGTCAGAGGATGGCGAGCTCTCTGATATTTAGGGAAAACTTAAATGTTCAATTTTTTGAACATTTTTCTTTTCAAGTTGGGGTAGTATACTTTGTGCATTGGTTCAGCACAACTTTTCTGCACACTCTTCCCATTCCGTCGTCCTTGCCTCTGCCTTGTTATCTCTGCCTTAAAAGAGATGCAGGGGGAATCTTTCAGAATTTTATTGCAGTGAAACCCTTGAAGCTATCCAGCTGAAACTTGGCAGGTTTAATATCCACTAAGGGGATCCCTGCTGTTTTTATTCCGTTCTGTCAGAAATAAGGCAGCTGCAGACATGTGGATGCTTCTCCATTATAGCTTTTGATGAAATCTTTTATTGAATCAAATTTGCTTGAGTAAAATCTAGTTGCTTTTGAATCTCAAATCTTGAATTCAGACTGAATCTTGATTGATTCACATGAAGACATGTGAAATGTTCAGTAATGTGTCAATCCTTTAATCACATATTACTGTGGAAATGTAAGAATGCATCTGCCATATTTCTTTTGTATAATATGCCTACATTATAAATTGAGAACCTGGTGTATATCTTGAGTGTATCTTCTTTCTATGCCAGGTCACAGTTTTGTTGATCATGGAAAAGAGCATTCGTTCAATTAATTCAATTTTCAGTTCACTTGTTTGATGGAATCTCATTTTGATAGACAAAATGGTATCACTTATCTTAGCGAAACTGTTTCAAATTCTGATTGCAGGAGCATTTTCAGTTGAAATGATAGGATGAGATAATATCTGCAAATTTCAGAGGATGCATTATAGACTCTGAGTCATATTTTCATTTATTTCAGTATTTATGAACCATCCATCAAATGATATTAGGATAGAATAAAGTATATATACATTTTAGAAATCTATAAAATGAAATACAGTGATCCCTTTTATAAAATATAATTAAAAGGCAATAAAAATACAATTGGGTAGACTAGTTGACTTTAAATTCCTGAAAACTTGGTTAGACATATAGTTTTGAAGGTTGCTGAATTATTTGAGGTACTTACATGAGCTTCTGCAGTTATGCCTCCTGACCTACTGTTCTTACTGGCATAATAATAAAGAACAGTATCAAAGTAATACCACTTATGGAGCACTACCAACTGAGTTTGAGGCTATGCCATTGGCTGGCTCTAGGGAGCATTTTGTCTAATATTTATTTATTTTTATTTATTTATTTAATTTGTCCCCACCCATCTCCTCCCATTGGGGGACTCTGGGCAGTTTATAATAAAACAATCGACTAAAACAACAAACATACAGTAATATTGAAGCACCAAGAAGATAATTTTCTCAACCACATATATGTGGCAGCTTATGACAATGAATTTGAGTCATGTAACCTGCTGCAAATATGATGCTCCATCCAGAAGAGTCTACTGGTTAGTGTAGTGCTAAATGACCATGAATCATATTCTTCATCTATTGTGGAACTCATGGTAATCTGTAGGAAATCTCCAGATGCTGCCTATCAGACCAAGTCCTGAGATTTGAATGGTTCCCTCATTTTAACCCAGGCTGGATTATGTACCATTAGTATGCCAAGAACCTTAGCTTGACCTAGTGCAAATGTCAGGTGCTATCACTGTATAAGCATGTATAGAAGACACTACAGCAAATATACCTGTGCACTCCTTCGTAATTCATTATTATTACTGTGCCTAATCATACTTAAATTTAGAAGAGGCTGTACATGTTCGTGTTGTTTGTCAGTTTCAAGTACAGATTCTTTGTTCATAAGGGTGTTTTAAATATGTAAATTTGTGAGACTTTTGATGATGTGAGAATACAGTATAATAAAGAGCATATTCTCATGCCTCCATAAATCTCACAAACTCAGCATCATTGGCATTATTCATAAAGCTTTAGTATCCTCAGATTTACTGAGATCTGTCTAGGAATTATCTCTGGAGACAGGCTGAGATGGTGAGTATTTGTCCATATAGTCCCCAGGGGTTGAGCCTGATTCAGCGGCACCAAACTAGAGGATTTATGAAGGATTTCTGTGCTAACTTTCCTTGATAAAGGTTCCATGGACATGCCCTGGGAATACCAGCCTTAGCAGCTATTGCTTTGATATATGTTTATGTCTTTTTAATCCTCCTTCCTTATGTGTTAACACTGAATAGCTGGTGGCTGTAGACCACATTAGAAAACAAACAAAAGCTGTACAAGGGCAGTTTTTCATGAGTACAGTTTGGCCAACCTGACTAACATTACATTTAAAGTGGATCTTATTCATCCAAAATAATATATATATTAGATATAAAACTTCAGGAAAAATGCTAGGAAGAATGTATGTATGTATGTACTGTATGTACGGTATGTATGTATGTATGTATGTATATAGTTGCTATAAATGTAGTTTATTAATCTGTTGATTTAATTGTAATATTCACTAATGGTTAAATTTCACTAATTAGATTCTGATTGGGTTTTTTTTTTCCTTTCCATGACTTTCTTTTCTCTCTCTTTTTTTTTTATCTGTGGGGAGTAATTTGGCTCCAGCTGCCTAAAGACATTGCAGAAGACTTGATGGCAATGTGACTTAATCTCTCCTGCTTTGCATTTACAGCCACATGACAAGACCTGGGTAAAATAGCGTACCAGATAGACTGAGCTGATAAATGAAGTAACAGGAAATCAGCATGGTGACTATTTGCCTAGCACAAGCAAAGACCGCTGAAGAGCTGTTGATCAATCCAACCCATCCATAATAGAGCGGCTGCTGTTGCATCTTCTCCACCCTGCCGTTCCCCAAGCATCAGGAAACAGCTTATAAGGAGAGGATAAAGGGCAGAGTGTTCATATTGCTTTCTCCTTATGACTGATGTTCCTCTCCTGCAATGCTGCTGACTTAAGGCACGTACTGAACATTCAGCCACCTAAACCCCTGTGCTGCTTGCTGAAGGGAAGAGCTTAGTCTATTAGTAACCAGAAGTTAGAGATTTTTTTTTAAATCAAATTGCATTAGACCCCTGAAAGGCAGGCAAGTCGGGAAACAATAATCACTTGGATTTCTTGAAGGATCTTCATTGTAAGGAAACAGACAGACTCTTGAAAGCCCACTACAGTAATTCTCACACTTACTTATATCTAGCCTAGTTAAAACAGAGTTATCTGAGTCTCTTTCTCATGCTTCCTCCCTCTGTTTTACAATGGTCCTGCTTCCTCCCTCATGTTCCTAGCTTCTGCTAGGCATTGACCAGCCTGGCACTGCCACTCACAAGGCTAAATCAGTTGTGCTGCTTTTTCTACTGTTCTGAGAACTCTTTATGGAACAGACATGACAAAGAGTGGAAGGCTACCTGGATCCTGTTCATTATTTATGACACAGCAATTTCAGATCTCCTCTGGAGTTTTAGCCTTCCTGGAAACATATCCAGAATTTTCTATCACAAACATGAGCATTCTCAAGTTTGCACTCTTGAAATGGTGTGGTAAAATCTGGTTTGTGTGAGTAGATTTGAATGATGCAGAAGAATATAGCATAATACCAGCTAATAGAAACTGAAGGAAGAGTTAAAATCACAGGCCAAGTTTTTTTTAAAGTGCATTTTAATTTTATTGTAAATATCCAGAGTGTTATCTAGCCTGAGAAATCAAGTGATATGTAAGCATGTGTGAAACAACTTGATGTAATGGTACTTGCAGGCTAAAGGAGGTATTCCTGGGCTCTTCTCTTCTCTCCTGCCTCATTCTTTATCCTCACCAGGCTTTGTTCTCTCACCACTCAGTATCCCATAATGGAGATGCCTACTCTCTTTTCACTCTTTTCCATAATATCCTTACCCATCATACCACTGGGCAATGGCAGAGAAATAATTATTAAAACAAAACACACACACACATACACATAAAGTTTAGAGCAGTGTTTCTCAACCTTGGCAACTTTAAGATGTGTGGACTTCAACTCCCAGAATTCCCCTGGGGAATTCTGGGAGTTGAAGTCCACACATCTTAAAGTTGCCAAGGTTGAGAAACACTGGCTTAGAGACTGGAGACTTCTGCCAGGGGCCTTTGTAGAGTGGGTTTAAAAAAGTCAGAATGGGAGACATGACCACACGTTCAAAGCCCCATGTGTCAGATATTAAAAGGGAGTAGGGCTTTGTTCGCACAGTCATGTTCGCCCTCCTTTTTTATCCCCCTGACTTCTATGTGAGGATTCTGAACAATAACAATAACAAACACACAGCTTTAAAAAAAAAAAAAAAATTCATGAAATTGTTTGAGTCATCTGGTTCTGAAGATTCAAACAATTTCATGAATTATTTTTTTTTAAAAAAAAGCTTTGTGTTTGTTATTGTTATTGTCCCCTGGCCCTCCTGCTGTTACTGGAGGATCTGGGGCGGGGTGGGGGGTGGGGTGTTGTTTGTTTTGTAATCCTGTGGCAAGATTTCTCAGTTTGGGGAAACCTTTGCTTCACCCCATCTTTGGCTTCAAGGCTTCATTCTCCCTAGCATGGCTTTCAGAAGGAATAGTGGCTTGCCACCTTTGGAGTTCCCCCTAATAAGAACTACTAATTTCTAGTAGAACTACTAAAAAAAAACCCTAATTTTTGTTTTGCATATGTTCAGACAAGTGCACACAATGTGAGGTAAAGCTATGGAAAGGCTATTTCCCTTTCATTTGGAGTAGAGCTGACAGGACTTTTATTACTCCAAGACCTAAAGCAGCTTGGAGCAGGGTGGGGCAGTGATTCTTTGCTTCTTTTCCTCTGTTGTTTTTAATCTGCCTTTGAGGAACTGTGGTGATTATTTTAGGACACCTGCTGTCAAATATGTACCTGGGGGCCAATCCCGAGGGGCGGCCATGGATGGGGTGGGAATGCCATGTGGTGCTTGGTTTTGTTTCTTTTCTTTTCTGTTTTCTTTTCACCCAATGATTGGTGGGTGAAAACTATATGTGTATATGTATGAGTTGGTGTGTATGTGTTTGTGTGTGTGTGTATGTATGTATATATAGAGAAAGAATGAATGTAGGAGAATACAAAACTAACAGACCTGTCTGTTCAGAAAAAGGGCTTTGACTGCTAAGCTCTTAAAAGATTGTATTTGAATCTACAGATATTCAGTCATCTATGTGATGCTGAAGTGGGTTCGCGCCTTGTTTGCCCTTTCTTTCTTGCAGACCCATATTTAATAGTTTACTAGTTATATAGCAGGCAGGTGCAACATGGGGCTTTTCTGAAGGCTTAATCTATTTGACACCCATGTGTAAACCATCTGGAAATAAAATCAGTGTAAGAAGTCCCTTTCTGGATTTCAACCCCTTCTTCCACTTTAGTCATGGTCTGACATTCTGGTTCTTGTTTACCACAGCCCCTGATTGGTGGATTCCCCTGCTTCTTTACCTCTCCCAGCCATGCCAGGAAAGCAAGCATCAATCACTTTCCTTTTGTTGGTTGGTTTCTGAGGACATGCAATTTCCATTGATAGACCTTTTGTATAAGCCACCACCACCACCCCAGTGATTTCCCCTTGTCTTTACCCCTTCCCATCTAGAATATCCATTGACAACTGCTAAACAGCATCAATAGACCCCCAAAACAGTTTTACCATTTATCCTGTCACTTGGAATAGAAGACTGGGTCTTCCAAAAGAGAGCCATAGTCTTCTTAGACACCAGTCAAAAAGATTTCATTCAGAGGAACCAGCTCCTTTAAAACTTAACTGAAAGAGGGGGGGACAGGATATAGGCTAGAAACTTTCGATGTTCTTACATATTTACACTGAAAATCATAGCTATGTGTTTACCATGTGATTTCTTGGAGAACACAAGGAACTTATGGAGCTTTTTTGGATTGGATATTGGTTTATACAGTGCAGCATCTTATTTCCTTCTTGCTAACAAATTGCTTCTGGAAAGCTCTCATGACAGAAACAAATACAACAGTCCTAGGAGAAAAAATGTGGCTTGTGATGACATACTGTTTCTGCCCTTGGTCTTTTGACATAGCTTTCAATACTGTTTTATTATGTAAGAATATAAAAAGACTCCTGTCTAAGAAAATAAGTGCTGTGTTATCTAGGGGAACTTAAAATAATGGACAGTGAACTCAGCCTGCACAACATGCACCTTAAATTCTCCCCTCTGTGTCTCTACTGCTCCTTTCTTGCCCTCCACAAATTGCAGAGACTTCCCTGCTGGGATGGGAGAGGTTGCTGCAGACCTCCAAGTCCCCAAAAGACTCTTCAGTCTCAGTGGTGAAGGGCACAATGGCTAGAGTTCTTGGTATGTTGTACAGAGATCTGAAAGCATTCACATCAGATCTGGCTGGGGAAAAGGCCCTAAGACCTCGTTGAGTATGGAAGTTGCTACAGTACTGAACAAGCTAAGAGTTGTAGGCTAGAGAAGCTTTTCAGATGGGATGGGATGGGATGGGATGGGAAGGGAAGGGATGGGATGGGATGGGATGGGATGGGGGTGACTATCACTGTTTCCTTCTATAGCCCTTGTTTCTTCTTTTTTTTTTCCTACCCCAGTTATGGTTTGTGTGCAAGGGGAGGGAAAGTAATGTAGGAGGCATATATGCTCATGAATATTTCATTTAGCTCTTGGACATGATCAGAAACTGAATCAAAATGAATGAAGAAAAATAGGCTTCTTAATTATAATCATAGTAGAAAAAGGTTTTCTCTAGACATCATACAGTAATTCTAAGGGAAATTGTTTGGCAGAACTCATTTCTGAAGTGTCTAACAACCTGATCAAAAATATAGACATCCATATTGGATGCTTATTGCTGTCACTCTACTAGTAGGTAAGGGACAAAGTTGGAAATATCCCTCGGGTGTCACGTGCAATTAAGTGAATACTGAAAGGGAAGAGGGGATTTTGCCATGAAAGGCCTCAAAGATGTGAACTGAAAACTTGTTTCAAAATGATATGAATTAACTACTATCAGTTCTAATTAGTAGCATGTAAGCAAAGACTGAGTTCTGGTTTGTATTATTGGGTTAATTGTTTCATATATTTAGTTGTAAAGCAGAGAGGTAGCTCTGGAATTCTGCTAAAATAAGCCACCATTACATATTTGCTCACTGGACTCATAAATCAAGAGCCTGAGCATAAGTTTCTCTTACACAGAGATTGTCTGAGTGCCAGCATAAAAAGGTATCCCTACCATGAAAACAAATTGTTCTCTGCCATAGTGAAAGCTTAATTTGAGCATGGCCAAGTGCTTTGGGCTCAACTCTGTGACTAACTATATTGCACAGCAGATTTTGAACAATACACAGCAATATATCAGCTGGTAAGCACAAAAAAATAATAAAAACATTACGGCATCATTTAACCAACAATTTTAGCAATGCTGCACAAGCCTCTCTTTTTTCACTTTTACATGCAACCCCTAGGCACAAACATGAGAAATAAAGGTGCCATTAAGAAAGAACATTTGTGTAATTCCAAAATCCCATTATAGAAAAGTTACACGAGGGATAACATGGGGTGGGGTGGGGGGATAACTTTTCACTAGTGTTGGGCTGCAGTTGTGTTTGAGATACATGTGGTTGTAAACAAAGTGATTCATAATGTGAAAAATAAAGGAGTTGACTCTGACTCCTTTACAACCACCAATTCCTGAAAGCTATGCCACCTAACTGAATCAATTGCTACCCTCCATGGTATTCACCAGTATTTTCCACCAAAGGATGTCATTCTAGAACCTGGTCCCCAAAGTGGCATTGATAGGTACCAGTCCTTTATTTAGAAGTATGCAGGCTGCCCAGGAAAAAAAAGACAAAGGTAACTTGAAGTAGTAGAGGGATTGGAGCAGATGTTAGAGAATAAATTCTATGGTAGCCATTTTATGAGTGCCAATGACATATTCTCAATATTTCAAATGTGCCAGCGATGCCAAAAGATGGGGAATCCTGTCTTAAAATACAAGAACTTTTTTCCCTGAAGTTCCAGTTTTATGAAAATCATGATGACACCAGAAAAATACCAATATTGTTTCTGTAATAGGCACTGCTGTGTTGCAGGGTTTTCTCTTGTTCTCAACCGAATCCCAGCTCTGAGATCTTCTGCCATCCTATGTGTGTTCTAAATGCTGGATCGACCCATGGATCACTGTGTTCCTGGCATGAAGACTGTAAGGATTTATGTTGACCTAGCAGCTGCTAAGTTTCTGCTGCCACAAATCAACACCTGCTAGTATGAATGTCCAACCTATCCTCGTCTGTTGCTATCATATGGCTGACATTTTATTTCCCTGAACAACACCTCAGCAGCTGTCTTTGCATCTTTAAAATGCCCCAATGAAGTCCTTAATTGTGGTAATGTTTACAGACAAATGATAGTTGCAAAGAATGTGGTCAAGAAGAACAAGGAACACTTTAATTTTTTAAAGGCAGAGACAATTTAGAGTGATAAATATTGTTTGGATTAAACTAGGAGCTTGCCACATGGTGAATGGATTTAAAAGAATTACAAATATTAATAGCTTAAAAAATAAAACCGATGAAATGTTTTGGGAAGAAAGATGAAGTATGAAAATGCTGGAAGAAGTATTTTGGATATTTGTATGGGAATGATTGTGAAACAAATGTTTTACTATCTAGAGCCTATGGGGAAAAAAATTGAAAATGAAGATGACATGTTGAAAAATGGTAAGCCTGTTGGTACTAAGTGTATAACTGGAGAAATGTTAAAATATGGAAGTGTTTTGTTTATGGAGTGGCTGTGTAACATCTTTAATGTGTTGGAAGCATGACTTAAGTGACACTAACTCTTCAGCATCTCACAACTCTAAA
The DNA here is from genome assembly GCF_035149785.1 of Candoia aspera. Taxonomy (NCBI): domain Eukaryota; kingdom Metazoa; phylum Chordata; class Lepidosauria; order Squamata; family Candoiidae; genus Candoia; species Candoia aspera. The sequence goes on along the minus strand of NC_086153.1, from coordinate 107,697,091 downwards.
GTTAAGGGATGAGTTTGCAATGCCCAATCACTTATTCAGGCAATCTCCAGTGGTCAAAGCCTAATAAACCCAAGGTTTTATTTACTGTGTGCTTATAATGTAGCTTATTACTAGGACAGACCACCCAGTGATCTCCCCAGAAAATTATGATCCCACAAATCTGGGTGATCAAGCCAAAATATACATCTTGGGCCAAAGATCCTCCTTTTCCAAAGATACAGACTTAGTACAGTATTTGGTCTGTATCTGTCCTAGCATATAAATACCAGACAAGGTGCTATTCCTCATTCCTAAAAAGGAGCATCTGTGACCAATACTCATACTGTATGTTATCAGACACTCTCAGACTTGGGGTCCTGGATGGACAGTCTTATCAGATCCTTAGGTGATAGAAGGTTCATTGCTAGGGCTATGTTGTAGTTTCCAAAGCCCTGCTTTGGAAGCTTTAGTGGTTGCCAATAAGTTTCTGGGTGTGATTCAAGGGCTGGTGATCACCTATATGGCATAGGGGTAGGTTATCTGAGGGATCACCTATCTCCCATGGGTTATGCCTTGTTGGATATGTTTGGTTTATGTTTCTTTATAGAGTGACTGGATCCTGTCTTGTCTTGTCTTGTTTTGTGTTTTTATGATTTATTATAATGTGAGTTGCCCAATATAAAATGGAGTTGGGTGGTGCATAAAATGAAATAAATAAATGCTATTTTAAGCTTTAAGCAAATTTCATAGCAATCCTATTCAGGCATTGGGTATCTCTGACTATGTTCCCTTTACATGGTTCAGTGGCCAGATCTTAATTTCCTAGGGAGCATTCTGGTCTGCTGGATTGTCTATCCTAGTAACAAATTATGTTAGAAGTTGTTGTTGTTTATTCATTCAGTCACTTCCGACTCTTCATGACTTCATGGACCAGCCCACGCCAGAGCTTCCTGTCAGTCATCAACACCCCCAGCTCACCCAGGGATGAGTCCGTCACCTCTAGAATATCATCCATCCATCTTGCCCTTGGTCGGCCCCTCTTCCTTTTGCCTTCCACTCTCCCTAGCATGAGCATCTTCTCCAGGCTGTCCTGCCTTCTCATTATGTGGCCAAAGTATTTGAGTTTTGCCTTTAATATCATTCCCTCAAGTGAGCAGTCTGGCTTTATTTCCTGGAGGATGGACTGGTTTGATCTTCTTGCAGTCCAGGGCACTCCCAGAATTTTCCTCCAACACCACAGTTCCAAAGCATCTATCTATGTCTAGTGAGGTTGAATGGACCTTAAGAAGCATTGCTAACAACAAGGCAGCAGGAGTCAACGGTATCCCAGCTGAATTGTTCAAAATCTTGCAAGATGATGCTGTCAAGGTAATGCATGCTATATGCCAGCAAATTTGGAAAACACAAGAATGGCCATCAGATTGGAAAAAATCAACTTATATTCCCATACCAAAAAAGGGGAACACTAAAGAATGTTCAAACTATCAAACAGTGGCACTCATTTCACATGCCAGTAAGGTAATGCTCAAGATCCTGCAAGGTAGACTTCAGCAATTCATGGAGCAAGAATTGCCAGATGTACAAGCTGGGTTTAGAAAAGGCAGAGGAACTAGGGACCAAATTGCCAATATCCGCTGGATAATGGAAAAAGCCAGGGAGTTTCAGAAAAACATCTATTTCTGTTTGATTGACTATTCTAAAGCCTTTGACTGTGTGGACCATAACAAATTGTGGCAAGTTCTTAGTGGTATGGGGATACCAAGTCATCTTGTCTGCCTCCTGAAGAATCTGTATAACGACCAAGTAGCAACAGTAAGAACAGACCACGGAACAACGGACTGGTTTAAGATTGGGAAAGGAGTATGGCAGGGTTGTATACTCTCACCCTACCTATTCAGCTTGTACGCTGAACACATCATGCGACATGCTGGGCTTGAGGAATCCAAGGCTGGAGTTAAAATCGCTGGAAGAAACATTAACAATCTCAGATATGCAGATGATACCACTTTGATGGCTGAAAGCGAAGAGGAACTGAGGAGCCTTATGATGGTGAAAGAAGAAAGTACAAAAGCTGACTTAAAGCTAAACCTCAAAAAAACCAAGATTATGGCAACCAGCTTGATTGATAACTGGCAAATAGAGGGAGAAAACATAGAGGCAGTGAAAGACTTTGTATTTCTAGGTGCAAAGATTCCTGCAGATGCTGACTGCAGTCAGGAAATCAGAAGACGCTTAATCCTTGGGAGAAGAGCAATGACAAATCTCAATAAAATAGTCAAGAGCAGAGACATCACACTGACAACAAAGGTCCGCATAGTTAAAGCAATGGTATTCCCCGTAGTAACATATGGCTGTGAGAGCTGGACCATAAGGAAGGCTGAGCGAAGGAAGATAGATGCTTTTGAACTGTGGTGTTGGAGGAAAATTCTGAGAGTGCCTTGGACTGCAAGAAGATCAAACCAGTCCATACTCCCGGAAATAAAGCCAGACTGCTCACTTGCGGGAATGATATTAAAGGCAAAACTGAAATACTTTGGCCACATAATGAGAAGACAGGACAGCCTGGAGAAGATGCTGATGCTAGGGAGAGTGGAAGACAAAAGGAAGAGGGGCCGACCAAGGGCAAGATGGATAGATGATATTCTAGAGGTGATGGACTCGTCCCTGGGGGAGCTGGGGGTGTTGACAACTGACAGGAAGCTCTGGCATGGCTGATCCATGAAGTCACAAAGAGTTGGAAGCGACTGAATGAATAAACAGCACAAAACATATGAAGTGCAATTTGGCAATGTTGGTCTTTCCAAAAGGAAATAGTGTGATGCGTATGAGATTTCTAGTGATTTAAGTAAAGGAAAAACAGGTCCTTGTTCCTCTCTTCCTCCGTCTCTCCCTCCCCATATTTTATTATGTACATTTTTTTTTGTTGCTCTTGTCAATTAAAACCATTGCAAACAGTTTGGTTTCACTAAGTGCTTCCTACACACAAGTCAGACCCCTCAGCTGACTTTATTAGCCGCACAAGCTGTGTTGCTTCATTAGCAGCACCAAGTAATCAAATCCAATAAAGTGGAACTCTGGCCTTCCTAGTGCTCTATTCCAGCATCCCACTGAGATGGCTTCAGGCCTTGGTTTCAGGGACTACAAACGCTGGCTTACAAAGGAACTAAGACAACCTCACAAAAAAGAAGAAAGAAGTGAAGAAGTTGAAGTGCAAATCTATTACCTGCTGCTATTATTTTTTTTTAGCCTTAGGCTTGAATCCTTACTTCAAGGACTGCTGTTTCAATGCTAAGACAATTTTTTTTTTAAAGTTGAGAATCAACCTTATAACAGTTAAATGTAGACAACGTTTTAGGCCTTGTTAATAGGATGGTGATCATTTTCCAAGACTTCTCAAATATTCTTATCTTTCCCTTGGAAGTTTTCCCACTAGTAAAGGCTATTGTTGGAAACTCAATAGCCTACCAGGGCTTAAAGGAGGTATACCTGAGCCAGTATCTGGAGCTTTGGGACTCTGGTGTAATCCAAAGATGTTGGTTCTCAATGCTAGTTATGCTTGGTAGCCAACCATTATTTACACTTTTTTTCTTTGTGTAAGGAATAGAGAAAGGAATTCCTTCCTGGACTGGTTTCACACTTGGAGAAAATTCCAAAGTAACATGAAACACAAACTTAATGTAACTATTATTCAACAGGTAGGTATAGACATGATAGATATATTTAAAAGCATAACAGCAATCCAACCAGTCTCAGAAGCCTTATTTGTCCTTTCAATATTCAGAAGTATAGCCTAGTGCTAAGGATTTCAGGTCTTCTAAATATTTTTATTTCCTTAATTCCTTTTATGTTACCAGGGAAGATAGCTTAGAAAAGTTCAGAAACATAAAGTATATTATATCCAGATGATGGGAAAAGGTTATGAAATAAATATGCTTCATCTGTGACATGTACAGTATATTGTAGAATAATTACAGGAAAGGCAAAAGGCATCCAGCCCCCTTAAGTTTTTTGGCTAGTCATGTGGATTTCATGGAAAGCTCTCTACTTTCCATACTCACAAATCCAACAGTCTCTTCGACAAGCCACATGGAAAGAGAAAAAATCTTGGGAGTTTGTAATTATATGTAATTAATATTTAAGTAATTTTTCTCATCCTTTGCAGATAACCTCAAGGCTAAGACTGCAATTTGTCCAATAATATCCACTCTGTTTTATAACAGGAATCAGACCACAAGAACCACTAGTAAATGGAATGCCACTCTGTGCCAAGAGAGGTAATGTGACTTCATAAAATGTAAACCCTAATCCCATTTAAAAAAATAATAATCCATATGCTTGGTAGGGAGCAACTCAGCAGGCAAACATCATTTTTCAAGAGCAAAATCTGATGTTTCAGAAGAGTCAGTGAAGTTAAAAATGTTTCTGACTTTTCAAAACTGAATTATCAAAGAGCGGGATGTATTTTTATTTTATTAGTGAGATACGAACAATTCCTTTCAAAGCTAATAAGACAGAACTGAATTAAATTTAAATACATGCGTCGGATGAAAGGCATATTGGACAAGACCAAGCAATTGAACCTGAACTACAGTATATAAAAGGCATCTAAATTAAGTGTCTGAAGAGCAGCTTTGTTACCCCAGAACAATAGTATCTACTTATCAAGGCTCTTTCTAGCATGTACATCAAAGATACTAGAAGGCAGTCAAATGCAGATAGACAAGACAAGCCAAAAATATAGACTGAAAATGGGACTGAAGATTTCACAATTTTAAAAGTGAAAAATCACCAATAATATTACAACTACCTATGCCCATTACCATGGGGAACATTGTATTAATGAATACCAGGTGAACTAGCTATATGCGAACATTTGCATTAGCTTCACCAAAGACATTTTAGCAATTTGCTTCCCAAGAAGTGCCCATTCCTAAAATATCCCATTAAGCTATGGCTGCAAAAACCATGATCAAACATTTTTTTTTTCCCCCAGTGGGAGAAAATCATCATGAAATCAATGGTTTTTCAAAGTTGTTATCTTTGCTACATGGTTTTGCATAGCTCATCAGATTGCCCAAAATGCCATCCTGTTATTGACAATTGTCTTTGTGTCTCTTTGGCACTTTAGAAGTCCTTAGTATTTTAAAGCCTTCTTTTTTTTTGGGAAATAAGATTGACACAGACTTAAAATATAGATGACACATGGTTCTTAATATAGCACTAAATTTTGAAAGAGGGCTGTGCAGAGCTACAAAGGGGGGGCTTCAATCAAATCACCTTATAGAAGCAGATTTGCAGATTGAAGTTGAGACCCACTTCACTGCAGCAAATCAAAACATCTGCCTGAAATTGCCTATGCAGAGTGTTGCAATTTCACTTTGCTATGAAGGATGTTCACATCTGACACTGAAATGAGAAGCTGGCTAATGAGCTTACTCATTACTTTGTTAAATGCTCTCCTTATCAAACCTCCTTTGGGGTGGCAAGGCTGACGTTGTTGTGGGCATCATTCACTCTCACAATTCTCGTTACTGGATAGCTATGTTACAGTTAACAGGAGCCAGCATGGGCTTATCAGAAACAAATCATTCCAGACTAAGGTTATCTCCTTTCATGGAGTTACTAGCTTAGTAGATCAGGGGATTGGCATAGACGTAGAGTTCCTGGAGCTTAGCAAGTGCCTCATGATATTCTCCTTCATAAAATGGTAAAATATAGTTTGAGATCAGAGATTCTCAAACTTTTTTTTTTGCTCATGGCCCCTTCTGAGCCTCATTTACCTCTGTGATCCCCTCATAGTTATTTAATACAGAAATTAGCACAGAGAATGAGGTGTGAGGATTATGACAAACTGATCATATACCTGGCAGTTAAGTTGGGGTGGCTAACTTACTGTGGTCACCTATAAATATGGCATGGCCTCCTGAGCGGAGCATATGGCCCACATTGAGAACCACTGGCTAGATGATACTGCTGTTAGATGAGCTCACATTTGGCTGAATGACAATACACTTCAGCTAGCTACCTACAAAATGTGATGTTACGACTATGTGTTCAAAATGGAATACCCACAGCGCTCATTAATAGCTGCTGTTCAGGTTGGAGGGAACTATCAAGTGGAGTGCCACAGAACTTTCTGGGTCCTGTGCTATTCAACATTTTACTGAATGACTTGAATAAAGAAGTTGAGAGAACACTTATAAAGTTTGCAGGTGTGGCTTACACTTTAGATGAAAGACAGAAGGTACAAAGAGATCTAGACAGGTTTGAACAGTGGCTTGAAATGAATAGGATGGAATTTAACAGGGAGAAATATAAAATTCTGCGTCTGGGTAGGAAAATTGAAAGGCACAAGTATAGGAAGGGAGAGAGCTGGCTTGGCAGTACAGGTTGTCCTTGTTTAGCAACTGCCTCATTTAGTGATGGTTCACAATTACGACTATGAGGAAAAAGTAACTTTGCGACCAGTCCTTGCATTTACAGCCTTTGTGGGTTTGTAAAGCAAATGAAAGCTGAAGTAAGATCATAAGCACAGTTGCACTTTCACTTAGCCACCACTTCACTTAACAACCAGGTTGCCGGTCCCAGTTGTGGTAATTAAACTGTAATACATGTGAAAGAGATCTGGGTATCCTTATTAAGCACAAGTTAAACATGCAGTAGCAGTGTGATGCAGCTGCTAAAAAGGCAAATGCTATCTTGGGCTGCATTAACAGGAACATAGAGTCTAGTTCTGAGGAAGTCATTGTTCTACTCTGGTCAGACCTATCTGGAGTACTATCTCCAGTTCAGGGCATCATAATTCAAAAAGGAGAGTGATATATTGGAGCGTGTTCAGAGGATGGCTACTATGATGATGAAGGCTTTGAAAATCAAATCAACATTAAAGGATTGGGTTTATTTAGCTTTACAGGAAAGATGACTAAGGCAGATACAATAGGAGTCATCAAATATCAGGTGGGTTATCACACAGAGGAGGATGTGGATTGATTCTCTGTTGTCCTAGAGAGCAGGACCAGAAGCAGCAGGTTGAACTACAATGACAGTTCTAGCTGGTATCAAGAGAAACTTTGTGACTACATTGGCTGTCAGCTAGTAGAACAGGCTACCTCATGATATGGTGACTTCTCCTCCTAGAGGTCTTCAAAGAGAAGCTTGATGGTCATGGGATTAAACTAGATGATTCTTACGATCCCTCCCAACTCCATGACTCTAAAAACTTCTTTAATTGAGTTAAGAGCTCTAAACCTTAACTTTGCTCTCTTTTTCATGCTACTGAAATGATACACTTTGGGCCTGACACTGCCAAAAGAACTGGAAGTTCAACTCAATGATCAATACCCTGAATATGAGCTTAGGTCTGTCCAACCCAATGCATTCTTGGATCAAATTTTACTTTAACATCCTGCACATTGAGGCAGATTTCAATCTCTCAACAAGAAGTGAATGGGTCCTAAGTTGATTTTTCCAAATTAGAATAAAAATAATTTATTGCAATGAAATCCTTGAAGCTATTCAAATTTGACAGGATTAATTGCAGAGTTTGCCATCCCTACAGTTTTAATCCCATTCTCCCAAAACACAAAAAAAGTGGAGACATGTCAGGCTTTCCTGTTATAATCTATGGATGATTTTTTTTCCCAATCAAATCGCAGACAGGCTCAAAAAGAGTTTGTCCTAGAATTCCTAACTGCAAATGTGAATTGAATGATGCCCCTTTCAAATCTCAAGCCTCCAGTACAAACTGAATTAGTGCTAATGTGCACAGGCCTGAAACTATATATACCTCTCCCAAAGTCATATGTTTATGTTCCTACCTACAAAATCGTACTGCAAATTGCTGATTTTAAATTACCTGAGTCTGTGAGTATTACTTTTTGTCATTTCTTTTCTTCTTTTTAAAATACTGTAGATATGGTGACACTTCAGTAGTTTTAACCTACTAAATTTAACCACTTTGGGGGCCAATTTAAGACATTTAATCACCTTTGGGGCCAGTTTAAGGAATTGGGGGCAAACTCCCTCCTAGCCTGACATTTCATGTATTTTCCTGCAAAACATGATATTACGTATTCAAAACGGAATATATTATTATTATTATTATTATTATTATTATTATTATTATATATTAAATATATTTATTCCATTTTGAATACATAATTAAATTAATATATTTTGAATATAGATATCAAATACATACTTTATTATATTAAATATATATATGTATATGTATATGTATATGTATATGTATATATGATACACCCAGAAGAAACATACTGGACACAAAAGTCACTATGTGGTGAAATCCTGTTTAGCAGAATGATCCCATTGGCCCAATTGGATAACACACAGCTGTGTTGTTTATGAATGGATGGCTCTCCAGAAAATCCCCTCTGTCTGTTGGCTAACGTGGAGCTATAGTGGCTAACCAGTAATGCAGCCCATTGAAAACTTGCAACCCGATGTGCCTATTGGCTAACACAAAACTGTGCTAGCCAATGGTGGGCTGGCTTGCTCAAAACCACTATTGGCCTGAATTAACAATTGGCTAACATGGAGCTCTGTTAGTTTATGGGCAGAGCTGTTCACCCCAGAACCCTGCCAACCTGCAGCGAACACACGGCCCTCTCTTGGAGGTGGAACAGTATAAGCAAGCAGCTGTAGTAGCTTCACTTTCACACCCACACTCTTCCATAGCCTGCTTCAGTGTTGCACTTCACATTTCTGTGCACCTGCTTTCTACACCTATAGACTACCAGGGGTAATAGATGTAAAGACACTTAGCAAAGATATTCTGCACTTTTTATCCCATTTTCTTATCTTTAAAAAAAACCAACTACTACAAGTTTTTGTGTAATATGCCTCTTATGGGTTAGACTGATATTTTCCTTTTCTTTCCTTTTTTTTCTTCTTCTGATTCTGAGCTGAGCAATATAGGTACTTACCTGATTCATTCTTTCTCCATAATGGAGGAGACAAACACTGCAGGCTCTTGGAGAGGGATTGACTTAAAGTAACTTAGGGTTTCCTAACACCATTTTATTTTCTAAATGAAGCTTATGTTTATTATTTTTCCACACAAACATCAGACTGAAGAATGCTTCTTTATAAAAGGAATATGCTCCTGAGTTTACAGTTTCTCACTCCACACATTCTTTCCATTTCCAAAGCTATCTGGTGTCCAGCATTCGGCCCCCCACACTGCTTGGAGGCCTCCCACTCTTCTCTCTCCCAATGCAACAGTATGTGTTGCAACAATCTCTTCAAACTGACCTGGGCCCTCCTTCCAACAGGTTCTTCAAAAATAAAGCCAAGAATTTCAGTTCCATCAACAGCAGTGATGTCAATGCCACTTCCCCAATAGCACATAGAGGTTGAAAATCTCTGGACTATGTCATCTCTTGTCCAAGTCCCTTTTTAACAGCTCACTCGTTCCTGCCTCAAGGTCAGCTCTAAATTCCTTGTCGGCCTTCCCAGGTAGACCAGACAGGAAACTCAACCAGTTGAGGTAATTTTACTTTATGGTAAGGCTACATTAACAGAATCTTGCAAGTCTGAAAAGACAAATCTCCAACCATCTCTTTTACAGCCTGAGAAGTTAGGGTGAGTCATTCTGAGCCTCTTTCTCTGCTCATTATGCAGCTGTGGGCTATGCCCTCTCTTAACTGACCATTCCCTAGGCAGCATCTCTTTGCCCCATCTCTCAGGGTCTTTCTCACATACCATTACATCCCTTTACATATGGTTGGCCCAAAACATTGTGTTGTCTGCAGCAAAGGAACAATTGATGTCTTCTTTCTTCTCCATTCCATGTAGCAGAGGTAGGGGGAGAGGTATCAAAAAAGCTAAGTTATATAAAGGGCAGGGTTTTGATTGTATGGTTATGACTGCAATTATGATTTTTTTCTAGCCTCCATGAGGATGCCCCTGCCATGTAGAAAAGCCAGCTAAACTCTTATTTAAAACAAGGCAAAATTCTCTAACAAATCAGAGAGTAGAATGTTCAAGATCATTATCTTTTGGGAAATGAGATTTAAAAAAAAATATTTTTGTGGCATTGCATTTATGGACACCAATGAAATACCTATTTAGAGAGAAACTGACTGAATAGTAGCTCAGCACTTTCAATTTTGTGCCAGAATCTTGATAAACTTTTCTTAAAATAGATGGAGGCTTTAAAGCCAAATCAGTCAGCAGTGCTACAATGCAAGCAGAGGGGACATGGGAACAGTTTATTTTCAGATCAGATACCCACAGTTTCCAATTTAGATATTGGGCAATCTATCAAAAAAGAAAACAAAAAAATTTAACAGAGAGAAGGATTCTCCTTACCATCACCCTCTCAAATTTTATTTCTGCACAACTCTGCTCAGAACCCACTTAATTTTAGCTGACTAGTGGTTAACTGAAAAACAAAGTGTGAATATTGCCAGGAGATAAACAGATGGCTTTTTAAAAAAAAAAAGCCTGTGATCCCCTTCTGTGGAAGAAATTAAATTTGCATATTTAGATGAAGGACAAAGAGGGGACCAAGTACATAAGAATGGAAGGCTCTTTTGGAGTACATATTACCTACTGTGGAAGAAATTAGTTATGATAGTCAAATGAAGCAGTCTATTAGAGATTTGTCCCAGAAGCTATAAAATCACCTCTGGGACTTCTCATTTTTGTGGACTGACCACAAAAACCTAGTGGTGCTAAATTCCCCACATAAACTAAATCCAGAATAGATCAGATGGGCACATTTCTTCAGAAGATTCAATTTTACGTTAAAGTACCTTCCAGGGGGGAAAAGTTTCCTAGCTGATGCATTATCCCGCCTACCGCAGCACAACACCCAACAGGAGGAGGTTATCAACATGGTCATCCCCTCTACGCAGATTTGCATGGCTGTAACAACATGAAGCCAAAAATTGCATCTTAACAACCTGTTAGAGACTGAGAGGGGGTTACTAAAAGCAGCTGTGCCAAGCTTTGGAGATAGATGACTGGCTGGCCAAGAATAGAGTGTCCTTAAATGAGCAGCAGGGGCTGTAGTGGAAGGGAGAGAGACTCTATATACCCAAAACCCTTACAAAGAAAATATTAGAATGCTGTCAGGATGCAAAGATAGCTGGACAATTTGGATTTGTAAAAACTTTGCATTTGGTGTGAGACAGTTTTGATGGCCCACATTACACAAGGATGTGGAGGCATACATAACCAGCTGCCCCACAGGTGCTGCAGCAAATTGTATTGGGGGGAAAACCAAAGGGACTAGTCCAAGAGTTAGCCACCCCAAATCGACCATGGAAACAAATAGCAATGGACTTTATAGTAGAGCTCCCTGAAAGTAAGAAGAAAACCGTTATTTGGGTGGTAACTGATTTGTTCTCTTTCCTCTCAAACAAACACATTTCATTGCTTGCAACACATTACCCTCAGCCACCCAGCTAGCCAAACTCTTCATCCAACACATGTACTGTATACACAGAAATCCCAAACATGTGATCTCGGTCCATGGCACACAATTCACTTCCAAATTTTGGCAGACATTCCTGAAACTTATTGGGGCAGAACAAGCACTAAGCTCCTCCCACCACCCTCAGATGGACGGAATGACTGAACGACAGAACCAGATACTGGAGCAGTACCTAAGATGTTACATAAATTACCAACAAGATGATTGGGTTGACCTGTTGCCTTTTGCAGAAGTAGCCTGCAACAACACAGTGAGCCAGAGCACAGGTTTCACTCCCTTCTGAGCCACAAGTCAGGATTTCATGGCAATACCAGAACTCCCATCAGAACCACCCACAGAACCCTCTATAGAAAACTGGATCAAACAACTGTCTGACAGCTGGAGCACCATTCAAAAAGCTTTACAGGAAGCCAGAGAAGATTACAAAAAGTTTACTGATCACAAGCAAGATCCAGAATGGAAGATGAATGTGGGAGACAAAGTATATTTATCTACAAAATATCTAAAATCAACCCAGCCATCCAAAAAGCTGGGACCCAAGTATCTAGGTCCTTTCCCAATTGTCCAAGTCATAAACCCTGTCACAGTACAGCTAGATCTGCCAAAAAGTTTAAAGCAGATCCATCCAGTGTTTCACTGCAGCCTCTTAAAACATTTTAGGGGCTCAGATCAGTGGCACCCCGAACCGAAACCACCACCACCGACAATGATAGATGGAGAGCAATACTTTGAAGTACATTCCATACTAGACTCCAGAATCCACAGAGGCCAGTTACAATATCTAATCAGATGGAAACATTTTTCTCCTGCTCAAAGTGGGTGAACAGCAAAGATGTGAGAGCCAAGAAACTCACAAGAGACTTTCATAACATGTATCCTGATAAACCAAAGTAGCATTGTGATGTGAATGTATTCATGCTTTCATTATATAATCTCTCTCTTTTTCTTTTTCAGAGAAAACTTTATTACCTCAGGAGGAAGGGGTTTCTTTTTTTGGAGGGGCAGTATGTCAGAGGTTTGCCCCAGAAGCCATAAAATCACCTCTGGGACTTCTCCTCTGTCATGGGTTGTAAAAGAGGGAGAGGGGTTCACTAATTACTGCTTGGGAAACCAGAGACATCACTGAATGACGCAGCGAACTAGAGCCAGGCTGTTGTGGCTAGCGCCTTATCAGAAAACGGACACCGAAGAAAGCAGCTGGACCAAAGCAGTTGTAAATATTCAATTTCAAAGAGAGGTAGAAAGATAGGGCAAGAAAAGGAGGGAACTGGGGAATCTTATTCACTTGAGACTTTGCATGGATAGGAGACTGTATCTTAAAATAAAGAGAATCTTTACTGAAACCTAATGGGCTTCAAGAGAGATTTCTTGCCATTAGGATATCTGAACTCACGATCCTCACACAGTCAAAAGAACTATGGTTAGAAAACTTTTTTCTGTTTCCTATTAAGAAATCATGGCTCTTGTCTATTAGAATATATTATCTATACTATACTATACTATACTATACTATTTATTGAGTGCATATTTAATTACTGAGTACCAGTTTGGTGTTGTAGTGAAGGTGCTGGCCTAGAAACCAAGAGACTGTGAGTTCTAGGCCTGCCTTAAGCATGAAATCCAGCTGAGTGACTTTGGGCCAGTCACTCTCTCTCAGCCCAAACCACCTCACAGGGTTTATTTATTTATTTAAAACATTTATATAGCCTCCCATCTTATACCAAACTCTGGGAGGCACCCAACCAACAGTTAAAACAGCATCATTATACAATTAATATATACATATACCTATTAAGGGACGTGGTGGCGCTGCGGGTTAAACCGCTGAGCTGCTGAGCTTGCCGATCGGAAGGTCGGCGGTTCGAATCCGTGTGATGGGGTGAGCTCCCGTTGCTAGTCCCAGCTCCTGCCAACCTAGCAGTTCAAAAACATGCAAATGTGAGTAGATTAATAGGTATCGCTTCAGCGGGCAGGTAACAGCGTTCCGTGTAGTCATGCTGGCCACATGACCACAGAAGTGTCTACGGACAAATGCTGGCTCTTCAGCTTTGAAACGGAGATCAGCACCACCCCCTAGAGTCGGACACGACTGGACTTAATGTCAAGGGAAACCTTTACCTTTACCTATACCTATTAAAACCACCCAAAGTAAAAACTTGGCACCATAATAAACTTTAACAAGCAGTCCACCACAAAAAGTCTCATCAGTTTCAATGTAGCAGAATCTGTTTCCATGTGGAAACATCAAGGAACAAACATATTATACCCAGCTTGAATCATTTGTTTAGGGTTCAGATTGAGGGCTTCTTAGTCCCTGATTTGGTGGCAAAATAAGTCCTTGCTGAAAGAGAGTGTGTTTTAACAATAGTTGCAATACCACCCAAACAAGGATAATGCTAACTTTAAAATGTTGCCATGAAGTCTTACCAAAAAGCACAGTGTGTGTCCAAACATACATTTTTCCTAAGTTTCATAAAATATAGAGAAGGCAATTTAGTTGAAACAATCTGCAGCAGCTCCATGATCAACAGGAAAAGCTTCCTTTAGTACCTGACAGTACCATCCCAAGCTCTCTACTGAAAAATAAAGGTGACTTCTTTCCAGGAAAATATAAGATTGCAGCCCAAATAATCTGGTGTGGAATATACAGGTAGGAAATGTGGGGAATTATTTATTTTATTCATAAGCTAGATGTGTATAACATACAAGAATTATTATCATTGCTAAAGTTCTTGGTATTGTACAAAGGGCATCATCACCATCACTGTTCCTAAATGAGCTTAAAATGTAAAGTGTTATACAATTTTATGCAACTCAAGGATTTCAAGTATTCTTCTGAGTTGTTTCACATTATCAAATTGGCCACATGCTCAGTGACAAGTTTCCTATTTGATATATGACTCACTTTCCTACAAGTCAGATTTCAACATATAACCTGACCTTTTAAGATGTATATTTTTAAAAAATCTAAGTGAAGAGAACCTGACCCTGTTGAAAACCTTGTTTCAGCAAGAAAGGATTTTTGTTATACCCATTAACTACAAATATATTTTAACTGGAAAATTGGGAAGCAAATGGGTATCCTATATCTAGGGTAATACCTGTTAACTATCATTGCACAGCAAAATTAATTCTGGGCACTCAGACCATTAGCAATTTTAAATATCAGAATTCAGGTTTCATCAAGCTGTTTAAAAATTGAACACTCAAAGTAAAACATCAGTATTTCCCTAGACTGGTGTTGAGTCACTGTCTTCCCACCTTCCATATTGTTGTACTACAGTTCCCATAATCCCTGATTGTTGGCTATGCTGGCTGAATGAGTTATCTGCATTTTCCGGTTTTTGGGTAGGTGTAACCCTCTGCTGTAGCCTTGTTGGACTGTATAGCACTGATCTTATGGCCTCAGCCAAGGGGGCTGTCCACTTTAATTGTTTCTGATTCTTTACAGTGCCTTCTATATTATGACTCTCTTTTGCTACGTTATTTCCACATATCCACATTAAGTCCAAGCCAAGTGGTAAGTGATCACCCTCTGGTCTATCCATAATATCAAAGCACTGTACTTCTGGGATCAATGAGGGTGATATGAATATATAATCAACAACAATTCCCCCTCTGTGGCTGACTGATGTATAATAACCCACAAATTGATCCCACTGTGATCCATGTTAGCTAACCGTTTGTAATTTATGCATTAATTTTAGTAGTTCTAGTCCACGCTTGTTCTGGATCTTATCGTGTGACATATGGCCCATATCTCCTCCAATGATAAGTTAAAATCCAACGATCTAACCTAGTATCAAGCATTATTTGCATTTCATAAGCTAGTCAATGTCCTCATTTTAAATCAATGGGTTTACCTCTGGCCTCTGCTTGTTTTTCTGCTGCCTTCCCATTATCTTTTGTTTAATGTTGAATGATATGAAAAAGCTTTTGCATGCAACTTTCAAGGTAGCTAACTTTGACTGTTATTCTCATAAACAGTGACACAGCATGTGTGGAGCATGTGAAATGTTTCCTGAGGGAAACAGTGCTGTTTTTTATCTGGCAAAACATCATGAACTGTGCAAATCCAGATAATTACAAACTTCACTGGCAATACCTGCAGTGGCAGGATCTTGGCTAAAAAGGAGCATGAAAATGTTATAGGATTAGTCAATACATGCATTTCAGGGCTTTCATCTGACATGTTTTTGACATTATCACTGCTTACAATGGGCAGATTCTCATTCAGTGGAGATAAGATGTTCAGCTAAGCATTGAGTCAATGATTTTAGACAGGAATAACCAATGGCAAGAGAGATGACAGGATTATAAATAATGGATGGTTGTTGGGTATTCCAGTACAAGTAGGAAAACAAGCAGATGGAAATATTAGATAATATTTTTTTATTTAGCAGAAGCAATCTTTTTGCTTTAGGACATCCATTACTACACATTTTCTTTGTAGCATTGCCCAGATAGTTTAGAGTCATGACTGCCTCCTGGAAGTATCCAGGCAAGGGCAGAAACAGATTTCTTTATCAACAATTTAAAAAGAGGAGTTTCATTTAGATTCAGAATGCATTTTATTCAATGTAAATTGAAAAGCTGTTAGACCCAGAAACCAGGGTAAACATTTTTCCCATAACGCACTCTTCAGTGACGGTCCTATGAACAAAGAGCACAGCAGTTATCATCTCATTTAACTGTTTGCCTGTTTGATATGTGCCCTTTCCTTCCAGAGCATCAGGAAGAACGAACTATTTCTTGCCAAACATCATGGAAAATAATGGGTTAAAAAAGCTAGGTGGTGCTGCCATGTGCCCACTCACTAAAAACTAAGCTTCACTGGATTTAGTGGAGCTTACTCATTGGAAAGTGCATATGACCGGAGCCTTAAGCCAGTTAAGAACTTCAGTGCAGCGGCTGGTAGCTCATATTCTCTTGCACCTTAACAAGCTTATAAAAATGACACTGCTGAGTTAATAATTTGAATCTATGCATCCATGCCCCATTTCATGAGCTCTACAATTATGCCAGCTTTCAAGCCAATATAATCAAAAATGTCCACAGGTCCAAGAAGTTTATAAAAGCTAAAAACTACCTATCCCATTAACTCTAATGTATTGACAGGCACTTAATGTTGGTTTTTTGTTGCTGTATCATTTTGGCAAGAACTGCATTCTGGATTTTTGAGAAAGGCCATCCTTCATTAACCAGTGATTTTTTTATTTATTTATTCATGTCAGAAGCATCACAATTAAAATAAGGCATACTGTAAAACATAGAATTTAAAATATAAAAGTTAAAATATATAAAAGTTAAACAGATCTTGCCCAGAAACTGGCGACATTAATTGTGTTCTGTCATGCTGTCATGAGGTCCTCAAATGTGCATTGATCAGGGCACAAAGGACAAGTGTACATATGTATTGTTGTCTGCATGTCTCCACAGTCACAAAGGGCAGAGGCCACTGGATAGCCCCATTTGTTCAGAGTGTCTCTGGATCTTGTTATGCCCATGCACAGTCTGTTCAACAATTTCCATACTTCCCAACTTTCACCAGACCCAGGTGCCAGCTCCTCTGCTGGTTCCATCCAGTGTTGATTCTTTGTAGCTTTCCATAGGTCTGCTCTACTTTTTAATTCATCAAAATCTTCCGTCGACCTAAAGAAACTTTTCCTGGATTTTAATCTCTGAGGAGCTGGTTGTAGGCCATACAGAGGGTGTTGTTTGGATATTGACAATTTAAGCCTCTCTCTATATGCTGCTGCTTCTCTATGGACAGCAGGCGGGGCAATGCCAGCTAGATGGTAGATCTTTTCTAGAGAGGTAGGTTTCAGACATCTGATAATATTTCTACTAGTCTCATTCAAAGCAATGTCTACTTCCCAAGCATGTGCTGATTTAAACAAAACGGGGCAGGCGTATTCACCTGCCGACTAGCAAAGGGCTAATGCTGTTGTTTTAAGGACTTTTGGTTTGGCACCCCAAGTAGAGCTCATTAATTTCCTGAGAATTTCTTCCACTGACCTTCAATTTAGTATTGATACTGTGCTGTTTATATGTTAGGGCCCTATCTAAAGTAATCCCTAAGTATTTAGGGTTGTAGCAATGCTCCAATAACACTCCATTCCATGTAATTTGCAGCTTCCTAGCAGCCTGCTTATTGCAAAGATGGAAGACACATACCTGAGTTTTTGCTGGGTTTGGCCAGAAGCATCCAAAGTGTAGAGAGGTGCTTAATTTCACATCTGAACTAGTGATGGTTCAAAGTTATTAAGGTTTTCATGCTGTGACAGCAACTGCAGGCTAAATTATATGGTGCATGCTGTACTTGGAAAGGGGGTCTATGCCACAGAGGGAATTTAATGGATTCTGTGTGGAATTTCTATTGCATGATGCGGTCTACATGCACCAGGATCTGTGGATGAACCTGTTGTCCCTCTACAAGATGCTTGGAGAAAAACCATATGCTCACCCACCATGAATGTAACAAAACAGGCACAATTTATGACATTGTGCTATGCCATTATTCATTGTAGCATTTAAGGCATCAACCTTAGTTTTCAGTTTCTTGATTTCATGAGCTTGAGAAAAACTAGCAAGGGTTTTTATAACTGAATTCCTCTATTGTAGCCCATTTGGAAAGGAAGCACTTCTGGAATCATTACCATTTTCCTAATGGTAACTGGAAACTAAACTTCCCAAAGGAAAAACATTTCTCTTATGGCAAATTTTGTGCCACATTCCCAAAATGAAATGTATGCTTTGCCATTATTAGTTCCACTGAGTAATGCACAATTTTCATCTTTTTTCCATCTTCAGTCAATCAATCAATAAATAAACTACCTCACCTTTTCTTGCAGAAAGCACAAGAAATTTATTTGGACTAGAGCTTTTACATGATGATTAAAAACAAGTGAATGATGCCCCTCCCTGTGTGTATTGACATTATGAGCTATCCAGAACATTTCTAGGTACTTTGCAAAATAAGAGGGAGAAGGTTCCCTCTTATTTTCTCTTTTTCTTTCATAAATCCTGGCCAGCTGATTCTACTTAAAAACAGAAATGTTCTACATAATTCCTAAATGATGCTCAGAATATTAAACATTGGGGGTCAAACACATTTTATAATATTGAACAAGACAAACATAGGAACTGCCCTGTGGAACAGGTTAAAATGTTTATCAGCATTCATCAATAGTTGACAAGCCTATAGGAAGTTCACAAACTAGGAATTATGGAAGCAGCTCCATGTCTTATATTCTTGAATTGGATTCTGTATTCATTTTCATCAGCACCACAATTACTATTCTTTCTTGCATAATTTGATCTTCTGGATCTACACTGGTAAGTTATGTATCTACTGCATGCTAGTACATGCAAGCACACACAAACACATACACAGAGAACAGAAATGCTGAAGTGAAAATGTAAATTATTTTGGTAGCCTCCTGAACTCTCATGGCAGCAGTAGCTTTGTTGCTGTTGCTTGCTTATTTCTCAGAAAAATAATTTCTTTTGGTAGCCTGGATGCATGCAATTTTTCCAGATATGACCTGCCTAGCCACATTACTCTTAAATCAGCTGTCATGATCGCCGTTGCGATGGTTGCAACATCGCAACGGCTCGCATGACAATACAGGGATATGGGTCCTGAGCTGATAAGGCAAGGGCAATAAAAAAAAAAACACAAAAAGAAGTAAGGGGTTTAAGGAAACTATGTAACGACCGAGTCCGGCAGCCCAGGAAGCAACAATAAAAGGAAACTGACATGAAATTGAATAACAACTGAACAGGCAAGGTTCGGAAGGGCGCGCCCAGGCTTTCGAGGAATTAGAAGCCTGATCGCCCGGCAATGGATCATCACCGCACAGGAAGGTGATCAAGGCGATGCCTGGGGTGCAGGGGGCTGGACGACCTCTCACCTGGCAAGGATGAACTATTGGGACTCGTGGGGTGCACCTGGGGTAAGGTGGGGTGGAGCGCTGACCGGCGCGGACTATTTAAATCCCGTTCCGGAGCGCTACCCTCACTCTCAGCTTCCTAAGGGCATGCATTCTATTCCCAAATAAAACCAGAACCTAAGCCTACTCTAGCATCTGTGTTTTTATTGGGTCTCAGGCAGAGCCTGACACAAAGCTGAGAGTCATTTAAAACGAACCTCGCCAGTCTCCACCAGAAATTTTTTTCCGCGGGAAAGAACACCGGCGATGATGGAACCGGGGACGGCCATGGAGTCGGCGCTTCAGACCGGAGGCGCGAAAGACGCAACGCATGTGGGAGAGATGACCAGACAGCTTCTGGAGTCGGCACGCCCAAGGGGGGACACGGGCTCCCTCCCTGCCCACACCGCACCCCAGTTCCAAACCTGGAGCTCCAGCCCAGAGTGGAGAGCCCTGATAGAAGAGGAAATCAGGAGCCAACAACTCTTCACTTGGGACGGCATAACGGGACCCCGGCCAGGGGCATCCTACACCACCTGGAGACTCCACTACCCTCAAACGCCCGAGAGGGAAGTCGCAGGACTGCCGATCGGGCAGCAACCGGCAGCACCGAGAACGGACAACCCTGTCACACCCGACAGGTTCAGAGCCCTGGAGTTCAAGGTACAAGCCCTGGAACACATGCTCCAGTCCATGGCATCGGTGATGAGCGAGCTCACAAAGACTGCTACTGCACAGGGGGTAGGGGGGGATCGTGGCACCCCACCCACCCTATCGACAACCCCGAGAGGAAGGGGCCAAGCACGGGACTCTTTCGCAGGGCTTCGTGGTCCCATTCCGGTGGGGGTCATCCCTAGCCACCCACAGGTGGGGGTCTCGCAACTTGGGGGGTTCACCAAGGACTTCCCCGTGAAATTTGGAGACCCCACGAACCTGTCATTCTTCGTGACAAACGCCACGAACTACATGATGCAATATGGACATTGCTTTGCAACGGAAGGGGCCAAAATCTCGGCAGTGGCCACAAAACTCAAGGGCAGGGCTGAAGACTGGTACGTCCAGATGTCAGAGTCTGGAGCCCCAGCCCTAGCTACCTTCCATAACTTCCTAGCTGCTCTAAAGCGGTACTTCGAAGACCCCCTGGCAAAGGAAAGGGCCAAGAGTACCCTTAAAGGACTTCGCCAAGGACAAAAAGCGGTGGTGGACTACGCCCTTGAATTTAAGGTCCTAGCGGGGAAAATCCCGGAATGGTCCGAGGCCACCTTGATCAACATGTTCAAGGATGGCCTCAACCATGAGGTGTTGCAATGGGCACTATACAGAGACGATCCAGACTCCCTGCACGAGTGGATCTGTCTCGCCGGGAAGGCTGAGCATGCCCAGCGCACCTTCATGCTAGCGACCGAGAAAGACAGACCCCCTCCCAGTGGGAAAGGGCCAGTTCCACAGTCGGGCGCGACATGGGACGCGGAGCGACAACGTCGGTTTGCCCGCGGGCAATGTGTCAGGTGTGGGAAGACGGGCCACCGGGCAGCTGAATGCCTGAAGGCCAGAATGACAGATTGCCCACCCAGACCAATGCAGAAGGCACCGCACAAGCCACCCAACCCTCCCAGATGGCTGACAGGAGTGCTAGCGACCCCGGACGAGGAAGAGGATGCCTACCTCGCAGGGGACGTGTTGGACGCCCAGGAGCAGCCGGCGGGAAATGCCTTCCACCTGCCCTAAGCAGCGCCGCCGGGCAGGTGGTGAAGAATGGGCGCTACACCCCCAGGGTGAGTGGGGATTGTCCCATCCTGGCAGGGGAAATCGAACTGACCTACGGCCCCAAAGCCATCGCAGTCGGAGCTTTGGTGGACTCTGGGTGCTCCAGAAACCTGATCCACCTGGACATTGCCACCGCATTAAACCTACCCTGCTTCCCCCTCCCAAAGCCGCTGATCTTTCAGCAACTCGATGGCTCCACGAGTTGTACCCTGGGGGGGGGGACCGGCCACCCAGGGTACAAGGAAGGTCACCCTGAAAATGGGCACCCACAAGGAGACCATAGACTTCGTGGTCACCCTGGTAGGCAAGCCCATAGTGGTGTTGGGGATCCCCTGGCTAACCCACCACAACCCCTACATTAATTGGAGGACCTGTTCAATAACATTCGAGGACGGGTTCTACCAGACGCCAGCAAGGGAGAAATCCTCCGCTTTGACTGTGGAGAGGGCTGAGATCATTGACCACCAAGCCCACACTCCCCCCCCCCCCCCGGAAGAACTGCCGGAGCAATACTCGGACTTCGCCGACGTCTTTGGGGAGGAGGAGGCGGACCAATTACCCCCCCATCGCAAGATGGACTGTGCAATTGAACTGCTCCCAAACGTCCCACTACCCAAGCCCAAAATTTACCCCATGACTCAGAGGGAATTGGCGGCGCTGTGAGACTTTTTAGACAAAAACCTCGCTAGGGGCTTCATCAAACCGGCAAACTCACTGGTTGGAGTGCCCGTCCTATTCCGGGAGAAGAAGGGCGGCACCCTAAGACTATGCACAGATTACCACGGGTTAAATTCCGCCTCCCTGTCAAACAAATACCCCCTCCCCCTCATAAAAGATATGCTGGCACACTTGTCAAAGGGAAGGGTGTTTTCCAAACTTGACCTCTGCGAGGCGTACTACCGAATTTGCATCAGGGAGGGGGACGAGTGGAAAACAGCGTTCAACTGTCCCTTGGGCTCCTTCCAGTACAAGGTACTGCCTTTTGGTCTTGCGGGGGCCCCAGGGGTCTTCATGCAACTAATCAATGAGGTGCTGCATGAACATCTGTTCAAAGGAGTCTTAGTTTACCTAGACAATGTCCTAATCTACTCTAAGACTCAGAGGGAACACGAGAGATTAGTGAGACAAGTTCTCACTAAGCTCCAGAAAGCCAAACTCTATGCTAAGCTCTCCAAGTGCGAATTTCACAAGTCGCGCTTGGATTACTTAGGGTACAGAATCTCAGACAAGGGCATAGAAATGAACCCTGCGAAGATTCAGGCTGTTTTGAGCTGGGTGCGCCCATGCACCCGGCGCCAACTTCAAAGTTTCCTTGGGTTCGCAAATTTCTATAGGTCCTTCGCAAAAGGGTTCGCTGAAATTGCCCTGCCCTTGACCGATTTATTGAAGACCAAAGGCGTCGGGGAGACGCGCAAGGTCAAAAACCCAGGGGCCGTACTTAATTGGACTCCTGACTGTCAAACCACTTTTGACAGGCTGAAAGCGCTGTTCACAGCGGAGCCAATCCTGTCCCACCCTGACCCCGAATGGCCTTTTGTTGTGCAGGCTGATGCCTCCGACTTTTCAATTGGGGCTATCCTACTGCAAAAGGATTCCACCGGAATCCTGAAGCCCTGTGCCTATCTCTCCCGGAAATTTTCCGAGACAGAGAGGCGCTGGCACGTGTGGGAGAAAGAGGCATTTGTGGTTAAAGCAGCACTGGAGGCTTAGTGTCACCTTTTGGAAGGGGCGACTTGCCCTTTTGAGGTATGGACAGACCACCGCAACCTTGAGGTGCTCCGTACGCCCCGGCGCCTCAGTCCCAAGCAGATATGCTGGGCTCAGTTTTTCAGCCAGTTCAAATTCCAGCTGAAGTTCATCCCAGGAAAAAAGAATTTCCTGGCAGATGCACTATCCCGACTACCCC
Source organism: Candoia aspera (assembly GCF_035149785.1). NCBI lineage: Eukaryota > Metazoa > Chordata > Lepidosauria > Squamata > Candoiidae > Candoia > Candoia aspera. Next base: position 107,674,044 of record NC_086153.1, on the reverse strand, counting down.
AGGACGTGGAACCTATCTCCGACGTCGTAGGGACTGTGCTTTCTGACTCCCAATTGGGTTTAGCAGCTGTCACCCGGAGCCGTGCTACGGGACAGCCTTCCCCCCCCCCTTGCAAACGACTCCGGTGCAGTCCGCCCCGAGCTGCAGGCAACCACAGATGCCAGGTGAGTTACGTACAGATTTTCTAACAGCATTAAAATCTGACCCCTGGCTCCTTGCCAACCCTAACAAAGTGACTATGGAACAGGACCTCGCCTGGGTGGAGGGAAGGTTATTGTCCTGATTACCAGGAAACACACTGAGGCGAGGACTTGGTCTCTAATATTTATTAGTAGTACTTAACAAGAATCCTAACAAACTGAGAAAGTGTGGGAAAACCCAGCCATATAAACCCCAAAGGTTAAGGCGGTCCCGATCTGTGTCTCTTTGAATGGCTGAACAGTTCCTCAGTGCTACGCATGCGCTTGACAGTCTGGGTGAGATCCCCCTGCTCGCCATCCTTACTCATGACATCACCCTCCCCTCCAGATTGATATTCCATTTCAGCCCCCTCCCCTCCAGAGTCTTGATAAGATATGTTGTCTGCTTGTAAAGTCCCATGAGAACTTGGCAAAGAAGGCAATTCTTCAAAGGACAACTCCTCCACGGACGAAGCGGTGCTGCCCTCCCAATCCGATAACGCCTCCGAGCCAGGTGGCTGCTGCTGAAAAACATCTAGAGAGTTAGCAGGGTCAGCCCCCCTCCCCCCTGGGAAATGCAAGCCCGAGGTTGAGGGCTGTGGTTCACCTGGCTCCTCTGTAACTGGAGTCGAGGCTTCAGGTGGGGGCGGGGGGAAATACACATTCACAAACTCCTCAGCCTGGGCTTCTTCGGCCTGCTCAGGTGAAAGAGGAATCTCGGGTAAAATGCGAGGCTTGGGTTTGTGAGGGAAAAGCTGATGGAATCGATGAACCAGTGCTGGAGCATGTACATCTCTGGCATTCTCCCACGTGCGCTCCTCCTCAGGGTACCCTTTCCAGTGTATGAAATATTGGATGCCCCTTCCCCTCCTCCTAGAGTCCAGAATCTCTTCCACTTCGTACTCCTCCTCTCCCTCCACAATTACTGGAGGTGGGGAGGGGGGGGTAGTTGCGATCGCAAGTTACTTGGGGGAGGGTCTTTGGCTAGCAAGGCTCTGTGAAACACTGGATGGATCTTCATGGATGGTGGGAGCTGTAAACGATAAGCTATTGGATTTATCTGCTGCACCACAGTGAAAGGGCCGACAAACTTAGAGTCTAATTTCTTGGAGGGTCTGGTAGAGATCAAAAACTTGGTAGAGAGCCACACTTTGTCTCCTACTGCAATCGCTGGCCCCTCCTGCCTGTGAGCGTCTGCCGCCCTTTTGTAAGCACTCTTTGCCCTGTTCAGCTGCTCCTTTAACAACTCCTGTGCGGCTTGTTGCTCTTTAAGAAAATCAGCTGCGGCTGGAACAGTTCCCTGCTGGGAGGAGGTGGGCAACACCTGAGGGTTAACCCCGTAGAGCGCTTGGAACGGAGACATCTGGGTAGATGACTGCACAGAGTTGTTATAAGTGAATTCTGCCATGGGCAACAGGGCTGGCCAATTGTCTTGCCGATACGTGGTGTAACACCTGAGATACTGCTGTAACCACTGGTTAATTTTTTCGGCCTGCCCATTACTGGCAGGGTGATGCGCTGATGACAGGTGGATCTGGACCCCTAATGACTGGAAAAGGGCCCTCCAGAACCTGGAAGTGAACTGTGGGCCTCTGTCACTCACCAAGTGATTCACCATGCCTCTATACCTAAAAACGTGGTCTATGAACAACTGCGCGGTGGCTGGTGCAGATGGGAGGCCCTTGCAAGGAATAAAATGTGCCATCTTTGTGAAAAGGTCCACCACCACCAGTATGGAAGTCAGGCCCTGGACCGGGGGTAAATCAGTGATGAAATCCATGGAGATCGTATCCCAAGGCCTACTGGGGGTGGGTAGGGGCTGCAAGAGTCCTGTGGGCTTCCCTGGGAGAGGCTTGGCTCGTCTGCAGGTGTGACAAGAAGCAACGTAGCCCTTAATGTCTGCAACCATCTTAGGCCACCAGTAGTCTCTCAGAGCTCTATGGAGAGTTTTGAAAACGCCTCCGTGGCCTGCCGTTTGGTGGTCATGACACAGTCTCAGTACTTCTTCCCTCAATGAAGGGGGAATGTACAATCGCCCCCTATGCCAGAGGATTCCTGCCTCCACATTGAATGGGGAGGCAGTGTCTTGCGGGGCCCTCTGGAGGTCATCCATCCTGGCCCTGGCATACGGGTCCTGTTGCTGCTGAGCTCTGGCTCTTGCAAATAGGTCCTCTGCTTGGCTGCCTGCTGCTAAACTCTCCGTTTGGCTCCCCCTCATCGGCTGATCAAAGTTGTGAGGTTGTAATATAGCAGCCTGTACTTCCTGGTGAGTGGGGGGGTCTGCCTGAAAGGATCGAGACAGGGCGTCTGCCAAGCAGTTTTGCGCCCCGGGCACATAAGAAATGACAAAATTGAAACGGGAGAAAAACTGGCTCCATCTGATCTGGCGTGGGGTGAGGGATCTGGTGTTCTGTAGAAGCTGTAAATTCTTGTGATCGGTGCAAACTTTCACAGGAAAGGTCGCCCCTTCTAGCCAGTGCCTCCACTCTTGGAATGCTGCTTTAATTGCCAGCAACTCTCTGTTAAACACATCATAGTTTCTCTCTGCTGGTGAGAGTAGGTGTGAGAAAAAGGCACAAGGAAGCAATGTATTCTCTGCCCTGTTTGTATATTGCAATAACACTGCCCCAATGGCAACATCTGAAGCATCTGAATACATTATGAATGGCTTCGTGGGGTCAGGGTGCCTTAAGAGCGGTTGGGAAGCAAAAAGCTGCTTCAACTCCTGGAACGCTGCTTGCTCCCTCTCCCCCCATACGAATTTTGAGCCTTTCTTCAAGAGCTGTGTGAATGGTCTGGTCCGATGACTATAGGCCGGGACAAAACGCCGATAAAAATTGGAAAATCCTAACCATTTTTGTATATCTTTAACATTTCGGGGGGGTGGCCAAGAGAGAATTGCCTGGACCTTAGCAGGATCCATGGATATGCCTTCTGTGGATACTATATAGCCCAGGAAATGTACTTCAGTTAAATCAAAGGCACACTTCTCTAGCTTGGCGAACAGCCTGTTCTCTCTCAGTCTTTGCAAAACATTACGTACATGGGTTACGTGAGTTGTGGCATCCTCAGAGAAAATTAATATGTCATCTAGATAAACGACCATGTACTTGTCTAGTAAATCAGCAAAAACATGATTCATAAATCTGGAAAATATGGCTCCTGCATTAGACAAGCCAAAGGGCATAACAAGGTACTCAAATTTGCCAAACCTGGTGTCAAAGGCAGTCAGGTATTCGTGCCCCTCTTTCACCCGGATCAGATTGTACGCACTCCTGAGATCCAACCTGGTAAACATGCGTGCCTTCTGCAAGCGATCTAGCAGCTCCGAGATTAAGGGCAGAGGATAGGATTCTCTCTTTGTTTGTTTATTTAAGAAACTGAAGTCGTGGACCACTCTCAAGGGTGTCTCCTGGGTTGCAGGTGCCAACGGGTCGGGCTTCTTTGGTACGAAGAAGGTAGGAGCAGACGCTGGGGACGTAGATGGTCGGATGAAGCCCTTCTGGAGATTGGAGTCCAAGTAATCCTTTAAGGTGGCTAACTCCTTGGGGGACATGGGATATTGTTTCCTTGCTGGGATCTTGGCTCCTGGTAACAACTCAATGGTGCAGTCACAGTCCCTATGGGGGGGTAGTGCTGTGGCCTCTTGCTCGCTGAAAACGTCTGCAAAATCTGCATACTTGGCTGGCAAGTGGACCCCCCCTGCTACTGTGACTGCATTGGTTGCTGGAGAGTGTGGAGCGGCTTGACTCTTGTGGTGCTGGCATTCCTTAGCTGGGAAGGAGATTGCTCCTGTAGTCCAGTTCATCAACGGGTTGTGGATCCTCAGCCAAGGCGTGCCTAGGATTACCGGCACATTTAGCGCTGCAGTAACATAAAGCTGGATCCATTCAGTGTGGTCTCCCACTGTGAACTGCACCGGTTCTGTGAGCCTTCTAATCGGCCCTGCCTTGAGGGGCTGGCCGTCAATGGTCTCTACTTCTATGGGGCATGGCAATTCCCTGGTCGGTATGTTGCAGTCTTGTACGGTCTGTGCATCAATAAAATTAGTTGAAGCTCCAGAATCCACGAGGGCCTCTAGCTTGACCTGGTGCTCTGGGTTGACTTGGACTTTTACGGGTAAGTAGTAAAAGTCTTGCCTGGAATCTTCGGAATGAGCTCTCCTTAATTGATTTACGGTCTTCCTGCTGAGCTCTTGGGAGGGAGACCAACGGAGTTTCCCTGATTGGAAACAGAGGCGGGGATGGGTCCTGTTTCAGCTGCTTGCCCTGGGGGTCTTACTGGAGCTGTTTGGCCTCTCGCTGGGCAAGTTCTCACCATGTGCCCCTGGGCTCCGCAGTAGAAACACAGGGCTCTCTCTCTCCTTCTCTGCCTCTCAGTCTCGGAAATCAGTCTCCTGCTTGCCCCAATCTGCATTGGCTCCTCTCGTGCTGAGTGAGAGGCTGCTACAAGGGGAGTTGGGAATCCTGAAAATGCTCGGAGGGTCTTGCTTCTCCCCGGCTGCATCTGCCTAAGCTCCTCTAGCCTGGCATCTATGACCACCGATAGCTGATATAGGGCTTCTAACGTGGCTGGTGTTCCCTGGCGCACCAATTCATTCTTAATTTCCTCATCCAGCCCCTGTTTGAATTGGTCTTTTAATGCACTCTCATTCCAGTCCAGATCTCCTGCTAACAACTTGAAATCAGCAATGTAGAGTCCCACCCTCTTGTTACCTTGCTTGAGCCTCCGAATCTCCCGGCTGGCCGTGGCCTCTCTGATGGGGTCGTCAAAGTGTGCTCGGAAGCCTGCCAAAAAGTTCTGGTAGTCGTTGAGAATCGGATCGTTGTTCTCCACCATGGGAATAGCCCATTTGGCCGCTGGTCCCTTCAGCAGGCCTAGTATGAAGGTGACTCTGGTTCTGTCTGTGGGAAACTCTGCGGGTCTGCTGTCGAAGAACATAGTACACTGTGTGAGAAAGATTCTCAGCTGTCCTGCTTCTCCTCCAAATTTCTCTGGTAGACTGCCCTGTGATCTCAACATTACCGGTGGGGCTGCTGCTGCTGCTGCTGCTGGTGCCAGTTGTGGGTTAATCGGAGCTGGTTGTTGCAACTGTTGTAGCATGGCAGCTTGTAATGTGTTGATCTGGAGATCTACTTGTTGCTGGTGTTGCTGTAGGGCTGCTGCCAATTGCTGGATGGCGAGCCGCATTTCTTGGTTTTCTGAAGACATTTCTAAACGTATCTGTTTAATTGCTTGTTCCTCCCTCTTTCGATGGGAGTAGGAGTTTGTTAGGATTGATGTCCTGATTACCAGGAAACACACTGAGGCGAGGACTTGGTCTCTAATATTTATTAGTAGTACTTAACAAGAATCCTAACAAACTGAGAAAGCGTGGGAAAACCCAGCCATATAAACCCCAAAGGTTAAGGCGGTCCCGATCTGTGTCTCTTTGAATGGCTGAACAGTTCCTCAGTGCTACGCATGCGCTTGACAGTCTGGGTGAGATCCCCCTGCTCGCCATCCTTACTCATGACAGTTATATGTCCCTGACTCACAAAGACTGACTATCCTCAGCGGGTCGCATGATAGCAAACAGGCTGGTTCCTAAAATCCCTCCACCTAACTCGACGCCAATTTTGGTGGCCCTCGCTGAGGAAGGACATCAAAACGTATGTGGCGTCCTGCCCTGTGTGTGCGATGGCCAAGCGACCGGCCGGTAAACCCCAGGGGCTGCTGCAGTCCGTGGCTGAACCTTCATGCCCTTGGGATGAAATCTCGATGGATTTCATCGTGGATCTACCGCCCAGCCAAAAGAAAATGGTCATCTGGGTAGTCAAAGACTACTTCTCAAAACAAGCCCATTTTATCTCCTGTGCCTCGATCCCGTCAGCACAACAGCTGGCAAAACTCTTCCTGGTACACGTATACCGCCTCCACGGCTGCCCCTCCCGCTTGGTGACCGATAGGGGCACACAATTTACCTCGAGGTTTTGGCGGGCTTTTTTGAAACTAATAGGTACCCAGCAAGCCCTGTCAACCTCCTGGCATCCCCAGACGGACGGATCTACAGAGATCCTTAATGCCACACTGGAACAATTCCTCCGCTCCTATATAAATTACCACCAGGACGACTGGGTGGACTTACTCCTGTTTGCAGAGGTTGCATACAATAACGCGATACATCAAAGCACGGGACAAACCCCCTTTGGGGTGGTGTCGCGTTGGGAATTCGTCCCCATCCCAGAGCTCCCTCAGCCCCCGTCCCCAGCAATGGCCGCCTGCGACTGGGGTTCAAGACTCGCAGACTCCTGGCCCATCATCAAGGACGCGCTTAAGGAGGCACAAGCCATATACAAACTGCAGGCAGATAAACACCGGCACCAACAACCAACCTTTCGGGTAGGGGACCTGGTTTACCTATCCACCAAATTCATTAAATCACCGCAACCGTCTAAGAAACTGGCCCCCAAATTTATTGGGCCATTGCAGGTGACACAAATCATGAACCCAGTCATGGTGCGCTTGGACCTGCCCCATAATTTAAAGCGGCTGCACTCGGTGTTCCACTGCAGCTTACTCAAGCCGGCAAGTGACTCCTCCCAGTGGCACCCACGCACTCCCCCCCCTCACCAGTTATGATAGATGGACAGCAACATTTTGAGGTCAAGGAGGTACTCGACTCCCGCAAACTGCGGGGCTCCCTCCAATACCTGGTAAAATGGAAACACTTTCCACACCCTGAGTGGGTCACTGCCTGAGACATCCAGGCTCCTGAGCTAATCCGCAACTTCCACACCGCATATCCCTCCAAACCCTCGGCTTGATTTTCTCAAGGGGGGCAGTATGTCATGATCGCCGTTGCGATGTTTGCGACATTGCAATGGCTCGCATGACAATACAGGGATATGGGTCCTGAGCTGATAAGGCAAGGGCAATAAAAAAAACACAAAAAGAAGTAAGGGGTTTAAGGAAACTATGTAACGACCGAGTCCGGCAGCCCAGGAAGCAACAATAAAAGGAAACTGACATGAAATTGAATAACAACCGAACAGGCGAGGTTCGGAAGGGCGTGCCCAGGCTTTCGAGGAATTAGAAGCCTGATCGCCCGGCAATGGATCATCACCGCACAGGAAGGCGATCGAGGCGATGCCCGGGGCGCAGGGGGCTGGACGACCTCTAACCTGGCAAGGATGAACTATTGGGACTCGTGGGGTGCACCTGGGGTAAGGTGGGGTGGAGCGCTGACCGGCGCGGGCTATTTAAATCCTGTTCCGGCGTGCTCCCCTCACTCTCAACTTCCTAAGGGCATGCATTCTATTCCCAAATAAAACCAGAACCTAAGTCTACTCTAGCGTCTGTGTTTTTATTGGGTCTCAGGCACAGCCTGACATCAGCTTCCTCTCTGTAGTGGCCTTGAAAAGATACTGGGACTGCTACTCATGTGGTTGGGAATTCAGAGAATTTTGATTCCAACATATCCTGAAGAAAATGTTTGTATAAGCTGCCAAAAAATAGTTTATATAGTAACCTGGCAGTAGACAAACTGATACCTCAAAATCAGAATCTTAGGTTTCTAAAGTAAGCTGTAGTTTATTGTCTTCTTCACTATCTCATAATGAACAAATGTATTCAAAATGGACCTTGACTATCTTTCTATGAAGCAGATAGTGACACCAATCCCTTGCGTTATTAAATTAACATTTTATAAGATTGCATCTAAAAGAAAGCTATTTCTTCTATGCTTCTGCAATTATATTTAGCAGCTATACTTTCACCTGTATGCTTTCATCTCTGTGTTGTTCTTCGGGATGCTTACCCTGAACATTATTGCAAATTGATATCTGATGTATACAGACTACAAAAGAAATATTCAGTGATATAATATATTTTAATGACCCCAAACAGAAATGATTAAATGCACAAGCCACAGACTTAAAATTATCTCTAACTGAAGTTTGAGTACAGATTAATTTCAGCATATATTTGACACAACAGAGCATAAGCTGTTCTTTTGTTTCACTGCCTTGGTGGGGAAGAGCTTAATTTTCAGCTCGTCAAATGCTTACTTTTTAATCTTACGCTATAATGGCAGAAATTAATGGGATAAATGTACTCCATTCAAAGACACATTATCATTTCACTGATCTACTTCTTAGTGTGCAAATTCCCCAAGCTCCTATTAAAAGCTTTAGAGCCATAGAAAAGTGTGTGAAACTAAAACTGTGTTTCCTTTCTTCAACCACATTTTAAAAAATTTATTTTGTCCATAAGGCCCCTCTGAAACCTAATTGAAAGGATTGGTTTTAACCTCCCTTACTTGGCTTCAGATATCTTCATGACTGTCTTCTTCAAGTAGAATTAGGATGTCTCATACACTCATCTTGGGAAGTTCCATTTGAGAGGGTGGGGAAGTGGTGGCAGTATTTCTCCATTGTAGCTCCCTCTGTTTTGAATAGCCCCCCCCAAAAAAAATCAGTTTGATGTCATTTAGGAGGTTGTCAGAATAATATTTTGCAACAGAGCTTTTGCTACATAATTGTCACTGGTAGGATTAGGTTCCAGCTTGTGCAGTTTTTTAACTTGTCTAACATTTATCCATTAGTTGTTTGTTTTTTATTATCTGTAAATCATTGGGAGTCATATGTGAAATACAGCAGTTCATAAAAGGTATAAATACATTAAAAATAAATACAAATAAATGCCTCTGGAGAGGGAATTGTAAACTGAAAAACAAGACATTCACATGCCCTATTTGACCATCTCATAATGAAATAGATGCCAGAATGCCACATTCCATGGTGTTGAGAAGCAACATGGAACTCTGTTCTTATATGTGATAACAGCAGCAAGACTCTTATACACTCAAAGATGGGAGGATGCACAAATTCCCTCAATGGAGGATTGGATCATCAAGTTAATAGAACTGGCACAAAAGGCTAAACAGAAAGCATTGATAAGAGAAAATACTGTAACTGGATTTGTTTCTGTTTGGAAGCTGTTTTTGGACTATTTGCTTGTAATGCAAAACAAAATGAAGTTTTGATTTTGGGTTTTGATGATTAAATGGTTTGATTTTAGAGAAATAATGTTACTAAATGTTCAATTAATAGCAAGAGATTAACTTTTATGTGCTTTTATATCTGTGTTGGAGAAGGTTGGAAGTCACCTGTCTATGTTTTTCTGTCTATTCTTGCACTGTTTTAATTTCCCTTGTTTCTTTTTTAGACTTGTATTCTATCTGTTCTATATTCTGCATTTTGTGTTTTAATTATATCTTGAAAATTAATAAAGTTTTATTTAAAAAAACCCACCCTAAAAACAGGCAATTTCTTTTTTTGTATCAACTTCCATTCTTTCATCTCACCTTTGAGAAATCCATCAACTGGTTATTTCTTAAATGGAAAGCAACCTTTATCCTTGTTTATCAAATCTAATTTTCAGCATGTGGAAGAGTACAGTCTTTCATTTTAGTATTTTAATTAAACCTGGCAAAAAATAATCTGGATTTTTTGTTTACCAATTCTCATACTATTTCATAAAGAGAATTTGCTCGGGAAAAAGTCTTTGGCAAAATATCAACCTTACAAATGTAATTAGCTAAATTATTTGAAATCCATATCATGTCAATTCTTGAAAAGGATTTATGTCTTTCTGGATAAATAGTATATTCCCTTGCCAATCCATTTCTGTGTCACCAGGAATCTACTAATGCCAAATTGTCTATCATGTCAAAAAAAAAAAAAGACTGTGGGAGTCTTCCTTGTTTAAGCTTAATTTCCTTTTCAGATGTCTTGTCCAATGATGGGGAAGTTACACCATTCCAATCTCCTAGTAGGCACCAGCTTTGATATGAAAAAGATGGCAATTCATTCAGAAGGTGTCTAAAAATTTTACTTTTATCCTCATTTGGTACATATATCCCCACAACAATAGATTTAAGTCCTTTAAGCTCAACTTCCACTGCTACATATCTGCCGTGTTTGTCAGAAAGCAATAAACGTGGTTTCAGTTGTGGTTTAACATATATTTATTATAAGTCCATTTATCTTCTTCAAACCTGCTGAAATAAATTCCTCTCCCAAATTTTTATTCATCAATTTTTTTTTCCCCTTATATGAGTCTCCTGTAAGCATATCATCACATCATGGTTTAATTTCTTCAAATAATGATTGTTTTTTTCTTTTGTGCAGGGCATTTGCCCCATTCACATTCCAAGTAAGGTAAGTGCAAGCCATGATTAAGCAGACATCTGATCAAAGTCCTTGGATGTAGCACCCATGTCTACACCTTATAGAGCAGATTCTTGGGGTCTAGTTCCAGGTGCAGATTTCTCATCTATACCCCGATCCAAACTAGATCCATATCTAGCAAGAAAATCCTTGGCCTTATGCATGGAGGTCAGTCTGAATCTTTGCTGTTGGAACATAAAACTTATACCTTTGAATCTTTCCCATCAAAAAACAATTTTATTCTTTTTCAGAATCTCTGTTTAAAAACATAGTCTTTTCTCTTCTTCAAAATCCTGACGGGAATCTCTTTCAAAACAATTATATCCACATTGTCAATATTTAATCTTGATTCAAAGTGAGTTTGCAAAACCTGGTCTCTTGTTTTCCTTCTAGCAAAATGAACCAAAACACTTCTTGGTTTATTATTTACAGCTGCACATCTTGAGCTGATGCGAAAAACTTTATCTCATTCATCCTCCATTCTATCTTCCTCCCAATCCAATAGTTTTGCCAAAACCTGTAGGATTTTTTCAACAATATTCTTCCCTTTCACCTCAGGAACTCCTCTCAGTCTCAGACAAAAATCCACGTCCCTAAGTTCTAACAGAGCCATTTCATCAAGCTCTTTCTCTCTCTCTTGCTCAGCATTATCCACCTTAGTTTCTAACACCTCCACTCCATCTGTTACTTGTTTCACCTCTCCAGCAGTTTTTTCCATTTGATGTTCAATCAAAGTCAGAATATTTACTTTCCATCGTCTTCTCAAAGTTTCCATATTTAATTTCCATCTTTTTCTGTTTTCTTCTCAAAGGCATCAAAAGATTGTTTAAAAGTATTAGAAATTTCATCAATCATATTTCTCATCATCTCCCCATCATCAGAACCACAATGAGGTGGTCTCCTAGAAGCCATGACTAGTTCCCTCTGGTGGTTAAAATTAGCCAGTACAACCAGATCTTAAAGTCAGTGGAAAAATACTAGAGACTGAGATCGTTCCAAAGCAAAAGTCTTGCCACTAGAGGTGTTTACGTGAAATATCCAATTAACTTGTTAAGAAAAGAGCAACAACACTCACTTTCTCACGATAGCCATGAAAGTTCCAATTCCAGCAGGTAGATTTGTTAAATCCCAAAAGGAAACAGTAAAAATACCACCAATTAAATCCAAAAAAATATATAGTCTTTTGCTTCTATAAAATAAATCCACAGTTCAAATGCTCAACAGTTAATTTTCAAAAACAATGTAAAAGTTACCAAGAGAATCTCATCTCTTTGTTGGAAAAAAACTCTTTTAAACAAAGAAAAGGAAAAATAAATTGGTGCATTAAGGAATGGGGTGGTCAGTTTTAGAGTCCATTTAAACGGCTGCAGCGCAGCTTGAGAAAGGATGACACTCCCCCTCCCAGCTGATCACTCACTGCTCGATGGTGATTAGAGGGTAATTCCCAGGGTTCTCCTTTATCCAGGGAACACTTTTGGGCTCCAGGGGATCCTGCCCAAGCCCTAAAACGCCGTGTGGCCAGGTCTACTTGAGAAACTAATTCGCAAAGAGACACTGTTCAAAACGCCATTCCCACTGGAAGCCGTTTTTAGGGCTTAGGTGGGTGTAGTGGAGAAAAAGGTACCTGGATTTTCTTTCCCAGCTATTCAAATCACCTAATTTGTCCTGGGTTTGGGGCCATTTGATTTTGGCCAAGAGAACACGAGTATCATTTGCTGTTCTGCCTTATGTAGCCAGGTGTCTTGGTTCAGCTTTCATTCCTACTATACATTCTGTTTTAAAACACTGCATTATTGGTGTAAAGTTGCATCCCTTTCCTATCTATGCACAGTCTAGCAAGACCAGTGACAACTACGTAGCAAAAGCCCTGTGGCAAAATATTACACCTCTTCCCCTCTAACGCATTGCCCTGTTATGACACCCACAGTGAGTTCTCTTATCCAGTGGCAGGGTGATCCAGTCTTGGTAAGAATGGGCAGTTGGCTGCTCAAAGGCTGGATCCAGCTTATGGAGAGAAATCACGCAGCCTTCAAAGTAATGTTCTGCGTGAGAGAATTGTGGGAGATAATGCTTCTTCTTTCTTGGCCAGCTTAAAACCTACTTCAGAACTACTTCCACTTCCAACTTTATTCATTAAATCTGGCCAGTAAACTTATTTGATCTTAGAAGCTGGGAGAAGAAGAAAAAGCAAAAATCACCTGTCATTGTTAGAAAGCTATATATGCTTCTCCTATTATTTTTAGAGTAATGGGAACAGCATAAAGGTTTATATAGTTGCCAAGCAACCAGTATAATTTATCCTATTGATCCTTCCCTAACATTCAGTTTAATCCTTTCTAGCAGTCACCTTGCATATATTTTGGAAGAAACTTTCACCATTTGTTGTATGTTATGACAAATGGATAATTATTTACGGTATTATTCTCCTAACCCTGGCATGTGACCCTCACAGCCTCTTTGCTTTACTGGCAAATAGAAGAAAAAAAAATTAATGGTGCTAAACTTTACAGATGGTGGTGCTACTGCTAGGCAGTGGGGGAGAAGAGAAAAACTGGTGCCAGACTAACTGGCTAGCCAATGAACATCTTAAAGTTCTGTATGTCAGTTCAGATATTATCAGCCCTCCCAGGTAAATCAGACAGGAAACACAACCAGATGAGCTAATTTTACTTTATTGTAAGGCTACATTAACAGAATCTGGCAAGTCTGGAAATACAAATCACCCGCCATCACTTTTAATAGCCTGATATGTTAGGGCAGATCCTTTTTAAGTTTTTTCCCCTGTTATGCAGCTGCAGGGTCCTCCCCACTTTCTTCTGATTGTTCCCTAGGCAGCATCATTTCCCCTTTTCCCTCAATGTCATTCCCACATAGCATTACAGATATAAGCTTCATACAACTGGACTTTCCCTTAACTACAAGTGCATAAGATTGTAGTAAACAATTCCATGCATAGCTACTGAAAAGTATGTATAGTATAGTTTACTTGCAGATAAGTGGGCATAGGATTGCTCTATTAAATGCTTAAAACTGATATACCTGGGTTAATAAATAGAATTCTTTAGAAATCATGATTAAACCCTTGAAATCAATTATCTGACATTGACTTCCATGGACAGATCTGTGCAATTTTCTTGGCAGAATATTGAAGGAGTTTGCCATTATCTTCTTCTGGGATGTTGTTTTGACTTCCCTGTCTGGTTTACAGTTCTAGAATTCCCAGCTGATTCCTCATCTAACTATTAACTTGGCCTTGCTTAGCTTTCTTGATCAGCTGAGACTACCTAGATGCTGCCATCTGCTGAGGTGATTTGGTGACTGGACCCAAATCTGGTATCAAAGCAAAGGGATGTATACAAGTTCAGTAAAGACTTATATTCTGCCATGGAAGGACATATGGTGATGCTTATTATCTCTCAACAGTGCAAAAGAGTTAAATTGCTTTCTTTTTCTTTGGAGATGCATAGCTCTTATTGAGGTTCATGCTCTGTCACTAAACAATCAATTCTGCTTTGCTTGATTAATTTTAGCTATCATTCTTGTCCCAGAGTTTACACAAGTCTCTTTGTGGAAGTGAAGAGGCAATGTGATTCACCTCAATGAAGCAATTAATGTTACCTTGATAGAGACAATTCGCCTCAGCCTTCTTCTTCAGGGCTGGTGAAAGGTCATCCAGTCTAGGTGGCTTCAGCACACACTGCAGGACTGCCTACAGCCAGGAAGATCTTAATTGCATGTTGATTCTGCTAATGGAAAGGATAGTATTGGTCAATTTTGGCCAGTGTACCACAAGTGCAAAGTCCAGTTTTACCCCAGGCATGCTCACAACATTCTATACAAACTAGAATCTTTCTTCTAGAGATGACCTTACAAGCCAAAATACTATTGCCCTTTTCCCCACATCTAAGAAAGAAGAGGAGAAAGAAGACAGAATTATGGAGATGGAGCAATAGATTTTTGCAATAATGTTGACTCCATAGGTTACATGTCTCAAACCACCTCTCCCAGAATCTGTTTGGTATTACACACTCTGCATTACCTTCTCGCTTGGGTGGAGCTGTTGGGTAATTACTGCTGTCACCACCTATCTTCCAGACAAGTGCCTTTAAAAGGTGTCCTTCCTCCTAACCCCGGCATGTGACCCTCACAGCTTCTTTGCCTTATTGGCAAATAGAAGGAAAAACAAGGATAAACATTAAATTAATTCCTAGGCTTATAAGTGAAGCATGTGATTAGGAAAAATAAGCCTCCTTTCCTTTGGAGACAGATCTGTCTCATAAACAATTTTTTTTTTTTTAAAAAGGCAAAAGAAAAAAAATTAACTTTAAGTAGGAACATGCAACAACCATCAATGTTGGGGAAAACAAACCTATAGTGCTGCCAAAATCACAAACTGCATCTTAAAAAGTTTTCTCATACAGTGTTACAAAGGGGAATATAAGTTCAAGGGACATTGCAGAATGGGAGGGAGCTGTTAATAATATAGGAGGTTCTTCTGAACAAAGATCCCAAAATGCATGAAGGATGCAATAAAAAAATAAGTTTGTATGAATAAAATAAAGTTCAGAGACAATTTTAAAAAAACTAGCACACAGAAAATAAATAATCATAATTCAATACTATCTGGACATCTACCTATGTCTAAGCAAGTAACAATTTCTTTGAAACAGAAGCTCACCTCTAAATCAATATCACCAGCACTTGCTTTCTTGGTTTTCCAGCCTTAAGTCTTGGCTTGAAGATGGTTAGCTTCAGCTTTCATTTGCTGTCTGTCTCTGCATACACTGGGTTGCTTCCCTTCCCAAGGAGATCATCCTTTATTTAAAACAAAAGCAAAAACTCTTGTTTTAACCTGAACAAGGAGTGTTTGGGGAAAACCACTTATTTCCTACATAAGCAGGAACATGTCATACTTGGGAAGTTCCTGGTTTGGGATAAAAGCAGCATGTATTGGCTGTCTGGGATGAAAGGCTGGGAGGGGGCTACCCTCACAACAGTTACTAAGAGTACCATGGATTGAAGAAAGAACTAATAAGAGATTTTTTTCAAAAGATCTTTTCAAAAGGAGAATTGGAAGAGATGGAAATGGAGATCTCAGAAGGAACTTCACAACAGCTACAAAATATGCAACAGGAATGTGGAAAAAGATGACACTGAATTAGGTGCTACAGGTTTGGACTTTTCTAAATTTTTGAACTGATTATGGATTACAAATGTTTAACATTGAATATAAATGGATCAAATGCTCCTCAAAAAAGAAAAAAATCTCACCACTTTAAAAAATTAAATCAAGACATTTTTTGTCTACAAGAGACTCATATCAGGAAAAAAGATATAAAATATCTGACTTACAAGTCTTTGGGTGAAGAATTTATTTCAGCAGATACTAAAAAGAGAAATTGAGTTGCTTTGTATATTAATCCTCAACTGAACCCACAACTTGTATTAACTGATGAACATGGCAGATTTGTTGGAGTAGAAGTTATATTATATGGAGTTAAAATGATGGTCCTGGGAGTTTATGCCCCAAATGAAGATAAAGAGACTTTTTATAAATAACTTATGGAGAGACTAATGGACTTCTCTTATGAAAGTTGGTGTTTGATGAGAGACTGGAATGGTTTCTCTGCAACTGGACATGACTTCTGAGAAAAAAATTAAAATTACTCAGGGTAAATTATCAAAAGTTTTTTTTTAATCTGATGGACAATTTAGGGTTGGTTGATATAAGGAGACAGAAGAATGGTTGTTCAAGAGAATATATTTTTCAGGAAGGCACAGATCCTTTTCAAGAATAGATATGATTTGGATTTCAAGTAACTTAGTTACTAAATTTTCTAAAGTAGAGATTTTACCAAAGAGTTTCTCAGATCATAACCCTGTGAGTTTGACTTGTAAAAGAAAATTGAGTTCTTTCAGATGAATACTAAATGAAGTATTGTTACAGAAAGATGAAATTGTTGAGGACTGTGAAAAGAAATTAAAATAATTTAAAAAAAAAAATAATTTAAACAAAAGTATTGATTTGAGAATGGTTTGGGATGCAAGTAAAGCCTTCATCAGAAGTTACCTGTTACAGCATAATTCTGAATTTAAGAAGAAAAGGCAAGAGAAAATACTTTCTCTGCATTCCTTCCCTGTGAAATTCTAGCTATTAATGGCATTTCATCAGTATCATACCTGAGCAAAATGTTTAAAAATTTAATTAACCAAAGAGTACCTATATTGGAAACAAAGTAGAAAAGACTGTCCAATTTAACTGTCCAATTCAGTTCCTGAAACTGAAATATTGGATTAAAAGTTCTGTGGGCTGGATATTAAAGTAGCTGGCCTCCCTACAAGCACAAAGCTATGTGTAAATCGCACTAATTAACTAAATCTCCTGCAGTCATTCAGCTGTTCCCATGGGAACTAAAATTGGAAAAGGGGAATAGGCAACATGCAGTCCCTGACTGTAAGCTTTGAGTCTGAATCTGACTCCGAAATCGAAACTTATCCTGAGCCTGTAGGGAAAAACAAAACTTATCGGGAAATAGAAACCAGGAGTGACTCAGCAGAGCCGAAGACTTCAGAAATGCTGATTGGACAGAATCTGGAGGGAGGTTTGAATCCTCCAATCAGTGCCTATGAGAGGAGAGCAGAGAAATGCGCCAAGCAAAAAGTAACCTGATTGGCTACAGAAGAAAAACATCGCAAAAAGGATTATATTAAAAGGCAGCAGCACAAAGAGCAAACTGCCGGAGACAACTGATCCTTCAAGCTCACAGCCTCTGTGGAAGAGTCCTTACCAGAACCCGGAGCCTTGCCTGTAGCTGACATGGAATCAGTGCCAGCTCCTTCTGCCAATGCAGACCCGCCTTCCATGCATTCCGCTCCAGCCGAATCCAGCCTTGCATTCAGTCCCAAGCTCTGTCTTGTTGCTCCAACTGAATCCAGCCTTGCTTCCAGTTCTGAGTTCCATCTTGCTGCTCCAGTTGAGTCCAGCCTTGCCTGTAGTTCCAAGCCTCGCACTGTCGTTCCATCTGAGTCAAGCTGTGTCCCCAGTCCCAAGCCAAGCATTGCAGTTCCAGTCGAGTCCTGCTTTGTCTCCAGATCCACGCCTTGCCTTGTCACGCCAGCTGAGTCTTGCCTAGCCTCCATTGCCAAGCCTAGCCTCACCTCCATGCCGCGCCCTGCAGCCGAATCTCAAGCTTCCTCCTTGCCACGAGTCCGAGCCGCACCTGGTCTTGCTGCTGCACTGAGAGGGTTGGCCGAGTTCTGCCTTGCTGTGTTGCCACAAACTCCTTCTATTCCTGATCCTGCAGCCTTGCCTTGTTTTCCTTCACTGCCTGGGTGGAATTGATTGATCTGTACTGTCTAATCTATTCTAAGGATCCCCATGTGTTGTAAATAGTTTGTTGTAAATAAAGGACTTATTTGTATCTCTGCCTGGCCATCTCCTAGTCAGAACAGGACACTGACCTTTGCATGTTGAGGGGAAATATTTGAACGAAAAATCAATGCAGGAAGCTCAAGGACTGGAGGAACACTGGATGGGAACAGTAAAGGTAGGGCTTCATCATGCCCATGTCCCTTTTCCATATTTAGCTGTGGACTGGACAGCTGAATGTCAGTGTAGCTCTAAGAGACTGATCAATTTGCTCTGATATTTGCAATAAAAAGTCACTGTATCTTACTAAAAAAAATAAGCATGGTAGTTGCTGAAGTTATAATTGGAGACATTTTTAACATTATGAGCCACACAAAAGATTTAAAATCTATAATTAATATCATCATGCACTCTATAAATAGTCATCATTTAAGTGGAAAGAGGGCCAACATGTGTTTTTGATGTCTGAATATCTCTTAGTGCACTGCATTAAGAACACTGTTATTAAAGAAAAAAAGGTACACCAATATTTCTGTAACTAGGGAGCTTTTAAGAAGATAGGGTCAGGATTCAGCCTGTTTCCTTGGAAACTTGCCCTGAGATCAGGGGATTCATGCTGAGTGACATTTTAAGACCATAAATTAAAAGCTAACACAAAATGGGAGGTGTAATGTATTCCTTCTTGTTCTAGGTAGTTGTCTCTGTGTTATGAGCTTTTACATCTCATTATTTTGATTGAACCACCAGAATCTGAAGTGAATAGTGATAGTGCACACCATCTGTGATAGTGCACACCACCCACTGGAGGAACCTTCAGGCTGTTCTTGACTGGACATTTTCAAAACTAATTTGAGTGAATAATAATATCAAGAACACTTCCAGAAATAACATTGGTTCAGTTCTCATGAGCTATTAATCATGTCTGATTTAATGGGATCATTATATTTGGCATTCTGCATGTGTTAATAGCATCTAATGCACATATGCTTTTTTTTTTTTTACTATTGAATGAATAATGATCTAGGATTCAGGTTTTCTTAATGGCTCCTTGATATCAACTACTTTGGCAAAAGATGAAAATGAAAAAATACATGACATTTATTTTATATTAGCAATGTGGAAAATGTGTGCATTTATAATCAAGGTACCCATTTTACAATGCATTCATAATGGCCTCCATTGAAGAGATTATTATGAGGAGTGCATCGTACAGGAATGAAAGAAACGGGGAAAATGTGAGCAATAGGGTAGCATATAAAAACATAAACAGGCTGCCTCAGTTTAGAAATAACAATTCTAGAAACTTGCTAAACTATACAAATCATAAAAAAAAGGCAACCAGTCAAATTCTAAATATAAATACTGTAATTTTCAATGTGTCAAAACTATAAAGATTGGCTGGGTAATATGCATACTTTGTCTTGCTTGACAATTATAAATTATGTGTACAGCAGCCTTTTCTACACAGTGTTCTGCAGATTTTGGAGCACAAGTCTCAGAATTTCTAGCCAGCATGGCCAATTATCTAATGGCATCAGAAAACCAGCATATTGGGAAATACTGCTCTATTGCACTGCTGACTAGGCCACTTATTTTTCTAGTTCTTGTTATTCAGTCGTTAAGTCATGTCCGACCCTTCGTGACCCCATGGACCATAGCACACCTGGCCTTCCTGTCCTCCACTGTCTCCCGGAGTTTACTCAAATTCATGTTCATTGCATCGGTGATGCTATCTAACCATCTCATCCTCTGCCGTCCCCTTCTCCTTTCGCCTTCAGTCTTTCCAGAATCAGGGTCTTTTCCAGTGAAAACACGTCTAACTTTCTAAACCATAATATGGATTTACCTTGGTCCAGTACCACCATGAGGTATCCTTGAGCAAACTACCTGGCTTAACTGCCCTTGTGGTGTCCACCCTTGACCTAAGAACTCTGTTTTATTTTATTTTTAATTTTTTTAAAAAATAAATAAAAGTGTATAATATGGAAGAGCACTTGATTTGTGTCCAGCGCCAGTGAAGTCAAATCTTTCCAAAACACTGGTAGAGGAACAGGAGCACATGGTGCTCATTATTATTTTGCACTGGTAAATATTGTTTTCTTAGGATGTTCTAGAACTGCTAAAATGGCCCTTGTGGGCTGAGGGTTCCCTTGTAATCAACTTCCAATAGTAAGCAGCATGACAGCTATGGGAGGGAATTAGACAGGCATTCCACATTCCTTTCTGCTCTATGATATATTTTTAGGAAAGATCTAACCCTGCATTAGGATTGCTCTGATAGTCCTACTGAGCTGTTGTCTCATCCTTAAGTAATACTTGTAGCATAGACATTTAGAAAATAGTAATTGTTGTACATTAGGAGTTGTAGACCAGTTCCAATCCAGTTTGAAATTGTTAAACCAATTTGATTTGGAGTTTTGAATCAATTTGGAAACTGGTGCCAAATTTAGGGCATCATATTGGGTCAGTGCAATTTGCTTAATTTTGGGCATCATATTGGGTCAGAACAATTTGATGATGCCAATCAAATTTGAAATGATTTTGACTGCACATAAAAGCGTTCCAAATTGTCCAATCAATTTGGAAGCATCCAATTTGATTCACTGATTCAGACCAACTTTCTGATTCAGTTCAGAAAGTCAGTTTGATTCAGAGATTTGATCAACTTGACTTGGAATATAATAACTGAATGGACACTTTGCACACTTCATATGTACAATTCCAGAGGTATCATCCATTTTTAGAAAGTGACGTTTCATTCTGCATGTTTAAGTGATTCCAAACTGTCATCAGAGTAATCTCAAATCTACATTTTCCTTGCTCCATTTTGCTTGGCAATGCCTAAAGTATAAAGTCCCTATATTGTCTCTAATGAGAATTATGGTTATATTGAAACCTGGAACTTTGCTAATTTTACACTGATTTTAAGCTAACCGGTGATTTCTGCCATGTCTCATTTTTGACAGTCTAATTCAGCATATGAAGTTTTCTGAGACAAAGTAGAAAACCTTGTGACCCTCCACAGCCCACAGCTTCCCTTACTCACTGACAATCTCAAGGATTCCATCACAGAAATTTGTTTTGCTATTAATTTTTTTTGACAGGCTGAAAGTTTATCAAATATGTATATATGGCTTGTTTAATATCAGTCTTCATGGAGTAAGCAGCCATAGAAATTTGACAAAACTAACTAACTAAATAAATACATCTGCCACTCTTACAATCCCTGGAGAAAAATTATCACTAGTTGAAAAGAACACAGTAAAAAAAAAACCTTTGTTTTTCCTCACCCTGCACATTCTTTCCCCAGTGGGGTCCTCACTGTAAAAATGGAAGAATTTTTACTTTATCAGTAGTTTAAGAAACTCTTAAAGTTTTAATTTTCTAGTGATTTAACTGATTCACAGCAAAGTATAAAGCAGGTTGACAGATTTAAAAAAGAAAAAAGAAATGCCAAATGCACATTAAAGTCTGAACCTTTTCCCTTAACTTCCCAAACATATGCATCTGAAGAGGAAAAGAGTTTTGATCTGAAGATTTGTGTTCAGGACCATGATCTCTAATCTCACCTCCTTCAGTGTAATAGTGGTGTTTACTTACCTTGTCCTTTGCTCCTGATCTTCAGTGGTACTGTGACCTACTGCAGCTATTTTATCTAGGCTGCTTTCTGGTATCTGTCAAATAGCAACCAGATCCAACATGTTGTAAGAATACATTCAGTTAAGGAATAACCTAGCAGCAGAAGGAAATAATACCACAAGGCACAAGCGTAGCAGCAGTAGGGTGGACAAATCTATCAGTTTTGCTATTTGCTATTAAAAACAATCCCTCCTAAATTTGTGTGCTTGTTATTTGTTTCTGTTTAAAAATAGAAAGGTCACCACAACATACATGAAAAATACAGCCAAAAAACGCCCCTAACCAAAAAAAAAAATCTTCCACATAATCAAATATTGCTTGTTTTAAAATGTATGATATTAAGGTAATAACATTGTTAATCTCCACATTTCCAAAGGGAGAATTTTCTAAAGCTCAGAGATGTCCATTAAAGGTCATTGGCTCCAGGTCAACACTAAACATTTCCTTGATCATATCATAATAAAGCAATTTTTTTAGGAAACCTAAATATAAGCTGTTTTCCAGTTTACATTTGTTTCCAGAAATACAAAAGTCCTTACTGAACCAAGTACCTACTCATCAGTACAATGTATTCATTTAAAAAGCAGTGGCTGGAGTGGACCCATTCTGACTGTCAATGTCTACCTTTCACCTTAGGGGCAAGCGCCATTTGTACACACAATAATCATATTTTCACATTACTTGTCCTGTTCAGACTATGCAACCAGGCAGAGTAATATCAAAAATACTCTTTATTAAATAACTATTTACAATAAGTAAGTCCTTGAAGTAGAAGATATGGGTTCAAACAAGCACAAATGGGCCACAACGAGACAGTGGAACAGGACTCCCCAACAGAAACTGGAAGGCTGGAAGAGACTGGAACGCAAGGTGCTGCTGAAGCTGAGGACACAGGTCTTGAACTGGAACAGTACTTGAGTTGCGCTGGCACTGGAACTCTGGGTGGGGCTGATGACCCACGTTGGACTGGAAGCCGGTAACTGGAATCTTGAAGCAAGACTACGAACTGGAAATGAGGCTTGACTCAACTAGAAACTCTGGACTAGGTTGGAGACTTGGAGCAAGACTGGAACTCAGAGCAAGGCTAGACTCAGCTGGAAAACCTGGACTAGGCTGGATTCTCTGGACTGGAGACTTGAAGCAAGGCTGGAAACTCGGGGCACGGCTAAACTGGGATATGGTTTCACAACGAGATAGGTATGAAGCTCCTAAGCAACTCTGAGCACCCAAAGCACGATTGGACTGTACCAAAGGCAAGTCATGGGGCTGAGGATCAAAGGCACAAGGAAGCTGCATGGAAGATCACAGAGTTTCAAGACTGGATGCAAGGCTGAGATTGCTGGGCACTGCGAATACAGAATCCTCGATGGCAGCAGAGGCAGGATACAAGTCCTCTTCAGAGCGGAGCAAAGGCACTGATTCCTCTTCAGCAACAGACACTGTCTCCGATGCAGGTAGGGACTCTTCCGCTGAAGCTGCAGGCTTGGAGGATTGGTTGTCTCCAGCAGCTCGTTCTTCGCGTGTCTGCCTTTTATCCCAATCCTTTGCGCACCTGGACCCTTCTGCGGCCAATCTGGCTGCCTTCTCTTTCATGCACTTTTCTTCCCTCATTGGCATGTGCTGATTGGAGGATTCAAATCTTCCCCCAAATCCTGGCCAATCAGCACCTTGGAGTCTTCCCACACTGCTGGCTCATCTTCGAGTTTCATTTTCCTGGTTTCAGCCCGTTAAGTTTCTATTTCCTCCTCTGACTCAGAAGGAGTTTCGCTTTCTGAGTCAGAGGCAGGCTTGACTCTGACATTACTATGATGTGAGAATATTTGAATAACATATAAATTGTGAACAGAATGAACATTTCAGCTTTTTTGACAGATGTACCATTGTTGCAATACAAAAATAAATCACTAATAAATCATTGGTATTTGCTAGAAATCAGGGAAGCTTGGCAAAAGTCCCTGTCAAAAGAGTATTTCCACATTAGTAGAGGAAATGAAGAAGCAGATGTGGTACATTATCAGTGCCAGTGGTCTCTTTGTAAAAATCTGAAATAAATCTATTAAGGGTCTCAAAAAAGCTTTTTCCCAGAAGATAGATAGATAGATAGATAGATAGATAGATAGATAGATAGATAGATAGATAGATAGATAGATAGATAGATAGATGGACGGATGGATGACAGAGATATCACATGAACTACATCCTGAGAATAATAGAATTAAGATAATTAAAAGAGATTGATGTTCTTCTTTTTGGTGCATAGTTAATGTACAGTATATAATTGTTCCTGTTAAATGTATTTTATACCTATACATATGTTTACTTTATGTGTATGTGTTTGTGAATTAGTATATTTGTAATTAGGGGTCTGCACAATGACTTCGATCAGCCATCTGATGCTAGCTGGAGTTAATGGCAATTGCAGTTCAGGAGCTCCTAGAAGATGCAATATGGACAAGACTGTCTTAGATGATGCAAAATATAAAATTTAGTTGATTGGGAGATTTTGTTATTCTGTGTGACCAGCCTAAGCATTTTAGGATGCAAGGTTAGAGATATTTAAAACAATGCAATAAATGTTAAATTTCTTTCCATGCTTTTTAAATGTATGCTTTGGTTTTTACAGCTTTTCTCCTGTCTGAATTTCTTCCAGGGCCTACACCATTCAACATTTTTCTGGTCCATGAAGTTTCAGGACAATATTTGTATTGCTATAGACTGTAGTTTTAATTTTTAAAAAAGGCATAAAATTTTACTTCTCTGCTGGAGGCTACAGTTCCAACCTACACAAGCAACTTAAAAACTATCCTATTAGGCTACATCTCCATCTCTTTCCTAACAAAAATGTACAATGCTAATGTGTTCTTTTCTCACCCATAAAACTGTGGTTCAGTAAAAGTGGAAGGGAAATACTTTTATGCTTCTTTCCTCTTTGTCTGCCAACCAGCATGGATTCTGGCAGTAATCCTCTGCAAGAATTTAACTTTGCTAACAGGGAATGATGGAAATTGTGTCCCAGCACATCTGGAGGATATCACATTGAAGAAGAATGCATTACAGCAGGGGTATCCAAAGGATATCATCAAAACAGTCAAGATGGCAGCTGCAATAGTGCAATCAAAGCTCCATCCCTTTTTTTGGGATGTTGCACATGTAATGCACATAGAAAACAGGCAAAGCTTTGATTGCACCAATGCAACTGTGATTTTGACTTTTTTAGCCACACCCCTACATTACAATATTTTTAACATCTGACTGGCTTCAGCCAGGAGATATCCTGGCCCAAGAGTTGCTTTGAAAGTGTGACTTTCTTCTATTCCACCTGCATGAGTTTCACCAAGGGTCTAGTATTCATTAATCCAAGAGGCAACTTAACTCTTTCTCAGTCACTCTGGCAGCAGTGGAGATAGAGGGAAAACTTTAGCAGAACAAAAGGGCAAACAGTGTAATTTGAGCATGAAAACCTAAGAGTTTGGCTGGATCATACCAAGGGTCCACTTAATCCAGCATCTTGTTACCCAGAGTGATTTACTGTAGGATGAAGGGAATTTCAGTAAGAACTTCCAGATTTTCATGACCCAAATCAATGTGAACTAGAAGATAACTTACCAAAAATAAGCTTTAGTTAAGTGTGTGTGTATAGAGAAATAAAAAATGGGCATCCATACAAAAAAGTGCATATGTTAGGAAAAAGAACCCAGTACTACATTAAAGAAACGAGCTGCAAAAAACTATATATACTGTATTTAGCAAAAGTGTATAAAAATATATGCATCATTGAAAATATACAAAATATGCCAGATATTAGATGTATTTGGATTATTGTGAATCATCACACAAAGGAAATATCTAAGTGTCTGTTTGCAGCTATTGTTTAGGAACTCAAGGCTGCAATCATAGGGTGCTCTGGAAAGGATCACAAGAGCCACAGAATACTTTGAAGTCCTCCTGGGAGGTCAGGAAAAGAGTTGTGATGAGGGTGGGGTACAATATTTGATTTCCCCTCTGCACCATGGTTCTCCTAGAAGCTTCAAGGCCAGTTGTTCCTATGCTTGGAAAAATTAAAATGAGATATGCAGGAAAATTGACAATGCCTGTGCTGAATCCAAAATTTTCCCAATCCATTGCACCCTTCCTACCAAATTGGCATCTTTTCTATAAGCCCTGGAGCCAGCACAGAAATAGTCTCTTTAAGAAGGCAGAGGAGAAGGAGGAAAGTATTTTAAAATCCTGGAGTGTTTTGCAAATAATGATATGTGTGAATTCTGTCAATACCAGAGGAAAAAAAGGTAAGTGTGGAAGCATCTTGTAATGAAATTAACTGTTGCTACAGTTTCCATCAAGCTGATTTGCCTAAGGTTGAGTCAGTAAGTATTTTTTGTAATTAAATTTTGAATGGAAGAAAAACGCACTTGATGCCTGATATCATCTGGATACATTAGCATGACCTAAAATATTAAACAGTGACGATGATCATTTTTAAACCCAAGCAAATAGTAGATAAAATTGACACAACTGTAATTGGAAAAGTTGAGTAAAATTCTCTGCATGCCACAGTGTATTAGCTAGGCATTTTCTGTTTTGGGCTCAGAAACACACCTGATTATGTTTTAGATTTTTTTTCTATAGATTTGCTGATGGATGTCTAGTATTTGTGATGGATGATGTTACACTTGCAACCTCCAATGGCCAAAATAAAAACAGAGCACATCTGCAAAGAAGTTAAATTTGTCAGAGATTCCCATTCAGCTTTCACTGAGAGGGAAATACAAGAAAATGGGAGGACAAACTCCATTTTAAAGAGATGTTCCTGATCTCACTGACCTCATCTGGGATGGAACTTGACCTTTCAAACTTCTAGTTAAAAGAGAAAGCTGCTAGGAGACACAAAGAAGAGAAAAGCCCATATATAATATCTACAAATGGAAAAAATAAACTTTCACCAGGGCCTCATAAAGGCTGTTATTTCAAACACAGAGCACCCAAGGTGCTTAGGTCAACTCTGAAATGTTTAAGCCAATATATTTCTGTAGTTAGTCAAGAGTTCCTTCTGTGGGGCAAAAAAGAGAAAAGAAAAACAAAACTCTTACAAAGTGATTTTCAGGAAAAGATCAATATAAAATCTAAGCACATTCTGCTTGTGTGTGTGTGGGTATGTCATTTATTTTTCATAATATAAATACATTGTTATAATTTGAAAAAAAAACCCTATTATAAAAGAAGTAAACAAACTAAAGGATAGTTTGCCTGACTGTACATGCATGGATGTTTATATAAGACAGAGAGTGACTGCTTCATAATGAGAATCGACTTAATGTTCTGCAGTGGAGCTGAAGGCACTATAAAGAGTTAAGATGACTTCAAGTCAAGATTGACTACCAAGGACTCTGTGGATGCAGCATGCAGCATTCTTGGCAGAGTTCCAGGAGCTTGTTGTCTTCTTCCAGGATGTTTTTTCCACTTTTCAGTCTAAATCTCAGCGTTGGAATTCACTGAAGGATTCCTATCCAATACTAACCAGAGCCAATTCCATTTAGCTGCTGAGATTAGCCAAGGTCAGCTAGGTGCTGCTATCTGCTGAGGCAATGGAACTATAAAATGGAACAAATGGTATCAGATAATAAAGGAGTTCCCAACCATTTCAGGCCAGGATGTTGTGGATACTTTACAAAAATAGCTACCAGGAGTGGTTTGTCCATTCACAGAATAGTGGTCACTGTTTAGACAGCCAGGCTCTGAGCTGCCAAACTATACAGAAACTAACCCTGTGGTCAACAAGATTTTTGCAGCAGAAATCTGGCAACAGTCAATCAGAAAACCCCTATTTATCAGAAGTCAAAATAATGAGGCGGTTCCATGATACCCTCTGCAATTCCCCATATACTGCAGCTACAGATTAACACTGTCTCTGTTTGTCTGTTTCTGGGTAGGTGGATACGTTTACTAATCTAGCTCTGGGCTACATACACTCACGATTTTTAGTTTCTAAGAACACTATGAGACTTGTGGAAGCCAACGATATTCTGGGATATAAAAATGATTCAGAAAGCTGGTGCTTTGCTTTACAGTACAGCAGTTTGCTTTCTATTTTTGTTTAAATTAAAATCATGTTTTTAAAACGATCAAAAGATAGAATGGGGCAGGAGACCTGATGGTGAACCCAGAGACATGGCCACCAATCATTGCCACATTGGAGATCCCAGCATAACTATATTGTTCTGCCAGTAAGATTCATAATGTCCTTTGGACACTACTCCCAGGATAACCACAATCTTGCTGCTGTCAGGTACTTGGCCTACCTCTTAAGAGCCACCAGTTCTCCCTCAAGTGATGGCCAATGTCTTGTGCTTTCTTGCCGACGCCTGAACTCCAAGTTGACAGCCTCTCAGTACCTTCAAATATCAGTGATGCAGGCCACTTGGAAATCCTAGCCAGGACCTGGACAGCTTGCAGTTACCATCACCTCTATTGTTCTGACTTGCAAGTACATGGCCTAGGTAATATGGGTATTTGGCAGCCAACACTTCATGCTGCCAATTCTGCCCCAGTCCGGCTACCAGCAAGGCTCACCTGCTGAGTTCTCCACCTTCAATTGGGTTGCTCTTTTCTTATTCTGGCTTCTTTGTTCATCTTTCTTCTTGCTTTGCTCTTCTCTCCCAGCATCTCCACTACAGCTGAACCCTTTCTGAAGGGCTGTGTGTTCAGCGATGAAAGTGGGGTGCTTATTGATTGATTGATTGGGGATAATGACACCTGGGGTTAATGTGCTTGTAGGTCCCCTGGCATATTATGGTTGTTTTTAGTCTGGGCTGTCACATTTTGTTTTATGTTTTTAACTCTTAATTGTGTGTTTGTATTTTGTAAGCTGCCCAGAGTCTATTGGAGTATGCAGCCATAATAAATGTGATATAGATAATAAAATTATAATTATATATTCAAACCAATTGGGAAATAAAATTTTAAAAGGGATGTTAATGTCAGCTCTGTCCCCAACTCCCAGCATTAGTTCC
Organism: Candoia aspera; assembly: GCF_035149785.1. Classification (NCBI taxonomy): domain Eukaryota; kingdom Metazoa; phylum Chordata; class Lepidosauria; order Squamata; family Candoiidae; genus Candoia; species Candoia aspera. Next base: position 107,645,639 of record NC_086153.1, on the reverse strand, counting down.
ACCAGGCCAAATCCTGATGTTGTGTCTTAGAATGAGGCACCCTGACTCAATAATCCTTACTAGCATTTTCAGAAGAATCGCTTTACCTATAAAAGCTAAGCTGCAAGTTTTAACATTTTTACTTTCCCTGAAAAATAAACTTTTAAATACTTCCACAGTATCTCTTATTGAAGGGATGTAGTACATAACAAAATATCCTGATCTGACATAATAATTCATGGGCAATTTACTTGTCCAAGCAAAAGACTGATTATATCCAACAGAACATTGTGAAATACCATTTACCATACAGTATATGTTTGCTGCAGTTTCTTCTTCTAAGTGAGCAATTTTCTGTCTTGATAATGTGCACTTGATGTAGCTCCAGATATCTTTATTATTATAAAAATCCATAAAAGATGGGGTTATCAAGGCCATGGTCCATGATGGTTAGATAAACCTTCAGTGGAAAGAATCCATAAAATTTTACCCTATACTGCTGTGGGACAGAATGAATATTACTCAGGCTAAGCACAGACAACAGTGTGAACTTCAACTCTAAACCCAGTCCAACACAAGATTGCCACTGACACAACTACAAAGGAAAATACAGGTGTCTGCAAATTATTGTTACTGCTACTGCTACTGTTATTTGGTAAAATATTTGGGAACATTAGTAAATTATGATGGGATGAAGACTAGCCAAATTCAGAGAAATAAACTGTCAATCTATGACAAGTAATCTGATTTATCATAGTCCCTAATATCTTCCCATGACGACTTACAGTATTTTGCATTGCAATACACAGTCAATCTCTTATTTTTAAGGCCATCTCAAGCAAGGACTGATTAATCAAATTGGGCTTGTCCGTTGTTTGTTCACTCTAGCTTCTGCCTCACCCACCACCTCCAACCTGTTACCAAGATAACTCCATGGACCTGTCATGAAGGACCTTAACAACAAGAAGCCAGGATACTGTGATGCCTGACATTCTTCACATTTCTGACAGAGATAATATAAAATAGAACCAGCCCCATCTTGGAAGAGAAGGTGAATCTATGCTTAGTAATGAGTCCCATTCCTACCTCCTTTCTATGCTAGGAAGATGAGTTTTAATCAGAAATAAAGCTCTGTGTACCATCAGTTTTGGTAAAGGTTGTATGGGTTCTTGTGCACGTGCAGAGTTCCAGAAGCGTCTTGGCACTGAGAGATCAATAATCATGCCATATCTTTTCACAAAATATAAATTGTATTGATATAACAAAGAACAAGAACATATTCCTCCAGATCCTGGAGTTAAAGGTTACAATACAAAAAGCACTGAAAGAATCTCCACCCTACACACAGGGTGAGCTTCTAGCAAGCTTCCAGCTCATAAGACTTACATCTTGCATCTGAAAAGAAGAATGCAGAGTTGCAGAGCAGACAATTAATGATCAATTTGTATCTAGGCAACCAATACTTAGTTTCCTTGGCAACCCCAAACTCTTCAGCCTGGGACATGATAGTTTTAACTTTTGACCCTGCTGGTACTTAAGAATCTTGTGACTGTATTCCTCTTAACAATAAAACAAAATACCAGCAAAGGTTTCCTTGAGGAATCCTTTAGATTGGGCTACACACTTCTTGAAGAAACGCTCAGACTGAGTTTTCCCTTCCTTGAAGAACAGCTTGTGTGTTCCTTTGGCTTCTTTCCTGCTGCTCCATAGTCAGGTTCCAGACATGATTTGCATAGCTATCCCACCTATCTTTGATGAAGGCAGATGAACCCTAACATTCATGCTTTGATCACATCAAGTATTGCAAAAATGCTTTATACTGAAAATATACTACTGAAAAATGGTGCAAAGCGAACAACGTTGATGGGCACTTGTTATTCCAATCATGTAGTTCCACTTTTGTTCTATTTGCAGTAACTCCCAAGGTGGTGGTTCTTTTTTTCTTTTTTCTTTTTGCTAAATACAGTTTAAACTGCTGGACCGAACCTGCTTACTCATTTTGGTCATGTGTGGGCTGGACAATTATATCTTGTGTTTAAAAATGGGGCAGTGGGTGGGAATCCAAAATGCTTAAGCAAGATAATGTCAGATAAGATGGTGATACTTTACATTAGGTGATCCCTAATTATTAAGGGCCTAAAGGGGATAGTTGTCACTTTGAATTGGACTCAGAAAGAAAATTGGAGCTAGTGCAGTTACAATTTAAGCAATGGTCCTAATATTTTACTTTATTTTTATCTTATTATTTTATATTTTGCTATAAGATGCTATGAGGGAGATTATATAGAAAAGTTGCCAAAACCTATGTGATAATCAAGCCCCGGTAAAAGTTCTTGAACTGTAATACAAACACAGGAAAGTGAAATAAATGATACCAGGAGCTTTGGATGCTCTAGCATAGGATGCTTCAAGAACTTCAGCAACCAGCCTAAGTCAGAGCAGACTAGCATTTGCTACCATTCCTGCCATTGAAGAAAACAATTTCCCTCCCACTGTGACCAATTTTAGACTTGGATCTAGTCTAAATTATCCCATAGACAGAAGACATGACTGAGGGCTTTTGATGCTATAGCTCCAGAGCCTCCTCTGATTTGCATATGCAGTGCAATCTGTTCCCTTTTCATTCCTCTCAATGTCAATGAATAGAACTTTCCAGGGGGAAGAGAAAGGAACTTGCAATCAAATCTGTTCCTCCAAGGCAGAAGTGCTCTCTCTGGTTTATTTATTTATTTATTGGTTTGACTGATGGAGCTATCAAATCCTCAAAGTGCTTAGAATGTTAAAATTAAATTAAATCCTCCCCAAAACCCATAAATTACAATTAATATGAAAATACAGTTACAATTAAAAGCCTGACAATGAAGGAGAAGGAGGATTTCCATTCTGTCCCATGGCTCTTGAGACGCTGTCTCAGAGAACATGGATTTTCACCTTCAGGCTCCTAACAATATAATACTGTATTTGTCTGCTCAGTAAACCATACACAATTCAGTGAGATTTGCTTTCAAATAAATATGTATAGGATTGCTTCTTAATTAAATAGGCCTTGCAATAGGAGTTGTGTAGCTCTTCTGGACTTCATACCGGTGAATCTGTTCCAAAATAATGCCATTAAATACTGGAACCTTCAAAAGAACTCTCTAAGATGTCTTCATAAATTATATACACTCCATTAATGGACATAGCAGTTCAGATAAATTTCCATCTGGATTTGGTGTTTTTAAAAAAGAGGGACTGATATAGATTTGTTCAGTTTCTTAATTCAGGATAGTAACCCCCCTGTTCTGTATATTCAATATCTATTATTATTACAAAATGAAACTTTTTGTATGCCTCAGCCATTACTGTATATTCGTCAAATACATCAACTCAACAAGCAAGTGGATTAGAGATAAGAAGACATTCAACTTCAGCTGTTCTTGCTTAAAATACTGAAAAACTGGAACCAAATCTCTACCTGTAGTGTGTTTTCTCAAAGAATGCCAAGTAGTTATTAAGATACATAATATTTGAACTATAATAGTTCAATCTGTGGATGCTCATATGTTAAATGGTTTACTTCAATCGCCATGCAATTCCCAAATAATTTCCTTACTACTAAAATAAATATAAGGCATCAAAGACACAGGAGAGCAGGATATGTATTTATATAAGTAACTTAAGCAAGGGTCCAAATTGAGCATTCATCTTGAAGATATTATCCACTTATACATTTGCACTGGGACAATCCAATCTCATTAAAACCAATGAGAAGGACATTCTACATCATTCTACCTGATGATATTTGGTAGACTATTGAAATTAATATTATATTACATGCACTGTTTGCTATAATACTGTGTTGTTCTTTCAACCAAAGTAAGGTAAACTCTTTCATATGATCACTGGAACTGTCCTAACAGTCAGGAATCACGCTGAGACGAGCAGTAGGTGTCTAGTGTTTATTGCTGCTACATAAGACAGAAAATCCTAACAAACTGAAGAAGCGTGGGAAAAACCCAGACAGATAAACCCCAAAAGTTAAGGCGGGTCTGCTCTGTGTCTCTTTGAATGGCTGCTTAATTCCTCAGTACTACGTGTGCGTTTTCCCGCCTGGATAGAGGCCCCCTCCTGCTCGCCATCAGTACTCATGACAGGAACTTCTCTTTGTTAGGGAAGTAAGAGCATGTAACAATATTTATATCAACCTACTGTTGATATAAATTCCTGCTGAATCCGCACATATTGGTTCTGCACAACTGTACCTATTGCAGGTCTTTGAACTTGGCCCAGAGACCCTTCGAATAGATAGTATCTTCAAACAGAAAGCTGCCCACTGGCCAATCTTCTAAATTTTCCTTCTGTTCCAAAACATAAAACACATAGCAATTCTCAACTAGCACAGCCATAGGTCTTTTGTTGGGCACAAAAGATTTCAACTAAGAAATGAAAAAGCCTGAATGAGGAAATGTGGAGTCCTTGGTGCACAGTGAAGATGTTGCCTAGTCTGGCAATGAAACGTCTGCAAGAAAACCACAAGGCTCAGAGACCACCAAGACCTCCACAGTTCAACCCTGAGCTACAAATATTCTCTTCGATTGAACGAGGAAATATTATATTATATCATCAATCCTGCATTATACAACTGCCAAATTGACTTTAAAGTCAGGCTACAAGATCCAACCTGCAAAATTGTGGAGAACTACTAGATGGCAGAAATATATTCTGCAACTCTTGGCTACCATCTAGTGGTGTCGGGACTTGTGCTGCTGAGATTTGAGTGGCCTGTTTTACAGCAGGTTCCTTCTCCTGTGTAGGTAAGTGTGCCTGGGCATATAAGTACATGACAAAAAGGGATGGGCTGAGGGAGAGGCTTGCTTAAATGGAAGAAGAGGAAAGGTTGTAATAGGAATCAGATCTGCCAAAATGTGCAGTGGTTCACCATAGTTAGGCTTGCATGAGCAAAAGTTTCATTTATTTTTGTGCTCATTGACTCTCCAAAGCTAAAATCACACAGAGAATCAATGATTGGCATATTTTACTGAATACTATTTGAAGAGTTTACTCAGTATGAGGTCTAAAATTGTTCCCGTTTTCCAGTCGATTAAACATTCTAGGAACATAGAGCCTTCACCCGCTGCAGGTTCTTTATGAAGATACATGTAACAGAACTCTGTATGGATCAAGTATGAAGATAGTGTAAACTAGGACGCACTTTTTATTATCTACAGACTGCCTGGCATGAAAATATTTATGACTGAGGATAAATTTCCTAAGTGGCTACATTCCTTAAAGATCTGCAGCAGCCATTTATTTATACTAATATAAGCCCATTTAATATACCACTCTCTGATACATCACTAGAAATAAAGTCTCAGTGCTATTTTTTTTTTTTTTGTAAAGTAGTTGTGGTTAGGAACAAAAGCATGTGCTTACAGTCCTGTTTTATTTTTATGTCCATTTCAATTCTGCTGCACAAAATGCCTGCTGTCAGCAAACTGGTAGATACCTAATATGATACCCCTTGGATCTCCTTCTCTTTCCTTCTTGTTCCTTCTCCATCCTCATCCTGATTAGACAGCTTGTGGAACATATATGAACTTACCTGACAAATGAGTTTCCCAGCCTAAGCCTTTTATACTGCAGATGTCAATGGGTAAGGATGTTTTTAATATATTTTCATTGATGAGCATTATTTGTTTTGCAAAACTAGAGGGAAATGTGGGAAAAAGTCAGGATGTGTAATTTAATAGAGCAATGGGGAAGAAAAATAACTCTTTCTGCTCCCCCTCATAAGAGGTACCCTTTTGCGTCCCATTGGCATTGCAGGAAATTTGGAGCAGTAGGTGTAACATTTAAAAAAGAAAGCAAAAGACTGAGAGCAGAAGGATGACTGCTTATGGTGACTGGCCACATCCTCTGTGACACAACTCGTTCTTAAAATTTCAGTTGTGCTCACAAGCTGAAAAAAATTGCCTCCCCCTTAAACTGTTGAATAAATGCTGGTCATCTGAAATGCTGCAGTGTTATTTGTCACTTCCTGGTTCCTGCTTTTTATGACACTTCCTGCCTTGGGTGTCTCTGAATCCATGGGAATGAATGGCCAAGCTGCCTATGAAGTCATCATCTTATGCATAACATTATGAGCTCATGGATTTTTTAAAAAATCACATCATTCTTTTTAGTCAATCAGATGCAATGTCAGCATGAACAAATGAAGCTGAGGACCACAAAGGCATGAAGAGAATAAAAATGATGTTCAAAGTCAAAGCAATGCAAACAATTTGACAAAAAAATGCCTGCAGAATCATCAGAAACAGGGGGCATTTCTTTTTACTTTTAGTATGATCTACTTACCCTGATACCAAGCAATTCTGATCTCTGATGTACAGTTACAAGTATCATCACCTAAGCATAGCAAATCTACTACAAAGCTTTTATACTACTTTTGTTGGTGGCATATAAATAAGAACAATATATAGATGCCAGAAAAAACAAAGCCAGAATTAGCCTAACTGTTCACCGAATGCACAACATGAAAGCAAGATTCTTCCTTGACACAGAATATATTAGGGTTTTTTTGGTGTAAGCTGCATACATCCCCTTTCCTAAGGCAGGTCATTAAGCAAGTGCTAAAATGTTTAACAAGTTAACTTATGATAATAAATTAACAGCTTATCCTAGATCAAAACTGTGTTGACCATGCCATTATCTTCAGTTCCCTGAGGCTTAAACAGTAGCGCTATCATTATGCTTAGTAAACAAGGCAATGCTGAAAGGGTTTGGTCTTCTAATTACACCTGCAAAAAACCTTTGACGATTGTGGTGCAGCGTTATGCTCTTTATAAACTACTTCCCAGGGCAATTAAAAATATGATTAAGTGCCTAAAAGCCATACTCAGAAAACTTTTCTTATCAACAGAGGCATCCACTGGAGAGAGGCAGGGGTTGGGGGCAGGGGAACAAGTGACAAAACCTGTGTTTTAATACTGCAACGCAAACTGCACTTATGTACCTACATGGGTGTTGGACTCCCTGTGACAGGAAAGCCCCACGGCTGTTGCCCATTGCCAATATCCAGCAGGGATGTGCAGAATGTTTCTGACTCAAAACAGTCCAGCCTTTGGGTGTTCTGAGCACAAAGTGAAAGCTGCATGTTTTGAGGGTTTTGTTCTGAGCACAAAACCAAAACACACCGTTTGGCAGTGAGCATCAACAAAACGTGACTGATTTGTGAGGCTTCATTTTGACTGCTCATTTACAGCGTCGATTTAATTGTTTCCTGCATGCAGAATTGAGGAACTAAGTCACAGTCCACAAACTTAAAGGTTTGGATGCTGAATGACTGAACTACCTTCTTCTGGGCCTGATTCCAGCTGTGAGCAGTCCGCTGCTACAGGTACCTTTGCCTGCTTTCTTTTAAATGTCATGGAACATGTCTCTAAGTATTCTGGTATGTGTGGATTGAAGCCAATTTAGTGGCCTGCTAGAACCACTGAAATGAAGCAGAGCTTATAACACAGCTGAGAAGCTGGCACAGAAAAAGAAAATTATCTCAGATAGCTTCAATGAGCATGTCAGAGAAATATAGGTTATTGATCTAACACACTCAGTCTTCCCAAGCATAAAGAATCACACGCTTAGACAGATTAGGTTAAGAAGTAAAAAGAATCTTACTGACTTTATTCTTTGCTGTTCTGTTACATCCATCTTGGTGGGAAAGATGAAGTTCCTTCATTCTTCTTTTCTTTCTAAGTACTTAGTTTTGCCTTAAACTCTCAGCCCTACAGCTGCCAATATCTGCATGGAAGAAAGGGGCAGAATCCTTCATCAAGGCCTGAGCACATGGCCCTGATGAATGGGGAGCAGAGCAGCATGCTTGCTTCTCCCTGGGTGGAAGAAGGGGAAAGAAGAAGTGGGAGTGGCAACAAACAGCTTCCTCAGAGTTGCATTGTGGGACAACTCAATTTACATGCTAATTCACATGCTAATGAGGCATGCTGGATTTGCCAGGACTTCCAATATGGATGACCAAAAGTAAAAGCAAAACATGTTAAAGTGGTTTGTGTTAATGTAGATGTATTATAGTTGCATTTCAGTCTAGCAATTCCACATTTATTTTTAGAAAACTACAGTACATTAATAAATCAGAAAACATGTGCAGTCTTCCATTAGCTTTGGACATTTTAGGCAAAGTACTAAATGTGGTAGTACCATTGCAATCTACTTGGATGTGTAGTTGCCAGAGACCAGATACTGGTATAGTAGTATCAGTAAATTCTAGCCTTTTTCCAATTCTTCTAGGGTGTCCCAGAGAGTTTTCAGTACTTTCACATAAGAACACTTCTGGCCACATGTTGATACCTGGAGACCTTTCTAAAATCTGCATGCAGGAAGACCATTTCATTACTATATACTTGATTACTAGAAATTATAAGTTGACTTCACTGGAAAAGCATGGAATGAGATGAAATCATTTTCCAATAAATGATATTTGATGATGCTCATGCAAAAAAATAGTATTTAATCAATGTGGCAATCAAATAAGGAACAAACATATATGAACCAGCCTTGAAAGAGCATTTGATTTAAAGTAATTTTATTATCCTACCCTGACATTATAAGTGTAATGGTTGCCTATTCTAAAACACCATCAGACTCATGAGTAGGAATTCAAAGATACCTGATTTATTAAAGAATAGTATGCAGGATCACAGAGAAAGCTGAGAATGATGAAAGTGCACCAAATTCAAACTAAAAACCCTCGGTGCAAATGAAATCCCTCCCCCCATAGAATCTTCTCAAGTTCACAATCCCAGGTGCTCCTAACGGTTTCTGATGGTCTGCAGGAAAAGTCCTTGAACAGAGCACATAACCCAAACACATTCCATTGTACTGATTTCACATACAGAGCTTGGTACAAGGTCTCACAGCAGCTCCCTCCCAAACAGAAACATGCGTCAGCGCCATGGCATGTGAAACATTACGATGTATAACCTACATTGAATCAGTGAACATGACATACTGCCCCCCCCCCAAATGAAGAATTCATTAAGCGGCAGGCTTCAAAGGATAAGCAAGGTGGAAACGGTTAACTAAATCAGGAGCGTTAACATGGTGGGCAGACACCCATTCAGGATGAAGAAAGTGTTTCCATCGGACCAGATACTGCAGGGTGCCTCGAAGCTTGTGAGAATCAACGATGTCCTTGACTTCAAAGTGTTGTTGGCCATCAATCATAATTGGAGCAGGAGGAGGAGGTTGAGGGTGCCAACGCGGTGAGTGGTGCACAGGCTTAAGCAAGCTGCAATGGAAAACAAGGTGCAAGATTGTCAGATTCCTCTGCATCAGAATTGGAATTCGATTCATCCCTTGACAGGTCTCGGGATTCTGAAGGTTCTGTGGTGAGATTCAGTTCTCCGCTCTTGACCGTCGACTCGGGCATCAAGCTAGCCATCTCCTCGAGTCCCCCGGTCGTGGATTTTGACTCAGCCATCGTTAACTATTTTCCCTCACAAGAGACTGATCTTGGTAGGAGCTAACGGTACAACTTTGGTCATTCTCAGCTTTATGTAATGGTTGTCTATTCTAAAACACCATCAGACTCATGAGTAGGAATTCAAAGATATCTGATTTATTAAAGAATAGTATGCAGGATCGCAGAGAAAGCTGAGAATGATGAAAGCGCACCAAATTCAAACTAAAAACCCTCGGTGCAAATGAAATCCCTCCCCCATAGAATCTTCCCAGGCTCACAATCCCAGGTGCTCCTAACGGTTTCTGATGGTCTGCGGGAAAAGTCCTTGAGCAGAGAAAATAACCCAGACACATTCCATTGTACTGATTTCACATACAGAGCTTGGTACAAGGTCTCACAGCAGCTCCCTCCCAAACAGAAACGCGCGTCAGCGCCATGGCAGGTGAAACATTACGATGTATAACCTACATTGAATCAGTGAACATGACAATAAGATCCACTGAGGGATAGATCTGAAGAAAATATTAGAATAAAATAGCTTTGACTCAAAGTAACACAAGCAAACACACCAACTGGAATAATAAAAAAAAGTGTGGCTCTCTGTATATTATAATATACTTTCTCCATTAACTGGAAGAAAAAATAGTAAAAAAACTTGTTCTGCAGGGCAACCATTCTTTTTTGCTGAAATTAAAATACTGAAAGCCTATTGCCAATTCTCATTCCCTTCTGTTATAAATCATCAGTGTCCCATATGGTGAAAGCCCCATTTGAACTGTGTACATACCAGGGTAAGGAATTTTATATTGTTTTCAAGACTGTTTTCCACTTATCCCCTAAATTTATAAACCATATAAATCCTGTGTTGAAATGCAATAAATAAATGACAACATGGCTATTCTCCTATATTCTCCTATTGAAACCAATATCAGATATCAAAAAACTCAGTTGTAAGAATGAAAACACTGAATGCTCAAATAATTTGATATGTTCATGTTATATATTAAATATTTCATCCATACTCTTGTCATATGAGAGAAGTTCAGTGAAGTCTTTATTTTTCAGTAAGCCTTCCTATATGACCTTCCACCCATTTTTGGCTCAAAAGTATTGCAGAAGGAAACTCAGACTCTTAACTGAGATTAAGATTAATTAAAATCAGTAGGAGGTGGGTAGATTATTCTTTACTTTGGCTGCCTTGAAAAGCCAGGATTAACATAACAAGATTCACACATCTGAAGTGTTCTAAAAGAGGTATGGTTGCAGATTAATTTACTAAAATAGCTGAATGAATGAATGAATGAATGAATGAATGAATGAATGAATGAATGAATGAATATCTTGTTCTCTGTATTCTTGTTAAGCTCTTAATAATTGAAGTTACTATTTTATACTAGAGTAGGAAAAAGGCCATCTGAAATTGGCCTTTTTCCTATAGAGGACAATGAAATAGAGTTCCACGGCTCAGTTACTTTGTTTTTAGACACTGTGGGCAGTTTCACTCTGGTCCTCAACTCTGAGCTGTACAGTTTAATTTCCTATCTCACAGAAGGTTTAGACTGATAATGACAGTCATAAACTTTTCTGTAAGCCTTGAGAAATAAATGCAACTGTTTGGGTGACATGTGGAAATATTACACTATCATACTATCACTATGGGACTTTTTTCTTTAAAAATATAAAGTGTGTGTGAGTGTATGTGTGTGTGTGTACACACACACACACACACTCATAACACACACACACACACACACATATTGAATATCCTGAATCAGCCACTATTTTAGCCCTCCAGCTGCAAAGTGTCACTATAATTCCACGAAAGAAATGTAGAAGAAATGACCTTTTGAGAAGTTACGACATTAAATTATAAATAAATAAAAATAAATTACGACATTATGCAACATTGTGGGTGATTATATGATTGGTCTATTAAGGCAACAGTCTCTGATTCCAGTTTCTTGATCTTGTAAGTAAGTGCCAACAAATGTTAACTCTAGTCTGGAATCAGCAAGGGTATTTTCATCACTGAATGTCCTTATATCTCATGCCAGAAATTTCTTATTCCTTTATTGGCATTCACATCCGTTCCCTAACATATTTGAATCTTTTTTTTTTAATCCATTCAATTGTGTCTGATTTACAGAGACTGCCTGGATAAGTCCCTGTAGTTTTCTTGGCATGGTTTTTCAGAAGTAGTTTGCCGTTGCCTCCTTCCTAGGGCTGAGAGAAAGTGACTGGCCCAAGGTCACCCAGCTGGTTTTGTGCCCAAGGCAGAACTAGAACTCACGGTCTGCTTATATGCAAATGCTGTACAATAAATGGGATAACTTAATGGTAAATTATGACTTCATTTGTGCACATTAAGGTATATATCTAAGAAACAGCATCACAAGCAGTGTAAACAGATAATATATGCACATAACCATGTTTAGTAATCGAAACAAAGCATTAATAGAGGAACACTTTATTAGCAGGGTAATCTTTTAGTATCAATTTTAAAAGTCTTTTAATTTTTGAGGGGGCAGTTGGGCTGTCTGATTCTTTCAAGAGGAAAGTTTTGTGCATATTGTGGGGATATGTAACTGCTTTGGTTCATTTTGAAGTTGGGTAAGGAATGAAGAATGTTCATCTGGTTTGCTTTAAGGATTTGATTGATGTTATTCCCTTTTAAAGATATGGAACTAATGTTTTGAATTGTTTTTGTTTTTTGGGTTTATTAAGATTGGGATTATTAAAATTGTATTATTAAGTGTAATAGCAGACAACATGTGCTTTTTAATTTGATTCTTATAGTATACAGAAATGCATAGAATGGTGTTAGGAAGGAAATAATTAAATATGTTTTATCGTTTGGATGGGAGAAAGAGGTTTAGGAGGTTTATATGAACTTTTTTTTCTTTATTTTAATATAAGGGGGAGGAGTAACAGTACTTAGTAATTTTTATTATGTGCCAAAGTGGAATGACTTATAGAAATAATGTGGGGTTTTGGTTTAATATAGTGTAAGAGATTGATTGTGGAAATTTTTGTATATCCTTGCTGTTAAAAATTGAAAGCCCCATCTTTTTCTAAATTTGAAATTTTTTCTCTTGTGTTTTTGCACTTTTAAAGTTTTTTTTCTTTCTTTGTAGTGTTTTGTTTTCTTGTAGTTTTTATTCTTTTCTTCAAACCTAATAAAATGTTCTATTAAAAATGTCTTTTAATTAAGATATAATACAAAAAGTCAGATCTTAAACTGTTTATTTAAACTTCCTTCAAGCCCTCTGTAATAAATGGCGGAAATTGCAAATGGAAGCTGTTATTCTTATTTGCAATATAAAATACACCTTAAAATATCCACTAGTGAGCATTTAGGGTCTCTCATTAAATGTTGGCAAGCCAAAATGAATTGAAATGCTGCTGTTAAGCCTCAGCCTATCCCTTTCTGGCCTTAAAAATATATGAAAATGTTGCCCCATCAAGTTCTTTCCTGATGCTGGGCTGTTGGGGGAGGGGGGTCAAAAAAGTCAAGATGGCAGTTGCAACGGCACAATCAAATCCCTGGCCATTTTTACATACATTGCATGCATGGCAAACATTAAAAAAAGGACAGGGCTTTGATTACATGCTCATGGTGGGCATTTTGATTTTTTTTACACAGATGCTCCTGGCTGGGGCTTTCGATTTACTCTTCTTGTGATTCTCCTAAACTACACATTCTTCCTCGGAATCTCCTATAGCAGCATCAAAGGGTTGTTTCCTGGACAACCTGTGAGAATAAATGTCCATGCCTTCCTACACCTTGATCTTAGGGTCCCTTTTTAAAGTACACCAGGAAGTTTGATCCTGCACTAGCCCCAAGAGTAATCAGACCTGGAGTTCTGGTAGCAACCTTGCTTCAAACATGAAACAGAAGATGTCTCATGTAACTCTGTCAGCTGCTGACGCCGTAAGTTTTAATAGCTCTTAATAACATTCAAACTCCTGTTCAGAACATCTCCAGACTGATGAAAGATTTGCCTTCTTTAACAAGCCTGAATAAAGTATATCAAAATGCTTTACCAGAAATATGATTACCCTGTCCAAGACAATCCATCCATTTTTAGCCTGCATGATGTTCCACTAGTATTTTCTATTATACCAGCTTGAAGTCTGACCCAGTTCTGCAGCTCATTTAATAGAATATAGATGCCTTAAAATTATCAGCTCACAAAACGTCAATTTTTTAAGCAATGGAAATTCATAATGATAGAAACTTCTTTTTTTGCAACTCTTCTTGACTAAAAGGATGCTACCAAGCCCTTTTAATTGAAAAGCTATTCCAGGGGAAGGTGACCATGAACAAAAAGACAGCTGCAATTGAAAATGAATGTTCAACCCTTTTCATCTTCTTGTGTCATATAAAACTCTGAGTTCCCCTATTCCCTGTTTCCCCCAATGCTTGTCTTTCTCTGGGGGGTTTCAGATATGTTTTTATGAGTCATTAGACTCCAGAACCTAATGAAATCCTTCTCAGGGATGCAAGATTTGCAACCAGTAGGAACAGGGCTTTTTCAGTGTTGTGGAAATTTTGCCCTCTAGATGTTTAAATTGGCCTCATTGTTTGCCACCTTGTGGGCAAACCATTGTCATTCCACCCATATATTAAGAGAGAAAGACATCTGAGTAAGATTTGAAGGTCAGCTTACTGTTCATTTATATCCATTTTATTGAACTGGTTGGCTGATTCCTTCCTTTCATTTATTTGTGTTAACAGGGATGTCTGCAAGGAGGAGATCAAAAGTCAAGATGGCAGCCACAACTATGTAATTGAAGCCCCACTTCTTTTTGATATGTGTCACCCTGCAGACACTCCTGCGTGTTTAGTGTTCTATTAAGATGTTAAAATAAGACTATAAATGCAACTGAATTGAACTGGCCTTCTTCAATCTGGTGCCTTCAGTTGTGTTGGACAATAGACTACATGATCATTACCCATCTGTTTGTTGGGAATACAGAGGGCTGACAATGCTATCTCAGTGTGACAGGAGATGATAGTTAGGAAGCTAGAATGGATAGCTATCTAGCTATATCAAGCTAGCTATGATGGTCAAACAGATGAAGAACCATTTCAGAAAATCTTACACTAGACAATAGCGAAGGAATATGCAGATACAAACACCATCTCAGACTTCTGTCCTGAATCAGCACACCAGTTCAGTAAAAGAAGACAGGCACACTAACAGTTGCTGCAGAACATTAGGGAATATTATTGTGAATTATGTACCTTAAGGCACTAGAGCAGGCTCAAAGCTTCATTCAACTATGAAGTTTGCTGGGTAGGGGCTATTCTTCTATCTTTCCATGAAAAAAACCACTCTAGCAGACTGGATATGCTGTAGAAGCATCATGTGAATGTGTTCTTAACAGATGAAGCTGGAAAAGAGCAACTTTTGCCTGTTTTGTTTTACTAACTGCCATGGACCATGGTAGAAACAGTATTTCCTCTGGCTGTTGCTAATAACTTTGTAAGTTGACATGCACTTTCATCGGCAGTGGTAAATTTGAGCTGTCATTTTTAAAAGCATTTTGGCTCATTCACCCATTGGCAGCAGGATTGTGTACCCTTGGGGCATGTTGTAGCAGCAGTCCAGGGGTATCATTAAGCATTTTTACTTCTGTTTTCCAAAAGGAAAAAAAATGAAAACTAAGCCAAACGACAATCATTTAATACTATTTTCTGCTAATAAAATCAAGAATGCTTGGAAGTTCGACATGGTTCAGTAACAGAAATTGCTAGGGTGCGATTCTGCTTTCTGTTTGGACCTCTCATGTTGCTTTTCTCTCTGGTTCATGATGTGTGGATAAGAGTAACCAACACTACCCTTCCATTTTATCTTACAGGGATTTGAGTTCGTTGTTGGGATCTTGCAACAAATGCAGCAGTGCAATTCTACAATGTCCTAAGAGTGCAATCTTGAATACAAGCATCAAATTAATTATAAACATCTTAATCAGCTAAAATCACCATTACTAATTGAGCAATTAATTAATACAAAGGTTACAATTTAAATGTTCTTTATTAAAATATCAAGATATATCTTTTGGTGTTGAATCAAGGCTATCATTGCTGTGCAAGACAATTTTCATTAATGAAGAAGCTTGTCCCCTATAAACTCATCTACACAGACCCCTTGCTTTGGTATGAAAAATTTACAGAAGACATGTCTGTACAACTTTATTCCTCTGTTCCATCCTCCTCCTATTGCTAAGGCAGACAGAAGATGCTCTGGTACGGAAATTGTATTTTCCATGTTATGGTGGCACAAATCTGTTTTTCAGTTTGGGCCATATTGCTGGCCAAGTGCTGGGTGGTGGATTCCTCTGCTTCCCTACTTCTCCCACCATGCAGGAATACCAGCACTTTGAGGATCTGTGATTTCAAACGATAGACCTTTTTTACAGGCCCTCTCCTTTGACGCCCTCTTGCTGGCCCAGAAAAGCAAGTGCTTAGTGGGTGATGGATTCTTTGATATTTAGTAACTGCTTAATTTTTAAATAGTTTATGAATGTTTTTATTTGACATTTTCTGGCCAGCACTTCCAGCAGTGGGCCTGTGAAAAAAAACTAAAGGAAAAACAACATAATTCTTCCTTTCTTTCAGTCACTTGAGCTAACAAGAGAAAATGAGCAAAGATTTCACCTTCTTTTCAAAAAGGAAAAAGAAAGATTTACTGTTTCAGCAGGTCTATTGGTGAACTTATTTTAAAAAAAAAAACAAGCAGCCTGTCATCAACGAACCTGTAAAATAAAAAAGATTTCACTGGTCTACTATAGGAAGGCTCTTTAGAAAGGAGCAGGCAGCCCAGCAGCATAGGATGAAATGGCTGTGAAGGACAGTGACCAATGACTAGAGGGCAGAGACAGGACTCCTATGTACCGCAGTTCACAGTAGTCAACAAGAATGGAGGCATTTGCTATAATTACAGGAATTGAAGAAGGCAGACTATACAGCATGAGTTGAGCCAGCAGAAGTGCTGTGCATTCCTGTGCCTAAGAATAGTGGGCCATCCTTGTACAAGAGCAAGCAAGATATCTGAATGAGCCCTGAGTATTCTCCATACTCAGACTGAGCTAGTGTGCTTGCTGTTAGGCTATTGCATACGTAATCCAGACTAATTTTATCTCACACTTTAGACACATATAACTTTGACTTTATTTTAAAAAATAGGTGAACAAGCATCTGCACAGTCAAGTCTAATTCCCAACAGAGGCTAACATTGCCAGTGAGGCATGTTAACAAGACTGCTGGCCCAGAAAAGCAAGTACTTGGTACGTGATGGATTCTTTGATATTTAGTAACAGCTTAATTTTTAAATAGTTTATGAATGTTTTTATTTTAAAGTTAGGGTAAGGACTTGCTTTATTGATTTAGCGTAACTGCTCTATATAACCTTTGCTGTCAATCTGAGTGGTCCTTTCCTTATCCATGATACCTTAAAAGGGGAAAATATTTCATCTTTTTACTGCAGTGAAACCTTTGAAGTACCCTGCTGAAACCTGGTGGGGTTCATCTCTTCTAAAACGTATACCACTGCTGCTATTTGCATCCCATTTTGCTCAAAAATGAATTAGCTAAAGATATTTTTTATAGCTCCCTATTATAGCCAATGGTCATTTTTTTATTGAAGTCAAACTTGTATGCTCAATGAAGTCCAATTGAGTCTTGGTGCTTTGGGCTCTTGAATCTCCAATTCAGATCAAGTCATTCTAACTTTAGATTTTCAGTCTCAAATTTCAATCAGACCTTGGATGATCTGCATAGCCCGAGAGTTGTAGTGGCAAAATACTGGACTAATCCTGAGGAGATCCAAATTCAAAACTACCCACAAGTGTAACCTACAACATGACTTATTCTGAGGATAAAATGTAGAGTTTCAGAATCATGCATCAACCCTGAACTCTTTGAGGATCAATGATCTATTTAATATATAAATAGAAACAATAAGATGAGGCACTTCAATCATCCATTTGGTTGGTTGTAGAAAATAGATGGGCAACACAGAAACCATGGACAAAATATTTCTTCCTGATGCTGTGATGTAGACCCATTTAGACTGAAGAAGAAAAAGCAGAGGGGGCTTTACTGTAAGAATGTGTAGCCATGTAGGAGTTCATATAACATATAGGAAGGAGGCAATAAGGAACAAAAGAGAATGAAACATGTGGGAGGGAGTTGATAAAGGTGCCATCCTCATCTACAGCACTATTTTCCTCATCCACTCAAGGCTGAAAGATTGAGAACACTCTAAGTCATAACAGTTGTTAAAAACAAAATACAAAAAGTTTAAAACATAAAATCAGGATTAAAATTATTTGGATTTTTGGTCCTATCTTATCACAAGGGTTCAAGTCACCAGCCACACATATTTGGACCCTTGTCCTTTAAACAAAGAAACAAAAATAGAACTTAATTGGTAGGTACACTGTCCCCTAATGCTGCCCCAGTCTGCAATTCCCAAGGTTTAATATTTCAATTCTTGTCATGGTTGCTTGCCTCAGTTCCTCAGATGTCTGCCTTCCATATTGCTTGAACCATTTTGAAACAGCTACCAAGGACCACATACCTGTTTGAAATCACCCAAGTTAGCCCCCTGTGGGCTGTTCCACATCTGGGTGGATGCAAGTGGTGGATGCAAGTGGTGTGGATGCAAATGGTGTGGATGGAAGCATGCTTTCTTCAACACAAATGTAAGCACCTAAGAACAGGTATTACCGATCCCAGGTGTAATCAATACATCCCGTATAAGTATACACATGAGCCTGTTGGATTGTTTCCACTAAGAAACCATGCTGGAAATGTTACTAAAAATGTGCACAGTTTTGGCTTATTTTGATACTAATGAAAGAGCTGTTGTAAGCTTTCTACCCAATCTAAATCTCATTCTATTTTTCATACTCTCCACTAACTATACAAGTAAAAGGATGATCAAATTCTATCCTACATTTGCCAAGTAACTGCTGAAAATATATACTTTGAAGCTGATAGAACCCCCACCCACCCACCGAAGATGCCAGTGTGAGCTAAATGGAAGTACGCAAACAGTCTCAGTAGGAACCCGTGCCAGCTACTTGCATGTGACCAAGAAATGGAACAGAAGCATGCAGAGGAGGAGGGACAATCCAGACTGGAGAGTGATTTACTTGCAAATGATGTGAGGCAGGGAACACGTTCAAAGTCAGCTTCAGTCATCAGTCCTAGTGGGTCAGAGGACTGAAAAGATTAGTCATCAAAGAACAATGTTGGCCTTTTCCACTTGTTCGGGATTTCATGACATGCTAGCATGTTGCTTTTTTGTCCCTCTGTTTTATAGAGGAGAGGTACTTCAGTAAGCTTGGAGCATGGAGCTATTTAAGGGGGATAAATAAATAAAGAATCCCCGATACCAGCAAAAATATTCACCAATTCATGTTTATTTTATCCACTGGCTCTGCCTCTAATGCTCTAATAAATTAAATTCTATTAGAAATGGTATAAGCTTTCGTTCCTCTCAGGAGTGCCTCTAATCCAATTTGCATTGCTGGGCATTTGCATAATATTTGCACTGCAATAAGTTTTTACTTTCCCAAAGATATAAATTATATTAGTTTTAGCACTGACAAAGGAGGTTCCTTATTTTCTGAACTTTCTGTGTAATGAATTACGATCATTGTTACTCCTATTAAACTAGCAACTATAGAAAATATTTAAAATTAAACTGCAGTCTTCATACAGAAGGTTATCCATTTTTATCCAGCCTCTGCTTCATACACATACATGTCTGCCTGTTCAGGCATGCACACATGTACACATACTTAAGGTGATATTTGCAATTCTAGTATTAGCAGTAGTAGTAGTAGTGAATATGAGTGTTTGGTAATTTTAATTCTCTTTTAATAATGACAGCTACAGCCATTAATTATAACCTTGTTTCTAAGTGGTGTGGCCATGTGGCTGTGACACACTATGATTACAGAGTTGATTGAGAATCCGGCCTCGATACAAGAGTTAGATTAAATGACCTCTGAGTCTCTGCAAATACGGCTGTTTTATAAGGCTATCATGATAAGCGTGCCCTGTTTTATTACATACCATCAGATATTTTAATCATAGGCCATGCAAGATTTATTTCCTATTTTACAGAAATACATATAAAAAGAGGTAGTATCTAATTATGTCACTATGTTCACACAATGTTTCTCTCACTTGGGGAAACTCCATTTCATTCCTGTGCCTACATCAGATCCAATACTTTGATTCTGTTTTTAAAATCAGTTGTGCAAGCCTTTGTATATCTGTTCCATAGTGCATTACACAACATATTATAATGTCATTATGCTAGTTATTGCTTCTGTTGATTGTGCAAGGTGTTCCAGTAATATTTCTGCAGTTTCAAACAAATCACACAACCAGTTGTGGAACACTACCTTGTAATAAACTGCCCCACATACTCAGTACAAATTCTGTTGGGACTGGAGACTAAAGGTTATTAAATAGCCAGTTTGGTCTAGTGGTGAAGGTGCTGGCCTAGAAACCAGGAGACTGAGAGTTCTAGTCCCGCCTTAGGCATGAAAGCCAGCTGGGTGACCTTGGCCCAGTCACTCTCTCAGCCCAACTCACCTCACAGGGTTGTTGTTCTGGGGCAAATAGGAGGAGGAAGAAGTATTAGGTATGTTCGCCACCTTGAGATATATATAAAAAAGGCAGAATAAAAACAATAGGCTTATGCATTCTAGAAGTCTAAAAATGAGTTTATAATTAATATCCAAGCAATATAATTTTTCAAAGAAGATTTGAAGCTAATGGCATACAAGGCAGTCAAATAGTCTCTTAATATTCAGTCACTCTAATCAACCATCTACAGGCTAACACATAGTTCTTATGAACTTAAAGTCAATGGGGTAATTAGCATATCTGATTCAATGACAGAACGACAAAAAGTGAGTACAAAGAAAGAGGGGATTTCATGAAGTTATTCTTTTTAATTGAACATATACAGAGTTCACCTATAATCAGAAAAAAACAGAAAAAAATAAGAATAGAGACTCCGTACAGTGCAAGACTTTGAGGGGTTCTGAGTAAAGCTGAAAAAGTATATGTCTTCTCATCAAACAAATAAGGCAAGAGACTTAAAGATTTAGCATTAAGGCTTCTTGCCCAGCAAAGAAGGCAGGAGATTTATAGATGTAGAATACACACACACCTACTAAAAAGGGATACTTTGCACCGAGGCAGTTTTGAGGAAGAAGGAATAAAGAGAAGGTTGCATTTGAAGGAAGTAAAGAAAAAAAGATTTCCGGTTCAAGGAGAGAAAGCAGAAAGAGAATAAATCACCTTTTCTGGCAGTGTTGGACTGTGTTAGCTTGTGTTGCTGGCTTGAGTAGGGTGGAAGGTGACTTAGCGTCCATTTTGGATAAAAATAAAGAGAAAGACAGAAAGGATGATTACGGAGATGAGCAGGATTCCTTGTTCTTCTCTCTCTGAGGGTCATTTTTTATCCTGTCCTTGGGGAATTTAGCAAATTAAAAGAAAATAAAATTCAGGATTTGGGAACTCATTGGCATGGTATCAGACAGAAAGAAGAAGAAGAAAATGGGATAGAGGGAGTAGAGATGAATAAGGAGGTTCTTTAGTATAATGATCAGAAGTAAACAGGATCAATTATCCTAATCAAAAGGTTTACTTAAATGGCCAGGAAACAGAACTTTCATCTCCTTTTTTTTTATATCCATTGGTAAATGGGAGATTTCAGTAATACTATATGCAGATATATAGCACTACTGTCCATGACACATACTGATATGTGAAACCTCCTGAGTGTAATTTAAAATCAACTATCCCAAGACCAAGAAAAAAAGGTTGTATTCACCAAAAAGCCATCCCCCTGCCCCAAACATAAATGGACTTTTGATAGCAATGAAATAGAACAAGTATTCGTGTAAATACCTGAGTTTCTCATATTTCTTATCCTGGGAAATTAATCTATCAAATGAAAGATCAGCTACAAGATCCACGAAAGCTTGCTCTTCTTCCTTTTTCTCCAGAGGAGGACTTCTGGTGCTACCTACAGTAAAGATCTTTAGAGGAGAAATGGTCTCATATTACTGCAGAGTGTGGTAAGGTAAAGGTAAAGGTTTCCCTTGACATAAAGTCCAGTCGTGTCCGACTCTAGGGGGCGGTGCTCATCTCCGTTTCAAAGCCTTGGAGCCAGCGTTGTCCATAGGACACTTCCGGGTCATGTGGCCAGCATGACTCACGGAACGCCGTTACCTTCCCGCCGAAGCGGTACCAATTAATCTACTCACATTTGCATGTTTTCGAACTGCTTGGTGTGCAGAAGCTGGGACGAGCAACGGGAGCTCACCCCGCCGCGCGGTTTCGAACCGCCGACCTTCCGATCGACAGCTCAGCGGTTTAACCCGCAGCGCCACCGCGTTCAGCCAATGTATATGAAAGAGTGTGGAGGACAGGATAAAATCAATTAAGATGGAACTGATTGCAATTACATTCATTAGAACCATCCCAGCTCTCCCACTAAGCATCCTCACTGCTTTGTTGGGAATGAAAATGGGTCTTCCCTCCATTATTATTAGAGCAATGAAGACAATCCTCCTCTTCTATAAATGATTGATATCCCGGATTTGTGCCTAGCTAAACCATGCTTGAAAAAAACAGCTAAAAGAGGTAGCTAGCTTCCAGGTTGTGTATAGTATTATGAACTTATTCCTTTTCAGTAGAACAAGCATACAAGCTAAGGTTTAATGTTAAATCAAAGGACTGGCTGTTTGGAAAGGACTCTTTTCAAAATAGTTGTATAATTTTGTAGCACGAGATATTCAGAGTGGTACTTTGTGATTAAAGTGTATCTAGGACTCTTGACATATTTACACATTCTGGTAAACCTGTCTTTAAGACAAGCTTTTACTGAGCTCTTCTTTGAATGAGTGCCTTCAGCATATTTGGATACAGAGAGGAGCATCAGTGTTGGAAAGTCTCTGTATTTGTGGAGCACCACAGGTTAAAAATCTAATTCATTATGTGCTGAATTGTAAATTATACAAAGCTCCTAGAACCTTATTTATTTATCCACTGCTGTGTTGACATTCCTGGGATTCTTGTAATGCAATAATCTGCTTTTTGTTGACAGATTTGGATCACAAAGTAACCCAGCAAGGGGCAAGATATGCAGTGACAGCATGGAAGATCAGAGATAGAGTTATGGCAGCTGTGCTAATGAACTATAAAGGGGATGAATCATTTTAAATTAATTAATTTTATACACACACTCATGTAAACCTTATTGGTTTATGTATCTGAAAGTTTCGTTAATTTAAGTGTATAAGTGTCATAGAACTGGCATGTCTGATGTAGTGTTTCTGTGTTCACCTTTTACTAAAACCATTTGTTTACAATCAAGTATTTAATAATAAAAATGTTTTGTGTGTTGTTCTAATGGAGACACCTTAGAACAATTTTTGTAATGCTGATGGAAAGGTCATGAAATAAGCAGTCAAGAGGAGAAGTGGAATTGTGAAAGGGAGAAGTGGAAGATTGTCCATATCTTACAGAGCAATAGTAAGAGCTGTAAATATCAATAGGGGCAAAAGGTAAGGAAGATGATCAATAGCAGCCTGAAAGTAACGCTTCATATCTTATTAACCATCTCAGGTTTCTCTAATTTGGATTTAAAATCTATCTAAAGAAAAAAGTAAGAAAGAGCAAAGAATGAAAGCTGTGTACATAGACTAAAAGTACAGATAAAGCAACAATTCAGCTGTTAATAGCAATCAGCCAATGTATATGAAAGAACCAAAAACAAGTTTCTGTCACTGATCCATAAAAAGTTGAACTGTAATGTTTAATCAAAGCTGCCTAATGATTCGAAAGTTATTGAAGGGAAGGGAAGGGAACGGAGAGTTCTACAAAGTAAGGATCAAAACACAATTTTGGCAGAGGTGAAGTAGCAAATTACAGTGTAACAACTCTGAACAATGAAATATCAGGTACTTTTACATCTCTTGTTTCTTAGGCTTATAATGGTTCTATTAATTTATAATTGTCTAATTAAATAATCAGACTGTCTAGATCAATTTCAGTACTGCTTTATGCCTAAGTCTGAGACTGGGACAACTTTGTTACCCTGGTAAATGGTCTGTGTTAGGAGCCACACTGAAATCGTGCATCTCTTTTGGTTCTACTGGACCTCTCAGTTTGACCATCCACATCGTACTCTTTTGATTTCTCTTTTTCACTTATTATTAGGGAGGTAGTTGACATTTTGAATCCGTGTTTGGCAGCAGTAAAAGACTAGATGAGAGCTAATAAATTGAGACCTAATCTAGACAAGGTACTCCTGGTTAGGAATCAGATGGACTCTGGAATAGGAATTCAACCAATTTTGGATGGATGACATTTCTTCTAAAGAATAATGTTAACAGTTTTGGGTGCTCCTAGATTCAGGGCACACCTGAAGGCTCAAGTAGCAGTAATTGTCAGGAATGATTTTGCCCAGCTTAAGCTGGTACAATAACTACATCCCATCCTATTCACATGAAATAAGGCCATGTCTTAGAATGGTACA
Organism: Candoia aspera; assembly: GCF_035149785.1. Classification (NCBI taxonomy): domain Eukaryota; kingdom Metazoa; phylum Chordata; class Lepidosauria; order Squamata; family Candoiidae; genus Candoia; species Candoia aspera. Next base: position 107,621,621 of record NC_086153.1, on the reverse strand, counting down.
TACAGTCCACCACCCCTAAAGCTTTCAGAGCAGAGAGATACAGATGTTACATTATGTCATGCCCTCGTGTACTATATCTGATGAATCACAAATAGGATGAAACTGATCACATACAGTACTCCTGGTAGTATACGTAATATGTAATACAAAAAATTTACAATGTAGGCATAAAAACTATGCTTTACTTACATTTCAATTTGATTACTGTAATGCACATTGTCTGGAATTACCTCTGAAGTGTCCCTAGAAATCTTGGTCTAGAAGGCAACAGCTCTACTCACTGGCAGAAAAATATTCCATTAGTTCTGCAAAGGCTGGGCTGGTTACCAAGGTGTTTCTGGGTACAATTCAAGGAGATAGAGCTGAACCTACCAGCCTGCCTTCAGTCAAAGCATGGACAGAGAAGTCCTTTTTCAGGCTCCAGCTGTTGTAAAAAGCAGGCAAAAAGCACATTTACAGAGAAAAGAAAGGAAATACAAAAGGAAATGAATGAAATTACCTTGGATATTTTTCTGTCTATATTTGTGGGGACCTCAGCACACATTCAGAACAGTGGCACTGATTTCACAAAGGAAGTCGAGAAAATGAGAAACTGGAAAATTATGCTGAGAAACAAATCTTGAAGAAATTGGAGTATGCCTGTTTTTGTACCTTACTGTGCTAACAGCGCACATTTTCATATCAGTTACACCTTTCTTCCCTTGTTATATAACTTTGCCCTCATTTGCATGCAGATTATAAGCACTGTTGGCAAGTATAAGTGCACATAGCTGAGATGTGTGGTGCTTGCAATATTCACTGCACTTTGAACAAACCTAGTCATCCTAAAGCTTGCTGTTTGCTCTTTATAACACCAGTTGCTGATATTTTGCATATCTTGTTTCAGGTCAGTAAACAGTCACACTTACACAGTATTTGAAAGCAAAATCCCTTTAGGGACTGCTCATATGTAAGCTCTTGAGAACAGCATCTTCTGTTCAGCTGTAATTCTACGGGATAATGGATTACTTTCATTCTTGGAAGAGAGCTATCCACTCAATCTTCCCTTGTCATAAACAGATGGACCAGATTCCATATATGGGCCCCACTGTGAGCAAAGGAAATAAGGCACCTAAAGAAGAAATACATTATGTATAGGTAAGATATGCATGCACCCTGGAGAGAAAGAGAGAGGGAGGGAGGGAGAGAATTGCAGGAGAAAGAGGACAGAAGCAGGAATTTCACAGCCAAGGTGAACAAGGCTTCATGAGCTGCAAGAATCAGAGGAACCAGTGTGGGCCAGACTCTGTTGTTCTCTGCCTCTGTCTCTAAAATAATCTGTGGAGTCCCCAGTGTCCCCAGATATCATCTATTTTCAGAACACACTTTTGACTACTTTACTTCCCTCTTCCTGGTGAGTGTCACGGAGCCATGTTTACATTAGTAAGTTATTCTTTGGATTTAGGGAGAGAGAAAACAAGAAGAAAAATTCAAGGTGAAAACTGGCTAGTTCTAAGCCATCCCTTTACACTATTGATTCTCCTTCCTGCCTTAAGGCATATGTGAACAAAGAAAGGAACTTTTTGGGCAAAAATTAATATAACGTGTAGTTAGAACTTAATATACTGATAACCAAATCCTACTCCAGAGGTGAAATATTGAAAGATTAGGGCAGAAGAGGAGGAACGTGTCTTTCTGAATTACAACTTGCCAGCAATCTTCCTCATAGAACTGCTGGGAGTCATAGTTGAACATAACTTCTCTACCTTTGAATGAGGAGAGACTCCCCTTTGCTTCTATTCTCACAAAATGAGATGTTTTACTAACCTAATATAGAATAAATGGTAAGGAATATACTTCCATTAACTGAAGTCTTTGCATAAAACAGTGCAAACCTTAAGCCACAGACTACTGGGACATTTTATGAATTTGTTAACAGGAAAGCAGTTTTCTTAATATTTAAAATGATCGGTACATATCAATATTTCTTCATGCAAGAAGATAACCTAACGGCTAACTCTAAGCAAAACATTTGTTTTTATTATTATTATTTTAATATTGTCTCTTACATGCAGATTTTGAATGAAAATAAACTCTTGGCAATAGAGAACAAAGAAAAAAGATAAGTTTTACATTTGTAAGCTGAAAAGAATCAAAATATTTATTTCTTTGAACTGCTAGCCTTAAAGGAAATTGTTTGATTAATTTTGAAGATGAGCAGAGCCTTTCCAATTTTAAACAAATAAATACTACCCCAAAGGCAACCTGATGCTACTGTTAATACCCCAGTGCTCCTTAGAACAGTCTTTAATGCCTTCTGCAAAGCTAATAAGAAGGGGCTATCCAAACCTCAGAAGAAGGACATTCCATAATGCCACTACCACCTCCAGGAAGGATGACCTAGGGGCCCTGACCCTCTTGACTTCATGAAGGTAGGAGACTCTAAGTAAACCCTCTTGAGAAGACTACACAAGGCAGGCTGATTCAAGTTGGGAGAGATACTCCTGCAGATAGGCAGGAGCCAAGCCATGAAAGCCTTTGTGGCCCTTCAAAATAGGCCCAGAAACCTATTGACAGTCCATGTCAGGAGCTCAGCACAGGAGCTGTATGGCTGACATGGCTAGTTCCCATCACCAGCTGGACTGCTGCAACTGGGATCAAATGAAGTTTCTGAACTGTGCAAGGGCAGCCTTGGACAACTGTGAGTTGCTAGGGGCACAAATCATTGTTAGAGCTTCCTGCTTCCCAAAGGGCCACAATTTCTGTACCAGCTCAAGCTTGGCAAAGAAAATGAGTGACAAATGAACAGTGACCCATAAAAGGAAAAGCAGACAGTGGCTGAGGAACATCTAAAATGGAGACAATATTTTGCCCACCAGACTACGCTTCATTTCATATGCCTTTGAATGTAGTGTTTTGTACCATGTGAATCAAAGATAGTCCTCATTCACTTTTATTACAGCAACATTAACTTCATGGAAACTATGCAAGCATAAAACAAAATGTATGGCTGCATGGAAGTTTCTGCTCAGGTTTAGGTGAGAAGAAACAGCAACCTTCTTCAAATCTCTTCACCCAGGTCACGACAGGAGATCAGGAGTGTCAAAAACGGGATTCACAGGACCTTACAAACACAGAAGACTTTCTGGGGAAGAATTATACATGGCTGCTGCAATGTTGAATTCTAAAAGACCAACAGAGTCATGTTTCTTGTTTGGGTGGTAGGAAGGTTTAAATAAGCATCATCAGATTTCTTTAACAGATTCCCACATTAAGGTGGAATGATTTTGCACTCCCCTCTTTCAGAAAGAACGCAAGCGAGCCCTCACTGAGCACATAGGCGTGTTCATCCAAGGGTGTTCCTCCTATTAGAGGGGCACTTAGGCTTTCTCCAGCTTCTTTTGGCACAATGTCCCCCCATCTTCCTTTTGCGGTAGTAAGGGTAGTAAGCCAGTTCCCTTATTCGGAGATGAATAGAAATGGAAAGGGCAGGCACTTCTGATGGTCTTTGGTGGGATATGGCTTATTTTTTTCATCTATTCCATACACTTCATTTGAATTGCATTGCACCACAAAAGGTTCAGGCATCCTGTTATTTAGTTGATTTGGTAAGCATCGGGAGACTTCAGAGCATGGGGGCTGGCTACTTCTCATGCCAACAAGCTTGATGGGATGGGGCAAAGCCTATCCCTGGATCTCCCAAGTAAATTGTATCAAGCAAGCAAGAACTCTTTACCTGCCTTCAGTACAGGGAAACAATGAAATACAACAGTCAAGCAACTTAATCAGCTTACTTCCAAGCACTGGTGAGGCTATCCATGTTCCAGAGGATGACTAACCTGAATTCAGGTTCTATTGCTTGTTGTAGATTGTGTATGGTTTTATATAATAAAATCTGTGAACCTTTAATCCAATCTTGGCTGACATCCTTTCGGTGATGGGTAACAATGTTCTGTTTGATAATGAAGAGGACATTCATGAAAGCGAGGTCAGCATTTCAAGAGAAATATTGCGTATATATTTGGTGGCTGAATAGATGGAGTAGTTCTGAGTTTTGATTTGTTTCCAATTCCTTCAGCCACAGTCTACAGAGATGTCAGCAGCTGCCACTTACTTTTCAATACATAGTATCACCATTTTGTTTTCAGGTTCGATGCAGGTTATAAGGATGCATCAGCCAAGCAGGTGTGCTTTTATTGAAGCAACTAAAATATCATAAGCTAATAATGCATATCACTGGGTGACATCTTACCCAAATGAAAAAAAACTCCCATTTCTCCAGAGAGATACATTAGAATACAGAGAGGTCACCTACTGCATAATTCTGTAAAATGTCATCAAACAAAAATGCTGCATTCAGCTGGGAAATCAATATTAATATTTAAAAGTTATTGTACTAAAAGTTTTTTTTCATCTGTATTTCCTTTCATATGTTGACCTTAAGTTTCCAGTTGAATTGAGTTTAGTTCTCTGTCCTTGAAACACTTTCAGTGAGTGGGATGCTACTCTTTTCTTTGAACTGTAATCTTTTGGGACTCCAGAGAGAAAAGTACAGCATATTCAGAAGTGGTTTGTTGCTTCAGTTTATTTTGTACTGAGATGACAAATACCATGGCTTGGGAGTGCTGTTTTATTCCTACTGTTTTCTGTTGAGTATCCAATCACTAGCCTAACTTTAGAAGCTAAGCAGCTCAAATTCATGTCATTGTTATAACAACTACAGATACCACCAAATTCTGAAAATACCTGGTTTAAAAGAAAAATTAGGAAGGTCCTTTAAAAACAATCAACCTTATTTGGGGGTCTTTATGAAAACTGAAAACTCCAAAATGGAGAAGAAAGGGACTATCACTAGAATTCTCCTTTTTCATTCCCTGTGCTTGAAAATCAATATAACCCAGTGTTTCTGACTATATATTTACTTTGGTAGCTTTAGGATAGGCAATCTGACTTCCTTCAGATATTTGGATCCAGAATTTCTATGATCCTTGACACCAGCCATGCTGGAAGGGATTTATGTATCCCCCCCCTCCAAAAAAAACACCCTGAAGGCAGATTTTGCCTACTCCTGCTAGAAAAACTTTGGTAGAATTCCTCTACAGAAACACTTACTTTGAATATAGGCTAAGGATGACTATAACATTAAAAACAAAACAAGAAAGAAAATGAAGTTTATGACTTCCATTTCTGTTCACGCAATCTGAAAACTGCTTGGATTGACCTGACCCTTCCAAGGAATGATTAATTAGGGTTCAATTAATTAGGGTTCCAAACCATTGTTTCTTCTTTCCTCTACATCAGAGCTGAAAGCAGTATTCCTCATCAAAGAAATATCTATCAATAATAATTGGTTGTCTTCTCTAATATTCAGCGCCAACAAATATCAATGCATTTCTTTAATAACCAAATTGTATGCTGCCATGTTTGTTTGCCTTTATTGTAAAGCTAATTTAAATGCTGGCAAAGAATTTCATCTTGGATTTCATTGGAAATTAATTTTTGGTATTCCATTCCCACCATACGTTATAGTGGTGCAAACATTAGAATCAAATCAAGTCTGTTAGCATTCATCTTTCCTCAATCAAAAATCTGGGGGGAAAAAAGAAAAGAAATCTTCTGGAACAAAAAGGTGTAGAAATGAAAATTATGTGCACACAATAATAGTTACATTAAAAAGGCTGTTTACATTAAGGATAATTTGCATTTTAAAGGCCTGCCTCAGGAAAATTTACATGCCAGTAAACAAAAGCAGTGTAATTTGCATTTTAAAAAAAATCTTGCAGATGTAAATGGTTACAAAATTTTCTATTTTTTTTTTTAAACCCACAGGAATATTGTCCTACTAACAAAAGAGTAAGTAGAGAGGCTCTTTTATGAATCACACAATTCTAATGTTGACAATGCTTATTATCTGACCTTATGAAGGCCTATCATATTATACTTCTTGGGCACAAAGTATATTCCATGCTACAAGATGCAATAGCTGTTCAATGAGACTTAAATTCAGTGAGATATAGTAGAAATGTAGCATAAATTGCAGAAACTAAGCAAAGAATTTTAGCCACCTTTATGACTCTATAACCCTGTCTTGCTTCAAAAACACCATGCATAAATGTAGGGTTACACTTACTTGATCCTCCACTTCTGATGTATATATGTATAGTCCCGCCTTAGGCATGAAAGCCAGCTGGGTGACCTTGGGCCAGTCCCTCTCTCTCAGCCCAACTCACCTCACAGGGTTGCTGTTGTGGGAAAAAGAGGAGGAGGAAGGAGTATCTGGTATGCTCACTGCCTTGAGTTATTTATAAAAAAATAATAATAATAAAGGCAGGATAGAAAATAAATGAAATGAAATGAAATGAAATAAATATACTACTCAAAATAACTGGTCAACTTTCCAGTACTTATTGGACCTCTGAGATACAGAGAAGAAGGATTGAATCAAGACAGTCTTTGCTCTTCTTGCCAGCAGCATCAAAAGAGCCTGAATAAACCTATAGTTCAATATTCATCTCATAAGAGCATGAACTTGCCTGACCAAATTTAGTGAGCAAATTTCAATAGAATTTCTTGAAGTCTGAGTTCTGTTCACACCTAAAGTCTTACCAGAAATTGGGAGGGATTTGAGCACCTTGGGAGACCTAGGTAGAAAATGTTAGGCATCCATGCAGGCCAAGAACATTATTAATTTGTATCTTCATTGCTCTTTGGCTTCTGTGTCACCCCAAAGTCTGCATGGAGACAAGAGGTTCTAGAGGACTATCCAAAACAATGAAAAAGTAATTCTGTTTCTGATTAATTCCTAAAGGAATGCTAGGCATCTGTCTGGAATTCTTCCTAAATGTTGATTTCCAGAACATTTAACCATGACTGACTCACAGTTGTGACACATAAGCTGAAAGCCTGGGTTTCATTTTGATACGTGGCAAAAGTTTCTGGATGGCAGCTTATGGACTGGATTAAGTTAGGGGGGTGGGGGGGCTGGCTTTTTACTCTAGTTTGAAGAAAGACAAAATTCTATGGAGGTCTGTTTTGGATTAATATTACACATCTTGACCTCCTCTGCTTTCTATTCATTTGTTTTTCTCAGTCCTCTATCAAATATTCGTATTTTAACAGGAAACAGATTGGATTTTTATATTCTATCCTTCAAAATTCAATCAGGATATTAAAAGAATACAGGAAAAGTCTATCAAAAAGTGTTGTTTCTCTTACCTAGTTCCTGCTGAGTTTATAAAATTGTGTCTGCAGTCATATCTGAAAGAAGGTAAAGTCTCACAAGCAGGAATTATGATTTCTCCCATATGCTTAGATATCAAGATGAAGCGTTGTAGCCCGTTTGGCTCTACAGCCATGGTACCCCTGCCAAAATTGCCCGGGGTGTGTGTGTGGGGAGGAATGATGAGCAAGCACAATAAAAGGACAGCAAAATGACTTTAGGACTCTGGAGATTTAGACTGAAGCAAATGCCACATAAGTTGAGTGAGGCTGCCAAGAATAAGTATTTTAGCATGAAACATTCAATGTCTTTCAATATATCAACATTCAAATATCCTCCTGCAATGAAACAATGAAATTTATGAATGGGAGGTCAGATGGACAAATTAAAGTACAGACTATACTTTGCTCAGCCAATATATTATTGAAAGTGATCCTTAACTTTATTTAGCATATACTTACAAATGGTCATTGACATTTGAAAAAATCTCATCTTTACTCATGTGGTGTGCATGACTGATATGAAATTGGCTGAAAGAAACAGTGATCCAGGTTAATTAGTCATCTGGAAATTACATTTCAGAATAGATCTGACTATTTGATTAGTTTGATAAAGAATTCTTTCAAGAGTCAAAATAATAAGAGCAACAGCAATAATAACAATATGCTAATTTGTCAGTATTTTTATCACATTTAGTCTGAAGTCCTCAAAACCCAATATTTTCTGTAAATTATATCCACTAGATATGCTTTAGATAGCAGTGGGGGGAGGGGGGATATTTCCACAATGTTTCAATATAATCAAAGAAGGTCAAGACTTGACTTCACCAAAAATTATTGCCCAATAACATTACTGAATAATGTTTATAAGTTATTCACAATGATTTTACCTGAGAGAATGAAGATGGTTTTACAGGACTTTATTCATGAAGATCAGTATGGGTTTTTACCTAAAAGTCAGCTGAGGGACAGTATTAGAAATGTATTGAATATTTTGGAATATTTAGAGCAACATAATGAAAAGCAAGCAGCATTGATTTTTCTTGATGCAGAAAAGCCTTTGACAATTTGAATAGGACTTTTTTGTTTAAAATTTTGGAAGATATGGACTTTGGCTGGAATTTTATCAAATTTTATTAAATGGGTAAAATCTATTTATAGGCACAGATAATTGTGAATGGGGAATTAACAAAACCTTGTGAGATATAGACAGGGTCTAGACAAGGATGCCTCTTGTCACCATTGCTGTTTGTTTTCCTTTGGAAGTACTGAATAGAGATATAAGATGAGAAGAGAGAATTGCTGGAGTGAAGATTAAAAGAGAAACATATAAATAACAGGTGTTTGCTGATGAGCTGGAGATAATTTTGGAAGATCTTCTGGAAGGAATAGAAATATTAATGGAAAAACTGAAGGATTTTGGGGTGTTAGCTGGTTTTAAAATTAAAAGACAAAGATGTTAACAAAGAATATGGAAATGGAAAAACAAAAGGAATTGATGGGGAAAACTGGTTTTAAGATTGAGAAGAAAGTGAAATATTTGGGTATCACTATGACTAACATGAATTGTATGTTATACCAGAATAATTATGTTAAGACATGGAATGAAATCAAGAAGGACATGTTAAGATGGGAGAAATTACAATTGTCATTGTTGGGGAGAATAAAAATGAAATTTTGCCAAAAATGATGTTTTTGTTTCAAACAATACCTATTATGACAACAGAAGTACTATCTAAACAATGGCAGAAAGATATATCTCAATTTGTATGGCAAGGAAAAAACCAAGAGTTAAATATAAAATACTTCAAGATGCAAAAGAATGAGGAGGATTGGGACTGCCTGATTTGAAACTGTATTTTGCAGCCTGCTGCTTAGTCTGGATGAAAGAGTGGGTTTTCCTGAGAACTAAGAGATTTTATAATTAGAAGGACATGATCTGAGGTTCAGACGGCACAGGTTTCTATGGTACAATAAAGTTAAGGTTAATACAGATTTTAAGAATCTATATTAGAAGTGCCATATTGAGAATATGGAACACATATAAATGCAGACTGTGCCTGAAAATGCCTTTATGGGTCTCCGCACAAGAAGCATTTTACAGGAAAGAAACAGTAGGTAAAGAAAAATGGCTAACTTTTGGAGAGTTGTTAGAACAGGAACATGGAGAATATAAGATGAAATCAAGAGAGCAACTGGCTGCAGCGGGATTTAGTTTTCAGTGGTTTTCCATGCACAGTTAAGAGAAAGGTTTAAGGTAAATAATAGGACATTTGGAATTGAGCAGCAAAACACAGAATTTCATGTTGAACAATGTACAAATGATGAACATGTAATTGTTAAAATGTAGAAACTTTTATTGAAATTTGAAATGGAAGAAGAACAAGTGAAAGACTGCATGATAAAATGGGCTAAGAACTTTGGACACAAAATCCGGATAGAACAGTGGGAAAATATGTGGTTAAAAGAATTGAAATTTACATTATGTTATAACTTAAAAGAGAATTTTTATAAAATGATGTACCATTAGTATATGACCCCAGAAAACTTGTTTAGAATATGTAAAGGGACTTCAAATCTATGTTGGAAATGTGGACAACATGAAGGGTCATTTTATCACGCCTGGTAGACTTGTAAAAAAGCCAGAAATGTCTTGGTTCAAATACATATAAATACAAATACAAGAATTTTAAAGATCAACATTCAGCTGAAACCAGAACTTTTCCTGCTGAGATTAATTGACAGACAATTAATCAGAAAAGAGCTGTGGAAGATCATTTTTATTTATGATTATTGCTGTGAGAGTACTATATGCACAAAAATGGAAAGGCTCTGAAATACCCACAGTGGAGGAATGGTTAGTGAAGATGACAGAACTAGCAGAGATGGCAAAGTTGACTTGTTTGCTCAGAGAAAGATCAACAAGTACATTTATCAGTGACTGGGAACTTTTTGCTGAAAAAAGAGAAAAATAAACTTGTGATTTGATACGGGTTTGATTATTAGAAAGGGTAGCTTATGGAAAGAAGGAAACTATGATGTAACCTTAGAGAGAGGGTAAAATATAAATGCATTTATAACCACTGTCAAAAAGATCAGAAGCCTCTTCTTTATAATATTTTTTTCTTTTTTTTTTCCTTTTCTTTCTTCTTCTATTTTCTTTTTTCACTATTTACTATTCTTCTTCATTATCTTTATTTTCTCCTATGGTTTTTACTTTGTAAAAAAAATTCTTTAATAAAAATTACTTTAAAAATGTTTCAATATAGTCAGAGTACCGGTATTCAGGAAGAGAGGGAAAAATAAAGAGTTATTTAAATCCAAACATTGTAGAAAGAATTGACTTCAAATATAATTCATCTGCAACATTGATAACACAGATCAGTCAAGAGTTTAAATTAGAAGCTAATTACATATTATGCATAACAGGGATGAGACAGCCTTATCCCTGTTATGCATTCATGCTTTCAACTTACCCAATAGTTGAAAGATTTTGAACTGAAAAGTACTGAGAGGACAGAGAAGTAATTTAACCCGTTTCCTGACAATTTTTCATATATTATTGTTGGTTTCAATACTGATTATTTTGTTTGATATCACATTGGGTAGTTTTAAATATTCTGTTTTGGTAAAACTATTTTTTAAGTGCTAATGAAACTACCGTAACCTAGATTATGAGATACTGAATCTCATTTAAACTTTTTCTTTGGCGACATTGATATTTGTACAACTTCCATGCTTGAGGAAGTCCTTCCTAAGTGAGATAATTCTGCCTTTAAAATCTTATTATTTCAATCTTGGGATGAATGGAATATATTAATTATTATTTAACTTCACCTTTTAAAAAGTTCTATTTTATGTGATTTGCTGCACTTTGCTGTAGACTCTGTTTATAGCAAAAAGCCCAAATTCAGCATGAAACAGGGCAATTTGAGTGGGTATTTAACTCATTTGAAGTGGGATGAGCATCTGATTCAATCTCCAGGAAACCTTTACTATGGAGTCCAGGACCTCAGCATGGTGAAACAATTGGTGACAAGTTCCAAAAGACTGGGGGAAAAAATAAGAGTCTCTTGCTTGTGTAATATTTTAGTGGGGGCACGAGAAAGGGAAGGGGGTGGGAAATATTGGATTCAGGGACTGCCATGTCCATCCTGAAATCAGAGGGCTACTGAGGATTGATTATGCCCAATAAAGACTTTTGGATGGATGGCAAGTTTATGAGATGATGCTGTACACTCACACCCACACACACACCTCCTACCACTGCAATCATGTCTTTCTCTTTCTATCCAGTGGATTTAAATTTGATCCTCTTTCAGCTAATTGTTTTCCACTTTTCCATTCCACTCATTTTCTATCTTTTTTTTTCTCCCTTCCTATTTTGATATTCCATTCTTTTACTTTAAGGCCCATAAGTTCTCAAGTGCATTATTGTTTATTTATTCCTCGTCTTTTGTTTATTTCTCCCATAAATGATTCCTTATTTATATTCTATTTTTTCATGTGTAAACATGTAAATAATAAATGTGTACATGTTCATCTTTCTCCTGCCTCTGGCTTTGCAAGCAGCATCCTTCCCAGCTCCACTTTGGCCCAAGAGATATTATGAGAGAAGAGCAGCCAGTGTCACAGGAGAAACCAAGGATGGGGATATTACATTTGCGAGTGCAGCTCAAATATCCTTGTACCAATTTCAAGGAAATTTGACATCCCCTTAAATAGTTTGACCTTCTTCCAAATGTCCTTTTCTGATAAAAAGTAAATAGCTGTTAAGTGTTTATATTTTTACCATGTTAGATAATGGGAGAGCAAAATTTTGGGTTTTTTTTCCTTTTTACAATCCAAATTGGGTGATTTTTGTATCTACCCTATATTTTATGTAGGTGGGCAGCCTGGGGAAGATTTATTCTGAAAGGTGACATAAAGGTACTATGAAAATATATGAATCAATAGACAAACACATTCACGGGGAGAGTTGCTCTTATCTCTGTCTTTATATAGTGGTGATAAAAGCTGCCTGTACTATTTTCTGTTTTAGACAATAAACCTTTGAGAATACAAACAACTGGAAGGAAATTTAGTTCTACTGCTAGGGATGTCTGTTCTTTCCGCAGTCCTGCCTCTATCTTGCCAACTGATGAGCTGTTATCAGTCTAGCAGACCTGAATCAGAAGCCAGCAGATTTTCCAAAATAATAACAGAGGATGCTTTTCTTATGGGCATTGCCTTAGGTAGCAGAACGCCCCCAAAGAAGCTTAAGTTGCAGTTGTAGTAAAAACAGAGCTTTCCCTAAATTCAAAGCGTTTTATTGACAAAGGAAATACAATGTTCAGGTTAGCCATTGCCTGGTTTCCCACAAAAGGGAAGGTCAGAGGGAGAGACAGCACTCGAGCCAAGAGGATGTGAATGATAAATGCAATGCCAGAACAGTTGATAGGAAAGAGAATTTAAGCAACATGTTTGCATCTTTATGCTCAGTAAGATTTCAGGGAATGAAATCTTCAGGGAAATCTTCACTATAAATCCAAAGAGAAGATTGAAAAAAGTAGGCCTGGTAGGGCTCTATTGTTGGAAGTCCTGGCAAATCCAGCATGCCTCATTAGCATGTGAATTAGCATGTAAATTGAGTTGTCTCACAATGCAACTCTGAGGAAGCTGTTTGTTGCCACTCCCACTTCTCTCTCTCTTCCTCCTTCTTCCACCCAGGGAGAAGCAAGCATGCAGCTCTGCTCTCCATTCATCAGGGCCATATGCTAGGGCCTTGATGAAGGATTCTGCCCCTTTCTTTCACAGTTTTTGGCAGCTGTAGGGCTAAGAGTTTAGGGCAAAACTAAGTATTTAGAAAGAAAAGAACAAAGGAACTTCATCTTTTCCACCAAGATGGATGTTACAGAAGCAACAATAAAGTCAGTAAGAATTCTTTTTACTTCTTAACCTAATATGTCTAAGTGTGTGATTCTTTATGCTTGGGAGGGCTGAGTGTCAGGTCCATAACCTGTGTTTCTCTGGCATAGTCACTGAAGCTATCTAAGATAATTTTCTTTTTCTGTGCCAGCTTCTCAGCTGTGTTATAAGCTCTGCTTCATTTCAGTGGTTCTAGCAGGCCACTAAACTGGCTTCATTTATAGGGTGGAGACCACTGGGCATTAGAGTAGAGAAATGAGGTAAAGATACTGATAATTAGATACAAGATCACAGAAAAGGGCACCCAAAGCTAGCAGTCCATAGTTAAAGACTTTGTTTACCTATGTGATACCTTTTCTGGAATTACACGGAGTATGAATAAAGGTATGAGTAGAGGTGTTAAACCAATATTTTAGAAGCTAGACATGCTGTCCCTCATGGCTAGCGTGGCTGTATTTCCTTTATATAAATCAGTTAGGATTTAGATAAATCAGTTAGGCAATAACACCATCCCAGAGTACTTTCATTGCTGGCAGCCTTCAAGCCTCTGTTCTCACAGCCATTCCCATTATTTTGTCCATAATGAACAAAGGGGATACATTAGCAAAGGGGCTGCTATGATGGGAATGAAAACATAATGCACAGAACCTATGGACCAAAGTTATGGCTGACTTCTTTGTAACAGTTTGGCCACTTGGTCTAGTGGTTAAGGTGCTGGGCTAGAAACCAGGAGACTGAGAGTTCCAGTCCCACCTTAGGCATGAAAGCCGGCTGGGTGACCTTGGGCCAGTCCCTCTCTCTCAACCCAACTCACCTCACAGGGTTGTTGTTGTGGGGAAAATAAGAGGAGGAAGGAGTATTAGGTATGTTCCTCACCTTGTGTTATTTATAAAAATAATAAATGTGGGATTGTAATGATTGCCTATCCTAACAGAACCAGACTCACAAGCAGGAACTTAATGAAATCTGATCTATTAAAGAATAGTGTGCAAATACAGAGAAAGCTGAGAATGAGCAAAAGCGCGCCAAATACAAACTAAAAACCCTCGGCACAAACGTAATCCCTCCCCTCGCCCAACCGTTTCAAATTCCCCACCCCAGGTGCTGGTAACAATTTCTGCTGATGTCCTGGGAAGAAAACCTTGAACACACAAAATAACCCAAACACATTCCAATTCTGCTGAATACAGATAACATCCCAGGAGACAGAATCCTCCTCCACTCCCAACCGAAACACGCATCAGCCAAATGACATGCGAAATGTTACGATGCACCTTTAACATTGAAACGATGAACTTGACAGGGATAGAAAAAAAAAAATTAAAAACAATGTACTGCCCGGAGATCTTGTTAATCTCACACCTCCCCCAAAGGAAACACTTTGAGATGTAATTGTCACATTTCCCTCCAGTAGCCACTCCTCCCAGTCCAATGAGACATCAAGGTTTCTTAGCATCTGCTGAAATACCAAATTGTATTTATTGCCAGTGAATAAAAAGGAAGGGAAGACGACTTGACGTTTTATTTGGCATCTGCATTCTTCCATCGACAAGATGCAGAACAGAGTGAAGGACTACTGTACAGGATGGCCTTTCCTATCAAGCAACCTAATAATGTAAACTGCCTCCAGGGCTGCAGTAGAGCACAGTTTCCATTGGTCTGAAATACAGCAATGTGTTTCAAAGTTTTTTAGATAATCAAAGTAGAAAATGCCTGGTGTTATACAGAGCTGTCAATTAAAAAAGAAGCAGAACAGGAAACAAAGATTTTTTTTCAAAAAGTATAGCTTCCAATTAGGACATTGGCCTTCCAAAGTCAGCAGGATTTGAAAAATTTTAAAGACGGAAGAGCTATATCCTCCTGATACAATGGAATTCATGCTCAGTGTCGAAACACATTATGATACAAAAATGATTTGATTTCCTAATGAGTTTCTATTCAATCAAAGAACCCCTATCAGAACTCTTCATTGTCCCTCGATGGAGCTCATTAGCTTTTAGCAATAACATTTGAAGGAAGTGAGCCAATGAGTTTCTTTTCTCCTCAAACTTCTGTGAGAGGAATATGCTAAAGAAATACCACTTTTTCACCCAGTTAAGAGAAGTAATTTTTTAAGTCATAGAGAATCTCAAGGATTTAAATTGGATTTGTATGAATATATATATTGTATTTGCCCCCTCATGATAATAGGAAATAAAAATCTTAAAACTGCAAGGCAAGAATACCTTATTAAATTAATTTTTCAGTATCTCTGTGAAAAAAGTCATTTAGCAATTTTAATAAAAAAATTACTTATCAAATAATACTGATATCTATGCAAGACCTGCTGGCATGTATTTAAGGAAAAATATAGGTACACAAATTATCTGAACAATGTTGTTTCCTAATGGAAACCATTATGGGAAAATTAAGTCACAGATGCGACAGAAATGTTAAATGGCATTTGAATATAGAGGTAGAAGTTAAATAATTGTTCTGACTTCTTTGTGTTAATCTTCAGGACTATTACACCACTTGCAAGTTGAAAATATTTTAAGATTGGGCTTTCATTATTTGCTTTTTTTCTGTACTAAATCCACAAAAGGTCAATGAATAATAGAAAAGTATTCTGTAAAGTACTAGTAGAGTAAATATTAATGCTAAATGTTAGATCAGGAATGTATAACTGTAAGCTTACTGAAAATATTTTATCATAATATCCGTATCTGGATTTTATTTTTTCCCCATACAGCAACAGCAAGGGGTTGGATTTCATGCAGCTTTAGGAGCATGAGAATCATTTCCACATGGTGTGATTCCACTTCAGTACTAGACAACCATGTTAATCCATGCTATATGGGTGTTGGCTGCTGGAGAGGGTGTGTTCTGGACTTTTTGCTTCCTTCTTAGCTTTTTTGTTGTCTTTCTTTTTTGAATAGTGTGTAAATATGGTTTGTTTCTATGTGTCCATGGATGGCTGATTTGTCTGAATACCAAGCTCCCAGGAATTCCCTAGCATTTTTGGATTTAGCTTGATCTAGGATGCTCACAATTTCCCAGCTGAAACTGTGGTTGAGTCTGTCCTTCTGTTCAAAAGAGACAATAATAAGCAGATAAGCAGGGATTAACACCAGACAAACAATCAAGCAGAAAACAATACCCTAATCAAGGAACTATCAAGGAGAAAATCACACCCCCACCAAAACAGGTAAGGCAAGCTGCTGTATCCCCAATCAGTGTAACTCACACTGATGTTACAGAGCTGGGTAATGAAATTCCTGCAAGCAAACAACCAAGCTCAGAGAGCACCAAGGACTCCACAGACTCGTGTGTGTTTCCCTTCCTTCCAAATATTGTAGTCACTAAGAAACATGGAACGTGGTTATGCTTTTGGAAGAGTTATGTGAGTTTACTATATAATATTATTACACTTGTTACCTATATCATGAGCACTGTTTGTAAGATTGACATGTTCTTCTTTTGATTTTTTTTTCTTTTGAGTTTGATTTTTAAAAAAGTTGTCAATGTCATTGGAAAGTATTCATGTAACTTTTAAAAAAATAGAGGAAACCCATGTGATTCTATCCCTTCTTTGGGAGCATTGTTCAAGCTTTCACTGAACTTTTCATTCTCTTTTCCACATTTTCACGTGAGTCATAAGATTATCTGAACCTATGAAGAGGAGTCATCAAACAAAAAACCCAATCCAATTCTAAGTCACAGGCAACTTGATATCTTTGACAATAAGTAGCCCAACGTAAGCTTATGAGAGGGTGAAGCCTAGCCAAAGAGGTGCAAAAATTGCTAACTTGATTACTTCTGGCTGTTTCCTGAGTGCTGCTAAGTGCTGCTGAATGCTGATTTTGCTTAAACAGAGGCTACATAGGATGGCCTTCTGTCGGAGGTGCTGTGGTAGTGGATTTCTGCATTGGGCTTGGCCTAGTTGAGCTCCTTCCACTCCTTCCACCCCTTCCATTCTATGATTTTGATATGAATTCCCATCCATATCAAAAGTTACATCTAATCAGCTGAATGAAAATAGGTTGGGTGTAATGTGGAGGCATCTCTAACACACCTGAACTCATATTAGCCATGTGCACAATAAGCTATAGCCACGGGTAAATCTCCCTTTTTGGAATCAAGACAATTTGGGACTACCCAAACTGCATCATCCCATTGCCCATGCATCTGTCATTTCACAGTAAAATTAAGCCAGCTACACTGGAACAGGAATGCTGCACCAGAGGAACATGTGCTATTTCAGCATCTCCAGTACTGCTGGCATCACACACAGTTCCTTCGGCAAGGCATCTCAGGAAGGAAAGGGAGGCATGGGCCCAAAAGATCTCCTTCTAGGGTACTCTTAAACTGCTGCCTTTTATGTTCACAAACTGACATTTGGAGAGGTTCTTCTTAATGGGTCATCAGACAGGCCCTATGGGAACTAAAGCCAGCACGCTGCCAGAGAGAAACTTTTCAACCTTCGGAAAGTGTCATCCTCATTATAGACAATGCCTGTCGACTGAAAAGGCTCAGAACTAATTTGTAGTCTGGGCTCTCTCTTCTGCTTTTGATAAATAACCATACAAGCAACTCCGGATACCTTTTCTCATTGCTGTTAATTTCCAGACAATATTGTATTAAAACAGTGTAAAGGTTGCAAATTCCTGCCAATGATTTATGGGGGCAACTTGCTTTTTTTTTTAGTGTTGTTTATTCCCCTTTCCAGAAAAGTCAAACTCAGGAAAGTTTCTGTGCATAATTAAGATGAAGCCAAAAGGAGGAAAGAGTGGGCACAATCGGAGAAAGATGACCTCCTTAAATCCCATTATTTCACTGGGATAATTAAATATCTTTCCCTCCCTCTCCCTCTGAGATCCATGTGGGTTGAGGAATGCCTTTTAGGAAGCTCTGGGCCATTAAAAAGGAGTTTCAGTCCTCAGATTATGAGTTGCTCAGCCTATTCTAAACTTCGGTAAGACTTCTTGAGTATTAAGCCATAGTGAAAGGTCAGGATATAAATTCTCTAAAATAACTAACTAGGCCACTTTCTGAATCAAAAGGCACAATCATTTTGAGAACATGTTATGGGCACTCAGATAAAAGGGCTTCTAGGTGGATCTTGCCTGTGAATTGTTGTCAGTGAGTGTTGTCAAGAAAAAAACATTTACTTGTCCAATGGCAATCTGGTAAATCTGCTTTCTTGACCAACCCCTCCCCGCAAATGGTCTCTATCACCCCAGTTTTAGTTTCTCTAACAATGTGGACATCCCTGCAGGCTGAGCACTGAGTTGCAGACATTCACTGTTTTTATTTTCAAAGAATGCTTGCAGGGCCTATGAGGCCTCCAAGGGCATTCTGAGAAATCAAGGCAATTCTGAATGCTGATAGTTCAATTTTCAGCTTGCCAGTTTCCTTTTCCATTTTAGGTAATACTAAAATAATTTTTGAAAAAATGAAAGTAGAGTCAGGAGCAGGGTCTGATAGGCACCATAGGAAAGATCTGTGGAAGCACTAGTCCAATAGACACAACCATGGTGATTCCAAAAATGACTTTGCTAAAAATACCATACCTTTGGTCATTACAGGGAGAAAAATGCTTGGCTTTTGTGTAGGTTGGGTATATTTTCAAAATAAATTCCAACTACATCCCAACTCTTAGACAAAGCATGAAAATGTTATGAACTGAGGAGTTTAAAGATCATTTTGGTACAGCGTAAAACATTGGAGTATATTTACAAGTTGGTCTTTGCACAGAACTTGATCTCATTCAGGTTGAGGTAAGTAAGTGAGCATGAATATGCAAACTGTGCTCTTTGAAACAATTATGTATGTTTTTGTTACATGCATACATACCGAAGAATCTATACCATTGGGGGGCATGCAACATTATGCAAAGCAAAGAAATTATTAATGTATTATTTTCATTTTCATTTAAATTTGTATGCCACCCAACTCTCAATGACTCTGGGCACCTCACAACAAAGAAATTACAATTAAATCAATAAAAGATAAAAGACAAAGATAAAGATAAAAGATGAAGCAAGGGGTTTCACCCTCCATCATCAAAGACCTGGGTGAAGAGCCAGGTCTTCACAGCTCTTCTACACAATAGCAGAGTGGATGCCATCTGGATCTCAGGGGGAACTTCATTCCAGAGAAGGCACGCATCCAGGATCCCGATAGATGACATGGTTTAATCAAAGGAACCCAGAGCGCACCAACCCTGCAGGATTGAATTGGCCAGGCAGATGTTATGGGAGACAGGCAGTTCCTCAAGTAACCAGGACCTATACTATATAGGGCTTTATAGATAACAACCAGCACCTTGAATCACACCCAGAAGCAAGCCAGCAACAAGTGCAGCTCACAAAGCAGAAGTGTTACATGGCATACCAAGGCATGCCCACTACTGCTTGTACCACTGCATTCTGGACCAGTTGAAGTTTCCATATGGTCTTCAATGGCAGCCCCATGTAGACCATGTTACAGTAGTCAAGCTGTGAGGTGACTAGGGCATGAGTGACTGTCTGAAGTGCCTCCTGATCTAGAAAAGGGCGCAACTGGCACACCAGATGGAGTTGTGCAAAGGCCTTCCTGGCCCCAGCAGACACATGCTCTTCAAGCAGGAGTTGTGAGTCCAGGAAGACCCCCAGATTGCATACCAACACTGAAGGGGGAAGTGCTACCCCATCCAAGCATAAGGAAAGGCAAACTGTAACTCCAGAAATATAGAACCCTTTGCCCAAAGGTCAGTCTTGGGTGCAATTGCTGAATATATACAACCAGTTCTTATTGTGATTATTATATTATTGTAATTATTATGATTATGAGGAACAATCCAGACTCCCAAAGTCCATGGACATATTCCATCCAAAATAAATTGATCTAGTAAAAGTTTTTCCCAGCACCTTTATGATCTCTTTCCAAATATGTAACGGTCATGAGTTTCCAGATGCAATCAGTACTAGAAAAATAATCACACTTTTCTATTATTATTTTTTTTTTAAATCCCACCTTTATTATTTTTATATATAACTCAAGGCAACGAACATACCTAATACTCCTTCCTCCTCCTATTTTCCCCACAACAGCAACCCTGTGAGGTGGAGTTGGACTGAGAGTGACTGCCCCAAGGTCACCCAGCCGGCTTTCATGCCTAAGGCGGCACTAGAACTCACAGCCTCCTGGTTTCTAGCCCAGCACCTTAACCGCTGGACCAAACTGGTTCCTATGTATCCAGACAGTAATGTGCCTCCAGAATCTACAGGTTGCAAATATAATTCAGTATTGAATATATATCAGATAACGATGCATATGAGAAAACAGGCACTCGGTTATTAAACATACACATGGACATACACATACACAATTCAGCTTTATGAGTGAATATATATGCACAGTACATACACACACACACACACACATACTTGACTGCATAAACCTGAACAATATGCATGCTCATTATACTTGCAGGCGCACTGTAGCACTCATAGATTAAAAATAGCCACTCAGTGAAGTCAATAATTGAGAAAGTCCCCTTGAGAAACTTTTTAATACTAAGCCTCAGTGACAAGGATTTCCTTTTCTGCTTCAGGGGAATTCTTTAAAAAAAAAAAAGCCCCAACTTGATAAACCAGACAGTAGTTGAAGAAAGAAAAACATTTTTTTTTGAGACTTAGATGGATGGGAGCAGAAAACTTCATATGTTGCTTCCTCGTGCTCCTTCTTTATCTAATTAAAAGCATTCTTCAAAGATCCTTGGGGAATGCATGACAGCAGACAAACAATAACTTTGCTTTGAATATCCAGATTTTGTCTCCTCAATTAATTACTGCTGCTGAGTAAAATAGGATTATTCCAGCACTATAAGACTATGCAGCCAGGGGGTATAGGGCAGAAGTCATTTACCCTGCCTCAGATGAAGCCTCATCTGAGGTAGTACAAAACAGGGCTCTTAAATTTTGTTTAGCAAATGAGAAGGGATTATTTTAAATCAGTGCAGGATCTAATACAGAAGCCAGAAAAGATCCACCTCTAGCAGTGCCCTCTTCTACACAGCTGTACCAAAGCCTGAAACAGGCACATGGAGGAGGCCTTTTTAGGACTCAAACCAGTCTTAGCTTTACATTAGCTAAGGTTATGGATAATGGTTTACCCAATTATCTTTAATAGTAATAAATCAATAAATTAAGCTTCAGGCCCAAAGTGGAAGACACATAATTTGGAAGGGAAATTATTCTTGTTGTTGCTTTAAAGAAAGATATCTCCTTATTGTTGTTTGTAGTTGTTGTTGATGGTGATGGTGGTAGGAAGGATCTGACTTTACATCCAAATGTTCAACAGTTGTTTGCAAGTCCTGATGTACTTGTGTCAAGGAAGCTGCAGCTCTTCCAGCTGACTCCTTTCCCAGTTCTGTTATCAACCATTTCCTCAAGCAATTGAAGTGCATTCTGTACCAGTTTGGAAGACCTCCTCACAAAACCAGTGAAGAAAGACAGGAGGCAAGAGGCTCAAGGATAAAACATTGAGATTCCTGACCTTCTTTATTTCTTACAGCATTAGAAGTTCTAGCCCTGTTCTAATCACATGAGTAGCTGCCAACCCTTCCTGAAAAGCTCCTAATTCCAAGGCTATTCTAGGGAGGTCCTGGGACAGTCCTGTCTACTCTCAGTTGAACTCCTATAAACATACACACACAAACACAAATAATTGATGATAAAACTTGGTATGGAATCCCTTAAATGATCATTATTATATTTGAGCTTTCTGACAAAGAAAAAAGAACACTTTAAGTTGATTTACTTAATGAGCCATGTTGCTGTGAGCCATGGGTATGTGGTTATGCATGTGTGTGTATATTATACATATAATATCTTTCTTGCTTTCACAGTTTCTGCTTCTTCATTCTTAAAGGGATAAATCCAACAGAACAATACATTAGTACTAAGGCTGAAGTAGAGCAATCTAAGAAATACATCAAGATAATGAGTATTATTATTACTATTATTTTATTTCTTCTTCTCCTAAGTCCAAATAAACAAACCCATCCAAATAATAAAGAGATTAATTGGGGCTGAGGCAGTGTTTCAAATAACAATCTTTCTGTTTTCAGTCAAAGAAAATCTCAAGAGCAGCTCTGTATCTTTGTAACTCTTTCTACTCAGAGTTAAGAAAATCCCTCTATTATAAAGCCATGGTTGTTCCCAATAAAAATAAAATAAACCAATTTCTGTTTCCAATCAAAACAACATCTCTGCAGTAGCCCTGTAGCCTTTTTAAAATAATAAACCAGTTTCCCATCAAAATAAAATAAACCTCTTTGTTATAAACCAGTGTTTGTGTTCAACTGAAATGAAACCTCTACAGAGCTCCCACTGTAATGACCACCCAAACTTGGACCATTCCTTCTGGTATCTCTTGGCCAGCAGCACTTTTAAACTTAGGTTCACTGATCCCTCCAAGTCTCACCCCCTTTCCAGCGCTTGCCAGTTAGGAAGCAGGATGGGTGTGACCTTCTCTGAGTGCTGTGACACCATTGGTTCTGATGTTCTTTCCAAAGCTGCTTTGGCCTCCTGAAAAAAGTATGACTGAACCACCACAGGAAGTACAATATGGAAACTGCAGCTGCCTATTAGGATAACTTTAGTTTATCCAATTCACATTAATAACGAGATTTCCATGCCAGCTTTGTTGCCAAGAAAAGAGGGAAGGAAAGAACTGTGATTTTAGTCGCTGGCACCTAGATCTTACTTTGTGAAGTGGCCAGAAAAAGATGGCCATTACTTGTCTGATGGGATGGACACTTCAGGGGAGGAGTTGTTTGTTTATATTTTCAAGAAGGAAGAAAAAAAGGGCATTGAGTTACCAAAGTAAACAGTGTGCTATGAAAACTGAGATAAGGTGATCTTCTCTGCCTCCTACAAATGCTACTACTGCAACTCGAGACACTCTAGACATGAACATCAATCTCACATTGGAGCTTCCGGTCTCTCAGTGCCTAAATTAGCCTGGCTGGCTGGCTGGTTTCTACAATGGGTTGGGTATATCTAGCTGCAACAGCTATGACCTCACACATCCTCTCTGTGTATCCAGTCATACTACAGCTTCCTGAACATGGGATACTTTTTGGAACTTCCAAGCAGGCAAAGCAGATTTAAAAATAAGACATGTCCTGGAAAAACTGGCATACGATAATCAGCGTTAAGTATAATCCACCTTATGCACATTTATTGTGAGGCAATATTGACCATAGTGAAACTTGCCTCCATATTAGGATTAGGCAATGTGTGATCTTTCTGATGCTAACACCCTCCAAATTCCATCAGCCCTAAATAGCATGGTAAGATGTGATGAGGGTTACAGTTCAAAAGGATTTACAGCTACATGCTGTCTACTTCTGATACATAAAACTGTACCACAAGAATAATCACAATGGTCTTATCCAGACCAGGAGACCCTATTCACCGTCAGTAATCCTTTGGTCACCTCTATCTAGACTACTGCAATGATCTCTTGAATTGCATCCAAAAGCTTCATCTGATACAGAATATTGTGACTTGAGTAGTTATGGATAAAATATGGTTCCCCCTACTACAAGAGCTGACTATCAGTTTACTTCCATATGCATTTCAAAGTGCTTCTTGTCACCTACGAAGGAATATAGACCTTGCCTTGGGAATGGGGAAGGAATGAGCAAACCATTGAGGAGAGACATTCAAAAAAGATTACTCAGTCCTGAGAAAGAGCAAAGAGTAAGAAAGAAACTCAAAATAACTATGCCTTGATTTTGTTTGATATAAAATGGACTAGAGAGAAATTTGGATAGGCTTTCAAGATCCTGTTATTCTACCCCACAACAATAAAAACATTCCTGGAACCTCTGTTATGGCTGTTTCTTGACCTGGCCTACCTGGAAGGGCTGATATCACCTTTAAAGTCCTACATGGCTCAGGACCTGGTTATCTTTGGGACCACCTTCTACCCAGCCATTCAGTGCTAGAAGGAAAGTTTCCCTCCAGGTCCCTTTTTCTAGGTAATTTTATCAGTGGGCAGAGTTGTGTCTTTAGGGATCAGTCCCCCCAGATATTAGGTCACCCCCAATGCTCCTAGTTTCATAAAGCAATTAAGACCTCTTTTTTTTTTCAATAAGTTTTTGGGGTCTGATGTGTTGAACTTGTCTTTCTTGCAGCAGAATGTTGTAGGTAATTGGGCTGTTTGTTGCATTTGTGCATTGTTTCAATTGTTTCATTAATTTATGTTTTTAAATGTATTACTGTATTCAGGCCGGTAAGCTATTCAGAGTTAGTTTAGTGAATGGAGTAGCATATAAGTCTAGAAAATAAATGAATACCTAACATTTCATTACTTTTGACACATCTCTTAATCTCCTTAATGAAGCTGTATTCTTTAGTCACACATATATTCAGCCCTCAGGGCGGTAGGATAGTTTTTCCAAAAGTTTTGAATCTTATGAGAATTCAAAACAATTGTCCTTTTTTTTGCTGGTTGATTTTCTTTCTTTTTTGAAAAAAAAAAATCTGAAATACATGTTCCTTTGTAAAAGCCATGTCAATATAACCCTTCCCGAATTGCACTCCCATTGATTCAGACTCCTTGAAATACAAATGATTTGTATATTTTCTAGGCAAGAGAGAGAAATGTGATGACATTTGATTTATCTTTTGCATATGTGTTGGCTCTGTCAGTCAGATTTCAAAGTGGTATGCCCAGCTCTTATACCATTAGATCAAAAAATACCAAAATTATTCTTTGTCAAGATCCAAAACGAAGAAATTACCACATCTAAAAGCATACGCAGTGCCACTGTGATAAAAAAAAAAAAAAGCCAAACCAAGACCAAAACGCAGAGCAATATGGTCCTTTTTGTTTCTCTGTGCTGCTGCTTACTTGATCTCCTGAGGAGGCTTTGATCTAGTGAACTGCCACAGCCAAAAAGCAGGATTGCACCTCTCTGTAGCATATAAGTTTTATCTCTCTGATGCTGCAGTTTCATCATTTACACCTCCAGATGCTTGGGAAGCTGGAGTGTGAATGACTCTACTTCAACAGTAGCTAGGCTGATCTACAGAGAACATACTGTAGGCCTATGGTTAGGCAAAGTATTTTTTAACCTGGAAAGGCCCAAGATCCAGTAGTAGGATGCATGTTTTTTGCGCACAAAGTTCCCAGTGCGATGCTGCTCTTCTTCAGCTAAAAGCATATCAAAGTAACAAGGCTGGTGTTGGAAAATGGAAAGCAACAGCATCCACAGCAAACTAGGATGTTGTCAAAATGATGACATGCATGTAATGATGTAATCAATCAATTGCTGCAGCTCAGTACTTGCACTAGAGATCTGATGCAAATGCATGGCATTTGGGTGATGATGTCATCAAATGCATATTGTTGGCCCCTCCCCACTGTTTCTGAGAGGTACGCACCATACAGGGCAAACAGAGACAGCAACATAAATTAACATGTCACTAAAAAACAAAACAAGGGAATACAAGGAAATTGAGCTGTTTGCCATTTTGTTTTACTCGCCCTAAGAGCAGAAAGTATGAAGGCAAGAGCAGAAAGTTCAGAAGCAAAGAGACAGGTCAGTTGCAGGAACATTGCACAGGTGCCAACCACTTCTAACTCTGAGAAATAAGCAGCTTTCAACTCATTACAGTATGAGCCAGGAGAAACATATGTAAGGTTTGAAATGCTATATATGAGACTTGAATCTTGGAATTTGCTATAGCTGGGATCATTATTATTACTGATATTAGCATTTCAAGTATCTCCAGTAAAAGTATTTTATCAGAGCTGTGACCCTGAACCTCTGGCTGCAAACTTTCTGGTTTGCCATCAGTCAATCTGGGTGATGGAGGAGATGGAAGAGAAGAATGCTTCTTTAGACTGGGGGTATCTCAATTAGGCAACAATTGAGCTTCCCTTCTTCCCCTCCCTTCCTTCTTTGCAATGGAACCCCAATACTTCACCCAAGCATGCGCAAATACACCTTATTAAAGAAAAGTCAATCTACTGCCCAGATGTGTTTGCAGGTCAAAAAAGTCAAGATGGCAGTCACAATGGTGCATCCTACATAAAAAACAGGCAGAGCTTTGATCACACTATTGTGGCTACCATTTTGACTTTTTTGACCACCACTTGCAGATACCCTTCTGCTGCTGCTGTTCTTTCTCTTCCCCCCACCTCCAAGAACAGCAGATTAGCTCCAGTGTTTATTTCCTCCCCTCCCATTTCCCCACACCTTCCCCACACTTAATTTAAAGGGCTGAAAGGTCATTTGCAAACTAATAAATAGGTGATTTCTTCAAGCTGTACAGTAGACTGGCCTCCCCACTGCAAGGTATCATCTTTCTGCAAGAAGTAGAAGAGGCCCAGGAGGTGCAGAGGAGGTGCAGGATGGATGCAGGTCCAGTGCCAAAACTCAGCCTGACACCCCTGAGGAAGAAACCCAGGAAGAACAGAAAAAAACCTAAAAACCGGCTTTTGCAAACTGGACTGAATAAGCTACATAATACCCCTGCTTTAGACTAAAGTTTTAAGTTGAACAGAGCAGCCTCTGATCTGATCCAGTTCAAACTGAGCTGTTTTTCCATGTGCTAAATCTGATCAGTGAACTCCCACCATTCTGCAGCCATAACTGCTTAAAAATGGCTATGTTGTCTTGTGTTGTGTTGTCTTATCTAGTCTCTTTTCTTTTCAAAGTGTCTCCATCCAAACTTTCATTCTTTTTTTCCCCATAATTCCAACTCACAATACAGAATAAATTAAACTGAAAATGATTAACTTCTCATTTTGAAAATTGGCAGCTCTTTATTGGTGATAACCTTCTAGCAAATCTGTTGCATTGCCTCTAATATTCTCATTTGGTCACAGAGAATGCAGCATGTTTTTATCAAGTAATTATGCACTGAAGCTTTAATTATGCATTGAAAAAGAAAACCAAAGTTAAGAAATACAGGAATGGCTTCCAACCTTCTTTTCAACAGATAATTATAATCTTATTGTCCCTCCTCCCTCTTAAATATTTTACAAATCCCCTCACCCCCTCATTTACTCTGCATCTTTCTTAATCTTCAAATCCATAAATTATCAGTTCGTTTTTTTCGTCTTTCAGCAAAAAGTCCATAATAAGGTGTCCAGTCTTTCCCAAAAAAAGTTTTTGTTGTTTGTCCTCCAACCAAACAAATCAGTTTTGCCATTTCTGAAAATCCTGATATTTTGATAATCCATTCCTCCAGTATGGGAATTTCATTACTGACAGCCCATTATAGATCTCAAAATAGCAGTTTTGGAGCAAAGAAACTTTGCCAGCACAACTGAGATTCCTGAATTTACATACATCAAAAGATAGCAGGCTATCTCAGAAGGCCTGAACAAACACAATGAGTTGTTAACATATTACCATTGTTACTTGTAACCTGTCTCCCACCAAGAGAGCAAATTTTGTGAAAACACAACAATAGCCTACACCAGTATTTCTCAACCTTGGCAGCTTTAAGATGGCTGGCTGGGGATTTCTGGGAGTTGAAGTCACACCTCTTAAAATTGCTGAAGTTGAGAAACACTGGCCTACACACTGCCCATCCTGGATGGGCAGGTTTGGAAACTATGAACTGAGTAGATTCACATTTAAACATAAGCAAAACAAAATCCTCTTGTTTTGTAATCCTCTAGTTAACACAACCGACAGACTGTTTTTAGGCCCTTAAACAGAGTGCATGTCCTAACAGTCAGGAAACCACACTGAGACGAGGAGTAGGTCTCTAGTGCTTTATTACTGCTACATTAGACAGAAAATCCTACCAAACTGAAGAAGAGTGGGAAAAACCCCGACAGATAAACCCCAAAAGTTAAGGCGGGTCTGATCTGTGTCTCTTTGAATGGCTGCTTAACTCCTCAGTACTACGCATGCGTTTTCCCCCCTGGATAGAGGCCCCCTCCTGCTCGCCATCAGTACTCATGACAGTGCATTAGCACATCAGTTTGTACTTCCCAGTTTAAGAACGTGACCTGCATTAATAGTTAAGTGATACTGAGTTCTCTTTTTATATACATCAGCCTGTATATCCCAATAATGTGAGA
The DNA here is from genome assembly GCF_035149785.1 of Candoia aspera. Classification (NCBI taxonomy): domain Eukaryota; kingdom Metazoa; phylum Chordata; class Lepidosauria; order Squamata; family Candoiidae; genus Candoia; species Candoia aspera. Next base: position 107,593,436 of record NC_086153.1, on the reverse strand, counting down.
CATCCATCTAAGAAAACAGCAAAATATAGTATGTATTCTGACAATACTGACTATAATAGGATTTTGAACTTATAAGCTAAAAGTAATAGAGTTTCTGATATAAAACTGGAGAAAGCTCTAGAAGCTGTTTCAACCCACACACGTATTCCCAGAAAGTAACTTCAGCTAAAGCCATGTTAAATGGCTTTGAAAGTGGCTTCTTTTAAATAGTTTCCAAAAAGAACCCTGCTTCCCTCCTCCCCCACAACAGCCCCAGTTAAACGAAGAGAATACAGCAGTAAGGAATTGAGGATCTAGCACAGGGTTTCTCAACCTTGGCAACTTTGAGATACTGTATGTGGACTTCAGCTCCCAGAATTCCTCAGCCAGCCATGTTGGCTGGGGAATTCTGAGAGCTGAAGTCCGCATATCTTAAAGTTGCCAAGGTTGAGAAACACTGATCTAGCCAAACATGTAGAACTGTGAAATGTAGGCATTGCCTTCACAGGAAACACCTCCTCTTTCATCATTACATTGATGGTGTAAATGAAGAGATGATTGACTGCCATAGGAAGCCTAGCTTTACATGTTGCTTCTTTCCAGAAACCTGAAACTCAGTAGCAGAGGAACACAGTTCAGAGAAAACCAGCTGCCTGTACATTAAGGCTCCATGCTGCAGAGAAACCCTGCTGTAAGCATGGAGGTTGCCTTTAAATATCTCTCCAGTGCAAGGAGGGGAGGGGTTGCTCACACCCTTCTCATGTTCAACTGAATACACAGAAGTAAGGCCTGAACAGGCTATGGAGAGTGAATAAAAATAGTGGATGCATGCAAACCTCACCCAGGCTTCCTCCATTTCTCTTTTAGATGAGACTAATGAGCTCAGAGACCCAGTTTGGTGTAGTGCTTAAGGCACCAGGCTAGAAATCGGGAGACCATGAGAGTCCCACCTTAGGCACAAAGCCAGCTGGGTGACCTTGGGCCAGTCATGCTCTTAGCCCTAGGAAGGAGGCAAGGGGAAACCATTTCTGAAATCTTACCAAGGAAACTGTACTAGTCCAGGCAATTGCCAAGAGTCAACCCTGACTCAGAGGCACACATCCATGCACAAACTCAAATCAGTCTTCATCAGCTTCATCATCTGCATGTCTACCCAAAAGTAATCCCAATTAAATTCAATTTAATCACAGTTATGAGGGAAGTCTGTATACTGCCTTAATCTCTTTACAAATGGCACTGATGCCATGTTCAGTACCTAAAGCATGTAACAACTGCTTGAAAAACTCAAGCCCTCAGAGATAGGATGCATATTCTTGCTTTTCATTTATGGCAGCATTTAGAATATTTGAAAACTGTTGTCACAGGCTCACCCCTGTTCCCTGCTTTCCATTGATAATCATTAAGCCCGTGTGAGATGGTATTGGGTTTTCCTCAGTGAAGCATTTAACATTATACAGAAAATGCAATTTTTTCCAAAAAGTCACCACAATTTGCCTCAAGAGGTTGTTCCATGTCACCTTCCGGCTTCAACCAGTATTTGCAGTAACCAGGAGAAGCATTTGCATTTGTGCAGTGCATGTCCAGAAACAACTTCTCCATATTATAAATGTCATTCAAGATGCTTAGAACAGCACAAAGCAAAGCAATATGGCCATTTTGCTTCTCTTGTAGAAGCAAAGGGATTGTGCTGTTTTATGAAGCCGCTTTGAAAGATGCCCTAAAGGCAAATGTACAAGCATTTCTGGGGTCCTGTTTTTCCCACATTCTGATGTTTGTAGAAGACACAGCTATGCATCAGTAGTTTATATGTCATTTTGAAAGCTCTTTAGATAGCATAAAGCTAAGGTTCTTCTTGAAGCCATTAGTGGACAGTGAGGACCACTGAATGGAGCACAGCTTAACACAGCGGAGAAGCTATGCACAGAAAAAGAATATTATCTTAAATAGCTTTAATGAGCATGTCAGAGAAATGCAGGTTATTGATCTTACACACTCAGCCCTCCCAAGCATAAAGAATCACATGCTTAGACAAAGTAGGTTTAAAAGTAAAAAGAGTCTTGCTGATTTTATTCTTGGTTCAGTTATATCCATCTCTGGTGAAAAAATATGAAGATTCTTTGTTTCTTCTGTTCCCTAAACTTAATGAACTCTTAGCCCTCATAGCTGCTAAGAGCTGCATGCAGAAAATGGGAAAAAATCCTTCTTGAAGGTCCAAGCATGTGGCCATAATGGAGGGAGAGAGAGCAGCATGCATGCCACCTCCTTAGTCAGTGGAAGAAGGAGGAAGAGAGAGAGAGGAAGTGGGAGTGGCAACAAACAGCTTCCTCGCACATAGAGTCTGCATCCCAGAACAACTCATACATATGCTAAAATGAGGCATGATGATTTGTTAACATCTCCAACACTTCTGATCCTATTTTGTATTGCTGAGAAGTTTCCTCACAAGAGGGTGCTACAGACACTGAAACCAAACCAAGACTCTACGTCATTGTCTCCAAGGCTGTAGTTGAAATACCCTAGCAAGGTACTCTAGGCCACACATACCTATACCCTTCAGGGTCTCAGAAGCAATCTGGGAAATGCCACTGGATACAACCATTCCTTCTACCTGAAGCACATCCAAAGTCTTCTGTAAGAGTAAACAACAATGATAACAACAAAAACAGAAAGATGATGTCTGCTACCAGATGCTATCAAGTAAGAAGAAAAATGGAAAAGAATAAATTTGAATGAGTGAAGAGACATGGACATGCATAGCAACTACACTCAGAGGCACTACAGATTGTAGAGCTCTGAACCTCTACCTAGTAGTCCAAATCTAAGCAACACCTCTCTCTTTTTGTAGCTCCCTACAGGACTATAAACCATTACTATGTGTCAGAGTTTATAATTTGAACTGACTTATTGCTATATAGGATGTCTAAATACAGGATTTCTAAACCTCATATATCAGCTGATACAAGTAAGAAGATCTATCTTTGTAGCTAATTTTGTTTTCTTTAGCTTAAAGTAAAGAACTTCAGCAAAGGACCGTTACCTTGTCGTGGTGCTGGAGCTTGAGCACCTCAATGATGCCATGAGCTAAACCGTGAAGGGCCACCCAAGACAGGAAGGTCATGACAGAGAGGTCAGACTAAATGCGATCCCTGGGGAAGGTAATGGCAACCCACCCCAGTATTCTTGCCGTGAAAACTCAATGGATCAGTACAACCAGAGATATGTCGGTATACCATCGGAAGATGAGACCCCCAGGTCGGAAGATGGTCAAAATGCTACTGGGGAGGAACAGAGGAGGAGTTCAACTGGCCCCAGACGTGATGATGCAGCTAGCTCAAAGCCGAAAGGACGGCTAGCGGCCGACGGTGCTGGTGGTGAACGGCGAATGCGATGTTCTAAGGATCAACACACCATTGGAACCTGGAATGTAAGATCTATGAGCCAGGGCAAATTGGATGTGGTTATTGGTGAGATGTCAAGATTAAAGATAGACATTCTGGGCGTCAGTGAACTGAAATGGACTGGAATGGGCCACTTCACATCAAATGACCACCAGATCTACTACTGTGGACAAGAGGACCACAGAAGAAATGGAGTAGCCTTCATAATTAATAGTAAAGTGGCTAAAGCAGTGCTTGGATACAATCCAAAAAACGATAGAATGATCTCAATTCGAATTCAGGGCAAGCCATCTAACATCACAGTGATCCAAATATACGCCCCAACCACAGATGCTGAAGAAGCTGAAGTAGAGCAGTTCTATGAGGATCTGCAGCACCTACTGGACAACACGCCTAAAAGAGATGTTATTTTCATCACGGGAGACTGGAATGCTAAGGTGGGCAGTCAAATGACACCTGGAATTACAGGTAAGCATGGCCTGGGTGAACAAAACGAAGCAGGACATAGGCTGATAGAATTTTGCCAAGACAACTCACTCTGCATAACAAACACTCTCTTCCAACAACCTAAGAGACGGCTTTATACATGGACTTCCCCAGATGGACAACACCGAAACCAGATTGACTACATCCTTTGCAGCCAAAGGTGGCGGACATCTATACAGTCGGTAAAAACAAGACCTGGAGCTGACTGTAGTTCAGATCACGAACTTCTTCTTGCACAATTTAGGATCAGACTAAAGAGATTAGGGAAGACCCACAGATCAGCGAGATATGAGCTCACTAATATTCCTAAGGAATATGCAGTGGAGGTGAAGAACAGATTTAAGGGACTGGACTTAGTAGATAGGGTCCCAGAAGAACTATGGACAGAAGTCCGCAACATTGTTCAAGAGGCGGCAACAAAATACATCCCAAAGAAAGAGAAAACCAAGAAGCCAAAATGGCTGTCTGCTGAGACACTAGAAGTAGCCCAGGAAAGAAGGAAAGCAAAAGGCAACAGTGATAGGGGGAGATATGCCCAATTAAATGCAAAATTCCAGAGGTTAGCCAGAAGAGATAAGGAATTATTTTAAAACAAGCAATGCGTGGAAGTGGAAGAAGACAATAGAATAGGAAGGACAAGAGACCTCTTCTAGAAAATTAGAAACATCGGAGGTAAATTTCAGGCAAAAATGGGTATGATCAAAAACAAAGATGGCAAGGACCTAACAGAAGAAGAAGAGATCAAGAAAAGGTGGCAAGAATATACGGAAGATCTGTATAGGAAGGATAACAATATCGGGGATAGCTTTGATGGTGTGGTCAGGGAGCTGGAGACAGACATCCTGAAGAGTGAGGTTGGATGGGCCTTAAGAAGCATTGCTAATAACAAGGCAGCAGGAGACGATGGCATCCCAGCTGAACTGTTCAAAATCTTGCGAGATGATGCTGTCAAGGTAATGCATGCTATATGCCAGCAAATCTGGAAAACACAAGAATGGCCATCAGATTGGAAAAAATCAACTTATATCCCCATACCAAAAAAGGGAAACATGAAAGAATGTTCAAACTATCGAACAGTGGCACTCATTTCACATGCCAGTAAGGTAATGCTCAAGATCCTGCAAGGTAGACTTCAGCAATTCATGGAGCGAGAATTGCCAGATGTACAAGCTGGGTTTAGAAAAGGCAGAGGAACTAGGGACCAAATTGCCAATATCCGCTGGATAATGGAAAAAGCCAGGGAGTTTCAGAAAAACATCTATTTCTGTTTTATTGACTATTCTAAAGCCTTTGACTGTGTGGACCATAACAAATTGTGGCAAGTTCTTAGCAGTATGGGGATACCAAGTCATCTTGTCTGCCTCCTGAAGAATCTCTATAACGACCAAGTAGCAACAGTAAGAACAGACCACGGAACAACGGACTGGTTTAAGATTGGGAAAGGATTACGGCAGGGCTGTATACTCTCACCCTCCCTATTCAACTTGTACGCAGAACACATCATGCGACATGCTGGGCTTGAGGAATCCAAGGCTGGAGTTAAAATTGCTGGAGGAAACATTAACAATCTCAGATATGCAGATGATACCACTTTGATGGCTGAAAGCGAAGAGGAACTGAGGAGCCTTATGATGAAGGTGAAAGAAGAAAGTGCAAAAGCTGGCTTGCAGCTAAACCTCAAAAAAACCAAGATTATGGCAGCCAGCTTGATTAATAACTGGCAAATAGAGGGAGAAAATGTAGAAGCAGTGAAAGACTTTGTATTTCTAGGTGCGAAGATTACTGCAGATGCTGACTGCAGTCCGGAAATCAGAAGACGCTTAATCCTTGGGAGAAGAGCAATGACAAATCTCGATAAAATAGTTAAGAGCAGAGACATCACACTGACAACAAAGGTCCGCATAGTGAAAGCAATGGTGTTCCCCATAGTAACATATGGCTGCAAGAGCTGGACCATAAGGAAGGCTGAGAGAAGGAAGATAGATGCTTTTGAACTGTGGTGTTGGAGGAAAATTCTGAGAGTGCCTTGGACTGCAAGAAGATCAAACCAGTCCATCCTCCAGGAAATAAAGCCAGACTGCTCACTTGAGGGAACGATATTAAAGGCAAAACTGAAATACTTTTGCCACATAATGAGAAGACAGGACACCCTGGAGAAGATGCTGATGCTAGGGAGAGTGGAGGGCAAAAGGAAGAGGGGCCGACCAAGGGCAAGGTGGATGGATGATATTCTAGAGGCGGCAGATTCGTCCCTGGGAGAGCTTGGGGTGTGGACGACCGACAGGAAGCTCTGGCGTGGGCTGGTCCATGAAGTCACGAAGAGTCGGAAGCGACTAAACGAGTAAACAACAAACAAAACAAAGAACTTAAGAACTGTTAAAATAAAAAAACACTAGTTTTGGTACACAACTCCATGTTAAAGGAACCTAGTCTCAGTAAAACCAGTGTTCACACATATATCTCTTTGAGTAAATGTATTTTTGATTTGTTGGTCCTTCAAAAAAATGCAAGATGACAATAGTAAGCACACTAGCTACCCAGTAATGCCATGAAATTGGAAATGTGGCTTGTTAAGAAAAGGGAGTGTTCATAAAGAGCCCTTAATTATTGTAAGGATTTTAAAATCAAAGGGGACAGGGCATCATGGTAGAATATGTGTGACTATAAGAACTGAACATTTCCCAGATTGCCCCCAACTAGATACATTCATTATCTGGTTCCCAAACAAACTGAATTGAGTAGTTGGATAGATTCAGATTTGCCTACAACTAGACATAGGAGAAAACAAAGCCAGACATATTGATCCACCAGGAATTGACCATAAATAATGCTGCTAATATCAAAGTATTAACAAATTCATCTACTCTGCTCCTTCTAGCCAAGTAACTAAGAATTCCAACAAACGGGTACTTTAAAGTTATCACCCATAAAGACGATCCACAATCCATATTCTGCCTGCCATCACAGAAACGTTTAACTAAAATCCATTGACTCTGTTAACAGTAATAATTACAAGTAATAACAGATGCCTTTGTTTACACACAGGGGCAAGCTCTGATGCACAGTGTATTGTTAGGAATAATGCAACAAGCTATGTTTGGATTTAGAGATAAGTATCTTCATGCTACCTCAAGTGACTGCAAGGGAATGGGAACTAAACTCCTGGTAGAAACCAGCTGATATGAACTAGGATGGTGATGCAAACGTATTGGCACTGTATATGCCAGTGATCTCTGATGTGAAAGTACAGGAAAGCATCTCTGTGATGATAGGCTGAGATCAGAACTAGTATGCCTATGGAACTCTAATAAGTATCAAATTATGAAGTTTTAGCAGGGTGAACATTTAGGATTGTTATGTGATATCTCCTGGTTGTGAAGCTAGCTTTGATTCACATACTCCAAGCCCTTCATGCCAGACACAAAATATACATTCCCTCATCTTAGACATAGAATCCATATCTTGACAAAGAGAGGTGCATGCTCTGGATCATGTATAAAGTCAGGTTTTCCCCAGCCCCTCCCACTCTGTGGAGAAAGAAAATGTTTGATCTCTTTAAAACATGGGGAGAAGTTGGGTACCATGTCTAGGAAAAGAAGAGAACTAACATTATTCTCTTGAGCCTCTGATCAATCTGGAAAAGAAGCTGGAAAAGCCAGAATTGATTTGATTTGATTTGATTATTTTCTCCTTGCAACAGATCAACACTGACTTACAGTACCGGTTGTGTAATTGGTAGGGGATCCTTGTAAGGGAGGATTTAGTGTGCCCATTCCCATTCTGTTATGACAGTTTACCTAGACTGGTTTTACAGCTGCAATGTTGGACTTGATGACTAACCCACTAATGCAGCTTAGATTCCCTCTCCTCATCCTCCCTTCTTACAATATGGATAATATTTTAAAAGTACTTCAGATGTGTTGATGGATACTGCTAGGTACTAGTAACCCACTGTCAGTAATATCAAACATTCACATCTGCGCTTGTGATAGATTGGCCAGGATTACTGCCATCATTACTACAACACTCCCCAAGCCCTTCACTCAATCAATATATATCTCTAACCTCCCACCATGGCATAATGCTCCATGGACTCCTATTTCTGTGAAACCAAGAACACTGTGAGCAGATAAACAAAATTCCATTTTCTCCCTATTTTTTTTAGTTACCTAATTTCTCTATTTATGAATAGAACAATTTTCTCTACATAATTTCTTTTCCCTTCCTGGTGTTTTCCCACAGGTACAGGGCCCGCTTTTCAGATCAACTGAATGCAAATGTTGGTTGCGGCAAGAACTCTCTGACCAGCTTGTCACCTGAGCCTGACGTCATGAGAGAGAGGGACTGGCCCAGAGTCACCCAGCTGGCTTCATGCCTAAGGAAGGACTAGAACTCACAAGCTCCTGGTTTCTAGCCTGGTGCCTTAACCACTAGACCAAACTGGCTCTCTTTCTCTATATAAAATAATAATTGGAAATTTTGTCGTCTTTATAATTGACTGTTTTGTAATTATTTTTGAAAACAAAACTCATGGCCCTCTTAGAAACCTGAAAAGGGGATCCATATTGTAATGCTTTTGTCAGTCTAATGCATTTTCAGTTGTATTTTTTTTTTCCTTCTCTTTCTCTCTCCTTCCAAAAACCCTGTGGCTTACTAGTTAGACTGTGGGACAGCCTCAAAACACATTTGAAAGTCTAATTCATCTTGAAACCTAAGGGCTGCTGTGATGTAAACCAGAAGGCACTCAAGGATGGTTAATGATTAACTATTAATTCATTAATTCATTAATTGTTAACTTCAAAATCAAGGGTCAAATGCTTTGAAAACCAAACAAAAACAAGAAAGCATGGTTCTTAATTTTTTGGTGTACAGAATTAGAGAGTTTGAGCTTTAAAACAATCTGAAACAGAAAAAATACCCTCCTTACTTAAAAAAATGAAGTACAGTCATGGTGCTTTAATATTAGGAAAGAGCTTGATCAGGGCATTCCCAAGGCAAGTTTTAGAAGTGCTTAACATTATCTAGATCAGTGTTTCTCAACCTCGGCAACTTTAAGATGTGTAGACTTCAACCCTCAGAATTCCCCAGCCAGCCATACTTAGCTGGCTGGGGAATTCTGGGAGTTGAAGTCCACACATCTTAAGGTTGCCGAGGTTGAGAAACACTGATCTAGATAATAAACCCAATCAGGAGTACCAATTCTTGCTTAACAAATCATAGTTTATTAAGCTCAAATGGAGTGTTATACACATATCCTTTCCCATGGTGTGGCAGCTTCAATATTTCGGTCCTGGTTTGTTTAAACATAGTTTCATTTATATCCAAAATGGGAAAAGGATTTATTTTTAATGTCCTATTTATAATATGAAATTTCCCTTCAGTTCCTATTTTATACTCAGGCTCAGTAATAAAAAGCCAAGAGTCAATTATTTTGACATAGAAGTACATTTATTCACTTTTACATGAAAAATTAATTCCTTCGTCATTTGGTTTATTAATTAAATCTATCCCATCAGTGTGGACCTCTAACAGAAGGAGATAAAAAAAAGATGAAGCTGCATTTTTATCCCTTTTGGGCAAACTCCCATTTTCTTGACCAAAACCTTTTATTTTTTTTAACACAGCATCAGGTGGTGGTTGTCAGAACTTCAGATGTTGGGTGGTATTAGTTTGTTGAAGACAGTTGGAGAGAGGTGGTGGCTCAGAGTTGGTTTGGAGAGAATGGAGTACCTTGGAGAAATTCTCGGTCCAGTGTGGCATGCGAAAAAGCAGTGGTGGCAACTCAGGAACCTGATAAGAGCAGAGTCCTCGGAGCAATCTGCTGGGCAGCTGGAGAGTGGTCAGGTCACAGGTGGAGGATTGTGGATCAGCCCTAGATTGGGATCAGAACACAGAGCCAAAAAGACTTCCCATGGAGTCATCAATGGCATAGGAATTCTAATAGTTCTGTTGATCAGAGCTGGTGATGTGCACTAGGATGGCAGCTGCTCCTATTTGGCCTATTTTAGCAGGCATCATTGGCAATGGTGACCTGGGGATGACTATCCTCCAGTGTGCTGGAGATTTTAGGACACCTAGGTTTGCTATGGCAGCGGGAGTGGGAGCAGGTTGGTGGTCCTGTGAGAGAACCAGCCTGCAACTTGCAGCTACTGTGTGACTAACCACATGAGACAGCAGCCATTTTGACTGCTGACACACCCATCTTTTTTGGCATCTTCTTCTTCACTCCATGCTATGGACATGAGACTGAAAGGGACTGGAATTTGCCTTGGCTGCCATATTTATGGTTTCCGGCAGCTCTGGAGTTACACCATTTTTATAACTGAAGGTCTGGGAGATGACTGGCGTTGGCTAATGAATGTGGTATTGGATGGTTTTGGGAGAAGATATTGGGAGGGAACTGGAGCCACTTAACCCTTCTGGGATGAGAAATAAGGAGTGGGGGTATCTGGCTGACCATGCAGGTAAGGAGGAGAGAGAGTATTCTTTTCACTCTTCTCACTTTTAAAGCCTTACATGACATGGAGCCAGGTGTCAGCCGTACAAGGTAGACCAGACTAAAAAACCAATGCCATGTAGTCAATACTACTTTTATTGTAACAGCTATAGTAACAGAATCTTGCAAGTCTGTATGTCCTTCCTCTTTCCTCCATGTAAACAAGGGAGGGGCTTGTCTGAGACAGTTTCTTTCTTGGCCCAGACTCAGGCTCCTCTTATCTACCCATTGCCTTGGTAGTAGCTCTTCCTCCTATCTTTCAAGGTCATTCCCTCTGCCCCCTACACCAGGTTACTTGCATAACTACCTGTCTCCAGTGCTTTCAGCTCATCCGATCAGATCTGACAAGGTGGGCATGCTCCAGGTCCCCTTTGTGAAGCAATGTCACTTCATGTGATCCAGGAAGTAGGCCTTCTGTCAGTGCATTAACCCTAGGGGACCGCTTCCCCCAGGAGATATGGATGGTCCCAAACCTGTTGGCTTTTTGGACGACCCTGAATATTTGGTTCTTCTCTGAGGCAGAGGGGCTGGGATGTTGGTGGATCCCGTTATGGAGGTTTTGTCTTTATGTTTTAATGAAAAATTTAAGGATCCCTCAATTATCTTGTTTTTCTTTTATACTGCAGTTGTTATATTTTGTTGTTCTTAGCTGCCCAGAGTTATTTACTAAAGATGGGCAGCCATATAACTTGCTTAGTAATAAACAAACTACTCAGAGTGCCTCCCCCACTTTTTTTCATGACTCACCATACTTAGCAAATGTTGCTACCGTTCCCAGAAACCAACACAACATTTGCCATTTGCCAGTTCTCAACATGCCCAGACACTGTCAGACCTTGTGCACTATCTTGAATTCATTTCTGCACATCCACATAGACTTTGAAATCTCTTGGCTACATTTGCAGTATTAATTACTCACCAGCTGGATCTTCAGGGTACCTTCAAATCATTTTTCTCCTTAGGTTTCAGATTCTCAAAGACTTTTTGGGGAGACCATATTGATTTCTATGCTACCTGGATCACAGAAGGTGTTAGGATTGCAGGGGACTGAAGGCTGAAGTGGGTCAATCAGTGATGCAAATGACTGGGGCCAGATTGTCCCTTCTATCTGGATTTAGGGGGAAAGTTTGAAGACTTGAATTGCCCTGTACTTATTTTAGTGTGTTTCTCATAATGTGAAGAAAGTGTGCCATCAATTTTCAACCATTGTGACAAGGTGGGGGGTTCTTTGTTTATTCGTTCAGTCGCTTCCGACTCTTTGTGACTTCATGGACCAGCCCACGCCAGAGCTTCCTGTCGGTCGTCAACACCCCCAGCTCCCCCAGGGACGAGTCCGTCACCTCTAGAATATCATCCATCCATCTTGCCCTTGGTCGGCCCCTCTTCCTCTTGCCTTCCACTCTCCCTAGCATCAGCATCTTCTCCAGGGTGTTCTGTCTTCTCATTATGTGGCCAAAGTATTTCAGTTTTGCCTTTAATACTATTCCCTCAAGTGAGCTGTCTGGCTTTATTTCCTGAAGGATGGACTGGTTTGATCTTCTTGCAGTCCAAGGCACTCTCAGAATTTTCCTCCAACACCACAGTTCAAAAGCATCGATCTTCCTTCTCTCAGCCTTCCTTATGGTCCAGCTCTCGCAGCCATATGTTACTACGGGGAACACCATTGCTTTAACTATGCGGACCTTTGTTATCAGTGTAATGTCTCTGCTCTAGGGGCTTTGGGAGACTCAGGTAGCCGACTTATGACCTGGATTTGAATTGTGAGTTTGTATTTGCAGTCATAAGCCTGTATAAAATATTTCTTCTCTTATTTCAATATGTTTAACCTTGGTAGGAAGATGCTGCTCTGCATTTGCATTCTTATACATGAATGGAATTATGTCTCTATTGAAGTGAATGTGAGGCCATGCAAACTGGAGCTCCAGATCAGAACTCATGAGTTTCTGTGCAAAATAATTCACCAATATTTATCTCATTCACTTCTCTATAGTGTATTTTGCTCTTATTTGTTGCAGGCTTCTTTTGAAATTTCCAAGCACGATTAGAACCAAGTCTGCCATTCTACAGCCTTACAGACTGTGAAATGCAAATAATGTTACTCAAAGAGCTTACAGAATGAAGATATGCTGGCATTAATCTAGCCTGAATAGGATGGTAGATAATAATGTCAAGTTAATATACACATAGCCTAAAAATAACCTTAATCTTAATACTGTGACTTTCACACATAATACAAAATTGCCTGGCTGGATCCATTTTCAAAGAAAATGATCACCAGTAAATAATGATCACACCCCCCTCCAAATCTTTTCTTAAAAATAAAATATGTACACACAGAAATCCTGAGTGTGTCAGTATATTTTTCATACCTCCTAGTAGGTGGGATGTGTTTCTTATTGTCTTGCAAGATAGTTTCTAGATTATAGATCCTGGCTTGCTTAGAATTACAAGAGCATTCTTGGAGTAAAACTGGGCTTTGGGTGTCTTTGAGGCATATTTGTGTCAGCTCTTCAAAGCAGGCCAGGTCAGGTAACAGACTCCCCAAGAAATACTGAAATTCTCTTCATATAGGCTTTAGTAACCAAATCTTGAGGACGGGACAGCATTTTCCCTCCCTCCTTCTTATACCAAAGGGACTTAAGGAGTCACTTTAAGTTTCTTTCTAATGTTCTCTTCTTCTCCAGGACTTACATCATGTTTTGCCAAGTGTCACAATCATTCTCCAAGGTCATCCGTGTATATCTCCACACCTTGCCAAATGTGCCCAAACTAACCAGCATGCTTTTACTGTTAGCAGAGAATGTTGCTGGTAACTTAGTCTACACATTCTCTATATTACAAAACAAACATGTGAACATGTTGCTTGACCAAAGCCATGATGGCCAACAGAAGTCAATGCCTATAGGTCTATCTGCTGACAACCATGGCCATGAAAGATTGTACCCTGGAATATAAGAGGAACAAATAGTAAAAGTAAAAATAAAAATGATGGGTCTGAACCAAAGAAGAATAGGGCAACTGGTTCATTGAAAAGATGATAGATCAACTTTTAAAGGGATCCCTGGAAAAAAATCCAACAGGAATGAGCAGCATCTGGTTTGGAGGGTGTAGATGTTTCAGAAAATACTGAAACAGGACCACTGCTGGAAGTGTTTACTGGATGGATATGAGTCAGGAGGGAAAAGGGCCATGAAAAAAGTTCATGTCAACAAAATTATTTAAATGACATGATATATACTGTAAATGATCCCATGCCAGTGCTATCAACTCCAAGCCAAGATGCAGGAGCTAAAATGTTTGGCTGTGAACAAAAATATAGAGTGGTATAACAGAAACCTATGAAATAGAGACTCAGCGGGTTGTTTCATTCCTAGATACAAACTTCATAGAAAGGACAGAGCTGACCTTGGGGAAAGTATGAAGAGCCATTAAGAGGGGAAGGAAGAAATGGGTCATTAAGGAGGGATTCAGGCAGATATAGAAAGAAACTGAGAAAGAAACTCAAAATAACCCTGCCTTAATTTTATTCAGCTTAAGATGGTACAGAAAGACACTTGGACAGGCTTTCAAGATTCTGTTGATATGCCCTACAACATAAAATAGCATTCCTGCAATCCTTGCAGTATCAGTTTCTTGACCTAGCCTATCTCAAAGGGGTGACAGGGAGAAAATATAGCAGCAAAAGTTTTGGTCTTTATATCAAGAAGGATATAAAATCTAGCACAGTGGAAAACCAGATTCCTCCACAGAATCATTATGTATGGCAATATCTGTCCACAATTGTAAAATATATGTGTTGGGGACGGAACATGGTTTTGTAAAGTACATTGAAGGTGGTCTGTGAATATAAGGAGGCCAGAGTGAGAAGTGAAGGGTCTCTGCTGATCAGCTGTTTTATGGCCCAAAGAGTTGGACTGGGACGCTGCTATTCAGAGGAAAGTTTAGCAGTTTTGCCCTGACAGCAGCAATGGAGCTGGTTTCATTCTCCTTCCCAGTGGCAGCAACATATTTGACTGGAACAACTTCTTCTCCACCTCTTGAGTGGCAGTGGTGATGGTGACATGGGAATGCCCACCACCTGATCCAGATGGCCATGCAGTCTGGTTCTGGCCAAGATCAAAGGTTGTAAAGCTGTGCTGGTGAAGCTGGGCTCCAGGGATTGGATGGAACTGTTGCAACTATAGCAGGTTCCCTGCTATGCAGTGATCTCCCTGTGCCCAAGCTGCTGGATGCTGTGGCTCTGTTGCAGTGAAGGTTCCCAGACTGGTACTGGGGAATTTTAATTTTCCCTCTCTGGGCAGAGGTTCAAAGCCAGCTCAGGAGTTCATGGCTATCTTGGCGACCATGGGAACATCTCTGAGCAGCTAGGATGTTTGGTATGGCACTGGAGGGGGGGGAGTACTTTTGTTTTTAACCGTGTTTTTATGGATTGTTGTGAGCTGCCTAGAGTCATTGTATGAGATCAGCAGCCATATAAGTCCTGTAAATTAATAAATAAAATCTTACTGGACCTGGTCCATCCAGAGATATATCTGAACCAGATATATCACTTTAAAGTGGATAAGTGGTGAATAAAGCAACCAACACAATACAACTTAAGTATAAAGTAACACACATTGGAGCAAAATCATTCCCAAGCATGAGGGTTGGGGGAGTATTTGAGTCCATATTATTGGAAGAAGGTATCTTCAGCAGCCACCCATATTTTAGCTGGTCTTGATATTATTTTTTGTATATATTTATACTGTATTTTTAAATCTTTGTTAGCTATCCAGAGTTGCGTTAGTGAGATGAGCAGCCATATAAACCTATTTTAAGTAAATAAATAAATATACCTTAACTTCTTATATACATTGATGGGGGGTTCTGACATGGCAGGATGACAAAAGCAGCAGTGCGGTGTCACAACACAACTCTGCCCTTTTCAACACAATGTCCCTACAAAAGAGGCAGGACTTGCACCATGATGCTGCAATGGGCTCTGAGCTGTCTGTGATTCACAAGGAAAAATATGGTGGGCAGCTCAATGAAGCTATCCACTCAGTCTACAGCAACTGTGAAAAAGGCAAATTGCATGCCTGGATTATTAAGAAAAAGACTGAAAAAAAAACTGCTGACACTGTCATGCCTTTATACAAATCAACAATTATTTAACTGCCCAGAGTTCCCCGATGGGAGGAGATGGGCGGGGATAAATTTAATAAATAAATAAATTTCCAAATCAGGAAACAGCATTTAGCTCTAGTTACCACATTCAAGGAAGGATCTAATAGAACTGGAGAAGGGACAGACAAGGGCAACTGAAATGATCAAGAGGCTTAAGCAGTTTCCTTACAAGGAAGGATCACAATGTTTGGGACCCCTTAAGGTAAAGGTTTCCCTTGACGTAAAGTCCAGTCGTGTCCAACTCTAGGGAGCGGTGCTCATCTCCGTTTCTAAGCCTTGGAGCCGGCGTTGTCATAGACACTTCCGGGTCATGTGGCCAGCATGATGACTCAGAATGCCGTTACCTTCCCACCGAAGCGGTACCTATTGATCTACTCACATTTGCATGTTTTTGAACTGCTAGGTGAGCAGGAGCTGGGACGAGCAACAGGAGCTCACCCCGCCGCGCGGTTTCGAACCGCCGACCTTCCGATCGGCAGCTCAGCGGTTTAATCCGCAGCGCCACCGCGTCCCTCCCTTGGGACCCCTTAGCTTAGGAAAAAAAGGCACTGAGGTCACAGTGTAAATTAACAGTGCATGGCATGGAGAAAACTAATAGGGAGAAACCCCCTCTTTCAAAACACTAGGACTGGGGGTCATCTAATGTAATTGATTGGAATAAGATTTAAACAGACAAACTACTGTAAAGCAGTTCTTCTAAGGCATATGAAATCTGGATGCACAAATCTAGATAACCACTAGATGGCGGCAAACCAATACAGAAACCTCTAACTCCATGCTGCCATCTAGTGGTATAGATTTAAAAGAGAGGGCTTGTCATGATCGCCGTTGCGATGGCTGTGACATCGCAATGGCTCGCATGACAATACAAGATTATGGGTCCCTGGCTGATAAGGCAAGGGCAATAAAGAAACACAAAAAAGCAGTAACGAGTCTAAAAAAACAATGTAATGACCGAGGGTGGCAGCCCAGGAAGCAACAAAAGGAAACTGATATGAAATTGATTAACAACCGAACAGGCGAGGTTCAGAAGGGCGCGCCCAGGCTTTTGAGGAATTAGAAGCCTGATCGCCCAGCAATGGATCATTACCGCACAGGAAGGCAATCGAGGCGATGCCCGGGGTGCAGGGGGCTGGACGACCTCTCAGCTGGATGAATGGTTGGGACTCGTGGGGCGCACCTGGGGTAAAGTGGGGTGGAGCACTGACCGGCACGGGCTATTTAAATCCTGTTCCGGCGTGCTCCCCTCACTCTCAGCTTTCTAAGGGCATGCACTCTAGTCCTGAATAAAACCAGAACCTAAAGTCTACTCTAGCATCTGAGGTTTTACTGGGTCTCAGGGAGAGCCAGACAGGGCTGGATAAATTGCTGCCATCTAGTGATCATATAGCTCTAAAGGGGGATTGGATAAACTCAGAAAATTCACTCCACCTTGTTGCAATTTAATTCAGGGCCACCTAGTAACTAAAATCATATGACTTCATGAATCAGAGGGGCCAGCGTTTACTAACCTGCATGTCCCTCAGATGATCAGCATTTTCAGTCAATCTGGCCATTGCTGCAGTATTTTGGAAATCAGTGTTCACACTCCTTTATTCAAGCATTTACTCTCAAAGCATAAGCCAAAAGGTATATCCTTGAAGCTCCTTTCCACACACAATGATCTTTTGCACAAATAATGAGCCTGTAGGGATTCTGTGATGAGCAGTTAGAATATTGAGTGCGCTAGTGTAATGGAGATGATGAGAAAACATTAGATTGGCTGAATAGGAGTTCCAAGATTCTTGAGTTTAAATCTTAGAGCCAGGGAAATCATCTGGAGAGGTTAAGGCCATCCTTTTGTTTTGTTTATTTGATTGGTTTTTGTAAGACTTCTGTCTCATGTAATGTTACTGCAATTAATTACATGCAATTAGTAACTGCCATTCCCAAACAGAGGTTAGATACGAGGTATGTAATGCAGAGGATTGAAGCAGAGTTGGGAAATGAATGAATCTTGGGGAAACTGGTAGGGGTTCGCCATGAGCATCAAGGAAATTAGCTTGTATGCTAAAAATCTAGTTGAACAGGTCTGTAATTGGAAGAAGCCAGAAGTGGAAGAAACAGGATCTTTGGATGTTATGAAAGAATAGATCCCAGGAAGGGATAAGGGGCTTCTTGGCAGACAATATGGTGCCCACAACAGGATCAGAACTGGAGGCTTCCAAAAGGGAGGGAGAAGTTGTTGCAAAAAAGTTGAGAGGGATGAAAATAAACTTAGCATTTGGGAAGGGGTATAAAAGCTGTGGGTACAAGGTATGCCACTGAATACCAGCAAACTGCACATAGACTGACATGTTATCAGGAGAAAAGAGAGGGGCGCTTTATGATGAAGGTGTGGCTATGCAAAAGAGAAGAAAATTGTTAGCCTAGAAGAAGAGGCAAAGGCTTCAGGTTACTAGAGAGATGAATCTTTGACTTCAAGTGGAGACATGGCAGGATGAACAGCTGTGCCCACAGGCTCAGTGGGCAGAACTGACAATGTGGCCGTTTTTTCGGGCTCAGGCAGGCTTCTCCTGAAGCCCAGGAGTGTTTTTACAGAAAAAGGAAAACACCTGGGATCACCCCATCCGTCCTCCGGACAGCTGCTTACAACCAGAAGACCGCAAACAGCATTCGTGCTCGACTGGTAAGAGCTAGCCCAGAGGATGGGACGTCACCATTTCCAAGCCATGCTGCAGCCTTAAAGAGACACTAAGACTGGCCACCCCATTTCTAAATCACCCAATTTATATTTCTTTTAAGTACACGTACCCTAAGAGAGGCTTTCTACAGCAAGGAGAAGCAGGTTCTCTTGGTGCTTATCGTTATTTTTGGGATCATTTTTTTAAAAAATTCTTTTTCAGTTTTGGACTTTGGTTTCCCTCCAGATATTAAGGAGGATTGAGAGTAAATAATTGTCTCCCTGTTATTATTTTTGTACTAAATTTGAAGATATTAGGATTTTCCTACACATTGAATCGGCTGTTTTGAACTTTCAGTTTTCTGCTTCTACTTTCCCTGGGGAACTGTCTGCATATCTCACTTTTACCTGTGTAAACACGTTCCAGAATTCTTTCATATCTTCTACTTTCACTGGTTAAGCTCCTAGGGGATGCCATAATCTACTGCTTGAGGCATGGAAGATTTTAAACAGACTTTCTCTGACTTCCAACAAGATTTTAAACAGACTCTTCCTGATTCCTACCAAGTTTTTATGCAAGACATTCAGGACATTGTGGAAAATATGGGGTCTAAAATGTGTCATCTGGTTGGGGATGTCGTGGATGAAACTGAGGAATTTAACAGTGACAGAAATGTCTCTTCTAAGAATGAGATCGGGACTTCTGTTGAAATGCTGGCTGAAGATCATATAGTTGAGTTGAAGAAATTAAAGAGAGAGATCGAGTTGCAAGCCACAAGTGAAATTGGTCTTCTGGTGGAACACCATCGAAAAGAAGGGGTTATTGCATATGGGAGGTCTGCTGAAGAGAAGTTGGAGTTTTTGAGGGGGCCAGCTGAGATGTTTGATTAAAAAAAAAAAAGCTCTGTGTGCATTGTGGGGATATGTAAATGCTCTGGTTTATTTTGAAGTGGGATAAGGGTTTAAGAATATTTATCTGGATTGCTTTTAGGGTTTGGCTGATTTCATTTATCTTTAACAATTTGGATTAGAGATTAGAGTTGTTTTTAATTAGATCTGTGGAGGGAGTGGGGAAACTGCCCCTTACAGCCTTCTGCTGGTAGAAAGTTTGGCAGCTGGCATGGTTAAAATGATTGGAATAGATGCTTTGGTAGATTCCCAGGGGGATCTGCTTCTCAAACTCAACACTAGCTACCCAGGAGCTACAGATATGTCCAAAATCGGCTTCCATAAAAACAAAATAAAATGTGAAACTTCAACTTGTGTTGATAATTAATTATAAGTGTTTTTAAGTAGCCCCCCCCCCCACACACACACAGAATTGTTCTTACAACACAGAGAATCTTCTTTATTATATAAATGTTGGCCTTTAACCGTGCTAAGGATTTTCTTAAGAAAAAGCTCTTTCCTCACCCCATGACTGAAATCTGAAGTGGCACTCCTTTGATTGTAGATTACATTACCAGCTATTTTTGTGAAACACAAGTCCTTTGCTTTGAACAATATTCTGGAGGCAGCCTTTCTTGCCAAAGCAGTCATAGGCAACAGAAAAGTTGTGCCAGTGAACTTTGCAGGGCTGGCTCAAACATGTGGCAAATGCTGGGGAAGAGGAAGAGATATACCTAATGCAGTCTGCTGTGTGGCTAAGACACTCAGGAAGGCCTCCTGTGTATATTGCAATCTGGAAAGGGTGACATAAGTTAGGGCTACCATGCAATGGTTTCCATGTGGTTTGAGATGGGGTGTCATGATCTAAGCCCCAGCTCTTTGGAAATGCAGTAATGTTATACACATATATAAAAGGGGTGGATATGCACTGAGGAAACCATGGCCTTCTTGCAGATTTTGACCCCCTCCCCATGGACACCCATGCAGAAATCCAGCCAAGAGGTATATATAACTCTCAAATCTTTGCCACCATTTAGTGGTCATCCACATCTAAGGCTGCAAATATGGTACCCTAGAAGAGAGAGCATCCACATAGCTCTATACCTCCCTTCCTTAAATATACCTACAGTCTCTCTACAAGGTTGTTGTAAGAAAAGCTTTCTACCCACATTTGCTTGGCCATATGTTGAAGTTTCGGTGTTGTAGAAAATGCAGAGGAAGCTGCTCCTTTGGATTGTATAACCTTGCTGAAAATAGTTCAATGGTTGGCATGTTGAGGTCCCTCTTTAATTATACCACATATTAACCTTACTGACAATAGGCCCTTCATTGCTCTCCACAGTTGCCTGTTTTTCCCAGCTTTCATTATGTCTCGTTGTGTTGAGATTGTAAGCACTTTAGAACTGGGGTAGTATTACTGTATATATTATGTGCCTGCAAAGGGAGCCTGATTCATAACTAAGATCCTCCAGACACGGTGTCTGAATTTGCTACAGTTCAGGCTTTTTGTGGTGTACCTTCCTTGAGGGGTGGATCTTGGGATATGAAAATTAAGCCATTGACTGCATTGAAGAAAAAACAAGGCAAGATCTTCCCTGCTAGTGCAGTTCAGGCTACCAGAAAATCTGATTAAAAAATAAGCTTAAGTTGGTGAGTTTTTGACATGAATTTTCTTCACACATTTCTTTTCTTATTATTTCTGGAAAGTCATCTTATGATCCTCCAAATGACAAAGCCAAGAAGCGACTCTAGCTTTGCATTATCTTCTTTTTCATTTCCTATTTAAAGAATGTATTTCATTGAAGCCACCCCAGCTCTAATAGAAGTATGTCCTGATAAAACTATTAGGGGAAACACACAAGATGGAACTGCAAAGAAACCTTCAGAAGCCACCCGAAAAATCACAACAGAGGGAATTAGAATTTCATACATCAAAGCGTTGAAAGCACTTTAATCATGGCAACCCTGAAGAGAAGTACTTGGGGGGAGGGGGATCATGTTTTCTATATTCTATATTTATTTTTATTTTGAAATTTGAAAGGACCATTTAGAAATCCTTGCTCTTTTAACAGTCACCTGAGAACAAAATGTAATTATATTTCAAAAGTATTTAAATAAATGTTAATAGGATGTGTCATTTTTATTTCATGCAGTTAGTTATTTTCCCTTCAATGTGCCATTTGATGCAGATCTAAAGCCATGAGAGGTTTGCCAGGACTGTGTTTATTTTTCACACCACTTCTGTTTTGCTCCTCTTAAAACTAAAGTGTGCAATTTTGTCAGGAAAGTAACTCAAATATAGAGAGGGAAAAAAGAAAACCCTCAATGACCTTAGTTTCTAGTTCCTTTGCTCCACCATAAAATGCACTTCCATCCATCTGATAATTGTCCTGAGGTGTTCACATTAAAACCTTAATCTTGCTCAAGAAAATCTCCATGGATAAAAGCATGTAATTTGTACACTATACACACTGAACAGTGTATCGAGCTGTCAGGCATGGATTTATTAGTTTTCCTTGCCTGTGGCACACAGAGGACCACTTTCCTACTCTACTGTTTTGGAATCTAACTTCACTGATTACAGCCATTTCCATCTCTGATACAGCCTTTTGACTTCTCCAGAATCCTGACAGCAAATACTATGGAAACATAGGATTCGAGCAAGCAAACATGGTTTGAATTTGGGCTGAGTTTCCTTTGGGAACTCTACTGCTGAAACTTGAGGGTTTTTTCCCTCCATTCAATCCCCTCTCCCCACTCCAGTTTCTACTTCAGTATTTCAGTTATGATACATTTCCCACTAGGAGTTTTTAATCACATTTACGATCTCCTCATTTCTGGTGGGGTGCAGGCATCAAAAGAAATATCTCAGGCTCAAAGTAACAGATGTTTATTTGGACTTTAAGTTTTCATAGCATTATATTGAAATCAGCAGTCAGAATGGGTTGCCCAAAACACACATTTTCCAGTGAGTGGGGATGACACTCTTTCTGTGAAACAAACAAAGTTGACTGAAAATTCACTCACCAGTTACAGACATGTACCTCTTCTGAAATGCTATCTTTGCTGCAATACAAGTAGTCCTCACTTAACAACCCTAATTGGGACAACTCTACCACTAAGTGAAGCAGTTCTTAAGTGGGAAATCAGGTGACTGCAACTGTTCTTTCCAGCTGGAAAGAGACAAGACTAGTCAGTTTCATGCCTTCAGCTTTTGTTTGCCTCCTAACCACTTTCCCACCCTTTGGGATGTTCAAGTGCCTATTTACTGTCTTCTACACATCAAAGGAACACATCATGCAACGTGCTGGGCTTGAGGAATCCAAGGCTGGAGTTAAAATCTCTGGAAGAAACATTAACAATCTCAGATATGCAGATGATACCACTTTGATGGCTGAAAGCGAAGAGGAACTGAGGAGCCTTTTGATGAAGGTGAAAGAAGAAAGTGCAAAAGCTGGCTTGCAGCTAAACTTCAAAAAAACCAAGATTATGGCAACCAGCTTGATTGATAACTGGCAAATAGAGGGAGAAAATGTAGAAGCAGTGAAAGACTTTGTATTTCTAGGTGCGAAGATTAGTGCAGATGCTGACTGCAGTCAGGAAATCAGAAGACGCTTAATCCTTGGGAGAAGAGCAATGACAAATCTCGATAAAATAGTTAAGAGCAGAGACATCACACTGACAACAAAGGTCCGCACAGTTAAAGCAATGGTGTTCCCCGTAGTAACATATGGCTGCGAGAGCTGGACCATAAGGAAGGCTGAGCGAAGGAAGATCGATGCTTTTGAACTGTGGTGTTGGAGGAAAATTCTGAGAGTGCCTTGGACTGCAAGGAGATCAAACCAGTCCATCCTCCAGGAAATAAAGCCAGACTGCTCACTTGAGGGAATGATATTAAAGGCCAAATTGAAATACTTTGGCCACATAATGAGAAGACAGGACACCCTGGAGAAGATGCTGATGCTAGGGGGAGTGGAGGGCAAAAGGAAGAGGGGCTGACAAAGGGCAAGGTGGATGGATGATATTCTAGAGGTGACGGACTCGTCCCTGGGGGAGCTGGGGGTGTTGACGACCGACAGGAAGCTCTGGCGTGGGCTGGTCCATGAAGTCACGAAGAGTCAGAAGCGACTAAACAAATAAACAACAACACATCAAAAGCAATGAGATCACAGGGCTGGGAGCTGCGGGCATGCTATGCAAACAGCTTAAAGTACTCTCTTGAAATCTCTTTCTCTCCAATCTCTCCACTCTACAAATTGGGGGAGAACAAGCGATTTCTGTAGCAATCTCTCCTTTGCCTAACTTTCCGCCTCCGCCCCGCCCAGAGAAGAGAGATTGGAGAGAAAGAGATTTCAAGAGAGTAAGCTGTTTGCTCTTCTACACATCAAGAGCAATGCAATTGTGCCAGCAGTGGGAAAGGGTCAAGCAAAGGAGAGCAAAGGAGTTTTCCAGCTCTGGAATATCAGATATAGTAGTGCAGCAGCTATCCTATATAATACTGCCTTTGAGAATTATCAGTTTATAGTGTTTGAAAGCTACCCCAATCTGTAGATTCTGGACAGCGAACAACAGAGTAATATAACATAAAGATTCATATTTAAGGGTGGGTCTGTGTGTGCATGTAAAGAGCATTCATGAAGTCACGTAGGCTACATGATTACTGCTGATTTATTTCATTAGTGGATGTGTATTTGGCTTTTGAAAAGTTCCTACCCTAGTCTGCTGCCTTTTCCTTTTCCTTTATTTTTATTTTTATTTTTCCTGCCATTGAAGCATTTATTTTGCCCCCATTCATAATAATGAGGAGGAGGAGGAGGATTTGTGGATAGCCTTTCCCTTCCTCATGTATCAAGGCTAGTAACATATAAAGCAACATTGGGCAGCCTTCAGCCCTAGAAAATACTCTGGTTAATCATTTCTGGTCAGGGAAAAGGGAACAGCATGTAGATAGGAAAGATAAGGCATCTGAAGCAGCAGCAGCATTAATCTCTTTTTCTCTTGCTTATGTAAAAACCTCTATATAAATATCCCAGGATTATATGCTGTAAAAATACCTTCTGTATGAAGTTTTATCTCAGACTATACTGTAGGTATCATAGTTCAACATGCCCTCCTTATGATGGATAAGGATCATGAACAGTTTGAGCTGTGCAAATAAGAAATTTACTCACAAAACAGAATAAAAAGCCTGGGATTTGGGATCTGGGAATAGAATTTTGTAAAGCCATCATTACCACTAGTGAATGGATGGCTCACCAATTAAACTCCTTGAAATCTTGGTACCAGCTTATCATATTAGAGATTGAAAGAGAAAATGAATCTGAAGTGTCTTTCTTAAACTGGTATTATATATCATCCAAGATGGATGGAAATCCATTTAATTCAGGAGTGCTATGCACATAAGTGTTTGCAGGTATGCAAACTAGGACAGTCATCCTATGAATGAGAATTATGAATACTGAAGGAGAACTGCATTCCAGCTCACCTATCAGGACGTGCAAGTATGAATTCTTAGCAAAATGCAAAATGAAGAAATTCTTTATAATTTCTACTGAGAGAGCTGGAGTGCTACAAAAGAAAGAAGGTGAGAAGCTGAGTGCTGGATGATCCCTGAAGCAATGCTGACTGGCCTTCACTGGACTTATGGCACAATGTAATTATTGTTCCCTGATATGCTTATTGATCTCCTAAGTTAATGTGAAGGAAAGTAGATCTTGTGGATTTGAAATCATTGAAACATCCTGTTTCTCAAAAGGGCAAGAGTATGCCAGAGGGCACACATCCCTTGGCACTCACCAGGTTTCCAGCCCAACATCACTCTAATTTGTAGATAAGAGATGTAGATTTTTCTTTTATTTAGAAAAAGGGCCACAATTTTGCAAGGCAATATGCCAACCACAATAACATCATTTGCAAGAATGCCTCTGAGCTCCACCTAAGTCCCTTAAAAATAACAACAGTCACCAGCAGCTGTTGCCCAGTATTTGCTCTGGATGTGTATCTGCCGGCACGATCGTATTTGTCTTAGAAAAAAGACAAAGGTAAGTGGGGTTGAAAAAGAATATCAAGGGTGCAGTCTGTAAGGGGCAGCAAAAAACAGCCTCCTCAGTTTTCCTTCTGATAAAGGAGGGTTTTGTGACTGGCCACCTCACTCATGGCAGTCATTTTATAAGAGGACCCAGACATACACTCAGAATTTCTAAAGTTCTCAGGAGCTTTAAAAAAAGAAAAAGAACAAAACAAACCCTTTGACCACCTCCGTTCTTTCCAAAGCTTGCTTCACTGAAGTCTAGTTTAAAGACAGAGAACCCATTATAGGGTAGAATTAGAGCCCTGAAATTGATGCATCAACACTAGTCTGAAAAGGCCAACTGGTCATCTAATCTCAGGGTTCATTATTATACTGAGATCTCCTGAATTTATATTTAGATCACAGTAATTGTTTTTGTAAATCAGCATATATGCATACAAATTCGCAAATGAGTGTCCCCTTTTGGCCTCCTTTATTTGTGATGCCCCTCCTCTTTAAAAAGTTAAAAGTTGAAGGGTGAAGTAAACATGACACTTTTTGCCCCAATGTGATTACCTAGATTTCTCCTTGCTTCCTTTAAAATGCTACACAAAAGAAAGCAAAACTACATTGCTTGGCCATACAGTGAGAATATTTTCTTATATTTTGGTAGGATCCCCTTCAGATACATAGATGGATGGATTTGCTGCTATCTTTGGAGTCAGACTGTTATACAGACATCATAGTAACATAGATTGATAGTAACATCAATCAAAAAGGTAGGGATGCTCAAAGCCTGGGAAGCTCACCATGAGCTTCAGCATGAAGAAGGAAAATCTCACTAGGCAGAAGTCATGAACCATGTAATCTTCCACACAAAATCTGAAAAAGACCACTTTCTGAATAAAGTAACATTTTTCCAGACGTATTTTCAGGCAAGAGAACAAAATCAGTTGAAAAGAATGTAATGATGTAGTGAGATAGCATGGAGTACAATGAACTTTATTCATTTTCTTATTAAAAGGTTCCAGTATTTGCAAATAGAGAGTTACCACAGAGGACAAGAGAATTACAAGGTGTTAGCAACAAGCCCAAGGCCAATATTTTCTGTATTTATCCTTTTGGTGGCTGATTAGGGATTCTCTTCCAAACACAGCAGTTCTGTCTGTGATCTAATGTGAGTGAAGGGTAAGTAAAAAACAGTAATGAATGATCCAGCGGGAGGACTTCCAGTAGGGACATGGCGGTCTGAACAGCTGTGCCCATGGACTTCGCGGGCAGAACTGACAACGTGGCAGTTTTTTTGGGCTCAGGCAGGTTTTTCCTGAAGCCTAGGAGCGTTTTCTCAGACTAAGAAGACACTTGGAATCATCCCCTCTCTCCTCTGGAATGGCAACTTGTAGCCAGAGGATCACAATCACGATTCGCACTCCTCTGGTAAGAGCTGCCAGGAGGCTGGGAGGTCACTATTTCCAAGCCACACTGTATGTATGCATTCAAAATGCTTTTCAAAGTGTATATGTGGTTGGCCAGGCAGCAAACCCGCATTCATAAATCTCAAAAGCCTGAGGAAAGGACCTTTTCTGAACAGTTGCAGTCACTGTGGTCCAGAATGCTGTATCCTGGGTAATTATGGGCTCACCTCACCCACATGCTCCAATAGGCTGGGGACAGTTCAGGTCCCTTCCCTGAAACAATGCCACCTAATGGGACCCAGGAAGCATGACTTTTCCACTGCAGCCCTCTGGAATGATTTCTTACCACCACCACCACACACACCCCAAGATATAGCTGTTGGCATTCAGAAAGGCAGTACATCTTGGCTTTTTCCTCATGCTTTGGGGCCAAGATGATTGGAGCTTCCCATCCAGAGAAATACAAATGTGATTTCCTGATTGCCTATTAAAGCTTTGGATTTTAACTGAAATTTTTTGTCTTGTGTTGTTTGTTATCTATTGTATGTCACCTGGAGTCAAAATGTTCAAAAGTCAAACATTGGCAGCCAAATAAATTCTTTAAATCAATAAATACAATAAATACATTTAACTAAATCAAGGGAGCCAGGGGCATCCTCTGGAGGAGGCGGGGTTGGGGGCCATTCATAAAAAGTCAAGATGGTATCTGCAACTGTGTCAGGTGGGGCTTCAATCTCACAGTCATAGATGCCATTTTGACTTTTTTTAATCCCTGCCCCCCACCAGACAAACCCAGTAGAAGGAGTTTAGGAAGATTCATTTTAAACAATACATCCCCATACATTAGGACACTAATGGTATAGTCAGTGATGACTGCACCGGCTATATCTGCCTGGTCTGAATTGCTGGGGAAGGACCAAGAGTAATCCCTTGATGAACATGATAGACAAATAAATAAATGATAAACAAATAAAATACATTTATATACACATTTTTGTAATATCCCTGATTTCCCATGTTCTTCCAACTAAAAAAAGAAGTATTACAGATTTCAAACATTTTTGTTTTATGCATGCTGATTCTTCTGCCTACAGACAAAGCTCACGCAAACACCAAGATTTATTCATTTGTGGTGCTAGCACCTGCACACAGTACTATCCGTACAATCAGGTCTTGATTCGGACAGTCAGCATAGAGCTTTCGGGCAGGGAATTGCCATTCTGAATGTGATCAAGGAGCTAAGTCAGCTCACCTGGCAATCTGACTTTTAAGCAAGGTCCATAGACTATCCAGAGATGCTGTCCCATTAGGGACGAAGGTAGGCAGCTGGTTCCTGTGGGAATCATTGGCTCTGACCAAACTGACTTCAATTTTTAAAAAATCCTCTTAATAAACAGAAATAAAATGAGAAGTGGGCATGCTGAAAAGCAAAGTATGAGTCTCTGGTATCTGAATTCCCTAGAATCCCTTTGCCCCATGGGCTCTTAGAAAAGAAGGGTGGTTGGCTGTCCAGTAGGTCCCCAGCAAGTAACATAGATTAACTTGGATGGAGATACTCAGGCTGGAGGCAATTTTATTTGCTTCACCAGAACAAGAGGCAACCTGATTTGCATTATCTAAGCAATTAATCTGGCCCCAAATTGTTTTGAGCCAGTACCTCTCACCCTTCACCCCAGCACCAGCCGAAGCACATCCAAACTGGTAGCTTTGTGTTTGTCCATGGCCTTTGCCAAAGCCACCCAGGCTTGGAACATCTCAGTGTGGCTGAGGTGTTTCAGAAACATTTGCTGAAGCTGCCCAGCTGGAAGAAGTTTGGCCTGTGCCAAAAGCTCCTCTCAGCCTTCCCCTGTAATACAAGCAACTAGGGGGGAAGACCAAGGAGAGGCCAAAGTGAACCAACGCAACCACTTCACCCTTAGAAGTGAGGGACCTCTATTGTTTCCCAAAACAGCTTGGAGGGGATGCTTTGTTGAAAGGCTAACTGAAGGGAAAGATTCCTTTGAAACTTCACACAACTCTACCACCATGGTTTCTTTGGAACAGTGCCCATTTTTCAAGAAAAAGAAAGGGCAGTTATTCTGTGCTAGTTGATACACAACATCCTGATGGGTCAGGAGCAACTTCTCCTGTTTTCTTCTGGTAAATAGGTGCATTGTGATTGGCTGTGCCCACCACTTGGTGTGAAAACACACATCATGCTTTCAAACTTCCAGAATCTGCCCGCCACTCAAAGTGTTTGCCTGTCCCTTCCCGGAAGGGAAGAGAGTTCAGAGTGACAACTGAAAACAGCTGCCAGATTAAACAGTCAAATTTTGCAGTTGTTTAGTTTCTACTGATAAGAAGTACTCCACCTTAGAGGCATATATCTAAAGCTTTTAGCCTAAATATATTCCTCGTTTGTTATTTCCCACCTGCTGAGGAGGAAATTAAATGCAAAGAAAGAGGCATGAAGGAGGAGAAACTAATCCAAGACACGCAGAGTGCTGAGAGGGTGGAGAAAGATGCAGAAGAGACTGAAAGGCAGAAAAAGCACTTCAAGATCTAGTTCTGCAAAGGTCATTGAGCAAAGAGTCCATTAACATAAGAGTCATTAGAATACAAAATAGCACTTTGCTACATTAGCATATATGTCCAAACTCTCATCAGAATAAGAGAGAATGAACTGTTATGTTTCCCTTCACTTAATTTCATACTTTTCTAATTAATACTTCCTGTATGCTACTCTGAGTAAGATTGGCACAATATACTTTTTTAAACACTTGCCATTGCTTTCTGATCTTCCTCTTCCATTAATTCAGAGAGAAGATTTGGACATTAAATGGATGTTAACCAATTGAGACAGCTATTCCATGAGTTTGGTCAAAGAACTGGGATTCCCTAAAAAAAACCAAAGTAAGCCATTTTTTTCCCCCTTCTGTAGAAACCAATGGGATGACAGTCTTTGCATATAACATAAAAACCTGTCCTTAATTAGCCAGGTTAATCTGGTCCAAAATTCATTCATGCCTTCCCCTGGTAGTAGCTTCCTCAGGTAGTAGCTTACTGTGTCCCATACTGGTTATGGCCACCATCAGCATGAGCGCCAATGCAAGGTCAAGGGGAAAGAAGTGATGTCCCATGTCATGACATCATTATGCAAATGACATAATTCACATCATTTTCATGATGGAACGATGACACAAGTGACGTCAAGATGGTTTCTGCTGGGGATGCCTATGATCAACATTAGTAACCACTGATAGCCTTATCCTCCATGAATTTCTTTAAACCCCATTTAAAGCTGCTTTTATATGCTGAGACCTTTTGCATGCATGTGCACAGGAGGGTTCTATTCAAAAATGGCCCAACCTAGGCACAGGTTTATGATCTCCTTGTGAGATTTTGGTGAGGGTCACTCTGCAAAATGGCCCAAGGATGAAAAGATCAGCACTAAGCCTCCTTGTACTGCTACTTAACATTCCAAACTTCCAGACTTCATCCTTTAGCAAAACTATGCAAGGTTTTTTTTAATCCTTCTTCTCATATTAATGAGGTTTTTATAGCAGCAGTATGCTATCTCCAGGTGGTATGGTTATAATGAAATAATCACACCCCTAGAGAATGCTTCTTAACACCCTAGAGGTGATAACTAGGCCCCCTGTCATGCCTTATTGCTTACAGAGATGCTGATGGCAGCAAGTAAAAAGAACTATGAAACATGAACAGCATGCAAAATTAAGCTGCATTGTCCATTTGTTAATTACAAAGACTGACTAAATACTGCCAGTGTGCACCTTCTTTTTTACACTGTCATCATAATTAAAAAGTTTTACTATGTGGTTTTGTATTGCCACAACATCGATCAAAGTCCACTGCCTGATGGGTGCAAGCAGAGGCAATATGTTCCACATAGGTTACTTCTGGAATTGTGTTATTTAATGTAACAGAATCCTGTCATGTTACCACAGTCTCACCAAGTAGTTTCCTGTCAAAGCTGCCCTTAACATGGAATTATTGTAGAAGTGTTATAGGATTCTGCAGAAGCAGAAAGTATATTTCCTGGCCAGGACTGAGGAGATATTGAAAACCTTTGAAGCCTTTAACTCAGATCAGAGGACATTAGTTTCCTAGTAAGTAGATTGTTCTGTCTCTGTGTGGATGTGTGTGTGCTAGAAACACAAAATGTATGGTCTTGTTCATATTCGTCTCTTCATTTTGACAGTCTTCAGTTTCCTGTCTTGAATATCAAATGCAGCTGACCACAATGGGGGAGAGCTATTATTATTTTATTGTATTAGTTGGATTTTTATCCCACCTTTCTCTAGGACCTCCAGCTGATTTGCATAGCAGTCCTTCCTCCAATTTTTCCCCACAAGTTATGAGGTAGGTCAAGCTGAGAGATTGGTGTCTCGTAGTCACCCAGACAGCTTCCATGGCTGTAGGTAGCCTTGAAGACAATTCTTCTAGTCAAAATTCACAGCTTAAGCATGAAATGTTAGAGGCTTCAATATCCTCCTTGAATTCCCAGAAGCAATTTCCTGATGCTTGAATTCAGGGGTTTGTTTGTTTGTTTGTTTGTTTGTTTCTAGAACTTATATGGCTGCCTATCTCGATGTTATGGACATTGCTGATGAAGGAGAGGGGGGCCCTCTCCTTCATCAGCAATGTCCGTAACACTCACACAGTGAAGGAATTAGGGGAAATAGGAGCCCAAAGACTCAACATTTTTTAAATTGATTTTTTTTTAATCCCAAGGAGTTCATTGCTGCCTCATATTAGGGCATTTCAAAATATATAAAACCCAAAGAATTTAAACACTGAAAACTGGCTTGCTGAATGCCTCCCTACTCATGCTTTACAAAGAACCCATTAGACATAGAGGTAGTGGGCACTTTCACACTTCCACCATTTCTACTCCCCAGTTCCTCCAAAGATGTTTGATCCTGACTATGGCTTTCATTTCTGCTGACTCTCAAAATGCTGAGAATGCCATGAGGCAGGCCTCTCTGCAACTGAATTATCAAGCAACGTCCTCTATTTTGTTCCCATTTTCATTTCATTTTCTGTGTGTTAATCCAATGATTTCTCAATGGAGAAATAGCTGTGGGGGCTGTAAAGCACTTTATCTGTTGGAATGTGCAACAATTTGTCAGAGTGCTGGAAAGTGTTTGGCCCAAGAGATCAGAAAAATCACACACAAGGCATTTCCATAACAATAAATGTATTTACAGAAAACACAAAAACTTATTTTACAAGCTGTGCAGTCACACGCGCTCAGAGAGGACTGGGAGGAGGCTGTGTGTAGAAAGGCTACAAAAGCGAAACTAAACAAGTCCAGGCAAGCTGCCCTCCCCCAGGCAATGCAGCTATTAACACCCAAACTGAGGACAATTAAGTTCGACCTCTTCACCCTGCCGATACTTAAGAAAGTACTCAATTACCATGGTAACCTAGTGGCTTGGTCCAAGCAAAAACAAAGAAATGCCAACACAATTATGGTGAAACATCCCGTAATACTAGATGGCACTGTTATAATGTATGGAGAGTCCGAAATAGAGAGAGAGGATGAAACACTGTTTTTATGGCTTCCTGTAATCCCACTCTTCTGGTGTGCTTGTATATACAGTATGTATGTTTTGAACCTTGCCTTTTCACCAAGTTTGTTGTGCCTAAGCCAGACTTTTACCAATTAAACTGCCATTTCAAGGCTACTGAATGTATCCTTCATTAACTGCTATATAATAGAACCCACTGTGTTCTACTAAAAGGAATCAATGAAGGTTAAATTTTTCATGAGTGCTTAAGTCCAAGTATCATCTATACAATTAGGGCTAAAACTCTATAAACTCACATTTTCCCCAGTCTGCCTGGACAAGCCAGATGTCTAGAAAGATCCCAGCACTGTCCTGTCAAAGCTTCAGCTTTGCCTGGGCATTCAAAGTCTGATCCCTGCTAGACATACTCTCTGCCAGGGCAAACAGAAAAATGTGAAGTTTTGACTGAGCTATAATATATGCCATAATTGATCAGCCAGTTGTCACAAATCAGAATAAGCCAACTAGATAGCATTCCTGGGATTGTTGCTTTCCACAAAAGAACATTAGAAGCCTTTCTGGTTTTCGCCATGACCTCCAAAGATACAGTATTTTGCAAATCTGCTTGTGTCTTCTTTGCATCTTCCAAATCCCTATCCACTTCTTAAAATAGTTAACTAGCATAATCTCTTATAACACAACTTATTAATAATTTCCCAACAGAAATTCCTAACCCTTCTTAGGTAGGGGTTTCCTGAAAGATAACACAATTTGGCAGCTGCCAAAATTCATCAAAATTTGCTAAACTCATTTAGATTCAAATTTAAATGAATTACAGAGCAATTGCTAGGGCCTTTTGAGAAACATTTGAATTAAAAATTATGGGTGAAAAACATTATGGTACTCTTGGAATGGAAATTCTATACAAACAAATTTCATACAATAATTTAATACAAAATTGTGAACCTTTGTCCATGTGCATACACACACACACACACATATACATATATACATACATACATAACCCATCTTTAAAAATATGTGCATTCTACATCTTCATTTATCAACTCTGTATACAGGTGCAACAGACAGAAATCATGCTCCAACTGAGGACAGATAAGAAACAAGAACCCTGATCCAGAACCGTTTATTTAAGGATTAAAATGGAAAAAGAAGGTTACCTGGAACACACTGTCATTTTCATCTTTGAGAAAACCAATTCTTAGAAAGTCTGTACACACATAATATAAACTTGAACATGAGATTTCCCTCCCCAGTGCATGATTTGAGTGCGCAGTATGGATGCACAGGGTCTACGTACTGGAATTTTGCAAAAGATTCTGTCAAGGTGACGTCTATTATAACCTTTATTAATATACTTCCAAATGATACTAAATTCTGCCACCGTCCATTAAATATTGATAGCATTGTTTCTTATAAAACCACTTGGGAATATTTAATTTTATCTACTATCTGCCACCATTATTCCCTTGTGGCATCAAAGCAGCAAGTTTGTCCCAGTTAAAATGTTAATTAGATTTTTATAAACATGTTTTAATTGTTCTGCCCTTCACTGAGATTGCTACACATATGTTTATTTATTCACCAAAATTCACCGTGAGTTTTTTGTTGTTACTTTCATGGTAAAACAATGCTGAAATCCAATGCATGTCTACTTAGGAGCAGATCCCATTGAGTTTCTGGAAAAGGTCATCTCAGACTGCAATCAGACCAAACCACCTCCTGGATGTGATAGCAGAGCTCTGCAAAAATTCCAAAGCTCTAGCAGCAACCAAGTGTTCAAACAGAAAAAGGAAAGAGCAATATTCACTGTACTATCAACTTTGGAATACCGGTAACAGAAACAACAAAATGCTGTTGGGTTTACATAGAACTGTTTGATGAAATGACAGAAGGTTGGATGAAGTCCATGAAATCCACAAGACCTATGCCCTCTAAGTCTTGTGGGTGCCAGGGACTGTTTCCAATCCCCATCGTATTACTGAGTTGTTTGATGTAAATACAACAGCATTTGTTGTTTTGTTGTTGCCATTCCAAGACTGAGATTTCCCGATCTCAAACAAGGTTATTTGCCAAAGTTGGTCAGGGATTCCAAGAGCAGAGACCCTCCCTCCAGGAATCCTGAAATAGCCTTCCACCTTGCAGGTGCCATAGGACTCCAGAAAAAGTCTATCAAAGAAATCAAGAAATTGAAAAGAATTTTATTGATGAAGTATCTGACTTCCAACCTCAATAATCAGTTCACTACTGATTTATATTTAAAAGCATGTCTATGTTATCAAAATCTCACTACTGAAGCTTCAGTTTATGTTAAAAATAAAAGTTACCTTTAATGTTTTTTTTTCCTTAAACACTGAAGAAATGAAATGCATTTCTTTCACATTCACTTCAGTGGCAATCCTCCACCCAAATGCTGAGTTAATGCATATGATTATGACAATTTAAGCTATAAAAAGCAAGAAATGCAGATTGTCAGAATTCTTTGTATCTGTAATGGAAAATTAAGTATCATTAATTTTGCACTAAGACTGAACACATTCAAAGTCTATTTAAATATAATCGTTTCTTGTTCTTCCAACACCTCTACCTCTTCCTTGGCAGCAAGGCATGGAAGTTCAGATTTCAGGGGTAGGCAGAGTTGTATTGATTTAAATGTTCCCTGAAATGAAACTTCCAAAATGAAAAAGTAAAATGAGGAATCCACATGCTACCTGTCTGTACCAGGTGAGTACAAAGAGGTTAGGAAAAGTTTACTCTGTGGAGAGTTTGGGCACTGGAGACATTTGAGAACAGAATCCCTATTAACAATATGGCTTTGATTGCCAGATACTAAACAATAACCTTTCCCCATTGCTGCACTAGTTGTCCAAAGTAATTTGGTTGGAGATTGCTGGAATGATAGTCCTAATTGGCAGATGCCATTTGCATTGTCTTTCCCAGCTCAGAACTGAATTTCATGCTGCATTAGAATCATAGAATGCAAGTGTTGGAAGGAACCTGGGAATCATCAACTTTAATCCCTGCTGAGTGCAGTAATCTAGTATTACACTATCCCTGACGCTGTTCTCTTCCAGTGAAGGAGAGTTAGCCATTTCCTGAGTCAACCGGTTCCATTACTATATGGTTCTGATCATCAAGAAATGCTTCCTGATGTCCAATCAAAATCTGCTCCTATCTCAGAGAAGGGCAATTCGGAATCAAGTGGCAGGAAGAGCCTGCATAACTCTTCCTCCCTCTGTTACTTTGCCAGGCGAAGCTGTCCTTTCTGAACCAGTTCCTTCAGGAACAAACTACCTAGACTTCCTGAGGACTGAGGCAATAGATAAATTGCATAAATACACAAAAAAGAAGGTTCCAGCCAGACACATTTATAGGTAACATAGAGTGAAGCCACAGCAAGTTTTTCCTAGTAGCAGAAATGAGTTGACCTTTAATTATTCAGAATGCATACTTTGAGAGACAGAAAGAATCTCAGCAGAAAGCCAGAGAGCTGTAATGCAATCCAGATGAATAAATAAATATAATAAATAAACAGATTCTACACTGAAAAGTAGCCATCTCAAGGAAAAAGTCTACAATGAAAAGCTTACCTCTTCAAGTCAAGTCAGGATTTCAGCTTAAAATAATAAATAGAATATCTAAATTCTGTTGTATTCATATTTTATGACAAAGAAGCAAAACAAAATAAATCCCCATTCACCTCCATTTATTCAGCACCACATCTTGCAAATAACAGAAAAGTTCCTGCAAACTACACAAAGTGTTTGGCTGTGGAGTGGAATGTCATCATTGCCACAGGAATAACATTAAGTGCACTTTTAGCAAAACAGCTTTCATATTTGCACGAAGCCCATCTTGATAATAAACCTTTGTCTGACTGTGATGAAAGAGAGAAAGAGAGAGATTTCTTATGAGGTTCATTTACTTTTGGTCTGATGGAACAGCTTCCACAGAAATCTCAATATAAAACTGGAATGGAATACAAATATAAACCCAGAGGAATCAAGAAAGAATGTCCAAATCCAGGATTATCTGCATCAATGCCACAGCCAGCGGCATCTGCAAGGGAGGGGCAAGGGGGAGAGAATGATGAAAGCAGCATCATGCCAATGCAATTAAAGCTCCACCCCATGCTAGGTTGATGAAAGTCTTCAGTTCTGCAGACAATTCTGGCCACAGCTATTATGCACCAGGGGCCCTGTGCCACAGGAGAGCTCTTGGAATTCAGCTCTAGCCACCATACTGTATAATCAATGGCAAGGGGGTTGCAGGAATCATAATCCCAAACAGTTTGAGAGCGTTCTATCTCCAGATTAAGTTAGAAGAGGACCACACTGACATAATGACATCACAGGGGGCTCCAACAGTGCGAATCAAAATCTCTGTTGATTGAATGCTGAGATGGAAAACAAGTTGGTCAAAGGAAGAAGGAGTCCTCTTGCACTAACAGTGCAGATGATAGGCATGTTTGCATGACATGCCCAACCCAGACTGAGTGTGTGTGTGTGTGTGTGTGCATGTGTCAGAAGCACCTACCAAGGTATTTACAAGGTATTCTCACCTATCAGACTGATGTGAGCCATGGTAAAGTAACTTACCTAATGATCTAACATCAGGCAATTCAGAGTATAGAAGGTTTTAAATTAGTTCACACTGACTGGCAGTATCTTCTCACCAACAATAGCAACACACACACACACACACCTGCAGCTGGTACACCAAGTACACCTCTGGACTTCAAGAAGGCACTTAAAACCTTTTCATTTCCTAGGGAGTTTAGACACTAATGTGACAGGAGTACCTTTAGTGAATTTTTAACCTTGTGTGTTATTTGTATTTTGCTTATTGTTCATATTGTTGGATTAGGGTTAGACTCTTTGGGATGAGTTTGATCTTTTGAATGGCGAAGAAGGAAGCTACTTATGCAAACTGTGGCCAGAACTGGTAAAGCTGATAAAAAAATAAATCTGAGCATTCTCATAGCATCCTCAGAAAGTTCATTCTTATGCCTTTGTAAAATAAAGAGCTTTCTACAGTCAAGCATAGGGCAAACTAGACCAATCATGTGGCTGTTCTGCTCTTCTACATAAGCAAGTCTTGTGGTAATATGATCTCCATGTTATAGCCAATATGTTCATCCAGAGAGCATCATTGTGACAAAATGTATTAGTTGTGGTTGAGAACTTTGAGGTTTCATTTCGGTGCTCTGTCCTACAACTCGCCATGCACCACTAAGAATGACTGAAACTCAATTTCTATTCTTTTGTGCTTTCACTTGCCATATGAAGGTTCTTGAGGATATCTATTACTCAACTGCAGCCAGCCTGTCTCCTCTGCTCCATGCAATTGACCAGTTAACACCCATGCCTCTTTGCTTTACAAAAGCTACATTCTAAAAAATGTTAAAACAAAGACAAATAAATTACAAGCCCAAACAATTATGATTCAGTCCAGATAACAAAGAAATACTTTGAAAATGTGTAATTTTGTATTTTAACTCACTTAAATATTGCCTAGGAGTAAAAGGGAATTGGCTGCTGTCCTATTCTTAAGCCCATTTACTGTATTTATGACTGTGCTTTGTTGTAGGAACATTCACACATAAACACACAGAGATAATTTTGTTGTAAAAATGGCATATTTTAAAGGAAAACTAATATTCTAAATACATGTAATCATATGCATGCCTCACTAGCCATTCCCTGATTATATTTAAAAGAAGAAGAAACTAAGGATACAATGGAAAAGTCAGCCCAAGAAGGCAAAATGTACCCCAGTGATATCTGTGCTGATGCCAGATAGATGTTTGCCACAGCCCCATCACTTGATATTTTCTTAATGTTATCATTTGGAACATTCTGGGATGAGAGATTCTTGACTTTTATCCTCTGGTCCAACAAAATAGTGCCACTGTACCAAAGCAGCAGCTTTGTAAGAAATAAAACAGATTGAAAATGCTACCTAGGAAAGGACATTTGAACACTGAGCTCAGATTAGGTGAAAAGATCTCCTGTTTATTTAATTCAAGCCAAGTATGTATATTTGCCAAGGAATCTATGCAAAGGAAATTACTAAAATTAAATAAAGCACTGATAGTCTATGGTAGTGTCAGTATGTGTACCACAGCAGGAAAGAAAGCAAATGCAGAGCATAGGCAGATTAATTATAGAATTGATCTAATGCAACAATGCAAAGCATCATTAATAATGTGTCATTTATTATGACAACTTGAAAACTGATACATGTCACCTTCTTCACAGTTAGTTGAACATCATGTCTAATCACATCTCTCTGAGTTAGAACAAACAGAATGAATGAAAGCTTGCTTGTCCCTAAAACATTTTCAACTATCATTTCTTCATGGTTCATACTCATAACACTAATGGTCATCATAGTTAACAGTGAAATTCCTGCACAGAAGAACATTTCCCCATTGTATCATACAATAGCTGGAACAATAACCAGAGATAATGTAACCTGGAGTAAAAAATATTGAAATCAATACTTTAAATGCTGAAAGACATGTCGAATCCTCAAAAATGTGGAATAATAAATAGTATTCATTATAAAAGCAACATTGCTATATAAATTTGTGCATATGGAGACTGAATTTTGTATACAAATGCTTTGGTGTTGCATATTTGTAAGAGTAAACACATTAACTTCATTTTACACAGTAAATCCTACTGATGTGCCAGGATTTCTAATCTACAAATACAGTGCGTTATCCAAAGTCCATAAAACATTAACAAGGCTGAGAGCAGCTATTCTAGTTGTAGAGGAAATGACCTGTTGATTTCAAATTTGTTGTACTACCCAACCTGACAATTTTGGCTTTTCCACCTTGACTCATAGGATCAGGGAAAAGAAACACAGATAAAGACAGATATATCAATGTTGTTTCCTGTGCACAGCCCTGTTTCTCTTCCTCACCAGCCCCTAAGAAACCAAAAATCAAACATCTTATACAATCTTAAATCATAATTTTGAAATCTCTTTCCTATAAGTAGTAATATATAGTAAGCTAAATAATTGGGTTTTTTTAATGGGGTAGTCATGTTAAAACAGTGTCAAAACATATACAGTAGCTTGATATATTTTTTCAATGGTTCTATACTTAAGTTGTCTTGTATGTATAAGTACTCATTTCATTTCTGTGAGTTCATTTTCATAAATTTTGCTCACCTGAGTAAGTGTTAGGATGATAAGACCTGAGGTTCTTCTTTACTACAGGATAATTATTCCAGTCAAGGCTAATTGCCTGATGGTTTTCTACATACTTTTATGCTCTACAGACTATGCCAATGAGATGACAGATTTTGTGTTCTCCTCTGGCCTGTGCTGGTTTTAACTGTGGAGTTATGTGGCTCTTCTCCTGAACTGTCAAGAATAACATATGGAATGGACATCCAATTAGCTCACTTTGTGACCATCAGATATTTAAACATATAACTTGCCAATATATATTTGGTTTGCAATTGTTGCTATGTGTCCTCTCTACACCCTTGGAAAAAGGCCTTTGTATGTGGGGAGAGAGAGAGAAAGGGAGGGAGAGAGCTGTTGAAACCCAGAAGTATATCAGGCCTTTTTCAGAGGCAGGGTAAGCACACAGCAAAGTGATACACTGATTTATTGATTGATTATGGGCCATCAAGTTGCTGTTGACTCTTAGCAACCACATAGATACATTTTCTCAATGACAATCTGTCCCTAAGTTAATCTTTCAGGTCTTCCAGTGGTGCACCCATTGCCACTGTAACTGAGTCCATCCACCTTGCTGCTAGTTGTCCTCTTCTCTTATTTCCTTCCACCTTTCCCAGCATTAGAACCTTCTCCAGAGAGCTGGGTCTTCACATAATGTGTCTGAAATACGATAATTTGAGCCTAGTCATTTGTGTCTTGAGTGAGAACTCTGGGTTGATTTTATCTATCTATCTATCTATCTAATTTATCCCCACCCATCTCCTTCCATCAGAGGCCTCTGGGCAGTTTACAACAAATGATTAAAACCATCAGAATAAAATACAATAAAAATACTATAAATAGAAATAAAGAATAAAGAATAAAAATCCAAGCGATGAAAGATCTAAAACAGTCCAAGTGTGGGAGGAGTTGTCATGAGTACTGATGGCGAGCAGGAGGGGGCCTCTATCCAGGGGGGAAAATGCACACGTAGTACTGAGGAATTAAGCAGCCATTCAAAGAGACACAGATCAGACCCGCCTTAACTTTTGGGGTTTATCTGTCTGGGTTTTCCCACGCTTCTTCAGTTTGTTAGGATTTTCAGTCTTATGTAGCATTAATAAACACTAGAGACCTACTCCTTGTCTCA
This sequence comes from Candoia aspera, assembly GCF_035149785.1. Taxonomy (NCBI): domain Eukaryota; kingdom Metazoa; phylum Chordata; class Lepidosauria; order Squamata; family Candoiidae; genus Candoia; species Candoia aspera. Next base: position 107,553,070 of record NC_086153.1, on the reverse strand, counting down.
GCGTGATTCATGACTGTTAGGACATCAATCCTAACAAACTCTTACTCCCATTGAAAGAGGGAGGAACAAAGAAAAATAAAGGAGAGACATTTGGAAAATGTCTTCGGAAAACCAGGAAATTCAGCAAGCCATCCAACAATTGGCAGCAGCACTGCAACAACACCAGCAACAAGTAGATCTCCAGATCAACACATTACAAGCAGCCATGCTACAGCAGTTACAACAACCAGCTCCAGTTAACCCACAACCGGTGCCAGCAGCAGCAGCAGGAGCTCCACCAGTAGTCTTGAGATCCCAGGGCAGTCTACCAGAGATGTTTGGAGGAGAAGCAGGACAGTTGAGAACCTTTCTCACACGCTGCACAATGTTTTTCGACAGCAGACCAGCAGAGTTTCCCACAGACAGAACCAGAGTCACCTTCATCCTAAGCCTGCTCAAGGGACCAGCAGCCAAATGGGCTATTCCCATGGTGGAGAACAACGACCCAATTCTCAACGACTACCAGAACTTTTTGGCAGGGTTCCGAGCACACTTTGACAACCTGATCAGAGAGGTCAATGCCAGCCAGGAAATTTGGAAGCTCAAGCAAGGCAACAAGAGGGTGGGAATCTACATTGGTGATTTCAAGCTGTTAGCAGGAGATTTGGACTGGAATGAGAGTGCTTTGAAAGACCAATTCAAACAGGGGCTGGATGAAGAAATTAAAAATGAATTAGTGCGCCAGGGAATACCAGCTACCCTAGAAGGTTTATATCAACTGTCTGTGGTTGTAGACACCGGGCTAGAAGAGCTCAGACAGATGCAGCTGGGGAGAGGCAGGGGCCTCAGAGTGCTTCCAGGATTTCCAGCTCTCTCCGCAGCATCTCCTTACTCAGCACCAGAGGAGCCGATGCAGACTGGGGCCAGCAGAAGGCTTATTTCCAAGGCTGAGAGAGAGCCCTCTGTTTCTACTGCGGAGTCCAGGGGCACATGGTGAGAGCTTGCCCAGCGAGAAGCCAAGCAAATTCCGTAAGAGCCCCAGGGCAAGCAGCTGAACCAAGAGCCGCCTCTGCCTCTACTTCTAACCAGGGAAACTCTGTCAGTCTCCCTCCACAGAGCTCAGCAGGGAGACCATCAATCAATTAAGAAGGGCTCATTCTGAGGATTCCAAGCAATCCTTTTACTACTTACCAGTCATAATGAAAGTAAACCCAGAGCACCAGGTCAAGCTGGAGGTCCTCATGGATTCTGGAGCTTCCACCAATTTTATTGATGTACAGACTGTACAAGACTTCAACATTCCGACCATAGAATTGCCACATCCCATAGAAGTGGAGACCATTGACAGCCAGCCCCTCAAGGCAGGGCTGATTAGAAGGTTCACAGAACCTTTGCAACTAACAACGGAAGACCACACTGAGTGGATCCAACTTTATGTTAAGGCATCACTTATTGTGCCTATAGTCCTGGGCACACCTTGGCTGAAGATCCACAACCCATTGTTGAACTGGACTATGGGAGCAATCTCCTTCCCAGCTAAGGAATGCCAGCACCACAAGATTCAAGCTGCTCTCCTCTCTCCAGCAACTAACGAAGCCACGGAAGCAGGGGGGGTTCAGTTGCCAGCCAAGTATGTAGATTTCGCAGACATTTTCAGTGGACAAGAGGCCACAGCACTACCCCCCCATAGGGACTGTGATTTCACCATTGAGTTGATACCAGGAGCCAAGATTCCAGCAAGAAAACAATATCCCATGTCCTCCAAGGAACTAGCCACCTTAAAGGATTACTTGGATTCTAATCTCCAAAAGGGTTTCATCTGACCATCTACTTCCCCAGCATCTGCTCCTACCTTCCTCTTACCAAAGAAGCCTGACCCATTGGCACTGGCAAACCAGAAGGCACCCATGAGAGTGGTCCACGATTTCAGTTCCCTCAATAAACTCACGATAAAAGAAAATTATCCCTTGCCGCTAATATCTGATCTGCTGAATCGCTCACAGAAAGCATGCATTTTTACTAGGTTGGACCTCAGGAATGCGTACAATCTGATCTGGATGAAAGAGGGGCATGAATATCTGACTGCCTTCGATACCAGGTTTGGTAAATTTGAGTACCTTGTTTTGCCCTTTGGCTTGTCTAATGCAGGAGCCATATTTTCCCGATTTATGAATCAAATTTTCTCTGATTTACTAGATAAGTATCTAGTCATTTATCTAGATGACATATTAATATTCTCTGAGGATGCTACAACTCATGTAACCCATGTATGTAATGTCTTACAAAGACTGAGAGAGAACAAGCTGTTCGCCAAGCTAGAGAAATGTGCCTTCGATTTAACTGAATTACATTTCCTGGGCTATAAAATATCAACAGAAGGCATATCCATGGATCCTTCAAAGGTCCAGGCAATTCTCTCTTGGCAACCCCCCTCCCCCCGAAATGTGAAAGATGTACAAAGGTTCCTAGGGTTCTGCAATTTTGACAGGACGTTCATAAAAAAATTTAGTGATAGGGCTAAACCCCTCACACAGCTTTTGAAGAAAGGATCAAAATTCATTTGGGGGGAGAGGGAGCAAGCAGCCTTCCAAGAATTTAAGCAACTCTTTGCATCCCAGCCACTGTTAAAGCACCCTGATCCCACGAAGCAATTCATAATGCATTCAGATGCTTCTGATATTGCCATTGGGGCGGTGTTATTGCAATATACAAACAAAACCAAGAATACATTGCTTCCTTGTGCCTTTTTTTCACGCATGGTCTCACCAGCAGAGAGAAACTATGATGTTTTTAACAAGGAGTTGCTAGCAATTAAAGCAGCATTTCAAGAGTGGAGGCACTGGCTAGAAGGTGCAGCCTTTCCTGTGAAAGTTTGCACCGATCACAAGAATTTACAGCTTCTACAAAACGCCAGATCCCTCACCCCATGCCAAATCAGATGGAGCCAGTTTTTCTCCAGTTTCAATTTTGTTATTTCTTATGTTCCTGGGGCGCAGGACCGTTTGGCAGATGCCCTGTCTCGATCCATTCAGGCAACCCCTGCTACTCACCAGGAGGTACAGGCTACTATATTACAACCTCACAACTTTGATCAGTCTATGAGGGGGAACCAGACAGAGATTTTAGCAGCAGGCAGACAAGCAGAGGACCTATTTACAAGATTCAGAGCTCAGCAGCGACAGGACCCATATGCCAGGGCCAGGATGGATGACCTCCAGAGGGACCCGCAAGACACTGCCTCCCCATTTAATGTGGAGGCAGGAATCCTCTGTCATAGCAGGCGATTATACATCCCCCCCTCATTGAGGGAAGAAGTACTGAGACTTTGCCATGACCATCAAACGGCAGGCCACAGAGGTGTTTTCAAAACTCTCCATAGAACTCTGAGAGACTACTGGTGGCCTAAGATGACTGCAGACATAAAGGGTTACGTGGCTTCTTGTCATACCTGTAGATGAGCCAAGCCTCTCCCAGGGAAGCCCACAGGACTCTTGCAACCCCAACCCACCCCCAGTAGGCCTTGGGATATTATCTCCATGGATTTCATCACTGATTTACCCCCAGTCCAGGGACTGACTTCCATACTAGTGGTGGTGGACCTTTTCACTAAAATGGTGCATTTTATTCCTTGCAAGGGCCTCCCATCTGCGCAAGCCATAGCGCAGTTTTTCATGGACCATGTTTTTAGGTATAGAGGCACGGTAAATCACTTGGTGAGTGACAGAGGCCCTCAGTTCACTTCCAGGTTCTGGAGGGCGCTTTTCCAGTCATTAGGGGTCCAGATCCACCTATCATCAGCGCATCATCCAGCTAGTAATGGGCAAGCTGAGAAAATTAACCAATGGTTACAGCAGTATCTCAGGTGTTACACCACTTATCAGCAAGACAATTGGCCAGCCCTGCTCCCCATGGCAGAATTTACTTATAACAACTCTGTGCAATCCTCTACCAAGATGTCTCCTTTCCAAGCATTCTACAGAGTTAACCCTCGGGTGTTGCCCATCTCCTCCCAGCAGGGAGCTGTTCCAGCCACGGCTGATTTTCTTAAAGAGCAACAAGCCGCACAGGAGTTGTTAAAGGAGCAGCTGAACAGGGCAATGAGTGCTTACAAGAGAGCTGCAGATGCTCACAGACAAGAGGGGCCAGCAATTGCGGTAGGAGACAAAGTGTGGCTCTCTACCAAGTTTTTGACCTCTACCAGGCCCTCCAAGAAGTTGGACTCTAAGTTTGTGGGCCCTTTCACTGTGGTACAGCAGATAAATCCAGTGACTTATCGCTTAAAGCTGCCAGCATCCATGAAAATCCATCCAGTCTTTCACAGAGCCTTGCTAGCCAAGGACCCTCCCACAAGTGCCTTACGATCGCAACTGCCCCCTCCACCTCCAGTAATTGTGGAGGGGGAGGAGGAATACGAAGTTGAGGAAATTCTGGACTCTAGGAGGAAGGGAAGGGGCATCCAATATTTCATGCACCGCAGCAGTGGTGTTACATGTGCCCTTCTGGGGGCACCAAAAACAGCTCGCGCAGCTGCATTCTGGACCAGCTGAAGCTTCCGGATATTTTTCAAGGGTAGCCGCATGTAGAGCACATTGCAATAGTCTATCTGAGAGATAACAAGGGCATGAGTGACTGTTTGACAATCCATTGTTTCTTGGCTGTCCTTGGTATACTCAGGAGTCTTCTCCAACATTAAAGTTCAAAAACATTGATACTCTTCCTATCCTGCTTCAAAGTCCAACTTTCACATCCATAAAGTGTTGCAGGGAATACCATTGCCTGCACTATTTTGATCTTAAACTGATGCAATGCACTACAACAAAGTGAGGAATAACTGCTTCCAGGGTTAGGAAAATTAGTAACTTTGCACCAATCCACACATTTACAACCTTTGCAGGTCTATAAACCAAAGGAAAGCTGAAGTAAGATCACAAGCACAGTTGCAGTTTCACATAGCAACTGCTTTGCTTAACAACCAGGTTGCTGATCCCAATTGTAGTTGCTAAATGAGGACTACCTGTATCAGAAAGGTAGAGCACTGGTGAATATGATAAGCTACTGGTAAATAGTAAATTATGGTTTTATAAGGGAAAGGAGAAAACGTAAATCATAAGCAGTTATAGTATAATTCATTCTTCTAAAATAAAGGAAATAAATATGGAAGTTATTTTCAGGTTGATCATAAGTACTTGGGAAAACATTGGGTATGAGCTTAGAACAGATTCTTAAAATTGGGTCTTAATACTTCTCCTAAAATATATTTTAACTTAAGGAGTCATTTGGATCCAACATGGAGGAGGTACAACTGGGCTGTCTCTCTAACACCTCCTTCATGCAAATGCCTATTTTTCCAGGACCACCAGGCTGTATGAGGCTCAGAAGAAGTGTGGCTTCTTTAAAGAGCCACTGATTTTTATAGCAAGCACATCCATGCCAGATCTGAAGCGTTTTTCCATTTTGGATCTGAACGGGTGTACATCCCTAATTACCATATGCAATGAATCTATTGTGGTGGTGTAACCTAGGCCTATAGAACACTTAAGACTCTATTTCATAAAGGCACTTTGCAGAGTGCAAGGACATGGCCAGAGCATCTCTTGCAACTCTTCAAAGCTACTGCGTGTTTTCCTGGGATTGCATGAACAAATGCTATTTCAGTTTTGCTAGTAAACGCACACAGTAGCTGAAATCAAACCTGTTAAAGGCCTCCCCTTGTTCTCTTATTGTCATGAGCACGGAGCTCATGACAATAATAGAACATATGAGCACTGAGAATATGTTCCTTCTTGTAGTTCTGATGCATTCACTCCCATGTATTTAGTCAATCTCTTTTCTTCTCTATGTTGAGGCCAGAAACCTCTGCAGGCAGTTCATATGGTTATCTGCAGTCTCTCCGGAATACTCCTGGAGGTCAAATTCATTACAGCTTGTGACTGACTTTGTAGTGGGTTTACTTCCAGGTGCACAGCTATGCTCTGAAGAAGCTTCTAACAAACACAAGAGACAATATTGCCTTCTAGATATAAGCAGGTTTTTAATACATAAATGGTACAAAGACAATAGGTAGTTGCTTTGATATGAAGGAAATGTACAGGTTATGTAAACGTGCGTAACAGGCGTGTTACTAAATATTTGGGCCTACTCCTAGTGTCCCCATGGAATTCTCCCTGTCCCTAACCTTATTAGACTGAGCAGCAAAGTCTGAACAGAGCAGTCCATTGCCTTCATTTGAATGTCTCATATTCTAAAATATTATCTCCTTAGCTTAAACTTACTTCCCATTCAGTAACAATCAGAAGGGACAGAGTTAAACTCCAAAAACATTGGCAACACGTTTTTTAAATTGTGCAATACTGTTATAACACACATTTGATTTGAGGGGAGGTGTTTTTAAACACCAATCCATACTACTTAAAATGGCTAGGGGAAATTAAGGTGTTCCCCATAAGGAAGTGATCATTAAGGGATAGAAATCTCCTCTTTGTGACACTAAGATAAGGAAGGGGAAGCCACTGAGTTATAATCACCACACCCACAAGAATGCAAGGAAGATTAACACACAGCCTCTAAATTCCCACTGTGGTCCACACCCATCCCTCGGAAAAATATATTATTAATTGTTAAGGTATTTTCTACCAAGCACATGAATCTGTTAGGGGAAGTATGAGCCAATTGCTGGTTATGGCTGAAACAAGCTGAGGCCACCACAGAAGCATCTGCAGGGGGAATGAGGGTAGGGGAGACAAATGACAAACAAGTGTTGTGCCATCATGAAGCAATTATGCCCCTTTTGCATGTGTGTCATGATGCTGTATGAATGTACAAAGAGGGTGGAGTTTACTTTGTGGGAGTGCAACACTAGTTCCATCACTTTGACAAAAGCACTGGCCATCCCAGTGATCTGGACCCTTTTCAGTCTGGGTTCAGACCAGAGGACAGCACGGGCACTGCATTGGTCATGCTTGCAGATGACCTCAGGACAGGTGTGGTGCCACCATCCTGGCCCTTCTGGATTTCTCAGCAGCTTTCAGTATCATCGACCATGGGGACTGAGAGTGAGAGACACTGTTTTGCAGTAGCTTTCCCCCTTTCTCCATGGCCAGTTTCAGTTGGGCGGGGGGAGGAGACGTCAAGCCCTAGACCCCTGCAATGCAGGGTCCCTCAGGGCTTGGGTCTCTCTCCTCTTCTCTATAACATTTACATGACACTGTTGGGAGAGCTATCATCAGTATACTGATGATACCCAGTTGTATATCTCCATCCCTGGCCAAGCAGGTGATGCTATTGTGGTTCTGACCAAATGCCTGGAAGCTGGGCGGGTCTGGATAGAGAGGATCTGACTTTGACTCAATCCTGGCAACACAGAGTGGCTTTGTGTTTTGGGCCCCCCAGGCCCAGATGATACTTTATCTCTGGCTCTGGACAGGATGGCATTCCCTCGGACTCAGTTGGTGCACAATTTGGGGGTCCTTTTAGACTCATGGCTCCTGGTCAAGGAGCAGGCACCAGCCATGGCTAGGGGGGCCTTTGCACAGATTCATCTGGTGCACCAATTGTGCCCTTTCCTATATCAGGTCACTCACACCGTGGTCACTTCCCATTTGGATTACTGCAATACAGTCTACATGGGACTGACTTTGAACACTGCCTGGAAACTACAACTGGTCCAGAATGCAGTAGTGCACAGTGTTGTGCACCCCTAGATTCCCCCACATTACACCCATATTGCAAGCTGCATTGGCTCCCAGATTCTTTCAAGGTGCAATTCAAGGTGCTGATTATAGGTAGTCCTCACTTAACGACAGTAATTGGGACCAGAATTTCCATTGCTAAGTGATACGGTTGTAAAGTGCAACATCACAAGACCATGCTGCTTAGCAATAGAAATTCCAGCACTTCTGGTTGTCATCATTAAACAGATCACTGCAGGTCATTAAGTGAAGACTTCGCATAATCGCCATTTTCCACCTCCTGCTGGCTTCCCCATTGACTTTGCTTGTAGGAAGCTGGCAAAGAAGGTAGCAAATGGTGACCACGGGATACTGCAATGTCATAATTGCAAGCCAGGTGCCAAGCACCCAGATTGTGATCATGTGACCATGGGGAAACTGTGTCCAACATAAGTACAAGGACTGGTCATCACTATCACTTGTTCAGCACTGATGTCTTGGGCTAGTGGGTCTTTTGGTTGGCTTAAGATGTTTTGGAGGGCTTTACTTGGTTTGTGTGCTACAGTGATGCTCTGTGGTTGTAGTAGTCTCTTGGTTATTTCTGAGATGTTTTGCATGTATGGGAATGTTATCCTTTTCATTAGTTGTGCTGGTTGTGCTGTAGTGGACTGTGTGGTCAGGCAATTTTGATAAAGTTGTGTGGATATCCATTTTGTTGGAAGATTTTGTATAGGCAGTCTATAGCTTGTATCTTGTCTTATGTTAGGATGCAGTTGTTGTTTTGATATTTCGTTGTCAGTTTTGAACAAGTAATTATGGATAGAGATTAGTATTTACGCAGTTACATACATACCGATCATCCAGAGCATCTGCCCACATTATAAAAAAGAGTTTTACCTTACTTCAACAGCTGTGAATTTTGATTAGATAGTGACAGCATTTAAAATTCCCCTTCCAATGTTGGTGGATGCCACAGCTCTGCTGCTTAAGTTATACTCACAAATGGTAAACAGGCATCTGCATGAAGCCTATCTTTTAAGCATGCACAGAATACTCCGAGAACAGCTGGGAGTATTGCTACTGTACCAGCCCCCCTGCTGCGTAGCAACCTCCCTGCCTGAGCTGCTGGAGGCCATCTCAGGTTTGGCGGTGAAGCTCCCCAAACTTATGGTTTTGGGGGACTTCAATCTGCCTTCCCTGGGGCGTGCCTCAGAGGCAGCTCGGGAGTTCATGGCTACCATGGCAGCCATGGGCCTGTCCCAGATCATTCAGGGCCCAACTCAAGACAGTGGTCTCACTCCAGACTTGGTCTTCTTGTCGGAGCAGTGGCAATGTGATCTGAGGGGAGAGCTGCATCTATCCCCATTGTCATGGTCAGATCACACCCTGGTGGCCCTGAGATTCTCTTATGCTGCTCCCCTCCGCAGGGAGGCAGGACCCATTCAATTGGCCCACCCCTGGCAACTGATGGACCCAGTGAGGTTTCAGAGGGAGCTGGGGGAGGTGCCCAGGGATCTGCTGCACAGTCCAGCGGAGGCCCTGGCTGCTGCCTGGAACAGAGAAGTGGCCGGGGCCTTGGACAGGATCGCACCTGTGCGGCCTCTCTTGCCTCATCCAACCCGACACTCCCCATGGTTCACGGAGGAGCTGAGAGTTTTGAAGAGGCTTAAGAGACGCCTAGAGTGCCGCTGGAGGAAGACAAAGACCGAATCCGACCGAACACAAGCTAGGGCCGCTATTAAGGCCTACCTTGGCAGTAAGAGTGGCGAAATGGCAGTATTTCTCCGCTCTTATTGCATCCGCAGATTGCCATCCAACGGTCCTGTTTAAGATCACACGTACCCTTTTGGGGAAGGTGGGCCCGGTGACCCACCTACAGGGCCATGCGGAAGAGTTTTCTGAGCATCTGCAGGATAAAATCACTCGAATCTGGTCTAAGTTGGACTCCATGCATGAAGCAGGGTCTGTGGAGATACTGAGGGAACGTTTTAGCCTTGTTATCTGGGAGCAGTTTGATCCAGTTGGACCTGAGGAAGTGGACAGGATCCTCTGGATTGTGAATGCCACCACCTGTTATTTAGATCCATGCCCCTCCTGGCTGCTGAAGGCAGCTTGGGAGGTGACATGGTTGGGTCCAAGTGGTGGTAAATACATCCTTGAGGGAGGGGGTGTTCCCGGTCGCCTTTAAGGAGGCGTTGGTGTGCCCCCTCCTCAAGAAGCCATCTCTGGACCCAACTGTGCTGGACAATTTTCGTCCAGTCTCCCACCTCCCCTTTTTAGGGAAGTTGGTTGAGAAGGTGGTGGCGTTACAACTCCAGAGGGTCCTGGAGGAAACGGGTTATCTGGACCCCTTTCAGTCAGGTTTCAGGCCAGGATATGGGACAGAAACTGCATTGGTCGCACTTATGGATGATCTCTGGCAGGAGCGGGATGGAGGCAGTGCATCCATCCTTGCTCTCCTTGACCTCTCAGCGGCTTTCGATACCATCAACCATGGTATCCTTTTGGGTCGGCTCAGGGAGTTGGGGGTGGGCGGCGTAGTTCTGTGCTGGTTCACCTCCTTCCTCCAGGGCTGGTCCCAGTCAGTGGTGATAGGAGAGGAGAGATCCAGCCCTCAACCCCTCCATTGTGGGGTGCCGCAGGGTTTGGTTCTCTCTCCTCTCTTGTTTAACATCTACATGAAACCACTGGGTGAGATCATCCGTCACCACAGGTTGAGGTATCATCAGTATGCTGATGATACCCAATTATATATCTCTATCCCGGGTGAGGTAAGTGATGCAGTGTAAGGATTGACTATTCTAAAACACCATCAGACTCATAAACAGGATCATAAAGATATCTGATTTATTAAAGAATAGTATGCAGGATCACAAAGAAAGCTGAGAATGGAAAAAGCACGCCAAATGCAAACTAAAAAACCCTCGGTACAAATCAGATCCCTCCCCCCGTAGAATCTTCCCAGGCTCACAATCCCAGGTGCTCCTAACGGCTTCTGATGGTCCACAAGAAAAGTCCTTGAGCAGAGCACATAACCCAAACACATTCCATTGAAATGAACATAGATACAGAGCTTGGCACAAGGTTTCACAGCAGCTCCCTCCCAACAGAAATGCGCATCAGCACCATGGCATGTGAAACGTTACGATGTACAGTGCACATTGAAACAGTGAACATGACATGCAGTGACTGCCCTTTCTTGGTGCCTGGGGGCTGTGGGGGTCTGGATGGGGAACAACAGGCTTCAACTGAACCCTGGTAAGACAGAATGGCTGTGGGTTGATGGGGCTTCATCTTCCGGGAAACTGTCATCTTTAGTTCTGGATGGAGTGGCACTGCCCCAGACAGACTCAGTGTGTAATCTGGGGGTTCTCCTGGACTCACGACTCCTGCTCGAAGAGCAGGTGGCAGTCATGGCCAGGAGGGCCTTTCCACAACTTTGGTTGTGCACCAGTTACGCCCATTCCTGGATCGTGAAGCCCTCCGAACAGTCACTCACGCCCTGGTTATCTCCCATATAGGCTACTGCAATGTGCTCTACATGGGGCTACCCCTGAAGAGTATCCGGAAGCTTCAGCTGGTCCAAAATGCAGCTGAGCGGGCTATTTTTGGTGCACCTAGGTGGGCACATATAACACCGTTGCTGCGCAAGCTGCACTGGGTGCCAGTTTGCTTCCAGGTCCAATTCAAGGTGTTGGTTATTACCTTTAAAGCCCTACATGGCACGGGGCCAGGTTACCTGAGGGACCGTCTCATCCCCATTACATCGGCCCGCCCCACCCGATCATCCAGAAAGGGCATGTTACAGACCCCGTCCATAAGAGAATTTCATCTGGTGGGGTCCAGGAAGCAGGCCTTCTCTGTGGTGGCCCCCACTCTCTGGAATATCTTGCTCCCGGAGGTGAGGCAGGCCCCTTCTCTCCTGACCTTCTGGAAGGCCCTGAAGACCTGGTTTTGCCATCTCGCCTGGGGTGGGAAAGGGAATAACCATTCTTGGGGATGACTCGCACCCTAGAGTCCCTCCCACTAGCCTGGATTTTACATTTCTCTTGGATTTTATTTATTTATTGGGTTTTATTATAATTGTTTTATGTGATTTTAATGTTTATGTTTTATGGGGAATTTTATTGTAAACCGCCCAGAGTCCCTCTTCTGGGGGAGATGGGTGGTGGCTAAATATGAGTAATAAATAAATAAATAAATAAATAAATAAATAAATTGATAAGGAAGATATTAAGGAAGTTTTGTAATTATAACTGTCAAACAGAAAAAGCCACACCAAAACTCTTTTGAAAGAAATAAGTAGGATGTTAACCACAGCCCAACAATGTGGTATAATTTGCACTCATGAAAACTGGGAACAAATATTTTGACAGAAAGTATCAAAACAATTACTTTCTTTTTAACACCTCAAACAGTGGCAGCCCTCCTTGCCTCGGCCCCGTCCCCCACCGCCACCCCGCCAACCTCCTGAAAGTGTGAAATCTCCAGCAGTTTCTCCAAGCTGGATCTATCAGCTGAGTCCAAACTGGCTGGAGAAGGTGGCCCTGAAGGAATCACTTCATGTCTGATAGTCCTGATCATGTACTTATAATCAAGCAAAATAAACTGCTAGTAGCGTAGGTAAATACACATGTTACATACCCTCTAGTTTGGCCTTTAGAACTGTTTCTATTTTACCAGTCAAAGAGAAGTTTCTATTTTAATCTGCTTACCAAACAGACAACTGTAGAATAGTATGAGTAATATTTGTACTATTGCTATTCGTCATTAGGCTGCAGTCATATATAAAATTGTAATGGAATTTATTCATGAAAATTCAGATATAAAATTTAGTTTCAGGTATCCCAGGACTGTGCAATATACAAATAGTATCAAAAGAGCTTTCACAGTAATCATGTTGGAAATATACCACCTGTTTCCTTTTTTTTTTGATGATGATGATGATGATGATGTTATAGAAAGTGTATCCAATATAATATTTCTAAATATTTCCCACAAATTTAGCTTTATGAGACAATGTATTTCAGCAGATGTTGACGGATGTTGACTTCCATTAAAACATACATTCTATCAGAATTAGCCCTGTGGAGTGCATTGCCTACGTTTCTGTAGAGGCTTCAAAGCAAACATTTTCTCTTGTGTTTGCATAATGCTTAGTAGTTATAGCACTTATTATAGTGTTCTGTAACAACTAAACAGCTGAGGACAACAAAAACAGTAGACTCTGTTTATTTATTTTATTTTACAATACTAACCCTAATCAAAAGAAGCAGAGTGAAAAGACAAGTCATTGACAAGACCAAGAATTATAGATTCATTTGTATTTGATGTTGTAAATCTGTAAAAACAAGAGATGTGCATACCGTTTTGTCTTCTTTTCTTTTCTTTTTGCCTTATCCTTGTTGTTATTGTTGTTTTCTTTTAAAAATGACATATTTCACTTTGAGAGCCCAGTGAGTAGAAAACAGATTTTAAAAGACTCTTAATGAATACATTTTCTAAAATTATCTCTAGAGGATTTTGTTAATACTTTCGAGACAAACTTTCTCATTTGGGAATGAAATAGATCTCTCCTCAAGATAAGAACTCTGAAAGTAATAATCAAGGAGTTGCAGCTTCCTCCCCTGAATCATGGAACCAAACTTTAATATCTTTCATCCTTTCGCTCTGCAATTTACTGCAGCTCTGAGCAATTTTTGTCAGTGGTTTTGTTTTCTTTATCTTTTGAAGTTTTTCTTTACAATTTATGTCTCCTCCGAAACGGGCCACCAAAGTGGGGTATTACAGAAGTTAACACAAGCTGTTCGTCTCCAAGTATAGCACAGCAGTTTTTAAAAACTTCACAATGATGCCAAAAGTTGATGTATACTTGTTATATTTCAAGGAGAAGGAGGCATATTCCTGTTTACCTTAAATCTGATGTCAGCAAACATTCAATATACCTGTCAAAATTTTTGATAACCTACCAAATTGCCCATGAAATCAATGAACAGCTGTTCAACCACTTTCTTTCCTTTTACTTCTCTTCCTCCTCCTGTCAAAGAGGGCACCATTGCAAATGTAACTCTGCAGTTTATTTACCACTAACATCTACATAGAAATAAGGCATCAACCAATCAGAGTCTTTACATATCTAGTGTCTTGCTTGGCAGGTCATTTGTCTCATTCTTCGTCTACTCAAGGCTCTTGGAGAAAATTAACAGCAGTGATCTAGAGAAGATCCAAATAGGAAAAGTCTAGTAAAGGTACTGTAGATAAGTCATGTGTGATAGGCAGGGTCAAGACACAGAACTGTGAATAAAGAGGGCAACACCCTCCCTTGGTAGCCTTTTTAGTGTAAAGGCACATTTTGAAACCTGAGGATGTATTGGGGGACCATCTTAAAATGGCTTAAGATCCATAAGAATCTGGACAACAAAACGGCTGCTATGAGGGCAGAGATGTCACGTGGAGAAAACAGCAGACTTGCATGTGGCTTGGTGAGGTGCTGCCTGACTATTTAAGAGGACGTAGATAGTCTTCTAAGGCAGCCGCTTGTTTGCTGTGCATTTGTTGCCAACTCCTTTCTGGAACATGTGCTGACTTGGACTCCACATGCATCCTCCTCCACCTTCTTTGGAAGGTCTGAAAGGTCATCTTAAGTGAATCTGACCCAATTTTATGACCTTTTTTGTGGTGGTCATTAAGCGAATCCTCATGGTCATTGAGCAAACCATGTGGTTGTTAAGCAAATCATGCGGTTCCCCACTGATTTTGCTTGCCAGAAGCTGGCCGGGGAGGTTGAAAATGGTGATCACGTGGCCATGGGATGCTGCGACGGCCATAAATGCAAACCAGTTGCCAGGGACCCAAATCATGATCACGTGACACTGCAACAGTCGTAAGTGTGAGCACCGGTTGTAAGTCGATTTTTTCAGCACTGTTGTAAGTCTGAACCATCACTAAACAAATGGTCATTAAGTGAGGACGACCTATAGTTAGAATTAGATATATCCTAGAATATCTGCAGTCAGTAACCTACCAGGGACTGAGCATTAGGGAACACTGTTGCCACTGAGTACCTACATCTTCCAAATCTCTTCCCCTCCCCCCCGATGCTCAATTTAGTCTCTTATTTAGTATCTGGCCACAACAGGAGCTGAAGGGCAGCTCAATATTCTCCAACAGGTTCAGTAAATCTGCCACTCTTCTGCAGCCTGACCCCAACTTTATTTCTTTTCCCTTTTTTTTTTAATTGGCTCCAGAATGCCACTGCTCTCCACAAGAGCGAAGGAGATTGGGGGAGTGGGGTGTCCAAGAAGGAAATTCTAGTTTTGCCCTGCCTTCTTGCTGGGAAAGGAGGTGACTCTATTCTGTTAGTTCTGTTGATCCCCAATCTGAGGCCAAACCATAATTAAAGCCCCACACAGGTTCCCAATTTCATAAGGGGCAGAAAGTTCATCTAGTCCAAGTCTTTTCATTTAAGAAATGATCATCGACTCACTTAACTTTCCAGACCTACTTACAGAGTACATAACTCTGCATGCCACAAATGGAGAAGATGCTTGCTGAGCAAATAAATGCTCAATTAGTATCAAATTATAATGCAGTGAGATACTATTTAAGAATTCAGTGTAGGAAAGGTTTTACTTGGAAGGAAAAAATGCATATGCAGTGAAAAGGAAACATCTAGCTTCCATAAGAAGCACGCTTGTTCCAAACAGCCCCTGGCCTCTTGCACTGCAGGATTTTTTTAGAAAAAGGAAAACAGGTCTACATCTACTTCCTATCCTGATAATACAGCTTCTTTTAAACATCACAGGGCCTTCATTTTGGCAAGGTTGGACATTCTTCCCTTGGCAAGATTTCATAACATACCAATTTCACAGCACCTGTGCCCTTGCAGGTCAGGCTCTATGGAAGCCCACTCATGTAATGCTTGGCTGTTACCTTTATAGATATTGGCAGGTCCTGCTGGTTTATTCTACTCTTTGGAAAATTCCAGGCAGGGAACCCAATTACCACCTATATTATCTATTAGTTGATGGCTATTCCAATATCACCCGTAGAGGTACTAAATTTTGTGTCTCTGTGTGTGCCATTTTCTGCTCCTTGGGCTGCAAAATATTATTGTAGAGTTTAATCATAATGGGTTTGGGGGGAAGGTGTACTGGAGCTATGTTTTATTTTTGTTGTAAGCTGGTAGTAAGCTGACTATAATAGTACTGTTACTGTTGTAATGAAGACCTTGGTGGTGGTGATGATGTCTAAGAAATGGTGTTAGAATTTTGAGGGAAGAAAATGGTTGCCATGTTGGAAGGTAGGGAAAAGGAACAGGAATTTTCCAGATACACACAGAGAGTTTTTCTCTATTTACAGTGAAATTTAATAAAAAGTGGCTTTAGCTTAACAAACTATACATGTACAGTTCTATACAATTTCAAGTAGAGCTTTTTACAGTGTGTTTCATTTTCTCCCATCCTCTCAGGCAGCTTCTTTCTGTGCTTTTGGGGTCATTCTATCCTAGGGAGAAAAATAACTCTTCTTCCAGCCTTCCTCGATTCCAGCAACTTTGTCAAGCTGTCTGTGCAGACCTATGCTGTGTTCTCTTTTCCACCAGTCAATGCATTCAGTAGGTCTCTCTTGCACATCCTGCTTGTTCCTTCAGGGTCTCCAACTGCAGATTCCTCCCCCTTGATACACACAGGACTGCCTGTCCAGGCTGCACATAACAATCCAGGAATCTCCATTGAGCTGCTCCTCCATTGCTTAATGCTTTTGCCCTTTTACAGCTATAAAGCAAGTGTTTCCATTAGACATGAAGTTTCTCATGGTCTACAGTACATGGTACTCAGCCTGCTTTTGGGCAGGTAACCTTGAGGCCATAGCATCACCCAAGTCCATTAGGGCAGCACACCCTGCCCCATGCCATGCTATCAGCATCAAGAGAAAACTAAGGAAACACACCCTTGAATACTCAAAGTATTGTAGTCTTTCCTTCAGAAGTATTAAACCAGGTTTATAAAACCTGAGGGAGAAGCTGCAATGTAAGTTATTTTGTATTGCGTACCTCAGTAAGATGTCATGTTGCAGGGGCTCCTGTACTAGTAGATGTAACGTGGGCAAGGATAGGATTCTTACTGTGTGAGGACCCTCAATCAGTGATAGAGTTAGTAGGGAACAAAGGATCACCTGCTACTTGCAGACAGCTACAGCCATCTCCTAAAATGTAGTATCTCTTCAAGCTGAGTCCTACTCCTGGTGACTTTGTGGACTCAACCATTCAGTTTTCTTGGCAACAGTGTAGAAATAGTTTGTCACTGTCTACTTCTGGGTTTATTTTTTGTTTGTTTATTATAGCCAAAAAAGTTATTTTTACATTTTTCAGGCTCATCTAGCCCTGTACTGACTGCTTCACTTTTGAGCCCAGACAATTTCGGGCAGGTACAACCACCTATTAAGGCCTCTCAGATTGACTCTCCTATGCAATACCTTTTGAAATCAGTAGCACATAGAAAGAGATTCTCTCTTATATAATAACTATGCTGATAACTATGCTGATGGTGCCTTTCCAGGAGTAATGACTTGACAGATAATAGTATGGATAACCTTATCATAGACTAACTCTTAAAGAAGAGTGGGGAACTTGTAGTGGGAAGTTTAAATGAGAAGAAATCCCACCCCCTAATGGCCAGTTAATCTTTATGGGGGTTGCATTCAGAAAAGAACAATCTGTACTACTAGCTAAGAATTTCAGTATACAGTATAAGAAGCAGGTTGTCCTGAGCAAACTGTAAATCTATATGTAACTAGAAAAAGGATTTCTTCACCTTTTTACTTATCATCTCTGGTTGTGAACATTTTTTTAACCTGCAAAGACCTGGGGAATTTCCCAATTCATGGGAAAAACAAAGGAAACTTTTGCAGTGCTGGAAGAACTATGCTGGAAAACAGGCTTCTAGAAATTGTGCTGTTCTGGATGTTTTAGAGTTCATCAATCTGTTTGCCTCTTTGCTTCAGTTCACTGGCACTGGCAGAAAAGGGGCTGTCACAAAGCTAAGAGGGAGCTGAAGGTAATGGACTGCGTTTAGGGAAACTGTAATCTTTCACTTGTTAGATTCAAGACAGTCAACTCCACACAAAAAGGAATAACAACAGTAACAAAACAAAAATGAACCATCACCACCCCACAATTTTAGATGCTTTTTTTATATCCGTCATCCATGGATGTACAGTATTTCCTTCCCTGTCTCTAGCCCATTGGCATCTTGGAACATTCCCTACTCGTAACGGCCCTCTAGCGCTGTACACAATGTTCGTGGACAAAATTGAGGTACTGTATTGCAAATCTTAAAATTAAATTTCATTAAAAACAGTTACTATGGTTACTGTCAATATATGTAAAAGAAGTTTCCCTTTCTATCACATCAGAGTCCATGAGAACTCTCAGAACAATTCCAGAGACCTGCCTACAACTTTCAGGACCGCACGGAACCTTGGGATTTAGCAGATGTTGCTTAGTCTGCACAGCTGTTGCTTAGTGAGGTAGCATGTGTACTCTCTCTTCTGGAAGAACAGGATATAAATAAAACTAAGAATAATGAACAAGAGCCAGAATGACATTCTTGAGGCATATAAGAAAGCAATAGATTCAGTTTAAAAAGCATATGCGTGTTGTGTGACACCTAATTTATAGCTCACTTCATGAACTCAAGTACTGTACTTTTTATAATCCTGATAAACATACAATTGTCTCTGACCTAATTTTTAAGGTACACTAATAAGAATGTCAAGTGTGTTTTTTTTTCTGTTTTTAGAGATACCGTTAATATTAAATCATGTGCCCAATTTAGCCTGATTCGGGTTGAACTAGTGATTTCACCTATTTTATCTCATGTTGCTCATAGCTCCTGTATCTTTCTTTTGATATACAGCTGCTCTGTTCATTGTGTAATGGAGAAGATTTTTTTTCATTATTTGATCCCAACCAATAGTGAATCTGATCACACCACAAAGCCAATTGTATTTGTTTATGTACTGATGCCAGTGAGAATCCAGAACTAAGGGCTGTACTTCTAGAGTAGTGTTGTAGGTTCAGGGATGGTACAGATTCAGGCAGGACACAGTTCTTCTCTCCCTGGGGGAACAGAATTTATTATAAATGTGATAAATACAAAAATCAACTTTCTTCTATATTAAACATAGTGTGGTCTCTTCATTTCTCTTAGCCTCTGTATTTCTTATTCCTATATTTCAACTTTTGTTCTCATTCTATAATTCTATACTTTGTTTTGTATTCTTCTCTCTATTCTTTTATGCCTATAGCTGTAACTTGTCCTGGGATTCAGACTACTCTATTTCCCCATATTCATTTCTCCTGTCTTTTTCTAGCTCAACCCAGTATCCGTGCAGCCCGCTCAAACCTGCTGTCCCCAGCGTGTTCAGCTTATGTGGCTTTGCAGCCCTTTGACTTTTGTTCTTGATTCCTGGGTTTACTTTTTCTATTATCTTAGTTTGGTAGCTTTACTTTACTGCTTATGTTCTTAACTCTAATCTATAGCTATAGCTTTGCTTTCTATATTTTCAGCCTACCAATTCATTATAAACTTTACTCTTAACCAATGTCTTTTTCTTTCTACTTCTTCCCCTGATTCTTGTTATCAAACTACTTTCTTCCACTCTTGCCTTTCCCCAATCAGCCTGCACCAAAGTCACTTGGAGATACTGCTTTTAGGAGCAGAATTGCTGGGGGGTTTTTGTAGCCACTCATGAAAAGATTTATAGATTCAGTTAGTTTATTGATCAGTCATTTTACCATGTCAAGGAGCTATAAAAGCTCCTATAATCTATCACTGCCCCTGCAGTTAAGCACAATCTATTCTAAGTAGTCCATCCTCTTCGGGATAGTCTTAGATGTAAAAGACATGGTCCTCCTAGTCATTTGCAAGTTTGTTCCCTGCAAAAAGTATAACAATTTATTCTGAGTGTCCCAGTATTTCTTAAAATTTAAGAAAGGACCTGAACAATCAGCCCTTGCTACAGAGTATAGTTGATAATCAAACAGGATATGTGTGATATATCCACTCATTAATATCAGCTGTTCTCCTGGATTGTTGGTGTGACTTAACTGACTGCTGGATGATTGGTGTGGTAATCTGGGGACTCATTGACCTCTTCTGTTGACAGATATGGGCTGGTCCAGTTTGCATCTCCTGGCCTGGGTCCTCTGACCACCCTGTCTCTTCTGCCCACCTCCTCATCTAGTTGCCAGCATTCCCAGGGCCTCCATCAGATGACATCCAACACTCTTGAGTCCTCCTCTGGATGAATGCCAACACTTCTGGGCTGGAGTTGCCAGCACCAGAGGCTACTCCAGAACCTGCCGACATCTGAATTATGTGAAGGAATCCAGCTGATATCTTCTTGGCTGTCCCATTGATGCCAGTGTGCTTTGCTGCTAAATTTGCAGCCCCCAATTGCCATCACTATCTCATTGAGATCTTCAGCTGTTTTGTCCAATCTTCTGCCTTTTGCTTTTTTCTTTTAGTTTCTGTTCTTTCTTCTTTCTTTTTTCATTTATCCAGCCCCTCTTCCTCCTTTTTCCAATGCCACTGCCCCTTTTTCAGCCAAAACCCTTTTTAAAGAGCTGGGTCTCCAAAAACGGAAGGGCGGGCTCTTAAAACTAAGGAGGTGAGAGGAAACCACATGGGAATTCTTGTCACCATGGCCATCCTCTGACAAGAAAGGATAAGCCTCTTATTCAGAAGTTTGCTTTTTTTCCTCTCCCTCTTAAAGAAAAAGGGAAGTATGAATATTCAGCAGTCTGCAAAAATACTACAGTATGATCACTTTCATGCATTTATTAAAAGAAATCCAGCATGGAAGAGTGAGAAATGGTAAAATGTAGATTTTACCAGCTAAAACTTACCAGGCTTAGTTACCAAAGCTTATCATGGGCCTTAAAATTTTATTGTGCTTACAAAGCAATTCCCAGGTAGAGAGGGGTCAAATAGGCAAGATGGCGGACACAGTGTTGTGTTGCCAGCCCTGCTCCTTTTGTATGTGCACCATCACACACACATTTATATTTATATTATTTATATTATTTATATTATTTATATTATTTATATTATTTATATTTATATTTATATTTATATTTTTGTTTGTTTATTTGTTTATTTGAATTTATTAGCTACCTAACTCCAATGGACTCTGGGTAGCATACAAAACTAGAAGAAACATAAAAATAGTTCAAATACGAAAGGGGCAGGGCTGCATCTACCATCTTGCTTGTTTTGACAAACACACATCATAGACTCAGCTACCTAGAACTCCACAGTAAGTTCTGGTTTTTATAGGGTGATTAGACATCCCCGTTTTTCTGGGACAGTCCCAGTTTTGAGGAAGATGCCCTGAACACTGGACACATACTCCCCCAAACCAGAAAAAAGCTGTCTTGGTTTTCAAGAGTCCATCCCAACTAGACTGCTGCTGCAGTGTGAGCAGCAAGAGGCTTTTGAGAGCAGCAGTCAACGAACACAAAACACAGCGCAAGAAATGAATTCCAACTCTGCTCTGTCACATTCTAGACAAGCACTAGATGGCGGCAAAGGGTGAGAGTTTTCAGTATCTTTTTGTGCCTGCTAATGGTTGTTTGGAGTTTTGCAGACCTGATGGTGCCTGTGCTAGGGCTCAAGGGTATGGAGCAATATTAAGAAATATGTGCATGTACATAAGTTAATGCGCCTGGATTTTTACTCTTGGCATTCAGGTCACTCTAGGCTTCAATACTCAGCCCCCAGAAGAATAGCAGTTCAGCAAAGAGGATAAGTTCTAAGGGGATGGAAGAAGCTTCCAAGGAGGAAAATTCGGATTGACAATTGGTGCCTTGAATGATCTGATCAGGTATCTTACATATGATTCCTATACTATCTATTTCATAAAAGGCTCAGCCATGGGGAAATCTGCCCAGGGTAAGGATTCAGGTAGATCTGGCCATGTCTAAGCCATCTGGGCATATCAGGGTCTTTCTTTCTTTCTTTCTTTCTTTCTTTCTTTCTTTCTTTCTTTCTTTCTTTCTTTCTTTCTTTCTCTTTAAGAGGAATTTTATAGCAAGTAGGGACGAGAGTTTGGATCCATCACAAACCCAAATTCTTTGCTACCCCTAGAAACATTTGCAAATGGTCTTGGGTGTTTTCTGAAAAATCACCCGAAACATGGAAGGTACATTACATTAGCAATATACTAACATATTTTCTGGGAGGCATAAAATATTCATGAAACTCTTCTCCTTCCCCAGTTTGGTTTAGTGTTAATTAATATACATCCTGTGATGGCTCTGTACTAGAATCCCTTGAGCAGTCTACTTTCTGATTCAATGTTTTGTGGATTTTTCAGAAAGGTATTTGGTCTGCAAACTTGCTGGATTATCTGTAAAGCCAACAAAAGACAGTTACTGCATGAAATGAAGGGAGCACTCCTGCATGCTAATGACTTCAATGTCATAACAACAATACAGGACAACACTACAGCTTGCCTTTGCAATAGAAACTAATTTTCTCTTTTGCACATATTCCAGTAGAAAATTATACTGTCTGCCAGCCTGTAATCTGCACTGGAATACCTGAATACAAGTTTAATAAACCTTTGTTTTAATTCATTTCATTGTAATATCCTTAGGTATTCTACATCCTTATGTCCTTCTTGATAAGACACATTAAATATTATCAGCTTTCTGTTTCTAAAAATATTACACCTTTACCAGAGCAATCTTATCCATACTTACTTAACAGGAAGTACAACAGAATTCAGAGTGAGCAATTTCAAAAATAACTTGCATACAATTGTACTATAAAGGAAGAGAAGGAGGAGGAGGAGGAATTTGTTCTTGGGAAGAACTCAGTGTGAATGAAGGCCAACACCAGCTAAAGAACTTGCAGCTGTGATTTCCCATTGTTGTGCATATCATCATCATCATCATCATCATCATCATCATCATCATCATCATCAGGTAGTCATAACAGAAAAGTTATATTCTTTTAGATAAATGTGATATTGATTTTGGCTATTAATTTTTTACCAAGAAGAAAAAAATAATGCTTGAGATTAGTATTATTAATACATTTTACTAGCAACATATTAAAATCAATATGAACAATGAATGTCACACTGTGATCTTCATATACTTGAGAATTTAAAAATTATAGAATTGGGGGCTAAGGAAGGATTATTTATTTATTTAGTAATCACATTTCTAGGCTGCCCAACTCCCAATAATTCTGAGCAGTTTGACATAAACAAGAACTGTAACTGTATGAACCACAGAACTCGATAGATAGCGTCACCCAGAGGGAACAGCAGCCAAACTCTCTCCCACTAGGAGAGACAAAAACAGACAAAAGACCTTACTAACAAACATGGTCTGGGGAAACAGCCATGTTTTCAATGCTCTTTTAAAGGCTGGCAAGATTAGGAGGCAGAAGGGGGGGCAGACAGGTCTCTGGGGGGATGCTGTATCAATGGGCAGGTAAAATGACAGGGTAGGCCTGCTTCCTGGGTCCTGCTAGATGGCATTGCTTAACCAATGAGACCTGGAGTGAGCTAACTTCATCAGATCTTACAAAACAGGCAGAAATCACAGAGTCAGAGGTCCTTCAAATAACTAGGTCCTATGCCATTCAGGGCTTTAAAAGTGATGACGAGCACCTTGAATTGCACCTGGAAGCCAACTGGTAACCAGTGCAGCTCAGAAAACATCGGCATGGCACAGCTTGCCCATCACTGCTCATACCACTGCATTCTGGAGCAGCCATAGCTTCCAAATGGACTTTAAGGGCAGCCCCTTAAAGTTGACATGTTGAAGTTATCAATGCATGATGCAACAAGGGATTTGTCCTTCAGCTGGTTGTTCTAGAGCCTGACAGTTTTGAGGTTGAGAGAGGGTAACAGCCCAAGGCCCATGCCTAAGGGAAGACTGAACCTAGGTCTCCCTGCTCCTAGCCCAGCACTTTAACTACTACACTACACTAGCTCTCTAGACCAGTGCTTCTCAACCTCAGGAGCTTCAAGATGTATGGACTTCAACTTCTAGAATTCCCCTGTCCAGCATTCTGGAAGTTGAAGTCCACATATCTTAAAATTGCTGAGGTTGAGAAACACTGCTCTAGACTTTTCTAAAATACTGTATATATGATTTAATCTAAAAGCCTGACTTTATTATTTGCTTTGAAGTAAAGAAAAGTAGAGTGGGGATCCTGAGTTGTGGTTTCTTTGCACAAGGTGGATTTGTCCTAGAGCAGTGACAGACAATGCCACAAACAATCTGCTAACTGAAGGGGAAAAAAGAACATGGAAGTGAACATCTGGATACAGAATGGGCCAATATTTCTTTACTAACAGCCATAAACACAATCAAGGATTGGTATTCCATCACTGGCTTCCTCACTAATAGTTAAGCCTCCCCACCTCAGCCTAACCCTAAGCCTGTGCAGATCATTTTATGAGATGCTCACTGAAGGTACAAAGCAGCTGCTCAGAGAAAGTGTCTTCTCTGGGGATATGAAGAAGGCAATTGGCAGGGCCTCAAAGCTGCCGTGCCTCTGGGTGGCTGTACCTATTCCACATCTTCAATAAGTGGAAATGCTTCACTAGAGGGAAGTACTTTATCAAAAGATCTGAAGAACCATCCCTGGTTTCTCCCCAACCTTATGCTCACCAAATATATTGGGAGGATGTCTCCCTGTCTTAAGGGTAATCATGCTTAAGCGGTTGTCACATCTTGTACTACAGCTACATTTGCACATAGCACTAAGCTAGAATGTTTAAACTATGGTTTGTTGAACAAATCATAACAGCTTGGTTTAAACAGAACCCTAAGCTATATTGGGCTTACATATCATATTAAGCCAAAACCAAACCACATATGGCTTAGAGCAGCATGTTAATTTAGTCTCTACCACTTCACAAACCATCATTTCATTACATTCCTGAAAACTGACGAAACCAGCTGTTTCTGCCCAGGAGATCAGATTCGCTGTAGGGATATACAAAATGTTCCACGCACAAACCATTCCATGAACCCAACAGTTAGTTTTGAGTGGTCCATACCCAAATGGAAACACTCACATTTTGCATGTTTTGTTCCATATACAGAATAAAACGGAGCTCTTTTGTTCCGGATACAGATTGAAAAGTTATTGTTCTGAGCAGAAGTGTGTTGGCAAGAAGGAAAAGGTCAAGGCTTAGGAGTTTTTTTGATGATGATGATGTGTGCCTATGACCCCAATGGTGGTGGAGAAATAATAGAAGATGAAAGGGGCAGGAGCTAGCCTCTCACATGGCCATTGTGACATCAGGGAGGCTCTGCATGCTACCAAGGTGTGCCACAGAGAGCCCATCCCTCCTCTTTTTTGTAATGGGGACAATGACTGAGGAGAGAGAAGGAAGACAAGGCACCCCACAGCAACAAAATATTCCAAGGTTTGTTTCTGCCAGACTATGGACAATCTGAAACAGTGTGGCAGATCATCCACATGTGATGCCTTGCTTCAGATTCTAAACAAAACACATTCTCTATTTCCTACAGAAAATGTTCAACAATTGTCTGTGCTGTGACGTAATCTGCTGTGTGATATTAGCAGATAGCAGCACTCGGTGCTATGGAATAAAAGCAGAGGGATATATACCATGTCTCAGCTTCGGTGAGTATGCTTTAGATTTATGGGATGAGAGAAAGAATTTGACACACACAGCATAATATGTGACTTCAGACCAAAATGGGCTGAGCCATAACATGACTTGGCATAGCGTGGTGTCTGAGCTCACTTATTATGCCTAAATGTTATATGCAAACCAGGCTCTTGACCTGGCTAAACTTCAGCCAGTTTAGAATCTTTATCCCAAGAGGGCACACCAACCATTATAGACAAGAGGATGCCTCTCAACAATTGCATAGGTTTATTGATTCAAAGTTTCTGTACAATTGCTCCTTTAATATACTTCAGTTCCAGCTCAAACTACTTAGAGATTTTCACAGCCAATCATTCTTACTAAGGTAAAAAGAAAGGCCCAGTTAGTTCTACAGTTACCAGAAAGATGTCCTGTTACTTCTCAGTCTCAGAGGAGTTCATATAGTCAGATCAACAGAGGAGAAGGGAAAGCAAAAGACAGAAAGCCAGACAGAACTGAATTAAGTTAAACTGAACAAAGGGTGCGTTAACTAAGTCTTCTCCTATTATTATTATTATTATTATTATTATTATTATTATTATTATTATTATTCTGCCTGACTCCCAACAACCCACTTTTTATGCTAACCAGCAAGACTGTGTTCAACTCTAACCAGCAGTTTTCAGTTAGTCCATATCTGGACATAATTACAAATTATTCCATTTTTGAAAAAGATACATTGGGACATTGTTTTCCTTTGACCTCCAAAATATCATCTTCAGATATTAGTCTTCCATCCGTCAGAATGAGCACTTTGGCTATTGATCCCTGGGTGTCATTTATCAGTGGGTGTCATTTTTCATGTCCTTACAGCCATTCTGTGTCCACCTTTAATACAATAGTGCAGATTTGGAAGGGAATGTCTTGCTGTTCATTCTGGCATGACTTTTTCCATCGGTCATGTTTGCAAATGATTGGATCATTCTGGCATGTCTTTTTATGATGCTGATCATTAGTCATACAGTAAGCGATCACTGAACATGTTTACAAATGTTACTCTCTGTTCAGTTATAAATGCTCTTAGGTTTGGCCAAGCAATATGTCCTTCTACTTGAGTTAGAATAGTCCATGTATGGTCCAAATACTAGCCTCTATGATTTGTTCAACAAACCATGGTTTAAAAACTCCTGGCTTAACCCAGCTAGTTTGTATTTATATAATCATTCATTTTGGTAGCTAGGTTGTATTTATTTATTTATTATTCAAATTTAGTTATCACTCATCTCTCCCAAAAGAGGGACTCTGGGCAGTTTACAATAAAATCAGGCTCTAAATATAAACATTAAAATCTCATTAAAACAATTATTATAAAATACAGTACATAAATATAGAATCCAAGAAGGTATAAAATCCAGGCTGGTGGGAGGGACTCCCACCAAAATTGAAGCAACACCAAAATCAATGGGATGCATTTCCACAACATCTACTAGTATCGGTATCTAATTATTTATGAATCTTGAAAAATATCATACACTTACTGCTCAAGAGTGGAAAAGCAAGCACTATTAAACTGAAAGGAGCAGTTCAGAACTGCTTCATGAAAAATATGGCACTCATGTTTTCAAACTCTCTGTATGGGGTAAAAGCCCCTCTTGGAGAATGCAATTATTTGGGTTAGATGAACAGAGATGCTTCTTCATCCCATTTTCAAATTCTACATAAAATATTGTGATGCGGCCACTGGTTACAAAGCAAGCACACTCTGTTTAAATAATGAGGCTTGCTGTCAGATTGCATAAGAAGCAAAGCCATCCATTCTCTCTGGAAGAAGGCAAATTGACTCATTCAGCAGGCATGAAATCCAGCCCTTCTCCATAGAATACTTGGCATTTGTAATGGAAACAATGGCTGAGCCTTTGATACCCAATCACAGCCCAAACACCATAATGTTCCAGTAAGTTTTAAATTGTAATGTTCCAGTAAACTTAAATGCCACTGCAAACAGGTACAGTATATTAACCAGGTAATATTGGTTCAAGCATTCCAGGAAGCCTTCAACAATACTATCCTGCCTATCAGTGATGCCAATCATACTGTCTGGGTGATTATGCTTTTAATAAAAAGGGAGGCTAAGTCCCCTACTGAATTGTTCAAGAGCAGGGGATGAGCAGAGGCCATTGAGCCCTGGCTTCCATTGTGATCTAAAAAGAGTAGCCAATTTTAATTTATTTCTTGGTGCTTTTGTTAATGCCTCAAATGCACAATTGAGAAGAGTTAGCATTTACTCTCCAGTAAATGACAGTATCAGGAACAGGCCTGGAGTTTTCCATTGTGTGTCATGGTTCATAAACAAGTGTAAGGTTGACATCATTATTAACTTACAGTGCAGTATAGCACTGCATACTGTGTGAGTCCAAGCATCAGAACGCTTGTTCACAGGCCAGTAGAGAGAGAGGCTTAATTTTAGAGCTTGTTAAAATTGTACTGTCTTTTGATAGCTGAACATAATGGACCTATTGCCCAATATTACATGTTTATGCAAACATAAAACGCGGTGCGCTCAGTGGAAACTGCCATCAGGTAAGAACATAGAGGATCTTTGACTGAATCACTTAGGCCACCTTTTGGGAACATATAGTTCATTTAAATCAAGAGAGGCAGTTTACCCTACTCACAGCAATCTTATGATGAAAGTCCATGTGTATCTATGCAAAAATCGGTTTCAGTGAGTTCAGTGGGATTCCCTTCAAGTCAGTGTGTGGGACTGATACCTTTATAAAATAAATGGGTTTAGGATCAAGAAATAGGAGGTGTGTATCTCAACCTGGAGACTCATTTGGGCTGACATTTGAGATATAATCTGATGTCAGCCTTCCCGAACTTGAGCGCTATCCAGATGTGTGAAAGCCAATGTAAGGTAGTGGTTAAGGTGTTGGACTGCTGCTTAGGAAACCCAGGTTGTAATCCATCCTCAGCAACTAGGTGATTTGGGGCCAAGTGGTCTCCTTGCCTAACTTACTCAAAGGATGGGTGTTGTGAGAATTAAAGGAGGAGGAAGTCCTACGCATGCCATCTTGAGCTCCTGTATGGAAGGCAGGATACAAATATTTTAAAAACCCAAATAAAATAATGTGTGACCAACT
Organism: Candoia aspera; assembly: GCF_035149785.1. Taxonomy (NCBI): domain Eukaryota; kingdom Metazoa; phylum Chordata; class Lepidosauria; order Squamata; family Candoiidae; genus Candoia; species Candoia aspera. The sequence continues at coordinate 107,524,632 of NC_086153.1, read as the reverse complement.
CTAAGAATTTTCAGCAACGCTGACTGGGGAATATCAGAAGATGAAGTACACACATTGAGAACATACCTGTTAGCAAAGCTGCCTTAAATTTTCCACTCGCAAGTGTTGTCCCAGGTAGTTTAATGGAGAAGTTGTATATGCATATGCATTTGGGGGGAATACTACATGGGGAAAAGTACCTACATCAGCAATCTTGTGGCCACAACAAAATAATCAGGTTCTCATATTGTAATAAGGCACAATGTGTTTGGTTTTGATTTAACATGTAATATGAATCCAGCCTTTGAGATTTTTACAACATAATTCATGGATTAAGGTGTTGTGAAAATCCAAGCAATAGTGGTTTATTCAACAGACCATGACTTAGCATAAAGTGTAAACTCAATTAATGTGGATAGGAGCAAGTGAATGGCTATAAGGCAGCTATAAAAGCCTCAAATGGGGCCTCCTTCAAAACCTCACTTTTGAAGGCTGCTTCCCAAACCACTGAGACACCCAATCCTTCCTAAAAGCTTGACATTTGGCCAGGTCATATTGAAGGAGACACTCTAAAGACTCCAAGGGTCTTCTCTATATGCATGTCTGTGGTACTTCCACTGAAGCAAAGTGGCCTGCCAAAACAGCACTGACACTTCAGGCAGAGTATCTCACTTTTTTTGAAGCAAGGTGCACCTTCAAATCAAGCAGATCCTTTGATCCATAAAGGGTCACTTCTTCACACAGGTCATATAGGGAGTAAGGAAGATGACCTTGTCAGAGGTATGCAAGATCCATTACCAGGGTGACAGGTCGTGAAACATATTTTAAATCAGCATAATCAGACTTGCAAGATTGATGTCAGCCCCACTAGATAGACCATACTAGGAAATCAACTCCACAGGAAGGCTAGAACTACTATGATTGAGATTGGCTATACAGTAATAACACAATCTTCCAAGTCTGATTGTCCTGTATCTCCTCCTCCTTCTTATACTCCTGTGAATTAGGGAGTGTCTGTCTGAGCAGCTTTCAAATATTATCTGTCTATTGTGGACTTAAAATATATTTCAGCCCCTCATCACCCTGGTAACAGATCTTGCGTATCTCCATCAAGGTCATCTTCCTTACTCTCTACAGGTCTATTAACGATCTGAAAATTTGTTATAACTGATCTGTTATACCACACTTGGGAAATATGAACTTAAAATATCCAAACCACAGGACACATTCTAAGTTCATAGCCATTCCATGAGGAGCACCATAGCCCAGCTGCAACCTGCAAAGCCATGGAGCACTGAATGACAGAGTCTTAACTTTGAAACATTTTGGAATAAAAATGTCAGTAAAAGCTTTGTTCATCTGGCTACTAAATCCCAGAGGGCAATGTACAATCCTTTGCAGAGTATTTGCTGTTATTAAAATATTCTGAATCATTCTATATTACTTCTGACCTTTCAGTTCATCAACACTGATAGTAAATTATTTCCCAAGTAAAAACGAGGGAGGGAGAGAGGAAGGCTCTTTGATCTGTTTACTAAGATGAATTAAAGATGGCTGCTGTTTCCAAAGGAAAAAAATGACAGGCCAAGCTTCAAAACACTGAAATGGCAAATGTAGCTTCTTGCTATTGAGGGATCCTAGGCGTTGTCACATGGAATTAAGTTTGCTACCTTCCCCAGGCAGAAAAGGGGAGCCTTTGTTCTTTTGTAGATGCTAAGAGTGTTTCTGTCACCCTATCAGCTGCCTTTGCTTGTTCTTCAGGACCTTGGTCTTTGAAGCACTTACCTTTTGCTAGCATGATTTGAAAGAGCCTGGTGGTACAGATGTTCCTGTCTGCATGGGCACATGCTTTATAGCAAGGTGCTGATATGGAACATTCTCCCATTTGTAAACTGTAACAGATAATGCTTGCCACTAGCAGTCAGGCCACTTTTTTGCACAGCTGTATCTGTGTTGCCAAATGACTGGTTCTTGCACCCATGTGTGGGAGCAGTGCCATTTCAGTGAAGGCATGGAGAAAAAAAAGCAGGCCAGGTTTCAAAATGGTAACACATTTGGGTGATTTGGAAGAGTCAATTTTTAGATCTTGATTTATGGCTGCAGCCCAAGAATGTGTGAGTTGAACATAGATGGGAAATAAGAATGTTCTCCCTCTCTATAAAACACCTTTGAGGGCAAGCCCACATGGGCTGACAAAGGCAAACTCAAAGCGTGTGAAAAGAAGCATAGCTGGCAGAGAGAAATGTAGCAGCATTGGGAAAAGAAGGGGAGATTCCTACACCACACTAGGCTTTATTCATTTATCTTTGTGATATGGAAGAGGAAGTACAAAAGTATTTCAACAGCAATATTGGTTCTATTTTATGCAAAGTTCTTTTTATTGCTTTGTTTCTTCAGATGTTGCCAGACTACAAATCCCAGAGTTCCTGCTCATATGCCATAGTGTTTAGGGAAGAGAAGAGCTGCAGTACAACATGGTGCCAAGGTTACTTGCAGGACCATCTCTCCCCAACAGTTTCTGCCTGTCCCATCAGATTGGGCAGAATGAGTTGTGGGTTATCTCAGTGAGGCAGTGTCACCTGGTGGGTCCTAGAAAGCATACCTTCTCTGTCATGGCACCTACCCTATGGAACAGCCTCCCCACTGAGCCCCAATGATACTGTCCCTTGGGAAGGCTGTGAAGACCTAGTTCTTCCCCCAGCCATTGGGGCCAGGCTGTTAGTTACTGGAGCTCTGGCCTGGATGTATGTCACAAGTGTCCTTTGAGATTTTTAATGAGGAGGGAGTGGTCAACTTGAGTTTTTGGTGTTGTATGATTGTTGATATTTTCTATGTTTGTCTGCCACCTAGAGTTTCCATAGATAGATGGGCAGCCTCATAATGTGATATATACAGACATAAATTTAGGGAGCCAAGACTGGAAGGGGTAGTTTAAAACAAAAGTAAGCTAGGGCTACCATATCTTACCTGCAGAAATCCAGACAACCACTTTATGACAGCCAAGAGATGTAGAAAACTCACTAATGCCATCTAGTGGTTATCCAGACTATTGCAGCCCCCATCTGGCAGCTCTAATTTTAGAGTAGAAATATAATACAAAATACAAGTGATCTTGGTAGCTCCTTGAAAATGTGCAGCTGAGAGAACATGCTTGACACATTAATGAACACCTGATGCCTCCTTGTAACCACAGGTTGGACTGACATTTGGCAGGAACTAAGGAACAGGGCAGTGCACACAGATTGGAATAAGGCACAAATTTTATTACAGTTTATTACAGTTTATTTAATCATGCTAATGATATTATATTAATATAGTAGCAACAAGGATTCCTTGGGGGACGTGGTGGCACTGCGGGTTAAACCACTGAGCTGCTGAGCTTGCCGATCGGAAGGTCGGCGGTTCGAATCTGCATGACGGGGTGAGCTCCCATTGTTAGTCCCAGCTCCTGCTGACCTAGCAGTTTGAAAACATGCAAATGTGAGTAGATTAATAGGTACCACTTTGGCGGGCAGGTAACGGCATTCCATGTAGTCATGACGGCCACATGACCATGGAAGTGTCTACAGTCAAACGCCGGCTCTTCAGCTTTGAAACCGAGATGAGCACCGCCCCCTAGAGTTAGACACGACTGGACTTAATGTCAAGGGAAACCTTTACCTTTACCTAACAAGGATTCCTTACCTAAGCCATTTAACTATCACCACTTAGAATTGGGCCACTTCCACTTGGCACAGTTTTCTTACCATTTCACCAAAGAATCCCTTACAATCAAGTCTGAAGACAATTTTTGACGATCTTCATTTCTCCTGGTCTCAGGCAGGCAGGAGACACCAACAGTTCTCCAACTGACCAATAACAGAGGGGTTTTTTTTAAGGATTCAAATAGTGTCCTACCTCCTAAGCTGCCACAACTCCTGGAGTAACCAAAATCCCTTTGCCCCCGCTCCCCATAAAAGAAAGGAAATAAATTGTTAGGGTCCTTTCTTATGAGCTGTAGCTAGAGGAACAAGTTACCCTGTTTGAAGACATTGCTGTTTCAGTTTCTCTTTAAAGTCTCTGCTGCTTTAAAAAATGATGTGGTGGCATTTTTGCAACTAGGCATTTTTCACAATTAAATATGTTTTCATGTTGTAATGTAGAGCATCATGTATTTGGGAGGGGAAAAGAGAAAACTGTGTCTGGATTTAGCCCAGAAACTCAGCCATTCTGTATCCAAAGCCTGTGGAAGATTGTCCTCATCTCTTTCTGAAAAGATAACACAGTAGAAATTCTCTAAACATTTAATGGGAGGCTATTTCAAAGGACTGGTATGGCCACTGAGTACATCCACCTCCTAGCTCTCATCCCTTAACTTCCCAAGGGGAAGGGATCAGAAATATGGCCTGCTGGATTGACTGCACAGAACAGACTCTAACCAAAGATTACAAGGAAAATAAATTGCTAATAGTGCAGAATGAAACAAATTTTATATATCATCTAGTTGAGCCTTTAGAGTTACTTCTATTTTATTTATTTACTATCTAGATATGGCAGCTCTAGATGCCCTTGAGATGTTTTGAGGACAATTTCTATAAGAACTTATTAGCATGGCCACCAGACCTGTCAAAACATTTTGCAGATAAGTAGCTTCTAAAACATCCTGGTGACCCCCAGTTTTGTCATACGAATGGATGATGTGATGGACCACAGTAACGCAGCTGGTTCTCAGGAAGGAGGGAGCACATTCCAAGGACGGGGCAAGACAGGAGACAACACAGCCCAGAGTTCGACCGTGGGAAGGCAAAGAGATTCAGAGTAGCCACGCCCTAGAGCATCCCAGGTTATTCCCTTTAGGTTACAGTAGAGTAGGTTTAGTCTGGCAAGTTTCTGTCCATACGATGTGAGCAATAAAGAACTGAAGTTTGGTTTAATTGCTTCCTTGTCATTCTTGGGCTAGGCAAATTATGACATCCATCCCAATATTGACATGTGGAAGATTATGGGAATTGTAATCTAAAAATCACCATTTTAGAGAAGATATTTTAGTGTCATATGGATGATAGAAATAAAAAAATGAAAATCAAAGCAGCCAGTCAAGTAGAAAGATGGGAAGCCAGTTCCTTCTATAATCCCTCTTAGAAGCTGAATTTCACTAAGTGACAGACAGCTATTTCCAGGCTAGTGTATGTAGAATTTTGGCCTTTAAAAGGCAGCCAGGGTAACTACCATATCAGTTCACGCCTCCATATCAGCCCTCCATTTTCAGTAGCAGAAACCAAATACTATGAAAAGTTTAGAAACTGAATGTGAAGCCCAGTTTCATAGGTTGTCTGCTTAGTATTTCCAGACTTCAGAGATACACTGCATTTGACTATGAAGTCTCCATTCTTAACAGCCAGGATAGCCTGTGACATTTTTTCATAGATAGCCAAGAGAAACAAGTTTAAATAAGCAGCCAATAAAGTGTTGTTGTCCCTAGAAGCAGGGACCAATAAAACAGAGAGATCTTATTTAAACATATATATACAAAGCTGCAGTCCACAAATCCATATCTGTCTCAAATTATTGGAAATCAGGTGCTTCATATATAATGTATACATAAATATCAAAAAGCTGAACACTGTTTTTCTGTAACTTCTCAAAGCTCAGGTTAACTTAGAAATGAGGTTTCAGATATCTTAGAAAAGGTATGCAGTGATTTGGGGGAGCTTTATAATTCCTAGAACTGTCTTAGAGCAACATCTAGTGGCATATGTTATTTCATCTGCAGACAGTACTGACCTCCGCAAACAAACAGAGCTGTCTCAAGCAGAGAAGAAGGCATGGAGAACCACTCTAGCTATCGGTTCACTCTAATAACTAAATTGCTTGTGGCCATTAGTGCTATGGGTACTACTACTACTATTGCTACTGTTTTAATCATATATCTCTTTTCTTTTATAATTTAGAATGTGAGTCCATCACTTCATAAAATGAAAGGAAACATTCAGAAGTCTGCTAAGACTATCTTTTAGCCTAGTGTTCTCCAGGGAGCCATATTGGCTGAGGATGGTGAGAGATACAACTAGTTCAACACATCTGGAGAATACCTGATTGTGAAAGGCTGGCCTAGTGCCTGCAGCATTTATCAATGCAATGAATGAACAATGAAAGGCAACCATTTTCAAACAAACATCTTCTAATGAATGTTCACTTTTAAACCTATCTTTGCTCAAGAGTTTACACTCCCAGAGTTGCTGGAGTTGGGTGGCATATATTATTATTATTATTATTATTATTATTATTTCCAGCCAGTTATGTGCAGTCTTTGATAGATTAAATTATTCTGATAATGTGCCATCAAGTCAGTGTTGTCTTTACCAACATCAAAATGGAAGATGGTTTAAAAGCACTAAAAAGTATCAGAAGGGGAGAAACAAGAACATTGGGAGGATTAAGACTGAATAATTCTATCTGAAGAAAAATGAGATAGTTCCACCTAAAAAGAAAGGAATCCTGCCTACTTTGATGCCCATGTGCTAATTTACTTGCAGGTGAAAAAGAGGAGAATGAGCAAAATTCTTACACCAAGATATGCCTTCAAGTTAAATCTAGTTGGGCTGCAGTACAAACATAAAGGATGGGTTCACATATTGTGCTAAACTATAAGATGGTTTTATCTGATTTGGGTTTAGCATGTTGTATAAACCCAGTCAATTGTGGCTTGATCAAGAAGCCATGGTTAAGCAACCATGGCTTAGCATGGTATGTGAAGCAGATTGGAATTCATACAGACCAAAACAAACAAGTTAGCTTTTCAAGATCTAATTACTCTCTTATTTTAATAGAACAGAATTTGATGGTTTGCTAAAAGGAACAAAAGGGACCAGTAGAATGAGTAGGAACTATGAATTTCTATCTAAAAGAGCTTGCCAATAGCAAAAGGATTGATAATGTCATGAAGCCTTGTACCAGGTCTCATGGGATACCTGGTATTTCCTGGAAAAAGTGGATTGAGATACTGTATCCCTAAAGTGATGATTCATTTGATATTATTCCATAGGTTAACTGACTGTGTTAAGCATATGACTCTTAAATGGTGTCACATTTGAAACAAGTTGGGTCCTAAGGCAGGATAAATGCTGATTAGCAGAGAGTAGATGGAGGCAAAACCCCAGGTGCAGGCTACCGATGATGAAGAGGAAAGCACAATTGCAAGAACTAAGGATTTGCATAATATATAGGCACTCAGACTTTCTATGGGATAAAGGCAACTGTCATAGCTATAACCACACAGAAATTGAACAAAAAAAAGCTAATGGCCAAGTCTCATTCCACTTTGACTTTTACTAGTTTGTGGGAAGGGAAATGAGTGAAGCAGAACAAATATTAAAGGAAAGGAACCAGAATTCCACTTGGAATTCCTTTTTTTTTTAATAGAATGCATGCAGTTAAACCTTCCCTTCTCCATTTTCTTCTCTTTCATAACTCAGCGGATGTCCTTCTGAGCTTTTGGAGGAGGAGGAGGAGGAGGAGGGACACTTTCAAAGCTAGTGACTTCCAGCTCCTTTGAGTTTCCCATGGAATTCTCTTTCCTTCTGTAAATGAAGCCAAAAAACATTATCTCTTTTGCAGGAAATGAAGAATCCTGTCAGTCCTGGAGCCCTGATTTGACCTGGAATTAATAACAACAAAAGAGCTGTGTGTCTTCAAACTGGTGCATCACTGTGAGCTTTGTTTTTTGACTGAGGTAAAGTATTTCCAAAAGAATATCCCCCTATTTAGATCTATGTTTAGATATACCAGAATTTAAATAGGTAAAGAGGCTATGTATATTTGGGACTTCAATTACTGGCTTGACATTTTTTTCATGAGGCTTTCATTGTATCTCGACAGAGTCTAACTACTATAAAAAATGGGAATTGGATTTGAAAGTCTTCTTGTCAGGTGTTATATTACAATCGTTTCACCTCTTTCTATAACTTATCCAAAGGGCAAAATTGTATTGTAATCACTTGGTGCCTGAGTAAAACTACTAGATTGTAATCTTAAAAATGAGATAGAATAAGGTTGGCATTTATACCATTCCTTGCCTTGTTTATAATTATTTTTACTAAGATTGAATTTGTTTTGCTGTATTATTACTTTTATCATTGTTCCTTCCCAGGCAAAGTATAATAGGCCTTAAATCTCAGGAATACTTTGAAAAATTATCTAAGTATCTCTGGTTTCAACAGAGTAGCTGACCCTCCATGATGCTGTAAGACCCCAGGGATCTTGCACACAGGGACCCTCCCCTCCTATCCAAGTTATTTCAAACAAGCGTGTTGCCAAATCCCCAACCAGCAGGAGAAGGCTCTAAGAGGCAATCTCCTCCCTCCTTCCTGGATCATCCAATAAGAAAAAAATATCCAACTTTTAGGTATGACCAAAAAAGAACTTTACTACTTGCATTAGGAAAACAACAGTCTTACAACTCTATAGTCAGTATTATACAAGAATGCAATATTATACAGATACAAAAATAACTGTAAACAGGAAGATATTCAACTCTGTGGGAGGAATTTCCCTGTGACCTGAGAGTCTTGCTCAGATACAGCAATTCATCCTCTCTCACACACTACAGAGCATCTCCTTAAAGTTGCAGTGCATTTTAAAAGCACCATATATACTTAACCCAGGCAACTTTGGTTGCATTGGTTGCCAGTATGCTTCCGGGTCCAATTCAAGGTGTTGGTTATCACCTTTAAAGCCCTGCATGGCACGGGTCCAGGCTACCTAAGGGACCGTCTCCTCCCCATCACATCAGCCTGTCCCACCCACCGGTCGTGCAGAGAGGGCATGCTACGGACCCCGTCTGCAAGAGAATTCCATCTGGCGGGGTCCAGGAGGCAGGCCTTCTCTGCAACAGCCCCTGCCCTTTGGAATATCCTTCCCCTGGAAGTGAGATTGGCTCCCTCCCTCCTGGACTTTAGGAAACAAATAAAGACCTGGTTCTGTAATTATGCCTGGGGCAGGAGGGAGAGTAGCCATTCCTGGGGATGGTTAGTTTCTTAGAAGAACCGTGCTCTGCCTGCAAATCATAAAGAACTTTTAACCATCGAGGTTTTTATTATATTTATTGTATTTGTATTATAGGGTTTTATAGTTTTATATTTTTATCGATGTTTTATTGTAAACCACCCAGAGTCCCTTTTGGGAGATGGGTGGTGATAAATTTGATTAATAAATAAATAAATAAATAAATAAAATAAACTTCCCCCTGCTATGTGACAATGCCAGCAACAGCAACTGTCCCTGCAAGGTTTCATATAATAGTTATCTCCACCCTCTTCTTTGCAGTGGCTTAATCTTTCTCTCTGAACTGAACCTACTCCGTTCTGACCCATCTCAGTCCAGATCATTTCTTCTCTCAGTTCCCCACACTGAGACCTTCTCCCCTCCCATTCACCGGGCAGCTTCCTCACCAATGAAACCCTCAGCCTCTCTCTGTCCCCAAGCTGCCAGCCAATGCTACTTAACCATTTCCACCCCCAAATTATTATTATATTCCATGTATTAAATCTCTGCTAAATAGAATAATAAAAAGCTAAAGATCTGAAATCCATCTATTTAATTCACAGTTCATTGTTTATTGGACATACTGTATTTTTATGCTATTGCAATCAAAATGACTCTCATAGAAAAATATATAATAGAAAACAAAAACTAAAAAAAATCACAGTGGCACTACAATAATACAAAGAAGATGGAATAAAAGAGATAGCAACATCAAGTCAAATCAGGAGAAGGCTCTCCAAAACAGCTCAGTCTTTGAGAGCTTTCAAAAGAGCAGCAAAGAGGGAGCCAGCCCGTTCTCCACAGAGAAGCCACTCCACAACATTGATGGTGCAATAGAAATGCCTCCTCACCTCAGCCTCCTGAATCTCCAGAATGGGAGAGATTTGCAGCACTCTCTCCCTGAAGGATCTAATCGGTCAGGACAAAACTGACTGAAGAGGGTGATCCTGTGCCAAGCCATGAAAGGCTTTATAGGTCAAAAACAGCACCGTAAATTGGACCTGAAAACTAACTGGCAACCAATGCAGTCTCCACAAATCCAGTATTATGTTCTCTCAACACTGGGAGTGTCATGAGTGCCTTTGAGCTGAAGACATCAGCGCAATGGCACACATGACAATAACGAGGAAACAGGGGAAGGGGCTCAAGATAAGCAGCCATCAACTCACAAAGACGAAAGGAGAAGATACAATGGCTAAGCGGATCGCGAGGCACACCCAAGCTGTTAGCGCTAGCGCAACGGAGATCGCCCAGCTGACAGCAATCACCGGATGAATAGGGAAACCGATGATGGGCGATCCCGGAGCGCCAGCGGGGCCTCGCAACCCCTCACCTACCGGCAAGACAGCATGTGGGACAAAGGGGGGGTGACGTAACCTCGAGTGAGGGGGCGCTGACCGGCGCGGGGTATTTAAACCCCGCACCGGCGCGCTCCTGTCACTCTCAGCTTTGTTCTACAACTGTAACTACGCTATGAATAAACCAGAGCCTGCTTCATCTGAACCAGTGTCTGTGTGTTACTCGGCGGTAGGCAGTGCATGACAGGGAGCATGGAAGTATGCAGGCCTCTGCACTTTGGACCAACTACAGTTTCTGAATATTCTTTAAGGGCAGCCTTAAGTAGAATGCATCACAGTGGTCTAGGCAAATGGTGATAAAGGCAGGAGTTACTGTTGCCAAGTCCTCCTGCCCCAGGTAAGGCCACAACTGGCACACCAGCCAGAATTAAGCATAGGCCTCTCTGGCCACTGTTTCCACCTGCTGATCCAGCAGAAGCCATGAGCCCAGAAGAACCCCAGGTTGTGAACCTGTTCCCTCCTGGGTTTCAGGGCAATAGCTTATAAAATGTAGAGTTTCACCAATTCTTGAGCCAAAAAGATTGATTTGTTTGTCATGTTGAACAGACTCTTTAAGCAAGTGGTTTAGAGAAACAGTTGACAATTAATCATTGTCCCCTTCTCAAATTGCATCATCTGATCTAAGTACACAATTAAACAGCCCAGGCAGTGTTTTTTATGTCCTGCATACAAATCAACCACTAGAGCACCTCCAGTCAGACTTGCTGACTACAGTGCTTTCTTGCTATGAACATGGTCTCTTCAGTCTTTCAGAAATGAACTGCAGTTAATACAAAGTTGGATCCTTTGATTCAGCTCATGAGATGTCTCCCTACATTCCTGCATGCTGAAGGTTGCTACACTGCAGAGAGGGAGAAGCATAATATGATGCTTTCTGGTAAAATCACCAAGCTACTCTCAACCTATACATCCACTGCTCTCACCTTGATCTCTGCATCTGTCACTTTCATTACCTACATATTTCTTCTCAAATTGTGCTACTTATCAGAAATAGCATTATAAATAACCAGAGATGGGCTTCATGAAAGGCACCCACTATAACTTTGAGTCAGCTCCTTCATATTCAAGTTGATCTCAAGAAGACAAACTGGATGTCCAAAACCTTTGTAGGACACAAAATCCTATTCAAATTCAAAACTCCAGCTATCCTTCTTAGGCTGTTCAAAATGAGAAAATTACCAATCCATTTTAATTTGTCCATGTCATGGGTTTTTGTGATTCACATATCAAACAATTACTGCCTACTAATAACCACAGCACTTCTGCTAGTCTCATTAACCCCCCTTCCAAAAAAACTAAAATCCCAACTATAGCTAATTGCAAGTCGACAGATAACTCTGAAAAATACCAGCTAAGATCCTCTTAGCAGCTCCTTAACCTTATCCTCTCCAGAGGCTATCTCAAAAGAAACTGGTTAAAAACTCATTTAACCAACTGCCAAGATCACAACAATCCATTGTCCTCCAGAGATTAGAGGATTTAAAGCAAGCCCTTTCTGATTTATATAATAACACTCATACCCCAATTTCCATAGCTCCCCTAACTCTTCAGCAAGTAACCTAGGGCCCACTACTCAACAGTTGATCTCTGTCCCCTTTAGGCTTTCTGCTGCTAGTATCTCATTCATGTCAGCTCCATCTGACATGTCAGCATCATCCACCAACCACACTCCCTCACATGGAAGCTGGTTTGGCCCAATCAGTCGGGAATAGCCAAATCATAGCTGAGGACAATTTTGTCCAGCCTGATGTTCACCTGATGACTTCAACTGTTTCCTGCCATCAGATGGTTGAGATGTTCCCTTCCAATTCTTTCCCAGGCATCTGTTATAAACGCAGTTCCATTCCCTTAGCATGAGTAATCTGCTACCAACTCCAACTTCAACGATTAGGTCATGTCACATCCTGACCGACTGACATGCAGTTTTCTCTAGCCCCATGGTTGATTTCCTGGAATATAGCTGCATGGCCTTTTAAGCAGGGTGAACCTATTTTTACTACCTTACTTCTAAAACAGGACATTGCTTTTTTACAGAAAAGAATGGGACTATGAGCCAGGGGTTCTGGATGGTTTTACACCCCATTCATTACATGCAACTCATAGCCAGAAGAGTGGTAGTACATTTGGAGTTTTAACCATCTTGACTGCTTCCAAACTTCAAGCAACTGTTTCTCCTTCAGTATCCAGTAGCCCTCTTCTGACTATTGTTCTAAACTTTGAAAACCAGATGTTAAACCTTCTCCCAGTTAATGTATATATTCTTCCCCATAGACAAACTCCTCCTGGGATCTATTAGAGAAATTTGTATTAGATTTTACACACACATGCACAATTTCCAAATGTCTCCCTGACTTTAGCTGGAGAATTTAATACCATGGTGATAAATCTTTCCTTTTGCATTTTAATGCCTCAAGCTTTTATCCTTATGAGCCTCTACAGTTTGGCCCTCATCATTCCAAAGATCCTAAATTTGGAATGGTGGAGGTTAGCTTTTCTGTCCAATAAATTTGACCTGAGAATTTTCAATTGCTTGACATCTGAAGACCCAGAAAGAGAACTCACCTTCTGTGGCCCCAAAAGTGCTAATACCGTTTACTGTATGTTAGTAGCCACAGATGGTATTGACCATGAAATAACCTTTTACCTTGATAATGAGCATTTCCCACTACTCAGGTTACTTTATTTTAATGCTTCTCCATGTGCAGAAGTTCATAATTATCAGGATGGGTAACTGCAGGCTCCTTCAGCAAAGGATCGTTACCTTGTTGTGGTGCTGGAGCTTGAGCACCTCAGTGATGCCATGAGCTAAACTGTGAAGGGCCACCCAAGACAGGAAGGTCATGACAGAGAGGTCAGACTAAATGCGATCCCTGGCGAAGGTAATGGCAACCAACCCCAGTATTCTTGCTGTGAAAACTAAATGGATCAGTACAACCAGAGATATGTCAGTATACCATTGGAAGATGAGACCCCCAGGTCGGAAGATGGTCAAAATGCTACTGGGGAGGAACAGAGGATAAGTTCAACTAGCCCCAGACGTGATGATGCAGCTAGCTCAAAGCCGAAAGGACGGCTAGTGGCCGACGGTGCTGGTGGTGAACGGCAAATCCGATGTTCTAAGGATCAACACACCATTGGAACCTGGAATGTAAGATCTATGAGCCAGGGCAAATTGGATGTGGTTATTGGTGAGCTGCAAAGATTAAAGATAGACATTTTGGGCATCAGTGAACTGAAGTGGACTGGAATGGGCCACTTCACATCAGATGACCACCAGATCTACTGTACTACTGTGGACAACAGGACCACAGAAGAAATGGAGCAGCCTTCATAATTAATAGTAAAGTGGCTAAAGCAGTGCTTGGATACAATCCAAAAAATGATAGAATGATCTCAGTTCGAATTCAGGGCAAGCCATCTAACATCACAGTAATCCAAACATACACCCCAACCACAGATGCTGAAGAAGCTGAAGTAGATCAGTTCTATGAGGATCTGCAGCACCTACTGGACAACATGCCTAAAAGAGATGTTGTTCTCATCACAGGAGACTGAAATGCTAAGGTGGGCAGTCAAATGACACCTGGAATTACAGGTAAGTATGGCCTGGGAGAACAAAACGAAGCAGGACATAGGCTGATAGAATTTTGCCAAGACAACTCACTCTGCATAACAAACACTCTCTGCCAACAACCTAAGAGATGGCTTTATCCATGGACTTCACCAGAAGATCGAAATCAGATTGACTACATCCTGTGCAGCCAAAGGTGGCAGACATCTATACAGTTGGTAAAAACAAGACCTGGAGCTGACTGTAGTTCAGATCACGAACTTCTTCTTGCACAATTTAGGATCAGACTAAAGAGATTAGGGAAGAACCACAGATCAGCTAGATATGAGCTCACTAATATTCCTAAGGAATATGCAGTGGAGGTGAAGAACAGATTTAAGGGACTGGACTTAGTAGATAGGGTCCCGGAAGAACATCCCAAAGAAAGAGAAAACCAAGAAGGCAAAATGGCTGTCTGCTGAGACCCTAGATGTAGCCCAAGAAAGAAGGAAAGCAAAAGGCAACAGTGATAGGGGAAGATATGCCCAATTAAATGCAAAATTCCAGAGGTTAGCCAGAAGAGATAAGGAATTATTTTAAAACAAGCAATGTGTGGAAGTGGAAGAAGACAAGAGAATAGGAAGGACAAGAGACCTCTTCCAGAAAATTAGAAACATTGGAGGTAAATTCCAGGCAAAAATGGGTATGATCAAAAACAAAGATGGCAAGGACCTAACAGAAGAAGAAGAGATCAAGAAAAGGTTGCAAGAATATACGGAAGACCTGTATAGGAAGGATAACAATATCGGGGATAGCTTTGACAGTGTGGTCAGTGAGCTAGAGCCAGATGTCCTGAAGAGTGAGGTTGAATGGGCCTTAAGAAGCATTGCTAATAACAAGGCAGCAGGAGACGACGGCATCCCAGCTGAACTGTTCAAAATCTTGCGAGATGATGCTGTCAAAGTAATGCATGCTATATGCCAGCAAATCTGGAAAACACAAGAATGGCCATCAGACTGGAAAAAATCAACTTATATCCCCATACCAAAAAAGGGAAACACTAAAGAATGTTCAAACTATCGAACAGTGGCACTCATTTCACATGCCAGTAAGGTAATGCTTAAGATCCTGCAAGGGAGACTTCAGCAATTCATGGAGCGAGAATTGCCAGATGTACAAGCTGGGTTTAGAAAAGGCAGAGGAACTAGGGACCAAATTGCCAATATCCGCTGGATAATGGAAAAAGCCAGGGAGTTTCAGAAAAACATCTATTTCTGTTTTCTTGACTATTCTAAAGCCTTTGACTGCGTGGACCATAACAAATTGTGGCAAGTTCTTAGTGGTATGGGGATACCAAGTCATCTTGTCTGCCTCCTGAGGAAGCTGCATAATGACCAAGTAGCAACAGTAAGAACAGACCATGGAACAACAGACTGGTTTAAGATTGGGAAAGGAGTACGGCAGGGTTGTATACTCTCACCCTACCTATTCAACTTGTACGCAGAACACATCATGTGACATGCTGGGCTTGAGGAATCCAAGGCTGGAGTTAAAATCTCTGGAAGAAACATTAACAATCTCAGATATGCAGATGATACCACTTTGATGGCTGAAAGCGAAGAGGAACTGAGGAGCCTTATGATGAAGGTGAAAGAAGAAAGTGCAAAAGCTGGCTTGCAGCTAAACCTCAAAAAAACCAAGATTATGGCAACCAGCTTGATTGATAACTGGCAAATAGAGGGAGAAAATGTAGAGGCAGTGAAAGACTTTGTATTTCTAGGTGCGAAGATTACTGCGGATGTTGACTGCAGTCAGGAAATCAGAAGACGCTTAATCCTTGGGAGAAGAGCAATGACAAATCTCGATAAAATAGTTAAGAGCAGAGACATCACACTGACAACAAAGGTCCGCATAGTTAAAGCAATGGTGTTCCCCGTAGTAACATGTGGCTGCGAGAGCTGGACCATAAGGAAGGCTGAGAGAAGGAAGATCGATGCTTTTGAACTGTGGTGTTGGAGGAAAATTCTGAGAGTGCCTTGGACTGCCAGAAGATCAAACCAGTCCATCCTCCAGGAAATAAAGCCAGACTGCTCACTTGAGGGAATGATATTAAAGGCCAAACTGAAATACTTTGGCCATATAATGAGAAGACAGGACACCCTGGAGAAGATGCTGATGCTAGGGAGAGTGGAAGGCAAAAGGAAGAGGGGCCAACCAAGGGCAAGGTGGATGGATGGTATTCTAGAGGTGATGGACTCATCCCTGGGGGAGCTGGGGGTGTTGACGACCGACAGGAAACTCTGGGGTGGGCTGGTCCATGAAGTCACGAAGAGTCGGAAGCAATTGAACGAATAAACAACAACAACAACTGCAGGCTCAAGAAAAGTGTTTAGCTGCAGAGCAACCTTGCTTTACATCAGACTTTTCAGTTTTTGACCGAGGCATCACCTTTCAACATCTGGCAGAAAAATATTCTAGCTACTCCCAAGGGTCCTTTATAGGCAGCTTTCTATTCAATCTCTAATGAATGGCTATGGCAGAAATAATCTTCCTTCTCTGCTGACCATTTATTGCTACCTTTCCTCAAATTAAATGTTGTATCTTTATTTAATGTTTATGTTAATAGTACAGGTAGTCCTCGACTTACAACTACAATTGGGACCGGAATTTCCATTGTAAGTCATTGTAGTTGTAAGTCAAGTCACCACATGACCGGACCTGATTTTATGACGATTTTATGGTGGTGGTTAAGCAAATCACAGGTTGTTAAATGAATCAATGTGGCCATTAAGTGAATCCAGCTTCCCGAATAGGCATTTTGGTTGGAGAACAACAAAAACATTGCAAAATGCAATCATGTGACCACAGGACACTAAAACTGGTCATAAATGCAAGCCGATTGCCTTTTTGGAGGAGATGGGTGGTGATAGAAATTTGAAAAATAAATAAATTGAAATAAATAAAGTGGCCAAAATGCAGTTGTGTGACTGCAGGGGGCTGTTGCAATGTTTTGCAATGCTCAGAAGTGCTTTACAGGCCATAAAACACCCACTCCAAGGCCATCGCAACTTCAGACTGTAGTTAAACAAATGGTCATAATTTGAGGACTACCTGTATTATACAGGCCCTTTGTAAGAAATTTATTAAATTTCAAACAAAGATAAAAGTTACAGAAAAATAAAAAACTACAAAGAAGAAAAAAAACTAAAAAGATGTGAAAACACAGAAGAAATTTTAAAGGTTTTAAAAAAAATTACAGAAAAAGATGACTTCCGACTTTTAACAGCAAGAATTTTCCATAATCAATCCCTTGCTCTATATTAAACCAAAGTCACATTATTTCTATAAATCATTCCATTGGGACATTATAAAAATCACTAAATACAGTTGCTCCCTCCCCTTATATTAAAAGAAAAAAGAATATATATATATATTGTATGTACACACATACATACACATACATACATACATACATACATACACACACATACATACATATACACATACACACACACACACATACATACATATACATACATACACACACACACACCTCCTAATCAACTTCCCCCCGAAAGATAACATTTATTTGATTATTTCCTTCCTACTACTATTCTATACATTCCTTTCTACTATAATAAAAATCACACTAAAAAACTTATAAATTGTCTACCATTATACTTAGTAATATAGCAATTTTAACAATCTTAATCACATCAGACCCAAAACCAACATCATTCTTTTTTCTTGTTGTTGTTATTATACCTTGATAATCTTAATTCAAATCATTAAAAGTAAATGAAGCCAGACAAACCCTTAAAGCAATCCAGATAAATATACTTAAACCCTTATCCCACTTCAAAATAATCCGAAGCATTTACATATCTCCACATTACTCACAGAACATTTTTCTTAAAGAAATCAGACAGCCCAACTGCCCCCCTCAAAAACTCTGACTTCTCTTCAAGAGAACTCCCATACATATTAACCCCCTCTATTCCAAGGCACTCCATCAAAAGATCCATTTCACTCATGGCTTGCAACTCAATCTGTCCCTTTAATTTCTTCAACTCCACTGTCCAATCTTCCTCCAGCATCTCAGCAGAAGTCAAAGAGACATTCCTGATGCTGTTAAATTCCTCCATTTCATCCACAATATCACCAACCAGATGAAACATTTTAAAGTTCATATCTTCCACAATGTCCTGAATGCCTTGCATAAAAAGTTGGTAAGAATCAGAAAGAATTTGTTTAAGGTCTCGATGGAATTCAGAGAAAGTCTGCTTGAATTCCTCCATGTCTCACACAGTAGATTATGGCACCCCCTAGGAGCTTAATCAGCAAAAGTCAAAGATATGAGGATATTCGAAAGGTGTTTACATGAAGTGAGAGTAAATAGCAGATTGTTCTCAAGGGAAAGTGAACAGGATTCTGAAGGTTCAAATCAGCTGATTCAACATGTAGGAAAATGGTAATTTCTTCAAATCCAGTACAAAAATAATAACAGGGAGACAATTATTAATCCTTGTTAATATTTGGATGAGAAACAAGCCAAAACTTTAAAAGATTTTTTAAAAAAATTAACCCCAAAAATAACAATAAGGCCAAGACAGCCCGCTTCTCCTTGCTGTGAAAAGCTTCTCTTAGGGTACATAAACTTAAAAATATATAAATTGGGTGATTTAGAAATGGGGTAGCCAGTCTTAGTGTCCCTTTAAGGCTACAGCATGGCTTGGAAATGGTGATGTCACAGCCTCCTGGCAGCTCTTACCAGACAAGCGCAAATGCCATTTGTGATGCTCTGGCTACAAGTTGCAGTTCTGGAGGATGAATAGGATGATTCCAAGTGTTTTCTTTGTCCATGAAAACACTCCTGGGCTTCAGGAAAAGCCTGCCTGAGCCCAAAAAACCTGCTGCATTGTCAATTCTGCCCGCTGAGCCTGCGGGCACAGCCGTTCAGTCCACCATGTCTCTGCTGGAAGTCTATACATGCCTTTATAAGTGTGAATTTCACACTCCTTCCCTCAATCACAGATTAAGGTCCCCATTTCTTTATATTGATGATACGGCAATTCTTTCCTTGACCAACATTAGCCTTCTGTATTCCTTATGGACATTAACTAAATTTTGTCAGGCCAAGGAGTTGGAAATAAAGTGCTGCAAAACAAAGGTGCTCCTTTTCACTAAGAAATTTTGGCAGTATCAGTGGACAATCAATGACTTTCAGATCAGACAGGCCATGATGTTCAACTGCTTAGGTATTTTCTTCCTGTCTGCTACTTCCTGAACAAATCAAATTCATAAACTCACACCTGCGTCCAAAATTCTGCAAACACAATTGTTAGATCTGCTAGTTGCAGTAAGAATTCTTTGGTTCCTGTTGCAATCAAATTATATAATACAAAAGTTTGGAGTCTCCTGTCATTAAACACTCAGCTTTGTGCTAACGTTTTGAAACTACCCAGCCCAAATTTATTAGAATTCCATTGTAAGTCCTTCACAAATACCCTCTTTCAGATAGAATTAGGATGCCCTTCAAGTAGAGCCTGAATGAGAATCTGCTGCCTAAAATATTGGCTGAGATAATGGTTTTGGGGTGTCACTGGCTTAGCTGACTTTTCATAATAAATTTATTTCTGTTTAGAAAAGGGCTATTGCTAAAGATATTTCCTTCTGTGGTCTTTCTGTTTGATTTTCAATATCACTTTTGCTCTTGAAAGAGCTATGCCCAAGTTAAATAGAGTGTCCTTGATTTGGATATACAGAGTGATAAACCTAAAGTTCCCCTTGATTGTCTCAAGGGCTTCTTCCATAGCCCTTTCACACTCAAGTTTCTTCACTCCATGACATCTGCTACTCAGAGAAGAACACTCCTGCTCACAAGATCTAATCTGATGTGTCTCTCCTTTAAGGCTGATGGAGAGAAGATTTAATGAGATCACGTAGGTGGAGCACTTTTGCTTTTGCTTTGATGCTACTGTTGAATCAGGAGCTCATGTCTTACGGCACTGGCTACTCTACAATACTTGGAGCACAGAGCTTATACTTCCGTTTCCCTCACAATACATAGGTTGCTCAGCATGGAAATTATATGCTTCATAGTTGCAGACCTCTCACCAGAAGTCTCCAGGAATGTAGCAAAGTTCTGCTCAATCACCACTGCCATCAGGAGGCATTGGGCCTGATCAAGATTTAGCAGAGGAGATACTCACTGCAGCCTTAGAATGCTGTTATTAATCTACCTGGTTATTTATTTTACAATGTGCATTGCATTGCTGTTCTATTTTTATTCAGTCACTGACAATAAATTAATAAAGTATTATACTAGACTCCTAGCAGTCACTTTTCATCAGCTTGCTTACCATTTTTCAATGAAAGCCTATATTTGGATGTGCATCTGATTCTGATGGCTTAACAAGAAAAGGAAAAATGACTCCTGCTCCTAGATGTGCCATGACAAATTGTGTTTAGGAGGTAATGGTAGTCAGATCATTGGAGACTAAAATTTCACAGTAAGAAGGCAAAGATCAAGGCCATTTTAACTTTTCTGACTTGACTTTTAAGGATGTCGCATTTCGCTTATTAATTATTTGACATTTGCAAAATAATAAGAATAATCCATCTTATGCAATACCGTATATGCAATTGACATATAGAAGTTCTCCTCTCCAACACGGCAGTGTGAATAATGAGTCCATGGGTCACTTGTCCTTGTTTATCCCTCCACTTTGGTCCAAAGCTATTCTAACATTATTAGAAATAATTCCAGTTTTTCTTGTGCACTTTGCTTCCCGGTAAGAAAAAGAAAAATGTCAGTTTTACTGTTGATTGAAGTCCTAGGGACCTATAATGGACCACCTGCAACATTTTAAATGCTCATTATGTCCATTACACCTTGAATATGAGGAGGAGATTTTATCCCTCCCACCCTCCAAGATAAGATTAAATAGAACAGGCAAAGGCACATGCTTCCATTGACAGACCATTGTTTTAAATGAATCTAACAATAACGGAGTGTTTTTAACATCAAAACAATCCAAGGTTGAGCCATTTTATAATGTGAAAAGACAATCATTTTAATATACTGTGCTCCCCAGGCAAAGTTTTAAAAAGCTATAATGTTGCTATAAAGTTATAGCATTGCAGTTAGCAATGTTAAGGTTACCTCTCCTATGGAGTGTCTGTTTCCAGAGGGGGAGAAGACTATGATTTCCCATAAGTCACTTTGTGTTTTCCTCCCAGATTTTGTTTCCATTGTCTAATATTGATCATTGTTTCAGGATTCAGAAGCTTACTTTTCTCTGTTTGTTCTTAGATCCATCCACATTCAAAATTATAAAACCTTGCCTTAACAGACCTCTCCCTTCTTCCTTGTGGATCCATGAAGGGTCCATAATGTAGACTTTGTATCAAAACAGTTCATGGAATAGGACATCTCCACATGCCTAACTAACACCACCATCCTTGCCCCCCAAACTAGAAATCAAATAACTGGAAAGTAAAGACTGAATTGTGGTTATGTTAGATGTGTGCCTTTCTTCTTCTTCCCTGAAAAGAGAAGGAAGGGAAAAACAGATCTCTAGGTTGTTAATTTGCTTAATACAGTTTCAGGTGGCCTGTCAGAATACTGGTCCTCCATGTTCATGTTACCAAACATACAAACCATTTCATTAACAAATCATGAATATCAAGGCTTTTTCTATAAAAAAAAATACCAAATAAATACGATAGTACCCACATGTAAGAAAACCTTTAAAGACTCACTCTGACCAATATAATAATCAACTAAAACCCAGTAAAGATCCATCCTGTGTTGGCACTGTGCTTTTTGGAATCAAAAATACATTTATATTGACAATTTATTTTTTTCCTGCCCAATTGTCCAGTTATGTATTGGAAAATGGAGTAGGTGCTAACTTAAATACATACCAGTTCAATCCTTACTCTCCCAACATGAATTGCATAATTCCTGCAGTTTAAAACTTAAGGGAACAACTGTTCAATTCTCTTCAATGTCATATATTAATTTCTATTAACACAGATTTCTATTGCCACCTTATTCGTCTTAGGCAAAATCCCATGCAAACTGACTGATAGTAGATCCTATGTGGGACTTCCAGGCAAATAACAAATGCTGAGATTTTGTGGTGGAATAAGGGTATCCAGAAGGATATATTTACTACTGATGATTAAGTATTTTTAAAAATATACTGCACATATTAATTAATATGGCCCTACTAAGGATTATCCAGATATATTACACAGCTGTTTTGAATATCTTTTTACTTTGGCTGTAGATCAGATAATTATGGCTGTAGATTTTAATTTTTGTTTTGTTTTGTTTTATCAGCAATACTACACTATATTTAATTCTTAAACTTGCAAAATATTGCTTATTTTAGAATCTAATATTATGGAGAAATAGTGAGTTTTAAATCCTTCGTGTCAAGATAATACTTTTACTTCAATTCCACATCACATTTGTTCTCAATAATATTATTTTTAGTAGTCAGTCCTTTGTAATATAAGCTGTATTATTATATCTGACAATGTCCCAATAATAATACTCATTATTACATCTAAGACATATCATATGTTTCCAACATTGTACTTAAACACACCACTATTAAAAGATCCATTTTTAATAAAGGAGATTGAATTGTTCATGGTAAAGATCTTGGAAACAAGATGAAAGACAAGGTAAATTACTGGTTTATTGATTGAAACAGTTAGAACAAAGTAATATTATTTCTACTATCAAGGATGCTCAAGATAAAGTGTATAATGACTATGATGACTTTTTAACCCTTTTCCTGATTCTGTAACTGAGTCATATGTAACAAGTTACATACAGTTGGAGTTGAATAGGAACTGATGATCCTGATGATATGTTTTATTGATAATTATAATAAAATAAAGCTCTGGTATAGTACATACACATTATGCAACAGTTATAGTATATTATCAGGTTGCTCAGTTAATTGGAGGAAGTCCCATACACTTCTTATAAGCTCTAATGTTTTTTCTGGAAATTTGTAAAAATTAGCAGTTTATTTCTTTTAAATCCTTTAAATGTTTCAGAATAATTATTCTCTCTAAAATGTCTTCATTTGTGGTTACAAATATATCAAATCACATATTCAACCCAAAATAAATATAAGCAATGGTTAAAAATCCAGCTGAGTTTATGAGGAAAATTACATGTTTCAAGGGCAATATATTTGGTCCAAATGCATTAGAAGAATCTAAAACTCCTCAATTTTTATCAATATTGATATATGTTTTGGATTATTAAAATTTAAGGAGTACTATATTGGAATAACTCCAGAATAAGGAGTTTTATTATCTCATATTAACAAATCAGTCTTTAAGGCTTTTTAAGACTATTGGACATGTTTATTATGACCTTAAGATGAGATTAATTCAACACATGATTGTCCTTCATGTTTATGGGACATTTCAGATAATATTTTAAAAGAGATGGCTATTAATCTAATTAAACTGGAAATATAAAATGGTGAAGAACCACTTGCTGGGGGGTGGTTAGCATCCTGACAATGCTCCAGTAAATTAAGCACTTTTCAACATCTATTTCTTGGACTATATCTTTTATTTAAGAATATTGTTTTATTGTATTTTAATGATTATTTATTCTTGTTTTATGGTAAACCACCCAGAGTCGCTCTTTGAGTGAGATGGGCGGTGACTACATTTGAAATATAAATAAATATAAATAAATACTCATATAATAGAAGTGTGTTCCACTAACACCTCATTCTGGTTTATTGCCATGAATGTTCATTTGAACTATATGCCAAAAAATTGGAACTTATCAAAACTGGCTTTACAAGGATGAAGTGCAGCAAGATAGACGATACAGATAGAGATACAGATATATTCTTCAGTGGTGGAAAGTCAGGGCAATCCTGGGATTTCAATCTTGGATCAATAATACATGTTTACTTTCTGTCTATGAACTGCCTATCAATTCAAAGACTGATGAATATTATTCACTGCGGCCAAGATTTAATTATGTCTTTTTAAAAAATCAGGCTGAGTGACTTTTTCGATGTGCAGTATAGTACCTTTCTAGAGGAAAGGCCAATGATATAACTAAGAAACAAATGAAAAAGGAGCAGAAGGAGTATCTGACCTGCTCATCTGATAAGACAAATTGTTCATTGGCTCCTGGTTTGTCCCTCTGGAACTGAAAGGCTCCTTTCATTGGTAGAGGGAATCAGCATCCAGAGGAGGAAAGGGAGGGGATGGCATTGATTCACTCTGCTTGTCTCAAAGCCATCTCTTATGCTGCTCCAGAAATTGCTCCAGGGAATACTGAAGGTTGCTAGGATGGAAGGAAGAATTTGTGACATAGATCACATTCTCCCTTTCCCTTGTTGTTTATTCATCCAGTTGCTTCCGACTCTTCATGACCTCATGGACCAGCCCAAGCCAGAGCTTCCTGTTGGTCGTCGCCACCTGCAACTCACCCAAGGACAAGTCTGTCACCTCCATCCATCTTGCCTTTGGTCAGCCCCTCTTCCTTTTGCCTTCCACTTTCCCTAGCATCATCATCTTCTCCAGGGTGTCCTCTCTTCTCATTATGTGGCCAAAGTACTTCAGTTTTGCCTTTAATATCTCAAGTGAGCAGTCTGGCTTTATTTATCTCTTTCCCTAGTATGGTTAATACTGTGCTGAAAAGAAAAGTCTCCCCCATTCAGTGCCCAGTGACTAATGGATAAATCCATGCAGTTTTGTTGATAGCCCTACAGAAGTGAGTTGTCGGTTCCTTCTTTGGGAATGATTTTTTTAACTTCTCCATCTATTTTACAGTGCTGCATCTATTCTACAGATTTCCTGGGGATCCTAAGCAGAATTATCAGGCATTATATGCTATGTCAAGGAACGCTGATTTTGAAGGGGACTAAAGCTGGTAACTCTTCATCCCTATGCTCCTACTTCTCAAACACAAACACAATCTAAGCAAACCACTGGAAATAATTGACATGTAGCAAAGGAACGTGTGACAAGAAACATCTTTGGAAGCTTACCATACATTGGTTTTTCAGATGCCCTATCTGACTTCTTTTACAATATGTTAGATTCTGCAACTTCCCAGAAACTGAACGTTTTTTATGATACTTTCATGGCTACACATTTGCTGACCTTGAAATGGTGAGAGCTAAGTGGTATACTCAAGAATGGGGAAGGAGAAGGGTATTTAGAGGAAAATAACACATGTCTCTCCTCTTTTTTAGAGTCAGCTAATTTTCACATTGTTCCTAAATATTTGCACCAAACATAACTTGTGTTGGGGTGAGAAAAAGGAAAAGTGGAAAAAGAATCATGCTACCATGGCAACTCAACTCTTTTTCCTCCCTCAACATTTTACGCTAACAGCATAGAAGGCCAGTTAGGTACATGTTTAAATGATGGTACTTAATTTCCTGTCGGCCATGTACTTCTGATTTTTTTAAAAAAAGATCTCCTGTTACAAGCAACAAATCAACAGGGAACATTGCAGCCACTTCTGCAGTGGGGAACAATCTGGGTTTTTTTAGCTATTTCAGCTCTCTACTTTTTAGTGCCTGGTTAGGTAATCTCTGTCCTGAAATTATGTTAATGGGATGGTCCTAAATATGTTACTCTAAAGTTGGTTCCCAGTTTAACGTTCTTTACTGTCTATAAATACAGGTAGCTTTGCAGCTAGTCAGCCTAATCCATATATGTCTCTTCAGAAAAAAATCCTCTGAATGTAGAGAAATTAACTCTTAGATGTGTCAGCAAATGGCAGTGTGTAGCCAGCTTCAGCTGATCTTGGAAGCAGAGTAGGATTGCATCTGGTGAGTATATGGACAGGGACGTCCAGGTCTGGGAAACTGGAAAAACAGCTAAGAAGGCAATGATGAACCACTTGAATAACACTGTCCAAATCAGAAAAGGGAGGGAGGGAAGAAAACTTTTCCTCCTATGGAGGTGCCTGCTTTCTTTCACTATGCTGTCTCTCTATGCTGTCTCTCACTATGTTCTTCCTTAGAAAAGAAGGAGAAGACAACATGAAGGGGGGAGGGAAACAAAAATATTGTTTATTTTCAGGGACATGTTCCTACGCAAAACCTTTTCACTCCAAAAAATTTTGTGGGAATAAAATAAATGTAGCACTGAACACTGTATTACCAGAAGGTTTTAAAGAAAGTCACCTCTCCTTGAAATAATTAATTTCGTAAAAGAATAGTGACAGTATATACAGTATCATATAATATATCAATATTAAGGCATGTGAAGAACAATGCATTGCCTAAGTAGTCAGTATACTTTTATTCTTTTAGTGTATGTCCATGTATGTGCATGTGCATGTGTGTGTATCATCACACCAGGAACATTGAAAAAGCCAAGTTTAAAACTACTGTAGTAAATTCTGAGGGTGTTGCAATAAAATATATTTCAGGTCCATAGTTCAGTATTAGAAGATGAAAGAGTTAGGAGAATGCAAAAACCAAATTGCTTTGACAGGTACCATCGAAACAAAAGCAGTTCCATCCTGAAATATGCCAACCTTTCCAAAACACTCTGAATTTATTATTTTGTTTGTCTCAAGAGATTTACTGATCATGAATAGCTGAAGCTCTCAGTTCACCTTAAGGCATTTTGGGAATCCTTGCAATGAAGGAGCAGGACTCAGATATAAACAATTGGCAGAAATATTGCCAGGAGAGATTTGGAGACCTTGGAGACCTCGGACATATGTCAGTAGGGAGAACTGGAGTGAGGCAGGAAAGAATGATAAACGTTTAGTGCAGAACTGCAGAATTGAGAGAGATTGAACTTGATCCTGCTTCAGCTGAAATCAATAGCATCAACTCCACCCATGCAGAAGAATTTAGGCTCAACATTTCTGTGGCAGAACAACAGCCTAGCCCTTCTAGTGATCAATCACTCATAGGTCATGTTTGATGCTGTAGACTATAGAAGAATTTTGAACAGCTCTGGAATCATAATTCATTCTGTATATGTATAACTCAAAGCATAGAAACAGGAAATACCTATCAAATATAAAATAAAGACTGTGTGTGTGCATACGCACAAACACATTTATAGATTTCTAGATACAGTTAAGGAGATCATTAGCTCTCTGAAACTATTCATGGGGAAGACATGTACTTTGTAGGAAATTTTACCTCCTACTATTGAGATGTCTAGATGTATGAAACTCATCACAGTCTAGTGCTCTTCACTGTACACAATAGAATGTGGAGGGAAGAAAGGAAGAGATCATTAGACTGTTTCACCAAAACACACAAATGAGACTCTTCAACAAGACAAAGTCCAAATCTCCATAACTTATAAGATATGTGTAATTATCTATCTATCTATCTATCTATCTATCTATCTATCTATCATTTATTTATAGGGCTTTGTACGTGTGTGTGTGTGTGTGTGTGTGACTGGCCAAAGGACACCCAGCTGGCTTCGTGTCTAAGGTGGGACTAGAACTGATGGTCTCCCAACTGGGTGACCTAGGGCCAGTCATTCTCTCTCAGCCCTAGGAAGGAGGCAAGGGCAAATCACTTTTGAAATACCTTGCCAAGAAAACTGCAGGGACTTCTCCAGGCAGTCACCAGGAGTCAACACTGATTCAGAAGGATAAAATAAATCAATTTTTTATAGTTTTCATCCCAGGAGGCTGTTTGTATTCTCAGTTTCAAGAATGAGATTAACAAAATAACTGAGAACTATGTAGTTTCTGTATGAGGTAAGAGACATGTGTTTTCCTGGAAATCAAGAACACAATCCTATCCCATTAAAAGTAAATTGAACCCAATCACACACTCTTTTACACTGTTTGAAGTCATGGGAGAGAATTGGTGTCACGGGAGAGAAACACCGCCCAAAATCGTGTTTGAGATGGGTGGTGGAAAAATGTGCTAAATAAATAAATGAAATAAATAAATTAGGCAACCACCATTCTGTCCCACTGAAATAAATGGAGCTTAAATGTTCTTGCTTTTACCTAGCTCATAAATTAAAAACAGCAGGACCATACTGTTGGACAGTTGTACTGTATAACTACAAATCTGATATTTAAGCACAATTCTGTGTTGTGAATCCAGTTACCATTAATCTAAGTACATGTTTTCAGCTTCCATTTCTACACAATCCAGGATCTATTGTCTACCATGGGGGTCTACTGTGCAAATTTTTGGAGCTGATGAGCTCCTTTGGAATTTTGAGTACCGTGGATCTTTCCAAGAATGGTTTCTAGAGGGGCTTGACAATTCACCAATATATGCCATAAAACTGCCATTCTAATATAGTCATTTGAAATATTTACTAGAATGTTACCTTTCCACACCCCATCCCTGATGCTCCCTATTTTCTCTCTTACTTATGGAAATTTGGACACTGGTGTGGAGCCTGATAGATGGCTGTATTGACTGTGATGCATGAATTGTACCCTCCCACTGATTATGTTTTTATGGTTTTAATCTGGTTTTTAATGGTTTTATATGTTTTGATGTTTTTTATTTATATTTTGTTTGCTGTTTCTTGTTGTTTTAATTGTGTGTGCCTCCCAGAGTCACAAATTGAGATAGGTAGCTATACAAATTGAACTAATTAATTAATTAAATACTGGATAAATGGATTAAATACTGGTGTTGCACTACACTAAAGCTGTCCAACTGAGGTATAGAGGTATCCCTGAAAATCAAGTTCACTGAGGGCCTGACAAGGCTCTCTGGTCCTATACTTAAGCTCTACAATACAACCACATCCATTCTGAGTCATCCAACAATGACTCATAACTGAATGATCTATATCAGAATTTCTTGTTCACCCCACAGAGTGAGAAAGTCCCAAAGGGAAGAAACAGAATACCACTTGTCACTTCTATCTTTTGATTAGAACTACTTAAATGGAACATCCTGGATGATCTACGGTCATCGTGGGTAGTTTACAACCCATCCTAGACAGGGATATTTGCCAGAGTACCGGCTATGAATTGTATGTCTGTCCTTCCTTACAATAAATCTGCTATCCTTAGACAGTAATACAGTGCACCAGCTTTTTAACAGCAGCACAAACACAGGAACCAGACTTTGCCAGCTTTGTGCCCCACACCAACCCAGCACCTAATATAAGTTTGTTCAACTGCTTATCCTCCAAAATCATTTAAGGCTATACCTATCCTGACTAAGCAAAGACCACGCCGAGATGAGGAGAAAGTCTCTAATGTTTTATTAACTGCTACTGTAGACAGAAAATCCTACCAAACCGAAGAAGCATGGGAAAACCCAGCTGGATAAACCCCAAAACTCAAGGCGGGTCTGTTCTGGATTTCTTTGAATGACAGCTCAAAGCCTCTAAGCTAGGCATGTGTTTTCCCCCCTGGATAGAGGCCTCCTCCTGCTCAGCATCCGTACTCATGACATCACCTATATCTTACAATGGCACCATCATGTACCTGGAAAAAAACAACAGGTCAGTCCCTAACATGAAGAATAAATGGTCACAAGCCTAACAACAGAAATGACAACCATCGGAAATCAGTAGGAAAATGTTTTACTCTTCCATGGCCTTCTGTTACTGAAGACAGACTTGCCAACAGAGGGATTTTAAAGGATTTCGAGCATTTGACTACTGAATTGGGATTAATAATAAATTTCCTTTTTTCTGAAAAGCACAATACTTCCCTGTCCCAATAGAGGAATCATTTGACCCAAAAAGGCTAAAATGGATGTGTGTGCACCCAATCTCACGATTATGAATGTTTCTTCTTTGTGCTGTTGCTATGATTGTCCACAGTATTATTTGTATTTTCCTTAGCAAAAATAACCAATTCAAGAAAAACAGGAACAGTGTTGGAGCATGAAAAAAAATCTACAGTGTGTAAAAATTAATTAATTGAAGAAACTGATCAAAAACAAGTTCCTTGAAGCAACTTGAGGTCATATTAGTAACGTTTTAGGGTCATTTAATTTCATTAGCTGGTGTGCAATTGCTTCAAGTGATTTTTTAAGACACAATTTGTCCATAAAATGTATGTTTTCATTAAACGCATCATTAGGTTTATGTTCTCTTCACTCAATCTCCATTTCTGCCTGCTTTATAGGGGCAAGAAATCAGAAGCAGGCACAAACATTTCTACTTAATGAGTTCTTTAATATGTGTGAGTGTTTGCTTTAGGGGAAGAGGCTGAGATATTTGTTTGCAATATATGATGAAGTCAAGAACTTTAGACCAGACTGCTGACATCCAAAGTATTTCTGATTTCTTTGTCATCCATTTCTGGCCTACCCCCTGTTATGTCAAGGACTTCTCCCCTGTAGTCCTTTCTGATCCAAAATGAGATTTCAAAGCTAACTTTTGTCTAGCAAGAAGCTTGAAATCTCCTACCCATATCAAACTGGGGGAAGCAAATAAATCTGAGGAAAAGAAGCACTTTTTTTGTTTCAGCTTGAATGTCTCTTCAGCCACAGATAAATTCTTGCACTTGAATCTCTAGCACTCCTGCTTCATAGGACAAACCCATTTATCTTTGATAACAGTCCCTTAGTTTTTCTATTTTCAGACAGTTGCAAAGTACATAATTCTTTGGCTGAAACTTGGAAAAGTGGATTCGTTCTCCCTCTCCCTCTCCCTTCTGGGCATTTGATTTCTATTGGTAAGAGATGGTCATGCCCTCTCAGTGTGCCCACAGCCAGCTTTGCTCTGAGGCAATTTGCTCAGACAACACTAGCATTCCTCTCTCCCTTGGCAACCTCACCCTTCCCTTGGAGGATAGAAATACATCTGTCTCACAGACTGTTCTGTGCATATAAACTCTTATGCTGCCCTCAGTATGCCAGTGCACATGCTCAGATTTCCCCATTTGAAACCATTTTTAGTGTTGAGCTCAAAAAGTCAAGCTTTAGGAACCAAGGTGGTTTTCTTAAGTTTTTCTGTTTTGATACAGCAAAGGAATACCGGACAAGCCTCCAGGAGTAATGCAGAGGTCTGTGGATCATCTCATGCCTGCCTCCCAGCTTCTGCTGCTTAGCCAAGTGTTTCTGGCCTTGTGGCAGGAACAATGCAGTCACCCCAACAAACTATGGGCATTTTGATTGTTGAATGTCAATTGGCGGGGCCCAGGAAAAGAGCCTTCTCTGCCGTTGCCCCTGCCACTCTTCTCCCAGAGGTGAGGCAGGCCCCCACTCTCCCAGGGGCCTGGCTCTGCCATCTTGCATGGGGCGTAAGGAGGGATAACCAACCCTGGCGGTGGTTAGCACCCTGAAGATGCTCCCATAAATTAAATTAAGAACTTTTTACCATCTATCCCTTGCAATATATTATTTAAGAAGACTGTTGTATTGTATTGTGTTATTGTTTTATCGTATTTTAACTAGTATTTATTCTTGTTTTATTGTAAACCGCCCAGAGTCGCTCTTTGAGTGAGATGGGCAGTGACTAAATTTGAAATATAAATAAATTAATTTCATTCAGATTTTCTGTATATGCCATACATTTAGCACTTCACTCAAAAGCAAAGGGTTATCTATCTTTTCAATAACTAAGATTCAGCAATAAAGATCAAGTGCAAAAAACAAAACAAAACAAATTTTTGGATAACACAATTGATTAAAAGATGCTTCAAAACTGATCAGCTGAAACATTTAGCAGAATTTCCATGTTACTTTTATTTAAATTGTTAGGAAATATAGCTTTCTTCAGAACTGCAGTGGAGGAAGAGGAAGAGGAAGAGGCGGTTGTCTTAACAATTCAGTGTCTCATGCATAATCCACTATATAGGCTTGCTGTTGAGAAATTGGTAGCTTTGAGGAAGTTGCTGATTTTCTGAAGAGATTTATTCATTCATGCAGTACTTTGTAATTAGAAACAAATTACTTAGATATCATAGAACATTTTTAAAGTACGAATGGAATAGCTCAAGAACCATGCCCAGTTAGACATCCTTTTGAATAAAAATGTTCATATTAAGTATTCTGTAGTTAAAGCAGATGTAGAAATATCTTGGGAGCGATAAGGTCAGGCAAAAACCTTAATTCTATTTTCATTGTCTTCCTAGGCCAATTTCTCTCTAACCATTTATTTTTAATCCTCCATTAGTTTCTTTCTTTTTTATAACTTTAATCTTACAGTTAAACCTTTCAGAATTATTAGCATTATTCATAAACGTGGATACAGTCTTCATCTATGGCTGAAATCCTATCACCACATGATCCCTCTGGAGCAGACGTCCCTCTCTAGATGGCTTGAAACACCTCTTTTGTTGATTGTGGTTGCAAAAGAACATAAAGGTGACCCAGAATAAGGATCTGTCTAGATCAGGGTTTATCAACCAGGATTCCGTGGAACCTTAGGTTTCTGCAAGAAGTCACTGGGGTTCCCTGGGAGATCACAATGTATTTAAAATACAATCTATTTAAAATGTATTTCTAATTTGGGCAACTTCACATTAAAGAGGTAAGTTTCATTCTTTATTTTCAGTTTAAGAACACTGTTAATGCATCTATACAGGCCTACACATGAAACAAGTATAATAATTTTGTACCTTCTGGCCTGTATTTGAGCCTGAATGCGCAGGGGTTCCCTGAAGCCTGAAAAATATTTCAAGGGTTCCTCCAGGGTCAAAAAGTCGAGAAAGGCCGGTCTAGACCAAGAAAGTAGCACATGGCCTTGTAGGCATTGTTGGACTGCATGTCTCAACACTTTTTCCCAAGAACCATGTTTGCTAGTGCTTATTGGGACAAGTATCACAATTGGTGTATGCTTTGTAGGGAAAGTTGTGGTTTCATTTCACATTTAAATTCTAAGGTTTTCTGCATTATACTTTGTATGTCTTAGTAGTACTTTTGGTTATTTTATACGTTTACCACGTGTGATATAATGTTCCTTCTGTTTCAAGACATTTCCAACATTTGTTGCTGTATGATTTCTCTATCTTCTTCTTCTTCTTCCTAGCATTTTCCCATTATCATGGGGTCTGCTTTTCAGATCCTGAAAGGTCACTTTGCCCAATCGTCCGCATCCTCAGGGCGCAGACCCTCAATTTGCATGTCCTTTTTGATGGTGTCTTGGCATCTCTGTTTTGGTTGCCCATGTGGCCACCGGCCATTGATTTTAAGATGGTAAACTATTTTGTCGACAGTGGAAGGTTCCACTCTAAGGACATGTCCATACCAACGAAGCCGGCTTTCTCTCATCTTCTCTGTAATTAATGACACGCCTAGCTGTTGTCGGACGGCATCACTTGTGACGTGATCAAGCAAGGAGATGCCCGACATCCAATGGAGCATATGCATTTCCATAACATGGAGGTGGCTCTCTATACCCAACACTCGGTTCCATACAGTGCCACAGGGCAAACGATCGTCTTATAGATCTTAGATTTAAGACAGGTTGGTATTTGTCTGTCACAAAGCACACCAGAGAGTTCTCGCCAACACAACCAGGTCACATTCACCCTTGCTCACACATCACCACTGATGCCACCAGCACCTTGGAGATGGGAGCCAAGGTACCGAAAGATATCCACCTTCTTTAGGTTTTCTCCATTTATTTGGAGCATCCCATGGGTGGTTACAGTCTCTAGGTACTCAGTTTTCTTTATGTTCAGGTGGAGTCCAAAATGACTGAGGCGGTCATTCCATGCCTGTACTTGCCACTGCAGTTCATTCCTAGAAATGCATGATTTCTGTATCTTAGATATTATTAATGGAGTTATGTACTATATGTAAATTAACTTTTACCAATTTTCCTTTAAGGTATATCTTGATGTAAACTTTATAGATTTAGTCCATAATTCTTCCCATTGTTGTGTTGTAACTGTTTCTGTGATGTTTTGCATCCATTTTGTTTTTGGTTCATTCTGTCTCTGTGTCATATCTAAGTAGAAGTTTATATATATGCCCTGATAGGTGGTGTTGGTTTTGTATTAGCATTTCTGTTTTTTTTCTTAATTTTCCTCCTTCCTTCTTGAGATCTAATTTTATCCTTCCAACTATTTATACATACATCAGCCATGGTATATTCCACCCTTCAATAAGTAATTCTTGCTGTGTTTTTAGTCTGTTTGTAGAATCTGAGTGAACCAATTACATTTTTCTTGCTGTAATTATCTCTGACGTGAAAAGCATTTGAAGGAGAAGCTGTAGAGGTGAAATTGTTGGGCTTATTATTCCCTTAGTGGAATTCCATTCTTTTATCAAACTTTGTCTATTAATATGTGCTTTTATGTTTTTATCCTCCTTTGTATCTCTGTACCATAAGTATCTATGAAGTCCATTGGCTAAGCCAGTTCCTTGCAAAATTGCCATTCCACTATTCAGAGATTTTATTCACTCTGTTTTCCATGTCAGGCAACTTACTTTATGGTACAGTTTAAAGTTTGGAAGGGCGAGACCACCTCTCTTTCTGGAATCTTATAGAACTTTTTGTTTGACTCTAGATCTTTTCCCACTCCATATGAATTTACTGACAGTTTCTTGCCATTTTTGTAAGATTCTCACTGAAATATGGATTGGTGCCATTTGAAATAAATAGTTTGTTTTGGGTAATACATTCATTTTGATAATCACAATAGATCCTAACTAAGCTTTGTGAGAGCCAGTTTAGTATAGTGGTTAAGGCACCAGGCTAGAAACCAGGAGACCATGAATTCTAGTCCTGCCTTAGGCACAAAGCCAGCTGGGTGACCTTGGGCCAGACACACTCTCTCAGCCCTAGGAAGGAGGCAATGGCAAACCACTTCTGAAAAACCTTGCCAGGAAAATTGCAGGGACTTATCCAGGCAGTCTCCAAGAATTAAACACAACTGAACAGATTAAAAAAAAAAGATAACTTTAGATTCCTCCACCTTTTGATCTCTCTGTTAACCATTTGCCGTGATTTGACATAGTTGTTTTGATAAATTTCTTGATTGTTTCCTCAGTATAATCTCAGAAAAAATTAACATCATAATTTAATGAGATATATGCTTACAGCAGCGAGAACAAATTTTGCTCAACATTGGAAGAAAGACACAATTCTGACAATATCTGGTTGGGAACTTAAATTTGGAGAATATGCAGCAATGGCAAAACTAACAGTATATATACACAATAGAAGTTTAAATTTAAGCAAGAATGGTTCCCATACATAGACACATCATGTAGCATGGTAAATATAATAACTTGCAGTTTGGCTTCTAAGGGGGCCTAAATGTCTACAAATATTGCAAATTAGCAGATGTATAAAAAAAAGGGGGGAGTCAGAAACCCATTTTTTTTCCTTTTTCTTTTCTTTTTTCCTTTCTTTTTTCCCCAGTGTTAAATTCATGTTAAATTTGCTCTGTTTATCTATTTTTTCCTTTTATTAACATGTATGTGTATACACACACATGTGCTAAATAACAATACAGGGGAGACTTTAATATTAAGTAATCAGCTTAAGATCGAAACCTCTAGTATATAACAAATATTTTGATGTGAGTTGTGGTGGTTCTTTTTCAGTGTTATACTCAACTTTGGATGAAAAAGCCAAATCATTTTATGCTTATAATATTGATATCCTACATTATAATTAACATTGATAGAATATTTTCCTTCTCTATTCCCAATAATAAATAATCAAATGTTAATAATCTTCAATCATATTATACAAACAACAATGTACAGTATTGAAACAACACAATGTATTAAGATTTATAACAACCAATAAAAAGGAAAAAAAAACCAATTGGTGTATGCTTTGTGACTGATCTTTGTACATTATAGCTAAATTTAAACCAGTGAAAATGTTTAAAGGGATTGAAGCAAGGCTGAGAAAACAACAAAAATATACAGCAGGAGCAAGTGATGAGACAAGGCAACATAACCATCATGGGCACACAAAAGGTTCCAGGAATGTTCACAAGACATTGCCTCAGGATGGTACAATGGTGACAAAACAATAACAAAGGCACAATCCCCTAACAAAAGACAACAAGGTCAAGGTAGCTAAAGCAGATATAGTATACAAGGCTTCCTGAAAGAAACTACAGGTTTCTGCAGATAGGCTGACCAGGACCACACATTGCTGATTCTGGCCAGAACTTTTTAAGACTGAGCTGAATTGGGAACAACATTTCAATGATCTGGGACTGCACTTTTTAGTATTTGGGGTTTGGGCGAAAGCCACAGTCAGTAAAGGAGTACTGCAAAGATATGATTTAGGTTGTGAGCTAAGATTCTTGGAGATTTTTGTCTTTTGGGAGAAGAGGTTTCTTGTTTTCTCTCTTAATTTTTTTAATGGCTTATACACATAAACACAGTTTTGTTCTTTGGTTGTTTTTAACCAAATTTCAGCAGTGAAATTCCAAAGGACTCCAGAAGCTGCGCAAAAGAAAAAAAAGGTGGGGGGACTTGAAAACTACATGCAGTTTAAGACCTGCTTATCCCTATTAGTCCAGCTTTGGCGCCAGAATTACAGGAATAGATATGTGGAGCTCATAAACTGAGGCAAAGAATTCTCCAGAGACCCAGTCCCTGGCATGGAGCTTGAACTGGGTCCTATCCCTTCAAGTGCTTCAAAGTCCATTATCCCAACTCCTAGCCACAGAGGTGGTGGAGCTCCAAACTAAATATCACAAGTTCTGAAGAAGGTGTAATGATTGCCTACTCTAATAGACTCAGACTCACAAGCAGGAACTTAATGATATCTGATTTATTAAAGAATAGTATGCAAATACAGAGAAAGCTGAGAATGAGCAAAAGCGTGCCAAATACAAACTAAAAACCCTCGGCACAAACGTAATCCCTCCCCTCGCCCTGCCGTTGCAAACTCCCCCCCCCCCCAGGTGCTGGTAACCGTTTCTGCTGATGTCCTGGGAAAGGAACCTTGAACACACGAGATAACCCAAACACATTCCAATCCAGCTACTAACATATAACAATCCCACGAGATGGAATCCTCCTCCCCTCCCAGACGAAACACGCATCAGCCAAATGACATGCGAAATGTTACGATGTACCGGCAACATTGGAATGGTGAACATGACATACCGCCCCCCAAAAAACATCAAGGAGCAGGTTTGAGAGGATAACCTAGATGAAAGCGGTGAACCAAAAGAGGAGATTGTACATCACGGGCAGACACCCACTCAGGGTGGGGGAAGTGCTTCCAGCGAATAAGGTACTGCAGAGTGCCACGTAGTCAGCAAGAATCAAGGACCTCCTTCACCTCAAAATGTTGTTGTCCATCAATCATGATTGGAGCAGGAGGTGGGGGTTGTGGATGCCAGTGATCTGAGTGGTTGACAGGCTTGAGTAAGCTGCAATGAAAAACAGGATGTAAACGTTTCAGATTGTGTGGCAAATCCAGTCTAAACGTGACAGGGTTAACAACTCCCACAATGGGAAAAGGTCCAACAAACTTAGGAGCCAACTTCTTCGAGGGCTGAGGGGACTTAATGAACTTAGTGGAAAGGTAGACCTTATCACCAACTTTAAAAGCAGGTTGAAGGGCTCGTCGCTTATCGGCGTGCAGTTTATAGGCAGATTGGGCATCAGCCAATGCCTGTTGAATCACTGGCCATGAATCAGCCAGTTGAGCAGCCCAATCAGAAGCGGAGCAGGGCTGTGTGGAGGGTTGAGGCAACTCAGGAATGGGAACAAAGTCCCGGCCAAACACAGTATGGAAAGGGGTGTACCCCGTGCTTTGATGGACAGCGTTGTTATAAGCCACCTCAGCAAAAGGTAGCAGATCAACCCAATTGTCCTGCTGATAGTTGACAAATGCCTGCAAAAATTGCTCCAGGGTCAAATTAAGAGCCTCTGTAGATCCGTCAGTCTCTGGATGCGACGCAGTAGACAACGCCTGCTTGGTGCCCACCAGCTTTAAAAATGCCCTCCAAAATTGGGAAGTGAACTGTGTTCTGCAGTCCGTGATCAAGCGGGAGGGGCTCCCGTGAATCCGGTAGATGTGGATTAGAAAAAGGCGGGCCAATTGCTGCGCAGACGGAATGGAAGCACATGGAATGAAATGGGTGTCATCTTCATCATTTCAATGTTCTGTTAACATCATAACGTTTCTCATGCAAACCTGTCAAACCTTTGATCCGTGTATTATATGCTTGCACGTTTGCTGGTATTTTCCATTTCTGCTGTTTTCTTTATCTTGCTACTTCGGAATGTATTGGGTTAGTAACTCTTTTCAAGGTTATTTTCCCAGGCGCATGTAACGGTTGCTAGCACCTGGGAGGGGGGGTGGTTGCTAACGAGCATTGGGGGCGGGACTGGTTTGGACGCAAGGCTTTTAAGTTTGTATTTGGCATGCTTTTGCTCATTCTCAGCTTTCTCTGTATTTGCATACTATTCCTTTAATAAATCAGTTATCTTTAAGCCCTGGCTTGTGAGATTGAGTATTTGGGATTAGGCAACCATTACAATGGGCTTGCTTAGAAAAGTAGTCCTTTACCACCCAAATCACAGTCTTTCTCTGACTAGGAGGCAAATCCACTATGAAATCCATGGAAACCTCCTCCCAAGGATGGGAGGGGCTGGCCACCGGCTGCAGCAGCCCTTGCGGTTTGCCCCCCTTCCGTTTTGACATGGCACAGACAGGACAAGAAGCAACATAACTGTCCTGACTCCCAGGAAACACTCTGAGACAAGGAACTGTTCTCTAATGTTTATTGCTAGTACATAACAGCAATCCTAACAAACTGAACAAGCGTGGGAAAAACCCAGCCATATAAACCCGGCAGGTTAAGGTGGTCCCAATCTGTGCCTCTTGGAATGGCTCACCAATTCCTCAGTGCTACGCATGCGCTTAACAGTCTGGAAGGGAGCCCCCTGCTCGCCATCCTTACTCATGACAATAACTTTTTATATCACGTCTCAATGCGGGCCACCAAAATTGGCAGCGTACCAGATGCAAGGTTTTGACAAGCCCAAAATGACCAGCCACTTTATCATCATGAGACCTAATCAAAATTTCCCTTTGCAAACTGTCAGGAACATAGAGGCGGTTTTGCTTCCAAGCTAAGCCTCTGTCAAATGTAACATTGTCTCTATTCGCTTGCAACCAAGTGTCAGATTTCAGCTCTAGCAGAAACTGTTGTTGCAATTGCGAGGGAATTGGCGTCCTTCCCCCAGCCGGTGAAACCGAAGCTGGGGGCAGCTGTGCACGAGTCTGACTGCGTGTGACAGCTTGCAACCCCAATTGGGGTGCTGTCCACACTGTACCCACAACGTCAGGTGCTTGGACTGAATCCTGGGGCAGGCGGGAAAGCGCATCAGCCAGGAAGTTTTTCTTGCCCGGAATGAACTTCAACTTAAAGTCAAAGCGACTGAAAAATTGAGCCCAGCGGATCTGCTTAGGACTGAGCTTATGAGGCGTGCTGAGTGCTTCCAAATTTTTATGGTCAGTCCAAACTTCAAAAGGACATTTAGCCCCCTCTAAGAGGTGGCGCCATGCCTCCAAAGCAGCCTTGACTACAAAAGCTTCTTTCTCCCAAACATGCCATCGCCTTTCCGTCTCGGAAAATTTCCGGGACAGATACGCACAGGGCTTCAGGCGGTCATCAGCATCCGCTTGCAGCAAGAGCGCTCCAGTTGAGAAATCGGAAGCATCCACTTGAACCACAAAGGGTTTAGTGGGATCAGGGTGTTGAAGAATGGGTTCAGCAGTGAACAGGCTTTTAAGTTTGTCAAAAGCCAACTGGCATTCATGTGTCCAATTGAGCAATGCCCCTGGGTTCTTCACCTTGCGTGTGTCCCCCAACCCCTTCGTACGTAACAAATCAGTGAGAGGCAATGCAATTTCTGCGAACCCCTGAATGAATTGGTGGTAATAGTTGGAAAATCCAAGAAAACTTTGGAGCTGCCTGTGGGTATGCGGGCACTCCCACCCCAAAATAGCTTGAATCTTCGCAGGATCCATTTCAATGCCCTTGTCAGAGATCCTGTGCCCCAGGTAGTCCAGCTGAGCCTGATGAAATTCACACCTAGAAAGTTTAGCATAAAGCTCAGCCTTTCTCAGTTTGCTAAGCACCTGTTTCACCAAGCGCTCATGTTCCTCCTCCGTTTCAGTATAAATCAAAACATCATCCAAATAGACCAGTACACCCTTGAACAAATGTTCATGTAACACTTCATTGATCAATTGCATGAACACCCCTGGTGCCCCCACCAACCCAAAAGGCAAAACTTTGTACTGAAAAGAACCCAGGGGACAATTGAAAGCAGTCTTCCATTCATCCCCCTCCCGAATGCAGATACGGAAATAGGCTTCCCGCAAATCCAGCTTAGAGAAGATTTTCCCCTTAGCCAGATGTGCTAACATGTCTTTTATTAATGGCAGAGGATATTTGTTTAATATCGAGACCACATTTAATCTGTGGTAATCTGTACAAAGTCTCAATGTCCCATCCTTCTTCGCTCGAAACAAGACGGGGGCGCCCACTGGCGAATTTGCTGGTTCAATAAAACCCCTGGCCAAGTTTTTGTCCACAAACTCCCTCAACACCGCCAGTTCCTTTTGCGTCATGGCATAGATTTTTGGTTTGGGCAGTTGAGCGTTGGGGACCAACTCTATCACACAGTCAGTTTTTCGATGAGGTGGAAGTTGGTCTGCTCCCTTCTCACTAAACACATCCACAAAGCTTTGGTATTGCTCCAGCAAGCCCTCTAGTGGGGTGACAGCGAAATGCGGGGTTGCTGCCACCGCCCTCCCCACTGCAGCCTGCAGAGCGTTGTCCTCCCCAGGGGCTTGATAGAAACCATCCCCAAAAGTCAAAGTCCTGTGCACCCAATTTATATATGGGTTTTGTTGGACCAACCAAGGAATCCCCAGAATGACTAAGGGACCCCCCACAGGCACCACCACAAACGGCAGCCCCTCACGGTGGCTGCCCATTTGCAATGCCACCATGCCCGTGGAATGGGTGACTGGCTTCCCCCCTGCCGTAGAACCATCCAGCTGGGTGAAAATCATGGGACGTTTTAGTGGAAAGGTGGGTAACTCCAAAGCAGCCACCACGTCAGGGTGCATCAAGCAACGCGAACACCCTGAATCGATCAATGCCCAAACTTCAACGGTTCTTGTGCGGGAGCCTAACTTCACTTTCACTGTCAGTGTGGGATAGTTGCCACTCACCGAGATATGTTCATGACCATCCTCCACCACCTGCCCACAGGCTCTCTTTAAAGCAGGTGGCTGGCATTTCCCGCCGGCTGGAGTAGATCGGGCTCCCCCTCGCCCCCGAAGTAAGGAATCTCCTCCACTTCAGTTTCAGCCATGGCTGCCTTCATTTTCCTGGGTAGAGACGGAGATTTCCCTGATGGCCTCCCCAAACGATCATCGGTCTTTCCCTTCGGGCACGCCGCCGCTCGGTGACCTTCCTTCCCACATCGGAGGCATTGTCCTTTCGCATAGCAGCGCTCCCTCTCCTCTTCCCAGGCACGTTGACCAGACTTTCCAGTGGGCACAGCAGTGCGGGAACTCTTGCTGAGTCCAGCATATCTCATCACCTTCCAGTGAGCGAAGGTCTCATGGGCATGCTCAGCTTTCCCTGCCAGCTGTATCCATTCATACAGGGTATCTGGGTCGTCCCTGCCGAGCGACCACCTCAGGACCTCCGTATTCAGACCGTCCTTAAAAAGTTCTATTAATGTGGATTGGGACCAATCCTCAACCTTCCCAGCCAGAGCCTTAAATTCCAGAGCGTAGTCTGCCACTGATCGTGGCCCCTGGCACAGCTCCCTCAACGCCCGTTTTGCTCTTTCTTTAGCTAACGGGTCTTCAAAGTGTAGTTTCAATGCCCACAGGAATTCTTCGAACTCCTCCAGCTCAGGGGCATCCAATTGACATAACTGCACATACCAATCGGCAGCCCACCCCTTGAGCTTAGTGGCAATGGCATTAATCTTGGCTCTTTCTGAACGAAAACACTGCTCCCATTCATCCATATAACTCCTTGCATTGGTAAGGAAGAACGATAGCTTAGTTGAATCTCCATCAAATTTAACGGTAAAGTCCTTAACCCCCCCTCCGGGCAGTCCCTTCGCCACAGCTGGGCGGTCGGGCTTCCTTTTAGCTCCCAGGGATCTCCGCTCTCGAGGAGGGGACCTTGAAATTCTCACCCTCGGCGCTCTTGCTTCCTCTCTGTGCCGGGTCCTACTCCTTTCCTCCGGGGAAGGTGGGGGCAAAGAAGGAGTCGAATGCCTATTACTAGACTCCTCTCTCCTCCTCTCCCGGGGACCCCAGTCCATGGACATTTTCCGGAACATAAATTCTAGTGACTCCAATTTGGCCTCCACCAGTTTTATACGATCAGGGGTTTGGGAATCCTCCTTTCCCTCCTGCCTCACCATGGTTGGGGACATCGGGTATCGCTGCTTCCAAGACGTTTTGGACGTCCCTGGCAGGGATCCCTGTGTTTCATCCCAGGTGATCAGCTTGCCTGGCAACTCACCGGTCGGTTCAGGGGCTCTTTTACCTCCAACCTCCTCTTCTCCTAGGCTGGAGCTCGACCCCTCCCGAACTTCTGAAAGCTCTCGAGGAGGGACTCTCTCCGTTCTTATCACTGTGGAGTCGGGTTCCCCCTCGCTTGATTCCTCGCTTTCCGTGGTTTGGGGATTTGGCTTGCTCATCGCTAGCACTTCTCCCTCACAAAAATAAATCTGGAAAGGGGCTAACGGAAAATTTTTTGGATTCTCAGCTTATGATTGCCTACTCTAATAGACTTAGACTCACAAGCAGGAACTTAATGATATCTGATTTATTAAAGAATAGTATGCAAATACAGAGAAAGCTGAGAATGAGCAAAAGCGCGCCAAATACAAACTAAAAACCCTCGGCTCAAACGTAATCCCTCCCCTCGCCCTGCCATTGCAAACTCCCCCCCCCCCCAGGTGCTGGTAACCGTTTCTGCTGATGTCCTGGGAAAGGAACCTTGAACACACGAGATAACCCAAACACATTCCAATCCAGCTACTAACATATAACAATCCCACGAGATGGAATCCTCCTCCCCTCCCAGACGAAACACGCATCAGCCAAATGACATGCGAAACGTTACGATGTACCGGCAACATCGGAACGGTGAACATGACAGAAGGGCTCCTTAGGACTAAAGAAATGGCCACTAACAAGCACCAGCTGAGTCCAGGTAGGACTCAGCTGTCAGTGCATAAAGGCACACCCAGAGCAAGCCAGCCACCTCATCAGAAACAATATTTCTGAGAGCCAGCCTTGTTCTCTTGTGCCCAGCAGCTTCAGCTTTGCTCTGTCTGTTTGGACTTTTCAGTCTTTATCTACATCACAACCATATCTTTTGCCCAACCTCTTCAAATACAGTAGCATACCTCTGCATCTTGCTTACAGATTGGATATGAGATACTCCTCCATTTAAGGATCTTTCTGTAGGACTGATTATAGTGCTTTTGATCTCAGCCTGTTAACCACTTTGTTCCCTCTCCCCTTTGAGTCTGTGGGAAACAAAGAATAGATTATCATCTCCTACCTATAAATTCCTAGATTTTTTTTTAAGTGCTAGGCTATGTAGGCCTTTGATTCTACAAGATACCTTTTATATTAGTGCATACTGGTGGACTATGGAGATCCTTATAAATATATTAGGAAACGAGTTAGATTTGCACAATAGAATAGGATCCAG
This sequence comes from Candoia aspera, assembly GCF_035149785.1. Classification (NCBI taxonomy): domain Eukaryota; kingdom Metazoa; phylum Chordata; class Lepidosauria; order Squamata; family Candoiidae; genus Candoia; species Candoia aspera. The sequence continues at coordinate 107,481,089 of NC_086153.1, read as the reverse complement.
ATAAAGTAGTCAAGCCTTCTGTGTCTGCCATTATCTGTTGGTGGAAAAGCGAGATACAAATTAAATATACAAGGAACAAATAAACCTGACTTTTTCCTAGCTATAATCGGGCTGGCTCACCAGCTGGAACATTGCTTTTCTTTATGCAGCAATGGAATGACATGCTTAGTATAATTTGCAAGTTATTCACTGGCTGCTTAATAGATTCTGAAGTTTGGAGCTGGAACCGATTAACATGAATAAATGTAAATGATGGTTATCTAAATTACAAATAAACAATGAATTAACAAATCACCCTATATATGCTATAAAACCAGTCACTACTTAAATCATCTGGATACTTTGATATATAGGCATGCCAAGCACAGTTTAAAGGGAATTGTTTGTGCCCGAGCAAAGCCTTTGCTGACATAAATATATTCTGACAGTAATTAAAATGTTTCTCTGCAATGGCAAATACAATACCAGCACATTATCCAAAGGGAAGAAGGTTAAAAAATATATTTCTGTAGTTTAAAAAAAAGAAGTTTGAGATGGTAGGAGAGGATATAGCCCTGGATCACCTTTCATTCATTTTTACTCAATCAACTGATTCTTACTGTGGCAGTCGCAGCTATAACACCACAGCTGGCCCTGAGTTTGATTCCCTACATGGATTTCCCAAGCCAAATCTTTTCCAGCTGCTGTAGAATCAGCCATCCTAACCTTAATTGCTTCTTTTTTACCACACATGCTTCTTAAAGGACCCATTTTCATGTTTTCCTTGACCTACCTAGCTCTCACCTCTATATAACAAAGGAGGCTGAAGCTTGTATTTATATACAGAAATTTTCATTTCTTGCAACAAACATTCATTCCTTCCAACAGACCACATATTACCTGTTCCCTTTCTACCAGCGTTTATTTATCTTAATTTGTCTATGTTGACTAAGGGACAGAGGGTTATCTACTTAATCTAGTTTTTACCCATGTATACAGAATTTGCATCATTCACTCCATTTCCACTTTTAAACACAGCTATGCCAGTCTTTGATGCATTCGGTTTCAGATTCACACTCCTTGTTACTTCATACAGTCTATAAAACATTTGCTTCAGATAATTCAGTTTCTCAGCTAGTCAAAAGTGCATTTAAAAGTGCATGCCCAACCAACATACCTCTAATATGAGAAGGCTTCCTTATACATTTATCCATAAATACATTAAACTAAAGGACAGCACAGATCCTTGTTGTACTCCAGCTCAACGTCAAACCATTTACTAATCAGTCTATTTTTTCTCATGCATACTTTATTTCTATCATATGCTGCTCTTAACACATTCGGCAACCAACTTTCAATCTGATAGGAATATATTTATTTCAATCAAGTATTTTTACTGTGATTGATCATATTTTTATCATTATTCCTAGCTGTAAAATTGAGAATGTCTTCTTACACAGACACAAAATGTCAAACTAAATGGCCACGTACCTAGCTGAATGAAATGAAAATACCACTTGTTACCACTAATTAAAGATAAATGTGAATATAGACTGCCAAAGATGAAGAAACAGAAGAAAGCAAACTAGATGTCAGAACAAATGATGGAAATTTCCAAGAAGAAAAGAGAAGCCAAAGCCAAGAAAGACAAAAATCTCAGAAAGGAACTTAACAAAGATTTTCAGACAGCTGTTAGAAGAGACAAGAAGCAGTATTACAACAACATCTGTAAAGACAATGAAGATGGAAACAAATGTAGAAAAACAAGGAGTCTTCTAAAAGATCTCTAAACTCAGAAGGAGATTCCAACCTCAGATTGGTATGCTAAAGGACACCAATGGACCGATAATAACTGATTCAAAGATCAAAGATGGAAGGAGTATACTGAAATACTATACATGTATCCAAGATACCTTAGAAGATATCCCATACTTACAAGACCCTCTAGTACTAGAAGATGAAGTTAGATCAGCAGTCCAGTCATTACCAAATCAGAAGGCGACAAGAATTGTAACATGTTACCTACAGAAATATGTTAAGCAACAGAAGAAGAATCAGTAATGGTTCTAACCAAGCTATGCCAGAAAATCTGGAGAATGACATGTGGCCAACAGACCAGAAGAGATCAATCTACATTCCAATACCAAAAAAGTGAGACTTAAGAGAGTGTGCAAACTATCATACAGTATCCTTAATTTCACATGCTAGCAAAATAATGTTTAGGGTCATCTAATGCAGATTAATGCTCTACATGGAAAAGGAATGCCAGTTGTTCAAGCTGGCTTTTGGAAAAGGCTGAGTAATGTGACACATTATTGCAGATGCATGCTGGATAGTATGTGTGTCATTGATTATAGAAAGGCCTTTTATTATGTCAAAAGATCTGCAAGCTCTAATAATGAAAGTCAAGGAGCACCACAATGGAGGAATAGTTGATGAAGATGACAAAATTTGCATAAATGGCAAAACTGACTTGTTTGATTAGGGAAAAGACAATAACTACATTTGTCAGTAACTGGAAATCCTTTACGGACTTTTCGCTGAAAATGGAAAAAAATGGACGTGATTTATGGATTTGGTAATTAGAAAGGATAGAATATGGAAAGAAGGGAGCTATGATGTAAACTTAGAGAGGATAAAATATAAATGCATTTATAATTGCTGTAAAAAAGATCACAAGCCACTTCCTTTTATCCTTTTTTCTTTTTTTCCTTTATTTTTCTTTTTTCTTTCATTTATTTTCTATTTACATATCACTTTTACTTTACTTTTTTTTCTTTAAATCTGTATTATTTTCACTTTGTAAAAAAACTTCTTTAATAAAAATTAATTTAAAAAGAAGAAAGTCAAAAAGCACTGAAAAAATTGGACTAAAATTAAATACAAAGAAGACAAAACTAATGGCAACTGGTACAACGACCAGCCTTACAAACGATAATGAAGATATTGAAGTTGTGGATAGCTTTTGCCTTTTAGGATCAACTATTAACAGTCAAGGAAATAGCAGTCGTGAAATACAACATAGACTAACACTTGACAGAGCAGCCATGAAGGCCTTGGAAAAGATATTCAGATGCCATGATGTGTCTATACCTACAAAGGTCAGAATAGTGCAAGCCATGGTATTCCCTGTGACACTCTAATGGAAGCAAAAGCTGGATTTTGAAGGAGGATAGAAAGAGTGTTGGTGCATTTCAAATCTGTACTGGAGAAAACTCCTGAGAACACCATGGACAGCCAAGAAAACAAACCAATGGATCAGCAAACAAATCATCCCAGAGTTCTCACTAGAGGCACAAAAGACTAGGCTTAAATTATCCTACTTCCGACACATGTTGCAAAGACCCAGCTTTCTGGAGAAGGCTCTAATGCTCGGAAGAGTAGAAGGAAAGAAAAGAGGATGACCAGCAGCAAGGTAGAAGGGCTCAGTTACATCAGCAATGGGCTCACCAGTGGAAGACCTGAACGACCAGGTTAGAGACAGGCCATCATGAAATAAATCTATCCATATAGTTGCAAAGAGTTGACACCAATGTGATGGCACATAATCAATCAATCAATCAATCAATCAAATCTCTCCTTAAAATTATGAATTGCAAGATTAAATTATAAAAGTATTTTTATGTATTTCCCAAGTCCCAAACCTCCCCATCCTTTGTGTATGTGTGGTTTCTATCTTCTGGCTGGCCCCTCTCTTCCTCCCTATTCACTGCTATATGTAGAGTTTGTTAATCACTATATATACAGTATGTGTGTGTGTGTATGTGTATGTATATATATATATATATATATATATATATATATATGCGCGCGCGCACACACACACACACACACATTTTAATTATTGTGTGTTTAAATGTATTTTAAAGTTATTTTAACTTTTACTAGACTACTTCACTACCAACATTTGATAAAATTGAACACGTCTACATTGTCCTCTATAAACAACGCCGGGTGTTACGATGCTACGTTGTATTTTCTGGTGCCAAGCTGGTAGTAGCAGTTGGACAAAGGCTCACTTGCCAAGGCTTGTGCTCAAGAGACAGACCTTTTTACTAAGCAAAGCTTAAGATTCTCTTAGTGAGCCGATAAGGATCAGGGCATTTTGGAACTCACCCATCTTCATTTAGAATGACAGGAATAAAAATGATTCTCTTCTCCCTAATTAACACTGGCGAGTGGATGAGGCTCCAAGAGATAAATGCTGGAGCTTAAGAATATGCACAGAAAACCAAGTTGTTACTGTGAAATGAATGCTTCAGTGAATAACAATCAAAACCATATAATGAAATCTTTTTCTTTTCCTAATAGGCAATAATGTGAGTGTATGCAGCACTAGAAGCCTTTTTTCATATATAATTATAGTCTCCAAAGCCAATTTGTTTTTAGTAAACTCTGAAGGCCATAGAAGGACAGATAAATGAATGGTAAATTCCGCTGAGCATTTTATCAGCTTCCAGCCACTCTTTGATCAGTCAGACCAAAAAAAAAATAGTAACTAAACCGCCCTGTTATTATAGATCCTGTGACAAACTATGCACAGCCTTGGTGAGCTATGCTCTATGATTATTATTTCACTCCTTATTCTTTGCTAACAGACAGCCATGTGAGATATAGGTCTATCAGAAAACTGAGATTGTCAGTCTAAATAAAATGAGATTGTTAATGAGTTAATGAGATTGAGAATGTGTATTCTTGTGTAAAACCAAAAACCATCCTTTAACTTAGTTCATAGAAATAGAGTAAGAGCAGTGTTAATAACAGCCAGTCCTCATTCTAGGTTAAGTATAAGCAAAAATGTCCTAGCTGGCTAGTAATATTGGGCACTCGTTCTTGTGTTTTTTCAGAACAAAGAAACCAATGAATGGATAGCTATATTCAGACATACATATGAGAGTAAGTTTCTTTACAATATGCATAGGATTGCACAGTTCATTATTCTTATCCTAAAAGCCAGCTGGGACTTCTGGATTCAGAATCAATATCTCTTTGATTATCTGGTGCTGGGATCGAACAGTAAAAGAACACCATTATATCCAAGGCTTTCTTATTTCCCTTTAGAAATAACCAACCAGACTGCTTTTGAAAATGGAATGATGTAGTAAATGAACCTTGGCAGGATGCAGAATGTATATTGTCTATGGTCTGGTCCTATCTGTTTTCCATTAGCCCACAGCTACTGTCATGTTCATCATTCCAATGTTCTGAATACATCGTAACGTTTCACATGTCACTTTCCTGATCCGTGTTTGCTGGGTGGAGATTTCCAGCCGTGCCAGGCTGTAATCTCCTTGCTGTAACTGTGGAATGTATGTTTGGGTTATGGAATGTGTTCAAGGTTACTTTCTCAGGCCGATGTGGGCAACGGTTGCTAGCACCTGGGAGGCGGTGGTTGCTAAGCGCGAGCGAGGGCAGAACCGGGTTTGAAGCGAGGGTTTTTAGTTTGTATTTGGCGCGCTTTTGCTCATTCTCAGCTTTCTTTGTATTTGCATACTATTCTTTCAATAAATCAGTTATTCTTAAGCACCCGCTTGTGAGACTGAGTTTGCCAGAATAGGCAACCATTAGATAAAGCTGAGAATCTCAAAACCCTTATTCCGCTAGCCCCTATCCAGATTCATCTGTGAAGGGGAGCGCTAGCGAGGAACGAACCGAGATTGCAAGAGATGGAGAGCGAAGCATCGAGCGAAGGGGAACTGAACTCCACGGTGGTTAGAGTGGAAAAGGTACCCTGCAGCGACGCTCCGGAGGTCCGGGCAGAACCCAACCCCAACTCGAAGGAGAAGGAGGGACGTCAAAAAGTACCCGAAACGACCAGTACTTCGGCTGGTGACTACCTTACTTGGGAGGAGGAATCGGACCCTGGGGCGGCTCAAGCCTCCTGGAAGCGGCGGTACCCGCTGTCACCCAAGGTGGTCAGGAAAGAAGCGCCCGAGGGGTCCCCCACCCCTGATCATATAAAGGTGTTGGAGGCAAAATTAGACTCGGTCGAATTCATGCTGAAGAAGATGTCAATGGGATGGGGGTCGCCTGAAAAAGGAAGGGAAGGGTCCCGCCATAGGCATTCCCCCTCACTGTCACCCCTACCATCCCCCAGAGGGAGAAGCAGGGTCTGGCGTCGAGGAGAGGAGAGGGGCCCGAGGGTGACAATTTCGAGGTCCCCTCCAGCGGAGAGGCACTCACTAGGGGCCGTACAAAGGGCTGAGCGACCAGAAACTGCAAGACCCCCACCCTTCACAGTAAGTTCGATGGGGACCCTACCAAATTGTCCTTCTTCATAACTAATGCTAACAGTTATATGGAGGATGGGGAACAGGGGTTCCGGTCAGAGTGGGGGAAAATAAACGCCATTGCTACCAAGCTGAAGGGGAGGGTGGCCGATTGGTATGTACAGCTGTGCCATTCGGATGCTCCGGAGTTAGAAGACTTCGAGGAATTTCTGTGGGCGTTACGGCAACATTTTGAAGACCCGCTAGCTCAGGAAAGAGTGAAGCGGGCATTAAAGGGACTGTACCAAGGGTCATGATCCGTGGTGGATTATGCGCTGGAATTTAAAGCACTGGCAGGGAAAGTGGAGGATTGGTCCCAATCCACGCTGGTGGAGATGTTCAAGGATGGACTGGAAACTGAGGTTCTGAAGTGGTCTCTGGGGCATGAGGACCCAAGAATCCTGTATGACTGGATTCAGCTGGCGAGCAGCGCTGAGCATGCCCTAGAGACGTTTGCCCACCGAAAATCGATGAGATATGGGAGATTCAGTAAAGGGTCCCGCACCTCGGCTCCTCCAGGGAAATCCAGCCAGCGGACCTGGAAGGAAGAGAAGGAGCGACGCTATGCGAGAGGGCAATGTCTGTGGTGCGGAAAAGAGGGGCGCCGAGCAGTGGCGTGCCTGAAGGGAAAGACCGAAGACCGGCCGGGAAAGTCATCTGGAAAATCTCCTTCCCTACCAAGGAAGATGAAGGCGGCGCTGGCGGAGGTCGAACCTGAGGAAGTCCCTTTCTTTGGGGATGAGGAGGCGGTTTTCAATCAGCCAGCGGGAAACGCCAGCCACCTGCTTTAAAGGGTGCCGCTGGGCAGGTGGAAGAGGAAGGGCGTGATCACGCTTCGGTGAGTGGAAATTTCTCTACCATGACAGTGAAGGTGAAATTGGGGTCGCGGACAAGAACTGTGGAAGTGTGGGCAATGGTTGATTCGGGGTGCTCACGGTGTTTAATGCACCCTGACATGGTAGCTGCATTGGAGTTACCCACATTCCCTTTGAAACGGCCCATGATCTTCACCCAATTGGATGGATCTACAGCGGGGGGGAAACAGGTGACTCACTCCACAGGGATGGTGGCATTGCAAATGGGAAGCCACTGGGAGAAACTGCCTTTTGTGGTAGCACCTGTGGGAGGTCCATTGGTCATTTTGGGGATGCCTTGGTTTGTTCAGCAAAACCCACACATAAATTGGGTGCACAGGACTGTGACTTTTGCAGATGGATTCTATAAAGCCCCTGAGGGGGATGAATTGGACAGCGGCAAGGTGGGGAGGGCGGCAGCAACAACTCCGCATCTCCTTACTGGTCCGCTAGACGGACTGCCAGAACAATACCAAGACTTTGCAGATGTGTTTGGCGAAAAGGAAGCGGATCAGCTACCGCCGCACCGTAAAACTGACTGTGCCATAGACTTTATCCCTAATGCAAAGTTGCCTAAGCCAAAAATTTATGCTATGACCCAGAAGGAACTGGCAACGCTAAGAGAGTTTGTCGATAAAAATCTAGCCAGGGGTTTTATCGAACCAGCCAGTTCACCAGTGGGTGCTCCTGTTCTATTCAGACCAAAGAAAGATGGGACTTTGAGATTATGTACGGATTTCCGTGGATTGAATGCAGTCTCAATATTAAATAAATATCCCATCCCGTTAATCAAAGACATGTTATCACATCTGGCAAAAGGTAAAATATTCTCTAAGTTGGACCTGAGGGAGGCATATTTCCGCATTCGTATAAGGGAGGGGGATGAATGGAAAACTGCTTTCAATTGTCCTTTGGGCTCTTTCCAGTATAAAGTGTTACCTTTTGGGCTGGCGGGGGTGCCTGGGGTTTTTATGCAACTGATCAATGAGGTCTTGCATGACCATTTATTCAAAGGGGTCTTGGTGTATTTGGATGATGTGTTAATCTATACGGAGACAATAGAGGAACATATAGAGCTGGTCAGACAAGTGCTCAGCAAGCTTAGGAAGGCTGAACTGTATGCTAAACTGTCCAAATGTGCTTTTCATAAATCTCAAATTGACTATTTGGGCTACAGAATTTCAGACAAGGGCATTGAAATGGATCCAGCTAAGATTGAAGCCATTCTCGCATGGGAGCCACCACATACGCGTAGGCAGCTCCAAAGTTTTCTCGGATTCGCGAACTATTATTGCCAGTTTATCCAGGGGTTCGCGGAGATAGCGTTGCCCCTCACTGAATTGCTCAAAACCAAAGGGCAGGGGGACACCCGGAGGGCAAGGAAACCAGGGGCATTGCTGAAATGGATGACCACGTGCCAAGTGGCTTTTGACAAGCTCAAAAAGCTTTTTATGGCGGAGCCCATCCTACAGCATCCTGATCCTAGCAAACCATTTGCGGTGCAAGTGGATGCCTCTGATTTCTCCATTGGCACGCTTCTGCTACAAGCAGACGAGTCGGGCTGTTTGAAGCCTTGTGCTTATCTCTCCCGTAAATTCTCTGCAGCTGAAAGGCGATGGCATGTTTGGGAGAAAGAGGCTTTTGCTGTCAAGGTGGCTTTAGACACTTGGTGCCACTTGTTGGAGGGAGCTACCCACCCTTTCGAGGTTTGGACTGATCACAAGAACCTCGAAGCACTCAGCGCACCTCGTAAGCTCAACCCAAAGCAAATCAGATGGGCTCAACTCTTCAGCCGTTTTGATTTTAAGTTGAAATTTATTCCGGGAAGGAAAAACTTTCTGGCTGATGCACTTTCCCGCAGACCCCAAGATTCCAGCACTGTACCTGATGTAGTAGGTACACTGTGGATGGACCCACAATTGAGTCTGGCATGACAGTCGCGCGTGACAGTCAGACGCTTCAATTTCACCCCGTCCAGGACGTTTGCCAGTTCCCTCAGACTTGCAACAACAGTTTCTTTCCCAATTGAAATCTGACACTTGGTTGCAAGCAAATTTACACAGTGTTACTTTTGACCACGATTTTGCCTGGAAAAACGATCGTCTCTATGTGCCTGAGACTTTACGCAAAGACATTTTACTCCGTTACCATGATGACAAACTGGCTGGATATTTTGGGTTTGTGAAAACACTCCACTTGGTTAGATGCCAATTCTGGTGGCCAACACTAAGGCGAGATGTTAAGGAATATATTGCTTCCTGCCCTGTCTGCGCTGGCTCAAAACGGAAGGGTGGTAAGCCCCAGGGGTTGCTCCAGCCAGTGGCCAGTCCCTCTCACCCTTGGGAGGAGATCTCTATGGATTTTATCATTGATTTACCTCCAAGCCAGAGGAAAACTGTGATTTGGGTTGTGAAGGACTTTTTCTCAAAACAAGCCCATTTCATTCCGTGCGCTTCCATTCCCTCAGCCCAGCAGCTCGCCCGCCTCTTTTTTGTACACATGTACAGGCTCCACGGGAGCCCCTCCCATTTGGTGACTGACAGAGACACACAATTTACCTCCCAGTTTTGGCGGGCTTTTATGAAATTGGTGGGTACCAAACAAACGTTCTTCACGGCGTCGCATCCTGAGACTGACGGATCTACAGAGGCGCTTAATTCCACACTAGAGCAATATCTGCAAGCTTTTGTTAACTATCAACAAGACAATTGGGTCGATCTCCTGCCCTTTGCTGAAGTCGCCTACAACAATGCAGTGCATCAGAGCACTGGTCAGGTGCCATTTCGCATTGTCTTTGGTCGGGATTTTGTGCCCATCCCAGAGCTGCCACAACCAACGTCTCCTCCATCTTCCCCTGCAGACTGGGCAGCACATCTGGGGGACTCCTGGCCTAAAATCAAACAGGCTCTCGCCGATGCCCAAGCTGCTTACAAACGCCATGCTGACACCAAACGGGCACCTCAGCTGCCCTTCAAAGTTGGGGATAAAGTTTACCTCACCACAAAGTTTATTAAATCACCCCAACCATCTAAAAAGTTGGCACCAAAATTCGTGGGTCCCTTTCCTATTGTGGCTCAAATTAATCCTGTTACTTTTAAATTAGATTTGCCTCATAATCTTAAACGTTTGCATCCCGTTTTTCATTGCAGCCTGCTCAAGCCTTTCCACCAGTCCGATCGCTGGCACCCACAACCCTCACCACCTGCTCCCATTATGATTGATGGGCAGCAACACTTTGAGGTCCAGGAGATTCTTGATTCTCGACGCCTTTGTTCTACTTTGCAATACCTTGTTGTTGTTTATTCATTCAGTCGCTTCCGACTCTTCGTGACTTCATGGACCAGCCCACGACAGAGCTTCCTGTCGGTCGTCAACACCCCCAGCTCCCCCAGGGACGAGTCCGTCACCTCTAGAATATCATCCATCCACCTTGCCCTTGGTCGGCCCCTCTTCCTTTTGCCCTCCACTCTTCCTAGCATCAGCATCTTCTCCAGGGTGTCCTGTCTTCTCATTGTGTGGCCAAAGTATTTCAGTTTTGCCTTGAATATCATTCCCTCAAGTGAGCAGTCTGGCTTTATTTCCTGGAGGATGGACTGGTTTGATCTTCTGGCAGTCCAAGGCACTCTCAGAATTTTCCTCCAACACCATAGTTCAAAAGCATCAATCTTCCTTCTCTCAGCCTTCCTTATGGTCCAGCTCTCACAGCCATATGTTACTACAGGGAACACCATTGCTTTAACAATGTGGACCTTTGTTGTCAGTGTGATGTCTCTGCTCTTAACTATTTTATCGAGATTTGTCATTGCTCTTCTCCCAAGGATTAAGCGTCTTCTGATTTCCTGACTGCAGTCAGCATCTGCACTAATCTTCGCACCTAGAAATACAAAGTATTTCACTGCTTCTACATTTTCTCCCTCTATTTGCCAGTTATCAATCAAGCTGGTTGCCATAATCTTGGTTTTTTTGAGGTTTAGTTGCAAGCCAGCTTTTGCACTTTCTTCTTTCACCTTCATCATAAGGCTCCTCAGTTCCTCTTCGCTTTCAGCCATCAAAGTGGTATCATCTGCATATCTGAGATTGTTAATGTTTCTTCCAGAGATTTTAACTCCAGCCTTGGATTCCTCAAGCCCAGCATGTCGCATGATGTGTTCTGTGTACAAATTGAATAGGTAGGGTGAGAGTATACAGCCCTGCCATACTCCTTTCCCAATCTTAAACCAGTCCGTTGTTCCATGGTCTGTTCTTACTGTTGCTACTTGGTCGTTATACAGATTCTTCAGGAGGCATACAAGATGACTTGGTATTCCCACACCGCTAAGAACTTGCCACAGTTTGTTATGGTCCACACAGTCAAAGGCTTTAGAATAGTCAATAAAACAGAAATAGATGTTTTTCTGAAACTCCCTGGCTTTTTCCATTATCCATCGGATATTGGCAATTTGGTCCCTAGTTCCTCTGCCTTTTCTAAACCCAGCTTGTACATCTGGCAATTCTCGCTCCATGAATTGCTGAAGTCTACCTTGCAGGACCTTGAGCATTACCTTACTGGCATGTGAAATGAGTGCCACTGTTCGATAGTTTGAACATTCTTTAGTGTTTCCCTTTTTTGGTATGGGGATATAAGTTGATTTTTTCCAGTCTGATGGCCATTCCTGTGTTTTCCAAATTTGCTGGCATATAGCATGCATTAACTCAACAGCATCATCTTGCAAGATTTTGAACAGTTCAGCTGGGATGCCGTCGTCTCCTGCTGCCTTGTTATTAGCAATGCTTCTTAAGGCCCATTCAACCTCACTCTTCAGGATGTCTGGTTCTAGCTCACTGACCACACTGTCAAAGCTATCCCCGATATTGTTATCCTTCCTATACAGGTCTTTTGTATATTCTTGCCACCTTTTCTTGATCTCTTCTTCTTCTGTTAGGTCCTTGCCATCTTTGTTTTTGATCATACCCATTTTGGCCTGGAATTTACCTCCAATGTTTCTAATTTTCTGGAAGAGGTCTCTTGTCCTTCCTATTCTCTTGTCTTATTCCACTTCCGCGCATTGCTTGTTTAAAAATAATTCTTTATCTCTTCTGGCTAACCTCTGGAATTTTGCATTTAATTGGGCATATCTCCCCCTATCACTGTTGCCTTTTGCTTTCCTTCTTTCTTGGGCTACTTCTAGTGTCTCAGCAGACAGCCACTTTGCCTTCTTGGTTTTCTCTTTCTTTGGGATGTATTTTGTTGGCGCCTCCTGAACAATGTTGCGAACCTCTGTCCAGAGTTCTTCCGGGACCCTATCTACTAAGTCCAGTCCCTTAAATCGATTCTTTACCTCCACTGCATATTCCTGAGGGATATTAGTGAACTCATATCTAGCTGATCTGTGGGTCTTCCCTAATCTCTTTAGTCTGATCCTAAATTGTGCAAGAAGAAGTTCGTGATCAGAACTACAGTCAGCTCCAGGTCTTGTTTTTACCGACTGTATAGATGACCGCCACCTTTGGCTGCAAAGGATGTAGTCAATCTGATTTCGGTGTTGTCCATCGGGTGAAGTCCATGTATAAAGCCGTCTCTTAGATTGTTGGAAGAGAGTGTTCGTTATGCAGAGTGAGTTGTCTTGGCAAAATTGGCAAAATGGCAAAATTGGCAAATTTTGGCAAAATTCTATCAGCCTATGTCCTGCTTGGCAAAATTCTATCAGCCTATGTCCTGCTTCATTTTGTTCTCCCAGGCCATGCTTACCTGTAATTCCAGGTGTCATTTGACTGCCCACCTTAGCATTCCAGTCTCCTGTGATGAAAATAACATCTCTTTTAGGCGTGTTGTCCAGTAGGTGCTGCAGATCCTCATAGAACTGCTCTACTTCAGCTTCTTCAGCATCTGTGGTTGGGGCGTATATTTGGATCACTGTGATGTTAGATGGCTTGCCCTGAATTCGAATTGAGATCATTCTATTGTGTTTTGGATTGTATCCAAGCACTGCTTTAGCCACTTTACTATTAATTATGAAGGCTACTCCATTTCTTCTGTGGTCCTCTTGTCCACAGTAGTAGATCTGGTGGTCATTTGATGTGAAGTGGCCCATTCCAGTCCATTTCAGTTTGCTGATGCCCAAAATGTCTATCTTTAATCTTGACATCTCACCAATAACCACATCCAATTTGCCCTGGCTCATAGATCCTACATTCCAGGTTCCAATGGCATGTTGATCCTTAGAACATCGGATTCGCCGTTCACCACCAGCACCGTCGGCCGCTAACCGTCCTTTCGGCTTTGAGCTAGCTGCATCATCACGTCTGGGGCTAGTTGAACTCCTCCTCTGTTCCTCCCCAGTAGCATTTTGACCATCTTCCGACCTGGGGGTCTCATCTTCCGATGGTATACCGACATATCTCTGGTTGTACTGATCCATTGAGTTTTCATGGCAAGAATACTGGGGTGGGTTGCCATTACCTTCCCCAGGGATCTCATTTAGTCTGACCTCTCTGTCATGACCTTCCCGTCTTGGGTGGCCCTTCACAGTTTAGCTCATGGCATCATTGAGGTGCTCAAGCTCCAGCACCACGACAAGGTAACGATCCTTTGCTGAAGTTGCAATACCTGGTCCGATGGAAACATTTCCCCCATCCAGAATGGGTTGCTGCCCGCGATGTTCACTCCCGTTTTAGTTGCCCGTTTCCGTGCTGCCTATCCTACTAAACCTGCTCCTTAATTTGGTGTTTTTTAAGGGGAGCGGTATGTCATGTTCATCGTTCCAATGTTCTGAATACATCGTAACGTTTCGCATGTCACTTTCCTGATCTGTGTTTGCTGGGTGGAGATTTCCAGCCGTGCCAGGCTGTAATCTCCTTGCTGTAACTGTGGAATGTATGTTTGGGTTATGGAATGTGTTCAAGGTTACTTTCTCAGGCCGATGTGGGCGACGGTTGCCAACACCTGGGAGGGGGTGGTTGCTAAGCACGAGCGAGGGCGGAACCGGGTTTGAAGCGAGGGTTTTTAGTTTATATTTGGTGCACTTTTGCTCATTCTCAGCTTTCTTTGTATTTGCATACTATTCGTTCAATAAATCAGTTATCCTTAAGCACCTGCTTGTGAGACTGAGTTTGTCAGAATAGGCAACCATTACAGCTACCTGGCCATCGTGTAATTTTATGAATCAACCAGTGCAACCAAAAGTGGCCACCAGATATCAACAATCATAGTGATGGCATTTTTTAACCTTTATATACACAGCAACCAAGCCTAGGAAACTAACAGTACTCAGGAGTAATATGAGCAGGCATGGGGAACAACAAGTGATTCAAGGCAAAAAGAATGGCTGGAGGAGGTTTGAGAGGTATTACTGAGAAACATAAGCTTAAAGTTTCATGCAGGAGTAAGCAGCATGTGTTCTTCCATATACTTTGAACCTCAGTTTTCATAAGCCATGACAATTCTCCATGAAGACTGAAAATGTATGGGCATTAGCAATAGAAAGCACATTTCAGAGGGCATCAGATTGCTACCTCTGTCCTGGTGCAAGTTTTGGGATTTTTATAAGGCAACTTACCAATGATGCAATACTTCAAGTCAATTTTAATATCCAATTTTGTAACTATGGAAAAAGACAAAAGGAAAGAAAACAGTAAAGAGGAGCACTGGGTATAACTAGATTTGTAGATTAAGAAAGCTTGTGCCTTTTCTTATGCAGCAAGTCTATAATATCAGCACTATAAAGTGCTCTGTTTGGAAAGCCATATGAATGTTGATCTTATAACAACCATGTATAAAGCTAGTGGCTGATCAAACTCATCTAAAGACATTGCTGAATTAAGGGACTAAATAAGACTCCAGATCTAAGCAAGTGGAATACATATCTAGCTTTTTTTTTTCTCAGCTCTTTTTGTAGCCATTAATTTGCTTATAGGTTAAAGTCCACCTCTTTTCTAATATATTTTACATTTTGTTCATTTGTGTTTTGTCTTGTTTATTTTTCATTCCCTTGCTTTTAGTACAAACCTTAAAAACCTGAAGGATTTTTAGTCCAGATGTTAATGTTTCACCCTTGGTAGGTATATATTCTTCATCAAAGGATCATTACCTTGTCATGGTGCTGGAACATGAGCACCTCAATGATGCCATGAGCTAAACCGTGAAGGGCCACCCAAGACAGGAAGGTCATGACAGAGAGGTCAGACTAAACGCGATCCCTGGGGAAGGTAATGGCAACCCACCCCAGTATTCTTGCCGTGAAAACTAAATGGATCAGTACAACCAGAGATATGTCGGTATACCATCGGAAGATGAGACCCCCAGGTCGGAAGATGGTCAAAATGCTACTGGGGAGGAACAGAGGAGGAGTTCAACTAGCCCCAGACGTGATGACGTGGCTAGCTCAAAGCCGAAAGGACGGCTAGCGGCCGACGGTGCTGGTGGTGAATGGCAAATCTGATGTTCTAAGGATCAACACACCATTGGAACCTGGAATGTAAGATCTATGAGCCAGGGCAAATTGGATGTGGTTATTGGTGAGACGTCAAGATTAAAGATAGACATTTTGGGCGTCAGTGAACTGAAATGGACTGGAATGGGCCATTTTGCATCAAATGACCAGCAGATCTACTACTGTGGACAAGAGGACCACAGAAGAAATGGAGTAGCCTTCATAATTAATAGTAAAGTGGCTAAAGCAGTGCTTGGATACAATCCAAAAAATGATAGAATGATCTCAATTCGAATTCAGGGCAAGCCATCTAACATCACAGTGATCCAAATATACACCCCAACCACAGATGCTGAAGAAGCTGAAGTAGAGCAGTTCTATGAGGATCTGCAGCACCTACTGGACAACACGCCTAAAAGAGCTGTTATTTTCATCATGGGAGACTGGAATGCTAAGTTGGGCAGTCAAATGAAACCTGGAATTACAGGTAAGCATGGCCTGAGAGAACAAAACGAAGCAGGACATAGGCTGATAGGATTTTGCCAAGACAACTCACTCTGCATAACAAACACTGTCTTCCAACAACCTAAGAGATGGCTTTATACATGGACTTCACCAGATGGACAACACCGAAATCAGATTGACTACATCCTTTGCAGCCAAAGGTGGTGGACATCTATACAGTCAGTAAAAACAAGACCTGGAGCTGACTGTAGTTCAGATCACGAACTTCTTCTTGCACAATTTAGGATCAGACTAAAGAGATTAGGGAAGAACCACAGATCAGCTAGATATGAGCTCACTAATATTCCTAAGGAATATGCAGTGGAGGTGAAGAATCGATTTAAGGGACTGGACTTAGTAGATGGGGTCCCGGAAGAACTATGGACAGAAGTTCGCCACATTGTTCAGGAGGCGCCAACAAAATACATCCCAAAGAAGAGAAAACCAAGAAGACAAAATGGCTGTCTGCTGAGACACTAGAAGTAGCCCAAGAAAGAAGGAAAGCAAAAGGCAAGAGTGATAGGGGTAGATATGCCAAATTAAATGCAAAATTCCAGAGGTTAGCCAGAAGAGATAAGGAATTATTTTTAAACAAGCAATGTGCGGAAGTGGAATAAGACAAGAGAATAGGAAGGACAAGAGACCTCTTCCAGAAAATTAGAAACATCGGAGGGAAATTCCAGGCAAACATGGGCATGATCAAAAACAAAGATGGCAAGGACCTAACAGAAGAAGAAGAGATCAAGAAAAGGTGGCAAGAATATACAGAAGACCTGTATAGGAAGGATAACAATATCGGGGATAGCTTTGACGGTGTGGTCAGTGAGCTAGAGCCAGACGTCCTGAAGAGTGAGGTTGAGTGGGCCTTAAGAAGCATTGCTAATAACAAGGCAGCAGGAGACAACGGCATCCCAGCTGAATTGTTCAAAATCTTGCGAGATGATGCTGTCAAGGTAATGCATGCTATATGCCAGCAAATTTGGAAAACACAAGAATGGCCATCAGACTGGAAAAAATCAACTTATATCCCCATACCAAAAAAGGGAAACACTAAAGAATGTTCAAACTATCGAACAGTGGCACTCATTTCACATGCCAGTAAGGTAATGCTCAAGATCCTGCAAGGGAGACTTCAGCAATTCATGGAGCAAGAATTGCCAGATGTACAAGCTGGGTTTAGAAAAGGCAGAGGAACTAGGGACCAAATTGCCAATATCCGATGGATAATGGAAAAAGCCAGGGAGTTTCAGAAAAACATCTATTTCTGTTTTATTGACTATTCTAAAGCCTTTGACTGCGTGGACCATAACAAACTGTGGCAAGTTCTTAGCGGTGTGGGAATACCAAGTCACCTTGTATGCCTCCTGAAGAATCTGTATAACGACCAAGTAGCAACAGTAAGAACAGACCACGGAACAACGGTCTGGTTTAAGATTGGGAAAGGAGTACGGCAGGGCTGTATACTCTCACCCTACCTATTCAACTTGTATGCAGAACACATCATGCGACATGCTGGGCTTGAGGAATCCAAGGCTGGAGTTAAAATCGCTGGAAGAAACATTAACAATCTCAGATATGCAGATGATACCACTTTGATGGCTGAAAGTGAAGAGGAACCGAGGAGCCTTATGATGAAGGTGAAAGAAGAAAGTGCAAAAGCTGGCTTGCAGCTAAACCTCAAAAAAACCAAGATTATGGCAACCAGCTTGATTGATAACTGGCAAATAGAGGGAGAAAACGTAGAGGCAGTGAAATACTTTGTATTTCTAGGTGCGAAGATTACTGCAGATGCTGACTGCAGTCTGGAAATCAGAAGACGCTTAATCCTTGGGAGAAGAGCAATGACAAATCTCGATAAAATAGTTAAGAGCAGAGACATCACACTGACAACAAAGGTCCGCATAGTTAAAGCAATGGTGTTCCCCGTAGTAACATATGGCTGCGAGAGCTGGACCATAAGGAAGGCTGAGAGAAGGAAGATCGATGCTTTTGTACTGTGGTGTTGGAGGAAAATTCTGAGAGTGCCTTGGACTGCCAGAAGATCAAACCAGTCCATCCTCCAGGAAATAAAGCCAGACTGCTCACTTGAGGGAATGATATTAAAGGCCAAACTGAAATACTTTGGCCATATAATGAGAAGACAGGACACCCTGGAGAAGATGCTGATGCTAGGGAGAGTGGAAGGCAAAAGGAAGAGGGGCCGACCAAGGGCAAGATGGATGGATGATATTCTAGAGGTGACGGACTCGTCCCTGGGGGAGCTGGGGGTGTTGACGACTGACAGGAAGCTCTGGCGTGGGCTGGTCCATGAAGTCACGAAGAGTCGGAAGCGACTAAACGAATAAACAACAACAGGTATATATTGTCTGTCTGGAGCTGTCAAAGCATTTTCTCTTATGATACAGGAAATTCTGGAAATGATAGGGAGAAGAAATTGAGCAAAATCTCCCCTAGCTCTTAACCCTAATGTCTGCTCTTAATTTTGGCTCAGCTTGTAAAGGCTTCAAGAGTTCATGAACGAAGAGCTACTTTTGAACTCTTTGTCTATCATGCCTGTGGTGTAATCTCCCTTTAAGAGAATTATAAGCAAACTTAATTCAAAAACTGTGAAAATATCAATTAGTCATAACTGTCAATTAGTGTGTTTACTGTTTGATTGTTTCTGTTTGCTTGTATCCTTCAGATACTGAAAATAAACGTTTTCTGTCTAGATTTTGGGATGTCTTTCATACCTGAGTAAGCAACAAACATTACAATTTTTTTAATCAAATTTTCTATTTAAAATCGCTAAATAGTTTTTCTCCCCATAAAGATAAATTTGATTGGGAGTAAGACTTCTGTCTTGATTACTTTTCATTGACTGAGATATACAGATTGATCTTCATAAAGTTTGCAAAAGAGGTAGAACCCCATGTGATTAAAGAAGGCAATGGAGCATACATAAAAAGCCAACAATATTTAATTCTACATCTGAAAAACATGCTACTGAAAAAAGGCTTCTTCCACTCTAGATGGCAGCAAAGTGTCAGAGTTTTCTGTATCTCTCAGCTGCCATTCAATGGCCCTCCCCATGTTTGCAGTCCAAATATGGTAGGCCCTACTTTGCCAACTCTCAAGGGACTTGAGGGGCATTAAGAGCACCTGTAAGCCCAGGTCTGACTTAGTTGGCTCCGTCCACAGAATCTAGGGATGGAGAGACAAAGTGGCCTGGCTGGGCAAGGCCTGGGCAAGGCAAAATAAATAGCTGAGCCTAAGCTAGAAATCCTTTCTCTTGACATTGTAAATTCCACAAGTTTACTAGCAGGATAGCTAATGCTGCCATGACCTGCTAGTAGAAAAGAATGAGAGAGAGGGAGTAGGAGAAAATACGTTTGGTGAGTACACATTTGATATTATTCTTTATCATTACAAGGTGTTTTTTTTTTTTAGTTGAGATTAGTTCTAAAAAATTGCTCCTCATTATGTCATCATTTCTTAGGGTATTTTAATGGATACCATATTGAGAGAACAGTAAAAAATTATTATCTAAAACAGCCTTTCTCAACCTTTTCACCCTGGAGGAAGCCCTGAAATCTTTTTCAGGCCTCGGGGAACCCCTGCACATTCAGGCTCAAATATAGGCCAGAAGTTACAAAATTATTATATTTGTTTCATGGGTAGGCCTGTATTACAGGCATTCACCGTGTTCTTAAACTAAAAATAAAGAACAAAATTTACCTCTTTAATGTGAAGTTGCCCGCATTTGAAATAATTTTTTAAATAAATCATATCTCCCAGGGAACTGCTAGTGACTTCTTATGGAACCCTAGTTGAGAAACCCTGACTGTGGACAAATGGATTGTCCAATGATTGTGGACAAATGGAAATTCTTGGATCAGCATGCTGGACTGTTTATTGCAGCTCAGTATATATACCAAATACAATATACGCTGAAATTAGTATTGTTATTATACAATATATATTCACTGTATACTATATACGGTAAAACATGATGACATTTTGTTCCTTGCTGTACGGTAGTTGCATGGGGAAATCTTACACTTGTAAATTTGAGAGGTAGCTTTACTCATATATAACTTGAATCTGATTATATGCCAATCTTAGGCCCACTTACTTTGCATTGGTAAGCTGAACAGTCCTAACAGCGTTCCAGTCAGTCACTGGGCAAGGTCTTCCTTTCCTTTACTCAGAGTGGAGTGTCTCTGAAAAAATGCTGCAAAACATAATTAGTTTAAAGTAGAATAGAATATGATCTCCTATGTGATCTTTCAATTTGTCAGATTTAAAGAATGATATTGAAGGCATGAAATGGAAAGCTTGAAAAGTACCTAAATCATGATTCTTCTTTCTGGTTTAGTTAATGAACTGGGTTGTGATTTGTGGCTAGACAAAGACCTCTCTCCTGGACTAAGAAATAGAAGAAATCTTATCTATTGTTTCAAATGTCAAAAATAGACTACACTGTGTTGTCTTCTGGGCTACTGAGATATTTGGATATATTGCTTAATAGGATTAGGATGGTCAAGATTATAACCACCGTTTTCTTCTATCTGGATTACAATCTTCAATAATTGTTAGGAAACTTTTGTTCATATATTGTAATAAAGGAGTGGGGGGAGGGAGGTAATAACTGCAAGATTTCATTTAGAGCCTAATCTGCTTTAGGGGAAATCTCACTTTGGAAATCCAAAAAATTCAACTTCTAATAACTATTTTATTCCATGCCAAATTAGATGAAGTTTGGTCCCATACCCAAAATAAGAAGATGGAGCTTGCTACATTTTATCATGATTAG
Organism: Candoia aspera; assembly: GCF_035149785.1. Classification (NCBI taxonomy): domain Eukaryota; kingdom Metazoa; phylum Chordata; class Lepidosauria; order Squamata; family Candoiidae; genus Candoia; species Candoia aspera. The sequence continues at coordinate 107,460,280 of NC_086153.1, read as the reverse complement.
GGTACTAAGTCTGAACTGCAAACAGTTGATGCCCACTAGATGGCAGGAAAGAGCTGGGGGTTTTCTATATTTCTTTGGGGTCATCTTGACTTTTGCAACCCAAGTCAAGTAGCCTTAAGCGTGATTATTCTATACAGGTTTTCTAGGAACAGTTTCTCCAGCTGGAGGTTTTCAAGAAGCAAATGTACTGATCTTCCTGCAGTTGGGGTTTTGGGGGGAAGGGGGGAGATTAAACTATATGGAAATATGCTATGCCAGAGGCATGAAAGGGAATGAAATCTGTGAGGCACTAGGCACCTTTAAAAAACAAACAAACCTCCCACCTTCTGAAGTCAGTTTGCATATAATTTACATACAGGTTACAGTAAGTTATTACAGAATGAATAAAGTTAAAATGCTAGTTCCTTCTACCAGTGATGTTGTTATAGCATCTGTAGGGAGAATATCAGAATTCCATTAGTATCTCATGAAGGAAGGCATTCCAGTCCCATTCTGATCCATTGACATGGATACGGAAGTTCTCCTTTTTTCCCTTTAATGAGCCAATATTCTGCCATGTTTTTCCTTGGCAAAGAAGCCACGAATATTATCCTTTGTTTTCTGAGTAGCACGTGAACAGACATGGATAGTGCAAACAGATTAAAATTAAAATATTTTTTAAAGATAAAAATTAAAAAGACAACCTTATTAGTAACAAAGCAAACAGCCAGAATCAAAGAAATAATTTCAGATGCTGGAACACACTTGTTTAATCATTGTTTCACATATTCTAAGCTGAGGAAAAGAAATGTATGATTTTAAAAAGTACTGATCTCTCCATAAAACAGGCCATATTCCTTTATCTATGGAGGTTTCTATTAAATTCATCTCCAAATAGTAATCGCATCCTCCTGCCTTAATCTTCCCCCCACATTATTTCACAAATGAAAGATGGCTTTAAATAAGATTCTTCTTAGATTTGTTCCTTACAGGACCACTGCTGTGGGTCAAAAGTATTTCCTCCCTACTAATTTAGTTAATTATATGTAATATCACTTCTCTTCTCCTCCAACTCACCCTCTTCCCTATTGACTTTAAATATATACGTTCATTTTAAATCAAGCATTTGGGGTACAATCATCTAAATCAGGTGGCCTGACTTGGGCCATCAGAATTTAAGGGAGAAGAAGATACTTTCTTCTCAAAGTGAAGAGAAAAGAAAAACATAGTAGAGGACAGCTCTGGAACCTCTCACTAAAAGACTGACAAAATCCTTTCTTGATGCAATTCCAAAATAATTGACAGACCTTCCTAGCTCTGAGGGTGGTTAATGAATGATGACAAAGCTTTCAGCACTGAACATTTCTTGTAATAAATTACCATAAACAAAGCTAGAAAATTAGGGTTTATGCTTACTTTTCTTTCATGATGTTTCTACATCACTCACACAAATTACAGTGCACCATTTTTTTTTAAATTGTATAAATTTCCAATTAAAAGCTGCATGTAGCATTTCTAATTAAAAGCTGAAACTGATGCATGGATGCATTTGCATCACTGGTGCTTCCAGAGTGATGTTTTCCCCATAAGACAGATGGAGTCTGTTACCAAAGAAATCCCACCTCTGGTCTCACCAGAGAGAGTCTTTCACTTAAATAAACTTTCTAAGAGGCACAGCCAACTCATTAACACAAAAGAGCTAATTTCTCTCATCAATATTATTTCAATTAGCAATTACTTAGAAACTTAATAGCAGCAGGTGCATCCTGCTCCTGTCTTGGGGGAAGGAGGGGCACAGAAGAATTATCCAGCCTGGTAAATTGAACTTAATTTAATTCACTTTTTTGGTAATTGTTTCTTCAAAAAAAAATCAGTTTGCACACACATAGTGCAGCACCCCAAACTCAACAAAGCAGCTCAAACCAACAGAAAAGCTTATCATTTAAAAAAAAAACAGCTTCTGGAAGATCAACTTCAACAGGACACAGAAATACACACACAATGCGCGTGTAACAAATACTCAACAAACCAACACTGTGCTACTAGTTTTTGCATTTACATAACCTCAGCAGAATTAACAATAGTTGTGTGTGAAGCACTGTACTGCATGCCCACCTACACATCTTTCCATTACCTACCTGAAAAATAAAGGACAGCATAATGCACATAATTCCCAACCAGCTGCAATGGGCTTCTCAGAGCCTGGGGGAAAGGATGGCATTTTACAATATGTACTGTAAGTCAAAACCATCTTCATATCCTTCCTTTTGCAAGAAAATAGGTAGCCACCTCCCCAGTGCATCAATGGGTGGTAAGCAAGAGGGTCAAGAGAATGCTGTTCTAAGGAACGTAGAGATAATTGGGTACAAATGCACATGTGTCCAGTTGCCAGGATTTCTGTAATTTCATTCCCTTTCCCCTTTCAATAAATCTGGTTAAAGGAGACTTTGTTTGCTTTTGGGTTGTAAGTGGCTCCCAAGGACTTAACACAACCTGAACTCTAGCTTCCCCATAGCAAGCCTTTTTCAGATCATGCCATCTCACCAAATAGCAGCAGCAACTTTACTGGTCCCTGCTGCTATACTGGCTACGCAGGAAAAAGCTCCCAGGGAAAGCAACATTCAGAAAGAGAGAGAAGGAAGTAATACAGTGTTTCTCAACCTTAGCAACTTTAAGATGTCTGGACTTCAACTCTCAGAATTCCCCAGCCAGATGGCAATTGAAGTCCAGACATCTTGAAGTTGCTAAGGTTGAGAAAGAAACCTTGAGGTAATCCAGCTCATGGTACGGAAGCAATACATTCAAATGGACAGCGACTCTTGCTCCTCTCCCCCCGCCCCCACCCCACCTTAAAATGGTGCAGAAATGGTGAAGCAAAACAAAACAAAAGTAAAAAAACAGTCCTTCAAAATAAATGCAAATATTGGGACAGAACCAATTTGGCAGAGAAGGACTTAGTACGGAAGGACTGTATACTATAATTAATTGCAATTAGTATTATGACCAAACTAAGCTTTTAGCACTAATCAAAAAACATTGTGCAGCAGTTTTGTCTTTTCTTTCCTTCGACAGATTTTTCTGTGGAAAGAAAAATGCTAGGAAAGAGATGGAAGGGTTACAAATGAAAGATGACATCATCTAGACCCTTTGCAAAATTCAGTGAATAGGAGAGAGTGATTACACCATTAAAGCCTCTTCTGGGAGTATCTTAATTTGAACACATTTTCTCAGCTTTCAGTTGTTGATTAGGCTATGTACTTTCCCTTTTTTTTTAATGTCTTTCAGGTGCAGTGGTTAAGCCTATCAAAATGTAAATAAAATATCAGTGAACAGTGGTACAAATTGTAATGCTTCTGTCAAACCAGTTTCCTTTAAGCACTCTGTGTGTGTGTGTATGTGCTCACAAGTTGTGAACCCAGGCTACATACTTAAATGTAGTATGCACAAAAACTAAAGTGTTACTAGGGGATTTTAAAGAGTATCTTTGTTCAAAAAAACAATAAGTGGTAAAAGAACTATACAGAAACTGAATGATCAACATCTACCTAGCTGTAGCATGTTTTTCAGTATTTCCTTCCCAGTCCCTGCTGTCCCACCGGCTGGATCATCGTATCAACAGTCTCTGTCTCCTGGCCACAAGCTACATGGGATTGGTTGATGGACCTGGGAACATCATCAGGAAGCTCATTGACCCACAGAACTGCTAGTCAATCTCAGAGCATTGGTGGGGGGTGGGATTGGGGATCTGCCTATAGCTGAGGGCAAGATACCCATTAAACTTATCTTAGTATCATAGAAGTAATTTTTTGAAAGTGATTTTAAAGATAGAAAAGTCATCCCCCAAATGTCACTGCCTAGAAGTCTGAAACACAAGTGAACAGTGACCTCATGACCTCATTTATATCTAAATGGCTGGATGAGATTACAGAAATGGTTGCACCAAAATCCCCAGGTGGTCTGTATTCAACTTTGTGAAATATTGACATACTGTATGAGGAGACCTCAGAGCTATTTGCATGTATTGTGGAGATGCCAAAGCTCCTGGAGAATTTTCCACAGGAAAAATGTGCAAGGATATGGATTTCTTAAAGCATCATCTGTCAAGTTAATCTCATACACTCATTATACAAAGACTTAGAAACGAACCCCATTCTTTACAAGGAAGATTGCTTGTCATACTGTTTGAAAGTCCAGCCAGAAAGGAAAGAAGCAAATTAACCTTGAACACCACATTCAAACCCACAAGAAATTAAGGTTCTATTGACAGTATATTGTTGGCTATTAATGTGAATAGTTAGATGGTTTCTGTTCAGTTTATTACTGGGCTCATGGAAAATTATGTCTCCAGACCAGAAACCTGGAGACAGGTTTTGAATGTCTTGAAATGATTAACAGCATTGTACAGAATGATATGATGAATGAAATAAACACCAGCAATATTTCATTCTTTAGCTGTTGATAAAAGCACATAGCCATTAACAAATACTTGATATTCTACTCTAAATTTAGACTCCTATATTCTGCAGACTATAAAACCTCATTTGGTAGAATAATACAACTACAATACTGTAATACTGTTGCAGTAGAATTTTATAAAAAAAAAGCAAGCTTCACCGACTGAAAATAGCGATTGCACAACTGACAATGCCTCTGTGAAACTGGGCAGACTCACTGGCACAGCAGCACAGCTGAAACATGATATTCCACAGCTAGTCCAGCAAAGTTTTATTACATACTGTGAAGACTTGGGAATTTATGATGTATAGAAAGAGGGCAAGCTTATTTAGGATATTGGAATTTTAATCAGGACAGTAGTTTCTGCAGCCTTCACCACCACCACCAAAATGCAAAATTCAAGAAATAGTGAATGCTTCAGAATATAAATCAGTGGCTATCAAATCTCTCAGTGAAGTGTGTTGATTGTCTAGGCACTCCGCCTTTCAAGCAATTATTTGCAGCCACAATCTTCTTGTGGAATACTTTGAACAAGATAAAGATAACATCCCAATTCCTATATACTTCCAGAAAAAGCTAAAAAGCCTGGAACAATACAAGTTTGGATGAAGTTTTGTCAGAGCTGGCTTTGTTCCCCATGCTGTTTCAAAAACATGGTTTGACACCTCATAAAGCATTTCAACTTGCACACAGTAAACTAAACAAGATCAGAGAACAATACTTCAGTGATTTAGTTTTGTGGAGTGATAAAATTAAAGTTCATTTAGGCATGAGCTCTCAAGAAAATAATCAAGTGGTTATGAATTGCGTAATTACATTCATAAACATCCTGTGTGCTCATTTGGCAGACAGGTTTTCAGAGAATGAAGCTCAGGAGAGGTCTGTTTTTGAGCACGCACCAGTAGAACACTATGTTGGACAGTTCTGGAACTGAACAGGTCCATTTCCTATGTTCAGAACACAAAGACTTTCTTGCTGTAAATAAAGCATCAGTGCAATGAATTTCAGTTTGAAGTAAGGGAAAAAAATCAAAAGAAAATTGGTCTCATGCTATCTAGAGGTGGTAGTTTTTGCACATCAAACAATTTCAGGGTCTGGCAGAGTTCAGAAAAAGTCCTGTCTTCCAGTGCAGACTGTGAGTGTGGTTTCAGATTAATGAACATTTTAAGAAACAAATTAGAATTAGATAATTTGGACATACTGGTGTGTGTTAAAAGTTGTCAGCTTGATGCAGGATAGATTGGGCCAAGTTTATTCTGCATGGACTAATGCAAAGGAACACATGGAATAGCTATAACATTTTTCCCTTACAGTCTTTGACCTGCTAGGGCAGCATTTCCCCAAAATGTGGTCCATGGCCTGATACCAGTCCTTATAAAATAAATACAAAACCTTAGAAAATGTACAAATACTTGCTCCTCTTCCTTTCCAACCAGAGTGCTACAGTTGTGATTTCACCCACATTTTGATTAGAAAGAAGAAAGAATAGAGTTTTCCACTGAACCCTCAAACCAAAACATTGGCAGTCTGGTGACGTATGTCTTTTTTTTAATAGCAATTTAATTAAAGATTGCAATTACAGCAGTAAAAACTAATACAAACTAAAAACAGAAAAAATAGAAGGTGCAGAAAAGAAAAAGAGAAAGAGAAAAGAAAAAAATAAGACTATAGTAAAGAAAAAGAAAAGAAATATAAAGAAGTAACTTCCCCCTTCTAAAAAAGTATAAACAATTTTAGTAATTTATTACCTTCTCTTAAAATACAACAAATGATCTCTTTTTCCCATATCTCATCTCTTATCTATAAACAAATCCTTAAAGCCTTGTTGTTGATCAGCAATAGTCCATCAAGCGTTACCAGAGATAACATCATATCTATTTTAGCCTTGATCAAATAACCAACTTTATATTCTTTCCTTTTATTTCTAATAATCTTGATCATTAGTCCCTTCGAATAATGTCATAGAACTTGATTTCTTTTCATTTTTTCTTTGTCTCTTCTCACAAAATTCTTCAAAACTTTAACAAGCCTCTTTTGTAAATCTAATATAGGAAAATTATTCAGGTCATTCTCTTGGTTTGTTGTTTGTATATCCTTTTTAATTATTAAGACATCTGCTGGTTTCTTTTGTATGTCCTTTGTAACAACTTTTTCCAGGTCATTCTTGTAGCCTGTTCTCATGAGCACTGATGGTGAGCAGGAGGGGGCCCCTCTCCAGGGGGAAAAACACATGTGTAGTTTAGAGGCTTTGAACTTTCCTTCAAAGAAACTCAAAGCAGACCTGCCTTGAGTTTTGGGTTTATCTGTGTGGGTTTCCATGATCTTTCAGTCTGGCAGGATTTTCTGTCTACTAGAGTAGTTCAATAAACACTAGAGACCAAGATACCATCTGAGCATGGTTCTTCACTCTAAGATAGGACACCTGTCATGTTTAAATCCACTTTCAAATCAGTCTCAATCTTGTCAGGTAAAATTTGTTCCTCTTCCATATCTTTTAACCACAGTCTGTCTACAGAGGCAGACACTATTAAAATAAACTCCTGAGTTCTTTGTTCAAAAATATCCTTCAGTATGTCCAATGTTAAAGTATTTTGCTTCATTCTGTAATTGTAAGTTGAGTTTGAGTGTTCTCCTCCTTTAATTATAATCTTTAGTTTCCTCTAGTGTCCAATTGGTTAAGCCTTACCTTACTATGTTTTTTTTTAATCAAAACAAAAGCATTTTCCCACAAGTAAGATTCTTTATAATTAATTCCAAAATCTTATTTCAAGTTTATCTGGACCCTTAGTCCATTTGTAACTTTCTAAAACCAAAGCTGTAATCACCCTTTTGCTGTTTATTCCAAAAAACACTTTTTTTAACAGTCTTAAACTTGTAGTTAAATCTTCTTTCACTAAGGATTGAAGGAAACTCACCCAATGCTATAAAAACTCAAGCCTCTGAAATTCTTCTGTGATTAAAAATATTCAACAATGCAGGCAAATTATCCCCCAAGTATTTGCTTTTTAAGATGCAGCAAAAAACGTTAGCTAGTTCTTTGAAGGATTCTTGGGGAAAAGTTACTTGTTTTAAGAATAAATATTTCCTGACTTGGAAACTTTCTAGAGCGCAAAGGTAGCCAGGCATTGCATCAAAGGTGCATCTTCAGCTAAGATATTCAGGCACTTGTGTGAAGCAGGCCTGTTGTGGGAACAGAGAAATACAGAGAATGGTGTGAAGAATAAAAGCAATACTTTTCCAGGAGCCACATGCAGGGCAGCCAATTTCTGGTTTATTCTATGCTTAATTGCCTCCACCTACATTCTTATAGTTGTAAATAAAACTGACATTCTCTAGCCATCTCTCTTTCCAAAGGAAGCCATTCTTTGATCAACATGGTGCTTCTTTGAAAAGTGGTGCATCCATGGCCTCTGAGCTCTCTTTTCAATGCTATTCTTGTCTGCGTCAGCTAATCTCCAAATACATTTGCACTTATTGCGCTGGTTTCAGCAGTATTATGTAGCTCGGACATTAACAAGTTCACTTGTTTAAGAAGCTGTTTACTAATACTGAATTATGAATTGCTTTTTGAAAACCAGCAAGCCTAGGAAGGTCATTTAAATAAATTGAGCTCTTTTACCAAATGCCAGGTTTCATAATGGTCCAAGAAATAAGGACAGACTTTGGCCAATAATTCTAAGCACATTTTATTTGGTTTGCTCCATGCTGTCAATGCTGGATACGAGCTTTAACATTCTTTATATAATTACACACAACAGGGGACTATGTGTCAAAAGCGATAACCATAAAGCTCCCTCCTGCATAGTTTTTAAAAGATCTTTAAAGACAGTCTAATTTCAAGGGGCCATCAACACTAGCTAAGTTTTATTGCCATCCATCTTGGGGGAGGGTTGATTTATTACTACTGTTTGGGGGTATATAATTTTGATTTATTTCTATTGTTGCTTTTATAATTTTAGCCTCTTGTAACCCAGAGTCTTTTCAGTTAGGCAGGTTAGAAAAACTAAGATAAATAAGTAAGTAAACCAATAAAGAAAATTGTTTACTTTTTCTGAAAAAGCTGCAGAAACTATGTATTTCTTGGAAAAGATTCAGCTTGGCATGGCTGATGAAACCTGAAGGTCATTTAAAGTATTTAATTAACAATAACCTAACACACATTTTCAGAACTGAAAGTACAATTCCTAACAACTTAGTGTTTTGAAAGCCAAAATGCGAATGGGCCCCTTTGTACTGTATATTGTCATAATTACAGAAGTTTGAATTTACATGGAAAGTGCCAGCAATATTGCTACTTTTCATACCATTTTTACTTACTCAGGAACAAAGAATGCAAAGGAACAGGAAGGAGCCAATGTTGATACATGGCCTAGAACATCTGATAAAACAAGAGCTGTATGAAACTCTGAAGCCTGAACATATATTTCATAGAGCCCTTTTGCTATAGGAAGGAATGTCCCCAAATATACAAGATTTATTGTTAACAATCAAGGTATTATGTATTACACAGAGATTTAAGTTTAAGTAGCAGCATATACGGCATTTTTCACATAAGCATCAGAAAATCTGCTGAAGATGAGGGGAGGGGGAAAAGAATATCCATAATGACCATTTGGGCAGATTAAAATATTAATATTAATCCTCAGCAGTATCTAAACCACATGCCTCATTCTATCTTTCTCTGCGGAGCTACTCTGAGAATAAAACTGAACTTGGAAGCTGGCAACCCACCATTTATATGCAATTTTATCCTGTTTTCCTGCCACATAAATGCACAAGCCACCTCTTCCTGTCTAGGCTATTCTGAGGGAATTACGTCCATTTTCACCTTGTGCCAAGAGAACAGATCATGAGACAGGGATATGTGGTCCTGAAGAAATGGGGTAGCACAGAGAGAAAGAAATGGCAGTCCTGAAAAATGTCAGAACCTCTCCACTTTCAGCTCTGATTCCATCCACCATGAATTGTAGCCCTGAGTGGACATTTTCCTGCGATCCTCATCCCTGAGATAAAATGAATTCATTTTATAAATGCTTCTTCAAGCTCAGTGGAGGGAAAGAAATGAGCAAGCCAAAATAAACTGATAACAACCTACCTCACAACTACCCATCAATGCCTTTGTGTTAAAAAAAGGATTGCCCAATTAAGTGACCCCAGAGGTAGAAACAGTTGTCAAAATACATTAACCTTCCGCTGTTTTGCATCACTGGAAAAAAATTAAATGACAACACACAGTGTAAAGTTAAAGGGTTTGAGAAGTAGGAAAGACCAGTTTTAAACTGCTCCAGTTCTTCTTAAAGTGGTGTTTTTAGTTTATTTAGCCCCAGTAAGACATTTAAATGTTCACTCAACAAGGCAGTTGTGTTACCATACAGTTTGCAATGCTGAGATTTATTTGGGCTTGTGGCAAAGTTTGGATTAAAGACATGGTGCCACAATGATTACAAATATTCATAAAACACTAGGCTATTATCACAGTCATAAGACGAAAATTAGGATTCAAGGCATCTACATTGAGTAGTAACAGTATTTCATTTATTTTAACATTCAATTGTGGTTTGTCACAGGTCTATTACATTTCTTCAGCTGAATGATTTGAATGTTGGCAGCCCAGAGTTCTATTGTTGGGGGAGAGGGGTTGTCTTACAAAAATCAAGGGTAAGACCCACAAAAACTATGATGAATTCACAAAACAGTCTTGGTGTTTTCTAATAGTTCATCTTGCTTTCTCTGGGTTGGAATAGGAAGAAGCTACTTAATAGATCAGCCTTCCCTAAATCCGTTTTGCTAGATGCATTGGAGTTTACCTATTGTAGTCCCCAGCCAAGTATAGTCATGCTGATTGAGAGATTAAAGTTAAAATCCAACATAACTTGGAAGGTATCATTTTGGGAAAACTTATACAAGACACTCAGGTTTAAATTAAACCAAGGATCAGAATGCATTCTCCAAAGTCTAAATTGTAAGTTGTGGTATACCCAGTTTTTTATAGAGTGCTTAAACAGCCTATTTTATTATGATGAGAAAACATCACCAGATCCCAATTCATGACCTACTGGAGATGCTTACTGGATACCAAATAAGAACACAAAGTAAATAGCAGTGAATACAGCTACTATTTATGGCACACAGCACCTTGGAGATACACAGCAGTTGGAGGCAGCACTTTCAGGATAAAATCAGATCAGAATTCATATCTCCTTCTCTTCAAAATACTGGTGAGTCATTTAAGTCTGCAATTGAAAGAAAAGTAGATTGCTAGCATGACAGTTTAGCTGCAAGGGAAAATAAAATGAAAAGATAAAAAAAGAGGGGGGTAAAATGTCAGGCTCCTTAGTACAAGCAAACTGTTACAATTCTTGCCATTGTTAGGCCCACTTCTGTTTGTATGGAGAAATCAGTGGATTGCACTATAGCACACTACAAGCACATATGTAGGTCTGAAATGGTGGGAGAAAACACAGAACAAATATTTCAGAAGTAAATATTGTAGGGATCTTTTGTAATGTGCAATTTGCATTAAGGAATATTGTGACATGGGTGTCCTAATAGAGTTCTTCCTTCCCATGGGGCCATGTATCACCACATATAGCCTTTCTTTGCTAAACTAGCATGCCTTTGTAATAGTATCCTTCTACTCGTAAACAATGTATTCTTATAGTAATAAATGTGCCAATTGCACTAAGGAGGCAGATAACAAGCCCAAACTTGGTATTTTCTAGGGGTGAAGTGTGGAGGTCATCCCGCTGCCATCATAAAAAGTAGTCAGATGTAGATGGTTTATGCTTTTTGTGCTACTGATATGCTAACTGATATTCTGGGTGGGCAGAATCATTTGATGGTGACTTCAAGGAGCCATCATTTCCAGGTTAAGGGAAGAATGAGAAGTGTGCATGCCACATGACTTTGGCACTCCTTACATTGTATTGCGGTCAGCCTGGAAGCTTGGTTATAATTAACTATGGCAGCCTCTTCAACAATGGCCAAATAGGATTGGAGCCATGGGATTCAGGGAGGGGTAGTTAACTGCACCAGGAATATGCTGCAGAAATAACCATCTCACAAGCTATCAAAAGGGGGGAAACATGAAAAGATCTTCCATTGGCTCCGATAGGATTTTCTTTACCTAGTGTGTGTAACAGTTGAGACAGGGGTGATACTCAGTAGGATTAGGATCAAGGAACGTCAGTGTCCAGTGGGTGAGGTCAAAAAAGGGATGGTGGAGATCATGGCAGCGCCATGCATTTTTATATGCAACAATATATTTATTTTGTATTTATTTTATATTTTGACTGTTTATATTTTGTATTTTAACTGTTTTAATTATAATTGGTTTATGGTTTTATGGTTTTGTTGTTGTAAGCCGCCCAGAGTCACTTGTTGAGATGGGCGGCTATAGAAATCAAATCAAATCAAATCAAATCAAATAAATAAATATTACATGCACGTACAAAGGGGCTGGACTGCCACAATGGCCATCTTGCCTTTTTTGACACCCTCTCCCCTTCCATGGATGTCAGTATCAGGGAAGTGTTTAAAAAGCCTTTCTATGCACTATGATTATGATCTAGCTGATGTTTGGCCATGCACTGAGCTGCTATTTCCAAAACAAATTGTTCTGTGCTGTCATGTAATGAATAACCGTGTTACTTTGGCCATTAGTAATCCTTCTAATAAGTGAAATATTACTATCTCCATTTTGCAGACAGACTCTGAACCACGTCTATTTCTGTGACTGGAACCCCTGGCTCACAGCTCAAGCCGCTGCACATTCACACATTTTTTAATCAGCTTGTTTTAATATGATAAACAAATGGGCTTGTTTTCTGCCCATTTGCATACAGTCTTCACATCCTCCTGACAAATAGTACTTTGATTATAGTTGTGAGAATGCCATAGAAAATTATATAATTGTTATGAACTTATCTACTCCAGGATGACAGGTAATCATAAGTTATCCATAGAAGCACATATCCGTTCAAATAAATATAGATGGTAAAAACTTATATGATATACATCAGACTTCGCAATCAGCAACCTTATACATGTATTGGGGCTACGTGTTCCTGAATATTCCACAATACATTCGGAGAGCACTACATTGGGGAAATCTAGAAAAAAAAAAGGCGGCAATATAAGTGGGACATTCCAGTTATTTTCAGGAAGCAATGAGCATTTTTAGAAGTTCATAATTTAACCATACTCCTTATTAGCCTTTATATAGTTTTATTTCAATATTTACACTAGGAGCAACATATCTGCAATACTTGAAAAGTTATTAATGTAGCATACTCTTACTGATCTGTAAGATTTATAAAAGAATCATACTTGAATTTTGCTGATACAATATAGCTTTTCATAATAATTATGAAGGTAGTTTATTCACTACCTTCAACCTTTCTAAAAATAGTAAAGAAAAAAAATTTCCCCACTAACACTGAACAGTAAATAGCAAATTAAACATAACAATGACCCCAAAAGGTTTAGTGTGTTTGACAGCAGACATTTGAAGAAGTCTTGTAAACTATGACCTACATGCCAATATTTATAGCCAGATGTTTCTCATGACTTTTCAGAGATTCCCTCAGGAACCTTCTACTTTTTACAGAAGTAACGCAATGGGTTATACAATTTCAATTTGAGGAGATGCAGATGTTCACTGAAAGGCCATATTGTTCTATGACTTGCCACTCTTAATGTGCATTGAAATATAGAAAGAACCCAACACAATATATGCCTCTTGAAATAGATGGAGATATTAAATAAACCTATGTTGTGTTAGCAGACACTGGTGGTAACAGAATAGCCAATAGCACTTTGAAGATTTAAGAATGTCAAGTGCTCCTTCCTCAGTCACCCTTCCAGTAGGGCATTTAAGTTTATTACAATTGCATATTAGTAGACAACCTTTCCCACATCTTCTTAAAAATTTGTGTTTGCTAATCTCTGTTCTGCTTTCAGCATAGGTATATATATGGCAACCCTAGAGATGGTCACTTAAGCAAATTATTGTAAAATAAGTCACAGCAAGGACTTTCATAGCTAGAAATATGAATGTTAGACATGGTTGGCATTCATTTGTCTTTCAGACAGGCTATCAGTCAAATCTAAAGCCAAACATCAGGCACTGAAATTCAAGACTACACTCTGAAGAACACCTTCATTTAGAATGCTAAATACAAGGGACTGGGACTGATGTGTTTAGGGATAGAAGCCTATGTTTCCTTGAATAGGATGGTAGATACTAATTATAAGAAATTATTGGAAATCCAACCACCCCAATCCCCATATTTTTAGTTTAAATTCTAAATGAATTGTGATTAAGTAGACTATGAGTCAAAATAAATGCATTACAGTATTTATTATTTCTTCAGTACTTTCCATATTTCTACATTATATTTAAGATGACTGGGATATAAAACTTCAGCTGACCCATTCAGCCTTCTATTAGATTATGTTTTCCAGATTTTATTTATTCAATTTATTTTTTTAAATAAAAAAAAATCATAATTTGAACTGCTTAGGAATCTTTCGACCACAGCAAATATGTGTTCTATAATAAAAAGAAAATTGACTCTCACCATTCTGCTTCAGAAATGTTTCCATAAAATATGGAATAGAACAAGAGAGCCAAATCAAGTACTATCCCAGTCCATAAGCAACTAGGAGGAAATTAACTTACAATGGCCAAATCTGTTTATTGAACAGTCATGTGGGAAAACTGATCCCTGTCTTAATAAGTAGCAGACATTATTTGAAATGTTTTGTAATCAAAGTTGATTAAATATTGATTGACACATAGCATGCCTATATGTTTTGAAAATATTGTTGCTGTATGAATACTGTAGTTTTGTTTAGTTGTTTGCACTGTACTGAGGAGAAAAATATATATAAAATAAGCCACAAAGGCTAACAAGGGTGTCAAATAAACATAATGACCAGCCTGGATTTGAAATAATAATGAATTGAAAATGTGCCTAGTCTTTTTAAGAAATGGAATTATTTATTTCATTGATTATATCAAATCTTTCCTTACACTTGATTAATTTCAGTAATAAAATTGATCACACTTTTAACAAACATTTTTCCATAGGCATTTAAAGTTCTTTGCAGTCATGGATGGAAGGCAGTTTAATACATTGTCGATCTAATTTGCCCTGCTGATTGATTTTATAAAACAGCTAAGTCAATATAAATTTGAAGGAATTAATAGATGCTATAGAGAGAAACAATAATAATAATTCTAACTGAAGTTATATCCATTCCTTTCTTAGTTTGATTACAATAAATTATATGCATTTATTTTCTTCTGTCTTTGGTAAGATTCAGTGTGAAAGAAATCTTTTCATTTCTTTTTACACAAAGATACTTCAATGAACACAAGCAGGTGTTATTGTAGCATGGATGACATGGAACAATTAGCTATCGTTCATCACTGGAAAAGTTTGCACCTATTCATTTTGGAAAGCTCCATGAATATGTATATGCATATGTGTTTTTGAAAGTATGACATTAAGTATACATGTGTGTAGGTGTGTTATGGAGAGTATGTTAACTACGCAAACAGATAATGAATTTGATAGGATCCAATGGTGTATTTCCATGAGCAGAAACAATTTCGTCTCATGGAATGGGAAGGAGCAACTCCTTCTTCAGCTCCTCAAAATCTTCTCTGAGGATCTTCAACCTTACAAAAACGAATGGGAGGGTGACCCTGTATGAGAATTGAGAATCGTGAGAAATTCCACTGAGGATATACAGTATATTTGTAAATATATGTGGAAATTCACCCCATCATTTCTAACTAAACTAAACTAAACTAGACTCAAAATTTATTGACCCTTTCCCAGTGACTAAGCAAATAAACCCAGTAGCATATTGTTTGCAATTGCCAGCATCAATGGCAATATTTTTTTATTTTTTTATTCGATTTATATTGCCACCCATCTCAAACTATTGGCTCTGGGCAACTAACAACAATAAAAACAGTCATAATATAGAACAATAAAAACAGTAACAAAAATTAAATATAAATATAAATACAGCCAAGTGATCTTAAAAGCCATGGTGCTAACATAACCATGGAACAGGGCCCTTCCCACACTCAGGGCACCAGGCCCGGGCACAAAGCCAGGTCTTCAAGGCCTTCTGGAAATCCAACAGGGTTGGGGCCATCCTAATATCAGGAGGGAGGATGTTCCAGAGGGCAGGCGCCACAGCAGAAAAGGCATGCTTCCTGGTCCCTACCAGCCAACATTCCTTGGCTGACAGGACCCAGAGCATGCCCATCCTGCTGGACCAGATTGGATGGGCAGAGCTGACTGGGAAAAGACAGTGCCTCAGGTAACCCGGTCCCAAGCCACGAAGGGCTTTAAATTTGACAACTAGCACCTTGAATTGCACCTGGAGACACACCGGCAACCAATGCAGCTCCCGAAGCAGAGATGTTACATGTGCCAAGTAGCCAACACTATTTACAACCTGGGCAGCTGAATTTTGTACCAGCTGAAGCTTCCAAATGTTCTTCAAGGGCAGCTCCGTGTAGACCGCATTGCAGAAGTCCAAACAGGAGGTCATGAGGTCAGTGACAGTGAGTAGTGCCTCCCAGTCCAGGAATGGGTGCAACTGGTGCACAGCCCATAGGTGTGCAGAGGCTCTCTTAGCCATGGCTGCCACCTGCTCTTCCAGCAAGAGCCATGAGTCCAAGAGGACCCCCAAAATTGGGCACCGGGTTCATCTGGGGCAGTGCCACCCCATCCAGGACCAAAGATGAAAAAACTTTGGTACAAGGAGGCTCAAACACCCAAAGCCACTCAGTCTTGCTTGGGTTGAGCTGGAGCCCATTGTGCCCCATCCAGGCCCCTACAGCCTCCAGGGACTGAGATAGGACATCCACAGCATCACTCAGACAGCCTGGGGTGGAGATATAAAGCTGGGTGTCCTCAGCATACTGATAATACCTCACCCCAGACTGTTGGCTCACCTCACCCAGAGGCCCGCAAGTGACTTTACCTGCTAAATGCTCAGCATATTCCTCACAATGGCCCTGAAGGTAGACCCCCAAATCACTCCCACCAAGGAGAGTCCAGGTCACCTGAAACAGGGCCGCTGGGCAATAAGAGCGGAGACTGCAATAAGAGCAAAGAAATAACCACATTTTGCCACCCTTACCACCACAAGGTAGGCTCTAATAGTGGCTCTAGCTCATGTTCAATCATCTTCACTCCCCGTCTTCCACCAGCAGCAGTCCAGGCATCTCTTAGCCCTCTTAAACCTCCTCAGCTCCTCCATAAACTTCGGGGAGCCATGGGAGCCATGGGCATGGAGAAGCCACGCAGGCGCGATCCGATCCAAAGCCATGGCCACTCTCTCGTTCCACATGGCCACCAAGGCCTCAGCCAGACCGTGCAGCAGACTTCCCAGAACAACCCTGAGCTCCCTCTGAAACCCAACTGGTCCATCAGTCACCTGGGGCAAGCCTCCCTGAGGAGCGGGGGTGGTGCCAGAGAACTGGAGGCTCACCAGGCAGTGATCTGACCATGACAGGGGAGAAACCAAAACCTCCCCCCAATTTCAGAGCACTCTACCACTGCTCCAACAGAAAAACCAGGTCAGGCAAATGACCATCATTACTTGGGACAGGCCCATGGCTGTCATGGTAACCATGAACTCCCGAGCTACCTCCACCCCCACCCCCAAGGAAGGCAGGTTGAAATCCCCCAAGACCATAAGCCTGGGGAACTCCACTGCCAGCCCAGCTACGGAATCAAGGAGCACAGGCAGGAAGGTTGCTATGCAGAGGGAGGCTGGTACAATAGCAACAGTCCCAACTGATCCCTAGAGCCCAACTTAACAAACAGGGTCTTGCACCCAGCAACCTGAGGGGCAGTGCCCCTGGATGCCTCCCAAGTATCTCGGATGACCACTGCCACCCCGCCACCCCTACCCTAGGATCTCAGCTCATGCCTCACCGGAAACCAGCTGGGAACATCTGGTACAGCAAGAGACCAAATAGGGGTCATGGGAAATGACCCAGCTCCTTCCACATCAGGCATACAGAACATGAGGGAAGGAGACCAACAGATTCCCAGTGGAGGGGCAGATACCACGTCAACAGGTGCAGCTGATTTATGGAATGTCTCATGTGATCTTGGGGAGTTGCCAGCAGAAGAGGGGAGTGACAGAGCTACTTTTCGTTCTCACAACCCACAACCCTGGGAACTTGGGAGGGGGAGATGAGTCTGAAGGGGAGGGTGATGTAATAGTATGTGAGAAAGACCTTGAGATGGGGCAAAGAGATGCTGCCTAGGGAACAGCATGGCCCACAGCTGGATAGTGGGCAGGGCAAGAGTCTCAGAAGGGACCCTCCCTAATTTCTCAGCCTGTAAAGGAGAGGGTGGGAGAATTGTACTTTCAGACTTGCAAGATTCTGTTAATGTAGCTTTACAGTAAAGTAGAATTAGCTTATCTGGTCGTGTTTCCTGTCTGGTCTACCTGGTAAGGCTAATAGCTATTCCCGCATCTCCCAGAGCTCTAAACCCACAGGAGACCACTGTCTTGTGGTCTCCTCATGGGGAGCACTGTCTGGAGCACTTCTGGGTGATCTCAAGTCCTCTCCTTGTCCAGAGGGGAATTATCAGAGCCGGTCTAGTTGATGGCTCTTCATTCCACCACAGTTGTCAGCTCTGCTTTTCGTGAAGCTGTCTTCAGTTCACCATTTCTTCCCCAGAAGTCCAAGATAAATCATCTCCAAGGTGGATATAAAAGTGATTGTCCATCCTGAAAGTCTCAGAACATCTCTTATTGTTCACTTCCAACTTGGACAATGCACACTGTTGGTATATCTGCTAGTAAGCACTACACAATATAATCATTATGTTTTTGGATATGCAGGATCGAAATGGCAGTGAATATGGCACTCTTTCAATTTGCACTTAACAGCTTTTCTCATGAGTGCATACATTTTCTAGGACTGGACAGAAAAGTTCACCTGCGTATGTTTTTTTCCATACTAGGTGCTTTTTCAGTAGTGGTGTGGTTGTCACCATGAATGGGGAGTCCTGTCCCTGAAAAATTATTGGAAAATGTCTGATTCTCTTGCAGAAATTGAGGGGAATTTTCTGTCCAATTTCTCTGCTCACAAAGATAGTCAAGAAGTTCAAAAGGAACTTTTACCCAATTCTATTTTTTGTTCTAATTCACTCATGAATTTGCTCATATACTATAAAACAGTGCTATGCAAGTTTGCAAAACCCTTTCTGATTTTCCATTGGTTTCATTGAGAATTATTCAGTTGCATCTGGGAACTGCCTTGTTGAATCATAGTAAAAACCCACAAATCCAGTCCATTACTATGTGAATACCATAAGATATTATATGGTATGTTCACATATTAAAGCAAGCAGAGATTTAAACACCAAAAAGACCTTGGCCCAATCCTTTTTAAGGTAACCATGACCAAGAATTTGCATGGAAGACATTTTGGTAGGATTAGTGATGAATATGTAAAAAATGGGGTATTAGTTATTGGGCTGTGACCCTTGATACCATGGGAAGAGTTTGGTTTCTGACTTCAGCTGATAAATACATTTTTGCAATTCCTTCACATTCCTTTTATCTCAAAAAAACAAACTAGCCCCTTGAAATGCTTAATTATGTCACTAATCAATCTTTTTTATTAAAATCTGGTGAAGCAGACGACTGAGATAATTACTGCAGAATCATCTTAATTAAAAATGTTTAACTTCTAATTAAAAGTCATTGTTTATTTCATCAGAAAGCCATTAGGATTCTGGACAGAGCTAGCCTGTTCATACTGCTGCTACTATTGTTACCAGTGCCAGAACAGAAGACGCACTTCCAATGTCATCATCAGTTGAAACATGACACTCTGCTTTAATCACTGGAGAATAGCTTTGCCAATAATCCATAAGAGTTTTTCTGCAGCTCATGAGTCTCTACATATTTCTACAGGAAAAAAAAGTGATTTCCATTTAACTCGATTACTTATGTTTAATTCCAAATGATTGAGCTACCTTGCATATATCTTGAAATTTACTGATACCCATTTAGCAGCAGTATATTGTGTTCTGATATTATCAGAGAAGTGCATTTTGTTTAGATCAGCCTTTCTCAACCTTCTGACCCTGGAGCAACCCTTGAAATCTTTTTCAGGCCTCAGGGAACCCCTGCACATTCAGGCTCAAACATAGGCCAAAAGTTACAAAATTATTACATTCGTTTCATGTGTAGGCCTGTATACGTGCATTAACAGTGTTCTTAAACTAAAAATAAAGAATGGAACTTGCCTCTTTAATGTGAAGTTGCCTGAAATTGAATTAATTTTTTAAATAAATCGTGATCTCCCAGGGAACTCCTAGTGACCTCTCACGGAACCCTGGTTGAGAAACCCCAGTTTAGATTGTAACTGGCAACTAACATTATCATTCCTTTTTATAACATAGGAAAAGGAATATACAGTATAGATTTTACCACATGTATGCACATGGGCATTTAAGGCAGATGTTCCATAGACTAATCTGATCTATTGAAGTGGATCCATCACTCAGATGTGACCAGTCAGATGAGAGGAGGTGACACAGAAGAGCTAGAACAACATACTTGGGCTTTTTTGACCCCTGGATTTTTTTTGTTCGTTTGTTTCCAGAATCCAAATTACTCTTTTCAAAAATCGTTAGAAGCACAACTAGAAAGCCCAGTCTGATTCCCCAGTACTTTGGCAGAGACTTGATTCTTCTTGAAGCCCAAAATCAACTTTTTTTCCAGCATTAAAGGCTGCAAGATATATTTGGAAGCTTCTGGGGCCAAAAACTAAGTTTGATTTCTGCTTGCATGAGAAATGGCCCCATGGGCATAATCCCAATCTAAACATTGCAAGTAAATGTTTCTGAGGGAGTACTTGAGCAGAAAAAGATATTAACACTCTAGACCATCTTGTTGTTAATAATTCCTTCCAAATATTTGATGTTCAACAACAAGAATTGCGGAACGGCCCTATGTTCAATTAAAACCTCTTTGACTTACCAATTGGGCAGCTACTGAAACTTTCAAATACACTTGTGTTGGAAAGGGTCTTGGGAGAGTTTAAGTCTACAGTTTACTGTATTTCTACAGAAAGATGAAAGATTGTTATGAAGGTGGATACTGGTGATTTGCAAGAACAATTGCATCAAATTTTGTATTTTAAGGAACAGGAAATAAATTTCCGATGATTTTAAAATTAGATTATCAGCAGATTATGTTTATGTTTATTTGACACCTTGGCATTTATTTAAGAAGAATTGAGTGTCAACCTTTTCAAGTCAGAGATGTTGTGCATTTTAGGAGACTATGGCTTACATGATTTGGGCTTCCTCTATCGTTATCCCACTTTGATTTAATAGTCGCTTTATTGGTAATATGATTTTAGAAAAGGAAAACAGTTTAAAGGTGATATTGTGATATTGATCTATATACCAAAACTTTAGAATTCATCAGCAGAACTTAGAATTTATCAAGCTTGGAGTGTAGCTAGAAAGATAATTCTGCATAAGTGGAAAGAAATTATCCTTCCAAACTTGAAATCTTGGATTGAAAAAAATGTGTTTATTCTCAGCCTTTGTATTAGCCAATTCTAGACAAAATACAGGGCTAATCAATGTGAGTCTGTATGGGCAAGATTTAATTTTTTAAAAAGTTGCTTTTACATATTGATTGTAATACAGTATACAGTATATATGTGTGTGTGTGTGTAACTTTTTTGCTGTTTTTTATTCTCTGTTTATACCCTTTGTTTTCCATTTTGTTGTAGCCTTTCTTTAATCTTTTTTCCCTTTTCATTCATGTGCTGTACGTTACAGCAATAAAAAACATTAAAAATTTAAAAGCTCAGCTATAAAAATTCACAGCATAAGAAACCTATCTTTTTCTAAATAATTTATCTTTGCAATGGGAGAGTTATACTACTTTTGCTGAGGATTTGATAACGTGGGATGCATTAAATTCAGAGTCGTCTTCCATTTTGTTAAATAGCATATAAATCAGTTCCTCCCACAGAGCTATAGCAACTGGAAGAGCTTTATATCTGACACATAAAGTATGATTCTAGTTACTTGGCTCCTATACCAATTTGGGTGGGGAGATGTTGCTGTTTTGTTTTGGTTTTGGTTTTGGTTTGGTTTGGTTTGGTTTGGTTTGGTTTGGTTGACTGCTTTTGCTATTTCTCTAGCTATTCTGAGTACGGGATGGAGATCAGAACTGACATTTTGGTAGGATTAGTGATGAATATGTAAAAAAGCGCTTGGAATCAGAAGATATTCCTGGGGATTTACAGATTGCACTGTGGGTTCCAAGAAGGAGTGTCCCTACCCAAAGGCGTGAAACTGCTACCACTGTTTCTCAGTGTTTCTAAACCTGGACCATAATATCAAGCTTCTCCCAGTTGTCTGAGACCTCTACCCTCAACCTGAGAAGGCCCATGTAAGTGGGAGATTTGGATTTTTACTGGATTTTTAGGCTGCTGCTAATTTTAGAGACTTAGGATCTACAGCATTATTCTCCAGATGCTAGGGACCATGCACTCTTCAAAGGACCTTCTCAATTAGAGGCTGAAAAACCTCATCTCATGAGTTGTCAGCCTCAGGACCCAGCAAGCAATTGTTTGCTTGAAGCAGACCAGGCAGAAAATGAGCAGGAACAGGTAAGGGCAGATTTGGATGAGGGTCTAGATCCTGGCAAGTTTCCTACCCCCAGCATGAGCCAACAATTTTGAAACAGAGCAAAGTCAATCTGCCCAGATACTTAGGAAGCAAGAAGACAACACCCCCAACTGTGTGATGCCTACAGCTGGGGCTATTTAGAAGCAGTCCCTAGGGTCCTGTTGTCTGTTGGGAACAACCCCCCAGCATCCAATCTGCAGTCCTGTATCCTTGCTGTACTTTCAGATCTAGGCTTTACAACTCAGACCAGCTGGTGGAATTCTCTAGTGGTTGAATCCTAGAATGACACAGACCAGTGGCAGGGTGAAATGCCTGGCTGGAGAAAAGTGGTTGGTTCTGTGTCAAGGTCATGGATATTTGCAGGGAAAGCACAGGACCAAGAGAAAAGGGGAAAATAGAATATAAAAATAGTAAGGAAAAGCAGAGAAATTGGTGGGGGCTTATTTTTTTTATTTATTTTTTTAATTTTCTATTCCTCCTTTATTATTTTTATAAATAAATCAAGGTGGCAAACATACCTAATACTCCTTCCTCCTCCTATTTTCCCCACAACAACAGCCCTGTGAGGTGGGTTGGGCTGAGAGAGTGTGACTGGCCCAAGGTCACCCAGCCGGCTTTCATGCCTAGGGTGGGACTGGAACTCTCACTCTCCTGGTTTCTAGCCCAGCACCTTAACCACTAGACCAAACTAGCTTATATTTCAGATGCTGCAGGACATGCTGCTGGAGAGGACATCATCTGGTCAACATGGAGTGGCATGGAGGGTTGACACAGCCTCCTCAGTCCAGAGATTCTAGCCCTGGGGCGAGGAAGAAGACCAGGGGAGAAAACCTGGAGCAGCTTGTGAAAATGTGGAAAGACCAGGAGGACAGACTGTGTTGCGTGTATGGAGATTCAGATGCTGGACAGTGTAACTTTGTGAGTTAAAGGCTTTCTTTGGCAGCAAGACAGCTGGGAGAAAAACTCACAGACATTCCAGTACCAGTTATTGAGAAAATGTACTATTCTGTACATACATAGAAACACATATTGGTTTTTCTAAATAATATTTTTACTTGTATATAATATTAGATCACACTACTTTATTGGCGTAAGTATCATAGTGTCCAGAATGAAATCCCTCATTTGTTTAAGTACTGGTTCTGGGTGTGTGGATCAGTTCCTACTCTGACCCCACTCTGACAAGACCACTCTTGTTTCTCCAACACTGTCTTGCCCCATTTTCCAAAATCTACATGCCATTGATTGTCTGCTTTCTAGCCTTGTCTTTGGTCTCTTTTGGCTACATTTCTGGACTGGACTCTGTGTACCTCTGGTTCTGGGTCACTGAACTCTTGGCTTTGATCCAGTTTGGCACCATCAACACTGTGGCCTGGCTATCAGGCAAGATCTCATATCTTCTGGAGCTGGTGGGCAACTGCTAAGCTGAGTGTTCTACCAGACTTCTTAATTGTTTGAATTCCAGTTCCATCATAAAACTAGTTGCAATTTTCCACTGTTTGATGCTTAATCTAGAACAAGACAACTATTGTGTCTTTTCTGTTGTAGTGCTTGCCCTATGGAATGATCTTTTCCCTGAGATTTGACTGGCCCTGACCATGTTCGCTTCAGGAAGGCTTTGAAAACCTGGCTGTTCCCTCAGGCATTGGGGCCAGGAATTAGATCAGCTCATCTGGGGAGGTGTAGTAAATGTTGGGGTGCCAACCATGTGTTTTGTTGTCATTGTTTATTTTGGGTCATTTTATTCATGGGGGCTATTGCAATTTCGTTTTAACGCTGTATGCCGCCCACAGTTGCATTTGTTTTAAGTTGGACAGCCATATAAATCCTTAAATAAATCAACTCCACCTGATTTATTCTGAAGTTACCATTATAGCCCAAACTGGAAACAATTAATTAGAAGCTTCCTGATTTAATCTCATCTCACATAGAGAAAAGAGGCTGCCTGTGTGAGGAAAACGCTGTGTGCATAGTTCGGTTTAATAAGATGAAGCATGACTGTCCATCGTAAGTCCCTGTTCATTTCTCCAAGATGTACCTCCTGCTCAGATATTGTTCAAAATGCCAAGGAGATTAAGAAGGAGGAACAGAGAAGGAGGACGGAGAGAATACCAAGCAGCTTCTGCCAGCCAAAATCTTCATTGTCACTAAATGAAAAACACATGGTAGAGCAGTTACTTATTGTGGCCATATGAAATCCAATGGCATAAAACAGTGCCCTCCAGAAGTTCTCCTTCTGAAAAGTTCAAGCTTGCCTTTTTAACTGCCAGAACTAATTCTGTTTGTCACCTAATTATGTGAAATGAAGAGGCTGCAGATCTGTTTAAAACTGTACAATTGCTGAAGCTCCATTAAGTAACCTGCTGGAGAATTTCAGTGTTCCCACACAATTCACTGTAAGCCATTCCCATAGGCCCATTAACAACATATTTGCTTTTTGTGCCCTGGCAAGAACTTACTGAGAACATCTCAGAATTGACCAAAAAGAAAAGATCTTCCATAAGTCACTTTTTGAACAGGTGTTTGGCAGCTCAATGCTGTGGGATGCTTTTATTGTCAGGCAGCCACATTTATTTCTTAATTTGTATTGTTTCTGATCAGTTAGTGATTATGGTTTTATTTTTGTTGTTACCCCCAAGAGTTGTTTGAGATGGGTATAAAAATACTTGCAATATGTTTTTTAAATGCCTTAAGATAAGGTTGAAATTGGCTGGGGATTTTATGGCCTCCATGACAACTCATTTCATGTCTGAATGGGCCTATCCTACATAGGTGGCCATGCATTTTTTTTTAGATTTTTATCCCACCTTTTTTTTCCATATACTGTACAACTCAAGGCGGTGAACATACCTAATACTCCTTCCTCCTCCTATTTCCCCACAACAACAACCCTGTGAAGTGAGTTGGGCTGAGAGAGAGTGACTGGCCCAATTTCATTATTTCACCAGCCTTTCCTTCAAGCAATTGGAACATAATTCAAGGGTGAAGGACATTGCCTCCATTCTTTGTCATGGTCAGATCATTTTCTTTTGTTATTGTGATACAACTTCCTGATCACTATGAGGCAGAAAAACTACCTTCAGATCTCTATAACCATTTTTCTGGGTACTTTGCTCATATGTACTTGGAGTTAAATAGCAACCGGACAGAGCCGAATGAGATATCGGGGTGATATCTTGTGAGGTTATCTGGAATTCATTCAAATCTGTGAACATTGAGAAAATGGGGAAGGTTCTCTATAAGATGATACTTACCTCATGTGGACTGGATCCTTGCTCCTCCTAGTTCATCCAAGCCATCAAGAAAGGAATGAGACACTGGGTTCAAGCGCTGGGGGATAGTTTAAAGGGTCAGGGTCCACAAGCAGGCCTTCTTGATCACAGTCCCCTCACTGGGGAATAGCTTGCTCCCCAAACCCAGGTAGTTCTCTCCCTGCTAATATTTAGCAAGCCCATCAAGGTTATTATTTTCCACAGAGGCTTCAGAGCATTGGTTGACACATAAGTTGGGCTGCCAATTTTAGAGTTTTTAATATGGTTGATGATGGTTATATGGTTATATATTTTTCTGCTACTTATATACAGTATATTTTATTGTTTGGGTTAAAATTAAACTAGCTACAGTCTTTGATGCAGTTTATTGTATTTTAACAAACATACTGTATGTATTGATTACATTTTAACAAACATATGTTAAAATATCAATAAAATATTTGCACAGAGGAAGATGCTGGCATTGGTTCAACTCTAAACAGATGAAGGATTTGGGGGAGACATATTATTTAGTATCAACTGGCTGGCTTATTTTTTCTTTCTGTACAACATGCTGACCCCTCTCTTGACCCAGTTAAGCATTCATGTAAATCAGCCCATTGCTAATGGAAATTGGGATTGTCCTACCTCAGAAACAAAGGCACATGGAAAAATAGAAAATATTCTAAACCCAGTCAGGTCCCAAGGTCACCATTTTCCATTCTGACTTGCAGCACCTCTCTTGGGCCTTAGGAAGTAGTCTTCACTCCCCACTCCCACCCTGAGATGCCCATTTGTGAACTAGGAACCTTTTGCAAACAAAACATGTACTCAACGATTAAGCTCTAGTCCTTCCCGTGCTTTCCCATATAAATTATCTAGGGTAATTAAAACCTAATTGGTGTTCTCTGTCAGGGTGAAGCATAACAATAAAAAATAGATAAGAACCCTTGAGAAACAACCTTTTTGTCAGGATCTAAACAATGTTTGTAACATTTCCTATCTGATGAAAAAGACAATTCATCAAAGAGGTACTTGCCCTAATCTTAAATCTATCACTGTATTTGAATTCCCATCTGACCTCAGTTACATTTTTAATGTTCTAGAGTTGGATGGGATGTTTTGTTTTGTTTTGTTTTTGTACTTTGAAGTCAGTGCTGACTCCTGGCAACTGCCTGGAGTAGTCCCAGCAGTTTTCTTGGCAAGTTTTTTCAGAAGTGGTTTGCCCTTGCCTTTTTCCTATGGCTGAAGGAGAGTGACTAGCCCAAGGTCACCCTGCTGGCTTCATGCTTCAGGCCTGGACCACCACACCAAACTGGCTGTAGGGAATTAAATTGCAGTTAATTCCCATGGAAGTCAATAGAGCTTAATTCCAGCTAAATTAACATAAAACTGCAACCTTAGGGACTGATATGGAGCAGGGGGAATCACTATAGGACAGTACATTCAATAAGGGAGAAAACTGAACTATATCACTCATCAATTGGGCAAGGATTTCTATGACCTAAAAATGTTAGAAATATGCAAGCATTTATGACCTTAAAATTGTTTAAATATGACCAATTAAACCAAAAATATTACTTTTAAAGCAAAAATATGACTTTACAATTTTTCTGAAATTAGCACCCAACTTTTAAAAATCTGTGCTTACACACAAACACACACACACACACACACATTAAAAGGTTTATTCTTCACTTCCAGTGCAGAAGTGCTAGTATTGAAGGAATCAGATGAAGATTTTGAGAGTAAAATGGTCATCCCTAGATTAGTTTTCATTAACAGCAGAATTGCATTGGATGACCACGTGCATCTTGAGGTTATCAAACTCAAAACTCCTTCTGTTGTCCACCAGCATGTTCTTGTATCTGGAGAAACTCCATTCGACATCACAAGAGGTTATAGGAACGAATTTGAAAAAAGCAAACTCATCTGGAGAAAATTCTGGCTCAAAGTCTTCAAATTTTGCTTTGAGTCCATTTAGAATGTTACTTATTTTGCAAAGTGTTGAATAACCCAGATTAGATTGCAGCACTCTTTGCAGTTTATCACTAATTTTTTCAGCCATTTTCCCCTTTGCTTGCTTTAAATCACTCTCAGTTTGTTTTATAAAGTTCAGTGCATCACTAAGTCCCATTCCTACAGTTTCAAGGCGGGTGATTGCTTGATAATCCCCTGAAGTTAGATCCTATCTCTTCAGCCACTCTGTGTAAACCATGTGCAAGGCACGTGATATCGATCATTTTTGGATAAAGAATTTTAAGTCCCTTGGCTGCTTTAGTCATGTATGGAGCAGCACCTGTTACAAAGAGAATGATCTTTCCCCTTTTTACACCATCCAGTCAGAGTAGTTTCACAGAATCATCAAAGAGCATAGCAGTAGTGGAATTGTTTACTTTTTGTAGAGTTTCACATGTTATAAGAAATACTTCACCAAGCTTGTCACATTTCAGAGTGCCAATAATAACATTGGCTACATATCTTACATTTACATCACTTGTTTCATCTATTGAAACCCATATCTTCTTGTTGTCAACAGCAGATCTTATATTTTCTAACTCATCTTCATAGCAGGCAGAGATGTAATTTTTCCTTACAGTTGATTCATTTGGAATCGGGTGACTGGTGTACTTCTCCAAAAAATGCCTGAGGCTACCGCTACCTAATTTCCCTAAGGGAATATTTGAAGTAACGATCATTGTACAGAGATCCTCAGAAAATTCTGACCGGGTATTTGATGAACCTGCAGTTGAAGAAGAAGCTCTCTTGAAAAGGAGACATTGCCTGTTCTCAGTGAAGGTAAATCTTGCTAAACAACTCTTGTGTTTTGCAGTGTCACAATGTTGTTGAAGATTAAAATGCTTTTGGGCCGATAGCTTAACTTCACACAATGTACAAAACAAAATAATACCATCGCTACTGAAAATCTGCTCCCCAAATTCTTGAACAAGACACCATAATTTCACACTTGCTGAACATCTACTTTTAGGCATGTTGAAATCAGGTTGCAGCTCTCACATGATTCCACCACCTCGAACACACACACACCTGAGCTGGGGAGCAAATGAGAAAAAGAAAAAAAAATAGGCAAATTCTCACTCTTTTTTTCAGGCCTGGTCAGGGGAGAAGCCTCTGCCTGCTGAAGTCATTTTTAAAAAGGTTGCTCTCCCTGTCTTACACACACACACACACACACACACACAGCCCTGAGTTGGGGAGCAAATAAGAAAAATTAAAAACAGGCAAATTCTCACCGTTTTTTTCAGGCCTGGTCAGGGGACAAGCTTTTTCCCTTTCCCTCCCTCCCTCACACACACCCCTGAGTTGGGGAGTGAATAAGAAAAAGAAAAAGAAACAGGCAAATTCTCACTTTCTTTGCTAGCTTGAACTTGCTGGCTTTTCAGGAGGGTTGCCAATGACCAAAATATGACCAAAATATGATGTTTGTTACAAAATTAAGCAGAAATATGTCATAACACCTTTAAAAAGTCAAAATATGACTTTTCAGGCAAAATAAAAAGCATCTAATTCTCACCAGATTACTCTAAAACATGTTTTAACTTACTTATAAATTCAAGTGAAGGTTCCAGAAAAAATATGACATGTCATAGAAATTCTCGCCCTACTCATCAGTTTCACCCAACAACTCCTTGGCAGCTCCCTAAAACCAAATGTGATTCTTTTCTAAGCACAATTCTCACAGAGTTCTCTTCAGCAAGATTTACTGAGATGAAAGGAATGGGATTAGAAAACTTCCAACAACCAAACTATTTTCCATTTAGAACTAATATATCCTTGTGTACATTAGGACAGAGAGTTTCTAATGTTCATTCTGACAACCTTCCGATGATATTGATAGAGTTGCTGACTTAGTAGATCAGTGGAATTCCATAGAGATAGTATAGCTGGACTAGAGCAAAGCCTTCAGTATAGTATCTCATAATATTCTCAGTGGTAAAATATGAGTTAGATGATACAACAGTTAGGTGGACTCCCACTTGGCTGAATAATCACACCCAAAGAGTACTCATTAATGGCTCCAATTCAGCTTGGAGGACAGCATCAAGTGGAGTGCCCAGGGCTCTGTCCTCACCCCTATGCTGTTCAGGGACTTGGATAATGGCGTTGAGAAGATGCTTACAAAGTTCTCAGATGACATAAAACTAGGAGGTGTGGCTTATACTGTAAACAAAAGAAAAAAATTGGAAAAGATCTAGACAGCCATGAGCAATGTGCTGAAATGAGTAGAATGGAATGTAACAGACAGAAATGTGAACTATAGTATATCTGAGTAGGAAAAATGAAAGGCCCAGGTATAGGATGGGAGAGACTACTACATGTGCAAGAGATCTGGATATCCATGTTAAATATGAGGCAGCAGTATGATGCAGCTGCTAAAAAGGCAAATGCTATCTTGGGATGCATTAACAGGAACATAGAACCCAGTTCAGAGGAAGTCATTGTTCCATTTTATTTTGCCCAGGTCAGACCCCATTTGCAATATTATGTTGAGTTCTGGTCACCAAACTAAAAATAGGTGACAAGTAGCAGTAAGTTCAGAGGAGGCTGCCAAGATGGCAAAGGGTATGGAAACCAAGCCCTATCAGAAACAATTAAAGGATCTGGCTACATTCAGTCTACAGAAGAGGCAACTGAGGGGAGATAATCTTCAAATATCTGAAAGGTTGTCACACAGAAGAGGGAGTAAACTCTGGGCCAGAACCAATGGATTAAAAGGAACAAGGAATGAAAAGCAGTCAGATGTACAAGCTGTCAGCCAGTGGAACAGGCTGCCACATGAAGTGGTGAATTCTCCTTTGCTGGAAGTCTTCAAACAGAGAATGAATGGTCATTGTTAGTGGATCATGCACTGAGCAGAGATGACCTCTGAGGCCCTTCTAACTCCAGTTCAGTGTGGCAAGGAGGTAGGTCTTTTCACTGATAATGGAGAAGTTTCCAGCTCTCTGTTCACATACCGATGTCCTGAATCTTTATTAGACTGGAAATCAACACATCAGGATAAAAAAACATTTTGATTAAAAATAATTTAGCAAATATTCTTCTCACATATTATCAGATAAATTTTTAAGAAATTAATGCTGAGGCAGTTGCCAGAATTATTGACAGAAACAAACACATGTATTTATTTTTTTAAAAAACATGGCTGACTCTATTGACAATGTGAAGACTGCATTTATCAGCATCAGCTAGGCTGCTTTCTTTTTTTGGAGAAGTGAGACCTAGCCACAAGTATTCATACTTTAGACATAAACCAAGTTCATTTTGTGGTTTTTTCCTGGGACTACTTCAAAATATCTGTTGTCTTCCCAGAAGTGACAGATTTGGTAGCAGTCTGCCAGAAGCAAAGCCATTTTAATGGTAGCTATGATGTAATCCCCAGGAAATCCCCAGGAAATGTAATCCCCAGGAAATCTGCATTGACATTGAAATTTGCTCACTGACTCAGAATGCTAAACCTAACATGAAATTCTTCTTAACTGACAGAAGAGGGGATTATGATTGTGGAATAATGGATGGTTGGCTTAAAAGAAGAAGAAGAGGTTTGGGAAAAGCAGAGTGGGATTTGGAGCACATGACCTGCGAATCTTGTCTAGTTCCACCTGATTCCATTTTGTGACCCACAAAGTGCCCTTAGATTGTACCTCCAGCATTCAGTGACAAAACCAGTGATTTCCACATGCACAATTTCTATCTTTATATCTATAACATGTTGTAAAATGTGTTCACTGATGTTCCACAAGGCTTAGCACATCAATTCTGTACACAAAAGACCTCCAAAGGACCCCACCCACAAAGCTACAATAATAGCTTTTTGGTTTTTGTTTGCATTTTGCTTGCTTCACCATGAATTCAGGACAATTTTTTGAGAATGTAGGGCAGTCCTTCCTGACAAAAAATTACCCATTCTTGATTTAGAACTATTACTAAGAGAAAGGGAGAAGATCAAGGGAGCTGAATGCCAAGGAATTCCCCATCCCTGGATGCTCACATTTACTTGCAAATTCTCAGCAAGTAAGAGCTGTGACCTTGATCAGGACAGGACCAAAGAGTACAACGTGCTGTCGCCCACCCAAAAGTTCATTTATCCAAAGCTGCAGTTGCAAAGGGGATGATGGGTGAGGCCAACAGCTACAGTGGTTGGATTTTTGTTGTTGTTGTTGTTTGCAGAGGGAAGCTTGAAATCTTGAGCCACTGTGGGATACATTGGAATGATGCTATTGATGTATACTGTTTTGTTGTTTTAAAAAAAACTTAATTCTAAAGTAATTTGTATTGTGGATGTTTGGATTTCATGATTAATGTATTGTTGTGTTATTGTTGCTAACAGCCAGAAGTCCTGGCTGACTGCAGTGGTGTGGCAGACTGGCTGGACTGGCTGGAGGTCTCAGACTATCTTTCCCTGAAGCCCCCAGGATATTCACACCTTGGACCCACCTCCTGCTGCCACCATCTTCCTTCCAGGAAGCTGGAGTGGTCTTGCCTGGCATCCTCCCACTAGCCACAGTGCATGTGTGAAATCAGGTCTCACATGCTGGGCTGCCTTTCTGGCAATAAAAAGGTAGAAAACTCCTTGAGTTCTTTGAATTTTTTCTTCCCAGATTTTTCTCCATCTGGGCTACATTGCTATTTATGCAATAAGCTGTCAACAGTCTTGCCCAGTGTCTCTTGATTATTTTATGTCTGTGTTGTCTTCTATTCCCTTCCCAGATCCCCCACTATCTCTCACAACAATAAACAAATTTAATAAATGAAATGCAGTTCAAACTAGAGTTTGAAAAAGAAAGCACCGGAATACTGGTCTCACCTTGAAACCTGACCTCCCTGAAGAAAACAAATACATGGAGAAAAGGAAAAGAACATTGGAAAGAGAAGCAAGAAATCTTGCTACATGTTGCGGGGTGCCTGGTAGAAGATTGCATAAAAATGTATTACAACACTCTTGATTGTTAGCTCATCTGCAGAGCTTAAAATAAGCAACCTACAGGATCTCTGCTATTTCTTCTCATCACAAAGCATTGCAATAAGCTTGCTGAGACAGTAGCCCTGGCATTGCAGCCTTGGGCCCAAAGCATGACATCCCTGCACATTTCAAGCAGACCTGGAGCTTGTGGTCTGATTTGGCAGGCACATGATATGATGGGAAGGTGCTTCATGAAAATGGAATTCCCTCTAAATCTACAAGGCAGCACACACACACTCTGAGCACACGAAAGAGTGCAAGTCAAAGAGAAAAACAACCATGGAACACAGGCTTCTTATCCCAAATACAGGACACACAACAGTTCACACAAAATGTGCATCAAAATCATGCAGTATCAGAAATGACCCTGGGAAAGTAGATTAGCCAGGATGTCAAAACCCCATATCTCTTCACACATCAATACTTTGTTTTTCTAGACATGCCCTCAAGCTAACACTAAACTCCCAGCAGTGGTGGTGAACTATGTACCTGTTTAAACCAGAATGGCAGTCTTGTGATCCACAAGAGAGTAGAAGAGATTCTGGCCTCCTGCTGCGGGGGGCGGGAGGCAGGGGGCAGCAGCGAGAGACAGGTAATTGGAGGGGTCAATGGCTGTATCACTCAAAAGAATAGCTTTCCTTGAGAAAGAGATGGATGGTTCTGCTTTTTATTCAGCAGCTAACCAATACCTAGTAGGTTTTCCTTTGCATATTATTGGTGCCAGCCCAATGAGGCAGAAAATTGCATCGTGTCATTTAATTTCCCAATCTTTGTTTTCATTGTATTAATCTTTTGGCTTTGCGTCACTTCATAATTTGAAGGCTCAGCTAGAAGCAAACCAAATGGAAATTCAGCTTACTTTCTTGTCTCACGGAATACGTTAACTTCAATTTGGGAAAGTTTAATTCTGCATAATCCCACCCAAGAATAATAATCATCCCATTTTGTATGCAGACTTACTCACGTTGATTAAGCCTGCCCTAAATGTCTTGAGAAATATGCACAAAAGTCAGTCACCAAAACATGATTAGCAAATAAGTTACACAAAGGAAGCTGGGAGGTTATTTTAAAAAAAGCAAAACGACATATATAGCTGTTACAGGATAAGAAGATATATTTTTAAAAAACAAACAAAATATATTTCGCTTGCCTTGATGATCATACCATCATTATGATATATAGAAAACTGGCTACAAAACAATCTTAGCACACACATGGCTCATCTTACATTTACTCTTAAATATATTAATGGATTTTAAATGCTTGCTGGGAATCTTGGTCTCCTGGTCTCTCCTGGCTCCCAGCTCCACTGAAATGATGTCTCTGATCCCTTCATATAAAGGAGCTGCTGGTTTTCTTTTTTTAATAAAAGAATTCATTTATATACTAGGATTTTTAGAGAAAATTTCAAAGCCATTCACAATAAAGTCATAATGAAATGCAATAAAACCCAGCCATAAAAAATTAAAATGATAAAATTACATCATTTGATAGCTCTAAGACCATACTGATGGACCAGATAAAGCTTGCAGAGTTGTATCTTCAATTGTCAGTGGCTCTCTAGAGGCCCATTTGATATCAGTGGGGGAAAATATTTCTATACTGGGACCATCACACAAAATACTCTCCTTCATGCCACCAGCAGGCATCTTCTGCAGAACAGAAAGTCTGAGAAGAATATGTGAGATATTGGGGGAGGGGGGGTCTTCTTTTTCCAAATAATCACATCCTGTATAAGCTAGCCATCTCACCTTTAACCTCCTTCAATAGCTAACTTTTCACCAATGCAGAGCTTTCAGTGGTCACATTCTGCACTACCTGCAGCTTCTAAACAGCCAAGGTCAGCTGGCACAAACTACATTATAGAAGTTGGTTTTTAAGATTAACAGTACATGGATCACTGTGCCAATCTCTCCTTGGTGGAGAAAGTTCATGGCTGTCATACCAGACAAAACTGAGAGTAAATATTCTTTGCCCTGAGGTGATTTGGGCCTTCAGTGACTAAGATGAATCTACAGTACATCTCTTCCTGTAGGGGGAATGAAACCCTATCTAGGACAGATAAATCCCAGAGTAGAAACTTCCTGCCTATAATGTCCCAGTTTTACTAATATTCATGGTCAGGTTATTTGCTCTCAGCTAGATCACCATTTTATCCACAGAGCACAGGTATGAGTTGTGGACAGCCCCATTCAGTTGTTCAGATGGTAACTAAGGCAACACATCCAGAAGCACCTTCCTTGGAAACTCAAGGAGACATCAGATGGGCATGGATTAAAAAGTTTACAACGAGTCCCCATGCGTGGGTACATTTGGAATTCTGAGAGCATACTGTCAGATGCCAAGGTGGACCCAGCCAATTACCAAGCACCCGTTTACCAAAGGCAAGCTGATGACATTGTTCTCACCACTCCTTCTAGCCGACCAGGATGTTCTCCATCATCTTTCTCTTGTTTCTGGGCAATTGATCTCACTTCCAACAAAGCACTGGAATATAGCTAGCCACCATTTTCTTTTCAAAAAGTGCTCTTGAGGCTTATGTGGGGCTAAGAGGAAATAGAGCTGATGCTTGGAGCTAATCAAGCATCAAGGGAAGTGTCTGCAGATACATGTTGGGGCCCAGGACATTTACAAACAATTTTAAACATCCTTGTTCCTTGTAGAATAAATTAGTTCCAATTATTGGAAAGAGCCTGGATCTCTCTAATACATCTTCAGGTCTAGGATGATCCAAACACAACAAATGCTTATTTAGATATCATCTTCTCCCAAGAGAGCAAGACCAGGAAGCTCTAAAGCCTATTGAATTGCTTCTATGTATTACCCATAAGTTGAACTATGCCTATAAAAAAAAATTGAAACTCTGTACGTTTTAAATCCAAGCTGCTAACCCTTGTCCAAAAGACGAAAACTTATTTCTACTGTCCTT
The DNA here is from genome assembly GCF_035149785.1 of Candoia aspera. Lineage (NCBI taxonomy): Eukaryota > Metazoa > Chordata > Lepidosauria > Squamata > Candoiidae > Candoia > Candoia aspera. The sequence continues at coordinate 107,424,967 of NC_086153.1, read as the reverse complement.
GTTGTAAATCTATACAATAGATGCACCATAATCCTGTGCTGTGACATAGCATAAATTTTTAAAGCGTATTCCCTCTCCGTAAGGGTAGAGGTGTCTCTGGAAGTTAATTACTTGCGCTTTGTGAAAACTGACAAGTAGATTTCATAGTCGGGAGCAGATATGAATACTCTTCTGACATTTAATCACGAGGCTAATAGAGATAAGTGGGAATATGCATCATCAAGACAACCAAATTACAAACAATTATGATTACCAAAGTTGGCATTAGCGTTTGCTTCCCTAGGAGGTTAGGCAGTAGGTTTCCCCCCACCCCGCTTCATTTAAATAGGGCAGCTGTACTTCTCGTGAAAAGTTCCCAGTTGTGCTTCATCACATTTACTGAATCAATCCTTATTTTCAAGCCTGGGTTAGGCAAACAGGAGCCTGCACCCAAGGGCGGACTTAAGGGGGTTGCCGTATATGCAGCAGCTGCAGGGGCCCTAAGAAGATGCTTCCCTATTCCCCACATGTCCCTCCTGCACTCTGTTTGCCACAGTGGCCCCTCCTGCTGCCACTGCCAATCCCTTTTGAATGGAGAATGGCCCTGAAGGACAGGAGGAAGAGCGGCTGGCCAAGAAACTAACTTGAGTAAAATCTTAGGCCCTTCCCTAATTCACACAAAGAAAAAGTGAGGGAGGGGAAAACACATTCAGCCTTGCAAGATTCTGCTACTCGAGCTGTTCCAATAAAAGTAGTTCTAGACCTATAAGGCATTGGTTTCTCGGTCTGGTCTACCTTGTTGGGCTGTCATTTGTACCACTCTGGTCCCTCTATTCCTGGCTGGACCGGCAATTGTATAAGCTCCTGCCTCCTTCCGGGCAGCATCTGAAGGTAGAGCTATGCAGGATGTGGCAGGTTTAATGGCAGCTGTGACAGGAAGTGGCGAGAAGTAAGCCCACTGCTCCCTGGCTGCCATCATTGAAGGACACAGAGGAAGCCTGTTGTCCTGCCTGCCTGTCAAGCTGTGGAACTGCCCAGCACCCATTGCATCCCAAGGACCTGCAGCTGTCCCCAGGAGAGCCAAACCCAGCTATACTGATACCACAGCCACTACCCCACTGCTAGGCCCCTCCTCTGTCCCTCCCACTATTGGGATAGGGTGTGAGGAGTGTGCTGGGCTGCCCTACCACCTGGATCCCCTACCATTCCCTGAGATGAGGAGGGACTGCAACAAGCCAGCCTGCAGCAGCTGGCTAAGCAGTGCCCACCTCCCAGTTGATTTGCTGCCTGTCATGCTTGGAGAGGGTGTCCTGTGCCTGACCTGTTTTTTTTTTTCTTTTTCCCCCCTCAAAGAGTGGAGACATTGCTTAAACAAACTTTCTCTTCCTGAGGTACTTTTCTCCTCATTGCAGCTGTCCCTAAAACGTTCTAGCCCCAAGTCAACAAGCTCAGCTCTGTGACCTTAATTAGTCCATTAGAACCCTATTGGTGCTGCTGCCTGAAATTGACAAGACCCTAATCAGTTTCACATCGAAGGCTTTTGTTTGCCTCTGGCTTGTAGCTAGTGCACTAGGCAAACAGCAGGCACTAGCACATTCCTTTCTATTTGTATTCCCCATTGTGTGCCTGCTTACTCTCTTGTAAATGTAAACTTCCTCTCTTCCCTCTTCCTCTCCCATGAATGTAAACACAAACATTAATTCTCTTCTTGCTAATTATCCCAGCGCCAGGGTGAGCATTCCAAAGGGCGGGGAGGGGGGGAAAAGAGCTATAAGATTTGCTCTTTTAACTGGCTTCCTCGTGAGTCAAATTCTGGAAACCTTCCCACCATTTGGGCTCACCTGGCTATTTGGGGTCATATCCTTCTGATGCTGTAAGTATATTCAGGGTCAATATTTTTCAAGATTTATTACCATCCTGGCATCTCCCTTAGTGTTCTCCTTCTTTGGAATCCATCCTGCAAATTCTAAATTAAGTCTTGACACACAGATTAACAGCAACAGAGAGGGAGGGCAGGGGAGAATGGGCATTGCTTGGGCATGTGAGCAGGTATGTAAATTTTGGTCATCCAGGATATATATTCAGACTGCCAAAAAGCTTTTGACTTTTTGAGTCCCTCCCCAAAGGCTAAGTTTGAATAAGCTTTTAGTTAAAAGGACAGGTCCTCTCACAGACAGGTCACCAGCTAAAGGAGAGAAAACAGAGGACAGGAATAAAAAGGTGCTTCTAGAAGTAGAAGGACTTACATGATGATTTGTTTTGTTTTGTTTTTGCTCTGTTTTCTTTGTGCAGTTGAATGGAGGCAATTCCTACAGCAGTTTTGTAGACGTCTCAAGAACAGAAAGCAATAAAAAAATAGTATTCCAAAAATAAAAGCAGATTCTCTCTTTCCGCCAAGGGAAATGAGTCTCTTTCTCTCTTTCCCTAGAAAAGGGCTTTGACGTGTACTAAAATAAAAGTAGCAAACTTCTTGTCCAATGTGCTTCTTCTAGATACATATTTAATGCTTAGTTCAGATTCTGTGGGAATTCCATTTTGGAGACTTTTTTTTTAACATTGCATTTTGCAGGAATCTCACCACTGTGTTTAGTTAGGCCTTGTGGGTATCAGGGAGGCTCCAATACCAGTCTTGCATTCACACACAAACACACACACACACATTTTTTAAAACCAGTCCTGCCCCACCTTATTTTCTATCCTCCAGAAGTGGTAATGCAATTTGCCACTGCATTTCAGGGCTTGGGAAGAGCCAAGCTTCAGTGCTTAGGATTAGGGTAAAAGAAATGAAACGGACAAGTGAAAAATACCTAGGATACTATGACATTCAGTTTTATGGATGAACTTTATCTCAAATGAAATGCAAGACACTTTTTGGAATTGATCTGCTTACCTTCAAATGTGTGTTCTTTTTGTGTCTTCAAATGTTACTCTTGATGACAAAATGATCTGTTTCTTTTATACAAAAATACCTATGGCAGATTAGGTAGGTAGGTAGGTAGGTAGGTAGGTAGGTAGGTGTTAGAGAGTTTTCTCTGTGCAGACCTCTTTTTCCCTTTGAGATAATTCTGTTTTTTCTGGTCACAGCCAGTTTTTAAATAAGCAAGACTGATTTCAGTCTTTAGCCTGAAAAAGGGTGGTCACATGTACTTTAAAGTTAACAGATTAACTCGTTATTAGAAAACTACATATTCTCTTAATTTAATCACACTCAAACACATTATCTGTTCCATATCCAACATTATAAACACATATAAACTCAAACACGTGTGCATACACCTATACGTGGTGCTTGAACATTCCTATGCTTGACACCTGGCTTCTGAATAGAATAGTGATCCCTCTGAAATGCATTTTAAAAGTCTAAATTACAGCTCTACTCATGATGAGAATTTTGCCTTAAGCCATTCTCACTTTCATGATATTACTGGGTAATGCCATTATCAAATGTAAAACATGGTTCTCTAACAACAGCCGAGTAACTGAAACAATCTTCATGACATAAAGCTCTCTTCAAGCATGAACGGAGCACTTGGAATCTTTTGAGAAAGGGCCTTATCCATAGCCTTGCTCCTAGCCCCAGGAACAATACTATTCGCAGTTGTGCCAGAGATCCACATATTCTCTTGGTCTGGTAGGATCAGTCCAAAGGCTCTCAGTTCTAGCTTTCTGCATTGCACAGCATTGCCAGTTAAAGAAAGGCAAGGGAGAGAAGAAAGAAGAAAAGAAAGAAGAAAGAGGAAGGAGGAAGGAGGAGAGGGGGGAAATATCTTGGACAAGACAAGATTAAGTCCATGGTTCCATTCCAAGGCATAATTATTTGTGGTATCTACAGATTTTGTCTCTGTAATAACAAGACTAAGCATTTATGATTATGGTTATCCATTATTATACAGATGCTTCCATGAATCGGTTTTCCATTTAAATTCATCCCAAGCATCATGGTCAGGAAGGTCATAGTATTTATAGTATATCTACAATATTAAATTTCTTTTTGATCTTGGGTATTGACACTCACCACAATTCTGTGAAGGACTCTTCCCCTTCTGAAAGTCACAGATTGTTTGGTTCTATGAACTCTATGAAATAGAAGGCAACACTATGCCAGAACCTACTTCCCTGTCTCTGGAAAAATTATATCCAACATAATAGTAGGTAACTGGATATTTCTCTTAGATCAGAAGTCTGTTATGCTCAGGCTATCTAGAGACACAGGGTGGAGTAGTGGTTAAGAAGTTGGACTAGGAGTGGGGAATGTCAGGTTCTAGTGCACCTTCAGCTCCAGAAGCTGCTTGGTGACTTTAGGCCAGCCACACTCTCCGCACAGGCTACCTCAAAGGGTTGTAGATGTGGGGGGAAGGCAGGAAGAGGAAGTGTTATGCACACCTTGAACTCCTGAATGAAAAGTAAAATAGACATCAAATAAACAAATTATAAATAAAATCTATTTTCTCTTCTATCATTAAGCACTCCAGATCTGCTAGATTCGAACATTCATAGCATTGCCCGTAAACTTTATATACAGTGCCCCTCAAAATGTGACATTCTTCAATGGTCACCATGTACAATAAAATATTACCTTTCATCTCTGACCTGCACCTTGGTCTTTAAAATCCTGTCTTTCTTATTTCTCACTGCATGGTTAGAGCTGCCTGGTAGCTTACCATGATTTCACAGAGCCTAGCCTTATAACAACAAATATTTCAGAGGATTTCTGCAAATACAGAGCTTACGTTGGATTTCTCCCCAATGTCCTTACCCTGTATAAGTTTGGTGTCATAATGAAAGTCATTAGACAATATGAATTCATGCAGTGTAAGCTTAAAAAAAATAAGCACTGAAATAGGATTGAGTAGGAAAGGAATGCAAAAATAGCAGAACTTATATTTCTGAATCACTGACCTTTCAAAATTGGGTACACCATATTATTTCTAACAAGGGTCTCACATTCAGCCACCGAAATAAATTAAGCAAATGTGGTCAATGATGCTGTCACACTACATTTTTAAAAAATGAAAATTGAAAGTTTGTTCAGGAAGGAGCCACATGTTGTTAGCCATTGTAGTTGGAACAAGTCAATATAATGATATAAATGCTTTGTCGACTGGCTTAGCATGGGTGTTCCAGCGGATGAGGGTCTGAAAGGGAGAAAATGAATAAGCAGCAGGCAGAAGTTTACCAAAGAAGGCCAAAGGATACTTCTTGCATTTCTCTTCTATAATTATGGTCTATTTTAAAATAAATATCAGTAAATCACTGGACCTGTCAGTACACCTAAATGTGCAGGAAAGAAACCTGTCACCACTTGCTGGCAAAGTGAAACTTTCTGTAATATTCCTGGAATTTAACATTATAAGTATAGCGATGCGTATTCTCATATTTTAAAAGGTCTCAAATCACCCTAATCTATTTCAAGCATGACTGCTTTAATGTACATTCCAGAGAGAGTACCATTAAATTAAATAGTTTTCCACATAGACTTGACCCGAAGTAGAATTGGTCAACACTGTCATATTATTAAGCATCATTGTAACATAGCTTTTTCCAAATAATAACAACAGCAGCAGCAGCAGCAGCAACAACTCAGGAGCTATGGCTGGGCAACCAGGGCTTAGCCCTGTAGGATTACTGGAAGAACAACAACCACAGGCAAGACAAAAGTATACTTTGTCTGAAAACCACACCATTATGGCCTGCTATTATAAATCAGACCCAACAAAACAGAGCTACTTAAAGCAAATGTTTGAACTGTGGAAAGAAACTTATCCAGACTTGAATATCACTGAACAATGGTTAGCAAATCAAAGGAGATTCTTTAGCAGAAATAAAATATTCAGGGATGCAGAACTGGAAGGGATTCAGAAAAATTGTGAAAATAAAGACCCCAAAACAATAGTAGAATAGTAGAAGAAACTCAGATAACAACAATTAGAGATATTGAAGAAACAGCTGGTGTGAACTACAGAAATGGTAACTTAGACATAATAATGACAGAACCAGTACAGGTCAGCACTGAAACAACCTATGAGCTGACTCCCCTGACAAGAAGAATGAAGAGAGAAAAATATGCACAATTACCAGTAGAAAGACAAAGACTGCCGGCACTGAAAGCAGTGCCCAAAAAAGCCCTGGCACCTATAATGAAGGATGTGAGTAAGGCACTTGCAAGGATTAAAATCACATCTATTGAACAGACCAGTCAGCTTGCCTACAGTACAGCAGTGGTGGTTACAGAAGAACTGGGTATCAAAATCAGAAAACCAAAAGCAAAATCATATTCAATCCCAAAGTGAAAGATCAGTCTGTAGGCCAAGATAAAGAAATTAAGATCACATGCGAGTAATTTAAAGAACATGAAAGAGCAAAAATTGAAGGATGCAAGGATCAAGACAAGCCTAATAAAAAAGTATTGGCTTAACATTAGAAAAATTGAGGAAGCTTTGGAAATCATAAAAGCAACAAATAACAGCAATAGCTGGGAAAATTGAACGCTATGAGGCACAAATCATTCAATTTAAGCAAAACTAGCTATTTCAATCAGACCAGAGGCAATTCTACCAAAGTATAAATGGCAATAGAAATTCTGAAAATGGGAAACAAAACAAAAAGGAAACAATCCTGTTTTGGAAAGATCTATGGGAAACTCAAAAAGATTATAATAAAAATGCTGGATGAATAAAAGAATTTGAAGATGAATCTGGTAAAAATCAAATGGAAGAACTAATAATAATGGCAGAAATGGTTAAAAAATGAGTGAAAAGGATTTAAAACTGGACATCTCCTGAAAATGATCAATTGCATGGCTTTTGGCTCAAATATCTGATTAGTTTACATCCAACTGTAGCTAAACAGCTTCATGAAGTATTGCATAAAGGAGACATCAGTGACTGGTTAATAACTGAGAAAACTTATCTGATTCAAAAAGACCCAGCGAAAGGGACACCACCAGGAAACTATAGGCCGATAATATGCTTGCCTACAATGTTTAAATTACTCACAGGCATAATAGCGGACAACCTCCAAGATTATTTGGAAGAAAATAACATATTTCCAGTAGAACAGAAAGGAAATAAAAGGAAAAACAGAGGTACAAAAGATCAACTTCTGATTGATAAAATGGTTTTGGAGAGTTGCAAAAGCCGAAAAACCAATTTACATATGGTCTGGATTGATTATAAAAAAGCATTTGGTTCATTACCACGTAGCTGGATCATCAAATGTTTGGAAACAACTGGTGTCAGTAAAACATTATAACGTTTTTAGAAAAAAACAATGAAGCAGTGGAAGACAGAGGCAGAGGTTTACTTCAGCTCAAACAAACTGTTGAAGAAAAACATGCACTGGCTGAGTATGTAAAAGACAGTCAAAAACAAGCACTGATACAAGTTAAAAATTGGAACTTACTGAATGTACAGGAAACAAAATGTGAATATCGAAATAATGTAACAAAAACACAAACAGAATGCTGGCAAGGAAAAGCGTTACATGGTCAATTTCTACAAAAGATTGAGGGGAAAGTGGATAAAGATAAAACCTGGCAATGGCTTACAACTGGAACATTAAAAAAAGAAACTGAATGGTTGATTTTGGCTGCTCAAGAGCAAGCTATTCAAACTAATGTAATCAAGGCCAGAATTGAAAAATCATCAAATGATTCAAAGTGCAGATTGCGCAATGAAGCAGAAGAAATGGTAGATCATATACTCAGTTTGTGCAAGAAGAGCACACAAACTGACTATAAACAACAACATAACACAGTTGCCAAAATGATTCACTAGAACATCTGTAAAAATTATCATCTGCCAGTAATGAAAAATTGGTGGGAACATATAGTTGAAAAAGTAATTGAAAATGAGCAGGTTAAAATATTGTGGGATTTCTGAATACAGACTGATAGTCTTGGCGCATAACATACCAGGTTTAACTCTGACTGAAAAGAAGAAAGTATGGATTATTGATCTGGCAATACCAGGGGATAGTAGAAAAAAGGACGAAGAATTGGAGAAGATCACAAAGTATCAAGATCTGAAAATTGAAGTTGAAAGATTATGGCATAAACTGGCAGTGGTGGTCCCGGTGGTTATCGGCACACTGGGTGCCATTCCAAAAAAATGGATGGCTCTTAGAAAATCTTCATATTGACAAAATTTCCATCTGTCAATTATAAAAGGCCACACTGCTTGGATCTGCACATATACTATGCTGATACATTACAACATCCTAGATTCTCGGGAAGAACTCAGTGCAAATGAAGGCCAACACTAGCTAAAGAACTGGCACCTGTGATTTCGTGTTGTTGTGTATAATAATAATAATAAACCATTTTGTGAACCCTTATCAGCTTCCTCCTCTGTGGCATTTTAGGGAGCAGGTTATAACATAAAACAGATCCTAAGCTAGTAGAGGATCTAGTTGATTTTTGACAAATTCTGAACAGGTGTTACTAACATCTTGCTGAAATCCAAAAACATCCTTTAGTCTTAGAAAGGTATGCCAGCTGGAGGTGTCCCATAAAAAAATAGAATTATTCTCCATAGCTTTTTCATATACTGTATATGTTTTTACAGACACAACATGAAATGTGTGGGGGGTGGGAGGGTTGTTTTGAAATCTTAAAGTTAGGATTGCACAACTTAAGGATGTAACCTGTGTTACAAGTTTGAGGTCTGATTCTCATTTTCTTGCAGAATCTCTGAGCCATACACATATGCTGCAGTGTGTTACCAGCTGTGATCTTAGTTTCACTCCAGACTGGTTCCCTAATTCTGATGCCTCCTAATAGATCCCTTCTCCACCACAAATCTATGCATTAGTCATAAGAATAAAAACTGTGTGTGTGTGCATGCACACGCATACAGTCAGTCAGTCATTTCAGGCCTTAGCCTTGCAGCCAACCTGAGAAGGCAAGGTACAGGGCCTGTGGGTCCCAGTGAGATCAAGAAAAAGGACAGCAGTTCTAGAGCCATTTCTCCCTCCAGATAGCCTCAGGACATGAAGACTATGACTGAAAAGGAGTCAGCAGGACACCTGTTGAGATGATCGTGCTTATTGTAGAAATACATACCAGAAGAGACTGTTGAAGCCATCCAACCAGCTTAAGATCTGTAATGCTGATTACAACTATAACATGTTTTATTGATTTTATTGCAATTTCTTTGATTGTTGTGAGCCGCCCAGAATCATTGAGAGTTGGGTGGCATACAAGTTTTTTTTTTATTATTATTATTATTATTATTATTATTATTATTATTATTATTATTATTATCCCAGACAGTCTTGACTTAAATACCACCAGTGAAGGAAACCCCACTCTTGCAATTTTGGGGAAATGTAGGGAAATGTTATCCTTTGTGGTTCTGCTGACAGAAGCTTGCATTCTATTTAGACAATTTTAATGTGTTATTTATATAAACAATTAAAAAGGTTCACAAGGTAAGTGGAGTAATTTCATGCCAGCCCTTTCAGCCTGCATTATTCCCCAACATGCCTGATGAGGTAGAGCAGGGCATTTGCCATGATGATGCCAATCCCTGCACAATTATGGCACTTTGTTGAAGCTACAGGAAGGTTGGCTCAGCAGGGTGCCCTCTGCAAAATGACCAGATTCTCCACAGTAGAAATATAACACTTAAATGCAATGGCACAACCTCTCTTGGGCCATGAGTGGAGTTCTGCTGCCTCCCAGCTGCATGGGTTCAACTTCAGAGGTCTCCAATGTGTGGGGGGAGGGGAAGGGGGAGGAAAGGCATGAAATAGTGATGTCTTCTCATCTGCACACATCCACAGTTCTTTGAGCCTTCCATCTATGCCCAGGCACACTTGGATTAATGCAATCATGTCTGGGATGTTTCAAAAGGTATGGCCTCTTTGAACTGATCAGTTAAGCCTCTTCCCATTCCAGCCCACATCTTGTTCTAGCAGCTGAAACTTTATGTCATTTTCTCACACTGAATGCTTGCCCTGTGGAGGCAGCCAATCACATAGTTGACTATCACTTGCTAACAGCCTTCTTAAGATTGGTTCTCAGGTGTGCTTTGTATACTTTCCAGCCTACTCTGTCAAAACCCTATCACGGTTCAAGCTAATCTCAAAGAGATATGCAATTCAGTATGATCAAGGAAAGTAGGAAGCTTGCTTGGATTTCTAACATATTTCTCTGGCAAGGAAGTGGGAGTCCAATGGTAAACTGCTGGGGCTCCTGGGATGTTGCTGGAGGAAGGGCAATCTGCCAAGTTGGTCGTTGGGCTGATTCATGGTCTGGGCTAGCTGATCTATCTGGGTAGCCACCTGCAGCTAATACTGGAGCAAGGCATTGGCTAACTAGTAGACAGTCAGTGGACTTCAACAGGCATTGACCTGACCATCATGTGGGCATGTGATGGCCCTCTTCCTGTTGTTGTATGAGTGAAGAGATGGCAATCATCTATCAGGCTCCCTGGCCCAAATTTAACAAAAGCTGCCCAGACACTCAACATGGCACACATTCTACCATGAAGTCACTTAAATCAGTTGATTGCCCTCTGTCAACATGAGGGTGTGGTCATGTCTTATAGCCTCTGCTGTATAAATCCAAAATCTTTTACCTGCCTTTCCTATGGTATAACATACATTTTGCCTTGTATTTCTCAGGCTTGGTGCTAAGCACTGGTTGGCTGTTGAGATAAACAACATTCCTGACCTGGAAGACTTTAACTTTCAATACGTGGAGGTAGGTGGCAGGCAGCATTAAGGATCATATCTACCTATTCTTGCAGCATCAGGGTGAAAAACAAAGGAACAACAAGTTCCCAATGAATTTGTATTGTTTCCTATGGCTGGAATATTTAGACTTTTTTTTTCCAGTGGAATAAGAATACTTGCAATTTCAAGTTTTGCTGCATTAGAATCCAGCTGTTTCAGACCATTTCAAATGAGTGATTTCATCTGAGAATGACACTCAAAACAAAATCTCCTTGTGTGTGAATATATTATTAAATCCCTAATATATACTGTATGTCTATAATTGATCAGTATGGATCACCTTCCATCTTAAAATGTATTTAAATGTTTTGAATGCATTTGACTATTTCTCTTACATGTATTTTTTAAAATATTTCATATCATCGATGTGCTTTTCTAAAAGTATTTTGTTTCAAAATAATTTTTTTTTTTTAAAATGGCTGTTTTTTAAGTCAGGAACTGCTATCACAGTACTCAGCAACATGCAAAATCTGATCACTAGGCCAAAAGATGAAGATAATATAGATTCATACTAAAATTCATGCAGAATGGATTTCTTAAGCATCTCTGATTTACACACTGTATAATGACATACTTTCCATATATATTTATAGTTTTCTCCATTTTGAATCATATAGTCTAATTATTTTTCCTATAATCCAATTTTTTTTCTTTCCTTGTATTTAAAAGTTTACCAAGATACATGCTGTCAGATATTTAAGATTAATCTCATCCTTATTTTTAGATGTGGTATTACTTGCAAACCCTGTTACTTGCTAAAACTTGCAAATGGCACAGTCAATGACAAGCCAAATTATGTCTAATTAATCAAAGAAAATAGCAAGTTAATAATAGAGCAGTGCAGAAACTAGCTGGCCTGCTTCAAGGCTCTGAAATAGCCCACCCTATCCTGTGATATGCTTATTCTTGTTGAAGTTGCAGTTATGATTTGTAGTGCACTAGAAAACCTCAAATTTGGACCAAAGCTTTTTAAAGGGAGGGGGTGGGTTTAGGGGCGTTCCCTCTGCAGCTCAATCATCAGCAACTTCTTGAAAGTCACCAATGAGGATGCTGGTCTAACTTCAAGAGGAAGGCTATTCCATAAAATGGGGCTTGCAAACGAAAAACTTTGCTTGTGGACCCATCTTCAATTCATGGGCCTGAGAGACAATCAAAGATCCTGACAGGGTAAACATACTAGACTGGTCAAGCAGGCTGCTTCTATGCAGAGAAAGTGTATTAGGTGCCAGGCCATGTACAGCTTTAATAGGGTAAAAGCATTCAGTTGCACCCAGAGGCAGTGACAGTAGAATAGGTGCGGTATAGATCTGTTGATTCTGATTCACCAGTAGAACAGCCTCTGCATTTTAGAGCAATGACACCTTCTGACTGGGCTTCAAATGCAATCCCCTGTAGAGCACACTGCATTATTCCAAATGGGTGGTAATAAGTGCATGAGTCACCATAGCTAGGATTCCCCACTCCAGGTAGGCCCACAACTATTGCACCAGCCAGAAGTAGGCAAAAACTTCTCACCATCCAAGACCTGTACCTGCCTGACTATGGAAGCCATAAGTCCAGGTGGACCTCCCCCCTCTTAATAGTAATTCCATCTTACTCAGCCTCCTCCCCCTCCACCTCACACACACACTCATCCAGATCTCAACAGCCTTCAAACATCAAATCAAGACTTCTGCAGAATCTCTGGCTCAGCCTAGTGTTATGTGATGTTCTTCCCTCAATTCTAATGGCACCCTCCATTTGGCTCAAGTTTGCACACTTTTAACACTATGGGTCAAGCTAGGAAGTTTAAAAAAAACATTGCACAAAACAATTCCCTTTTTCAGTGAGAAAAGATGCCCTTTTGCACTAGGAGTCTGGGAGGCATATCTAGCTGGGAAAATAACCCCAGTTAGAAGAACAGTATGGTGCCTTCAATACTCCCTTCAACTGCTTACAGCAGTTCTAGTAGCTACCAAAAATAAAAGTGACACTAAAAAGGACCCAAGGATGACCTTTCCAAACTAAGATTGTGCCACCTTCCCCCCTCAACTCTTCCCATTTGCACTGTTGATTGCAATGGCAGATGTAGCAAAAGGGGATTTGCCTAAGGTAATGTCAGAGCTTGCAACTCTGTTCTGGGCCCTTCCTGTTGTTAATCAGAGCCATGGGCATGAGCTTGTCAATGACGCATCTACTCTTCCTTGAAACATCTTTGTTAAGCAGAAAAGAAATCTGAAAATAGTCTTGATCACCCATTTACTTCTTAGTCTCCCCTACCTTTTCCAGAATTGAATTACCTGGCCTAGTAACACTTTTGCTTCAGAGCAGAAATCTCTTATAAAATGAACCCAAGCTTGCTCTGCACTGCTGTGCTCCTTTTTTCGTCTCAACTCATAGCTCAGAAGACATGCAGATCTTCCTTTCCTTCCAACTGTTGGAGAATCTATCTAGCAATTCTGTATGAAAGCTGCAAAGGAAAGGTGATTTCCCTCCCTACCTCCTTTTTTTTCCAACCTTCAATGATTCTAGTTATTTCTCAATTAAATGATCCCTGTGCAAAAGGTGGTTCCCCTGAACACATGTGTATGAATGCCGCATCTCATAAACCTTTCTCTCCTTCTTTGTTATGGCAAGAAGCCTCCAAGATTCTGGCTTTCTTAATTGCAGCAAGAATTGCTAGTTTTTCTTTCTGCTTTCTGTTATAGCTGAACACTATACAAAGCGAATCACTTCTTTTAAATTGCTTGTTTCCTCTAGTACTCCCTGAACCTTCTGCTTTTCTCTCACTGAATCAAAATTGCTGCTCTGTACTTGCCTTTCTTTCATTGAATTGAACACTGTACTTCTCATAGATCATTAATACTTTTTGTATAATTGATTTGTAATTTGACAATTTGGGGAAAATATAGCCTAAATCATATTGAAAGCTAGTATTATTTAGGCTATATCCTCCCCCCACAAATTGTCAACTGCTTATTATTTGATTGTGTTTATATTGTTGGTCTCAAATATTAGTTAATACATTATGTTGATTGGTTGCTAATTTTAACTTTATTTTTGGACTTCTGGAATGCATAAGCCTGTTTAATAACCATAATATAAAGATCCTAACAGAAATGGCATTGTAGCAGGCCCCAATTCATAATATCAGAATGGAAATGTACATCTGAGTGTCATCATTACACTGAGGGTATCTCACCCCAAACCAATGGCTGACTTCTCCCAATGATTTTGTATAGGTGTTAAACAGCAGAGGGGATGAATCAAACCATGTGGGTCCTCTCCAAGTAAAGACACTGGGCCAATCTTCCACTGTCATTGACAGGTACCACCTACTCAGGAAGAAGCATAACCCCAAAGCATAGCTCCCAACACTTGCAGGCACTCCAAAGGATACCACAGTTCTTGGTATGAAATGCTGCTGAGGGATTTAAATAGACAAGGAGGGATGTACTTTCCCCATCCAGTTTCTGACAAAGGTCATGAACCACAGCAAATATCATCATCTGGATACTTATTTCGAAGAAAAGCCCAGTGAGTTAATTCCAAGTAAGACCCACAAACTACATGCTAGAATCTGTAATTGGTAAAGTTACATTAAGGGAATGGAGAAATTATAGATTTGACCTTGACTTAAATATCAGAATTCTCCAGAATGAGGGAAACATTTAACAACAGCGTTCTGGAGGATCTTGCGAAATGTGATAAGCAATAAAATATTCATCACAGATACCCTCTTGGATTTCCTATAATAACTGGTACTCCACTCCTTAAAAATTAAAAATATTGGATACTTTTTGGTTCTCACTTTTCATCCTGACAACAGCCTCTTGTTTGATTATGTTATTAGCTTTCCTATCAATATGACAAGCTTGTTTTATTACAACAACAAAGCCTTCTGTATTTCCATCAGTGTTAAGACAGATGTTTACTAAGACAGAAAATATATTATATGAAAAGAATCTTCAGGGTTATCCCATTTGTGAGCTTAAGAAACCAAAATCTCTCTCAAATAATAATTGTTATTTGAAAGATAAATATAAATATTATATTTACATTAACATATTTAACAAACAACATCCCAGTGCCACAAGAGTCTTCCCCGCAACACACACACACATTTCAAATTCTCCTTTAGGCAAATGTTAGTTAGTTGTTTGTTTATATTTTATTTATACAAGTTATAGGCTGCTCATATCCCAACACCTTTGGGCAGCTTACAATTAAAAGTATTAATTACTCTAGAATAGTAAAGTCTCCCCTTTCAGCCTTCCAGAAGCATCTCAAATATGGATTATTTACTTTATGCACATACATATACAATACTACTTTTGATCTAAGTAACACATCAAATAAAAGGGTTAATTTAAACTACAAAGGTCGCTTAATCAGTAGACAGATTTCTGCTGTCAGTAGCAATGTTAATAAACATCATATCCTACTTTTAGATAAAATTTTCTTTATTGTTTAGCAGCTGTCAACTATTTCTTCTGATATAGTTCCCAAACCACTTTACAACTATTTGACAATAGAAATACAGAAAGGTACAGATTTTTCTCAACAGAGGTAGGCAGTTATGGTGAAAGGTTCACCTCTTAAATTGCTATTTATCACACAACTCTTAAACACTCCAGATGGGCTCCTGCCAGGAACGTAAAGCAGACGTGGAAAACTCTTGATTCACCAACCTCAGCATAAGTCCATCAATCAAGTGTAGCCTTCCTGACTCAGGTAATAACCTTCATGATTTTGCCTCTCTAGGTCTTCTTTAGTGCTGTGCAAATCATTCAGAGTTGCATTTCACAAAGTGAACAAAGCACCTCTCCAGACCTTCTGGACATAAGGTCAAGGCACTGCATTCTTTCAAAGCCTTAGCATGGCTACTCCAAGACTATGAATGTTGACAGTAATCCAGCATTTTCTGTGCAGGCAAACATATTCTTAAAAAAAAAGGGGGGGGGGAGGCCCTTCACTTCACCATGAGCCATGGTGACCTCATCTTTTATTTGGGAGTTCAGTATGGCAAACATGTGGGTCTTCTTCAGTCTATCATAAACATGCACCACCCACGTAAGATAGTTGTGGATGGACAACAGTGACTGGCGCAAGTCACCTGTGAGCTGTATGGTTGAATTGCTTTTCCCAGTACTAATTTAACAACTTACCACTGCAACTTAACTGGACTGTATAGTTTGGCAAGGGAAGAAGCATGTGTCTGGCAAGAACAACCCAGTCACATTTTTACAAAGTCAAAACTTCAGTGCATTAATAGGCAGCCAGATTCCAAACCCACCACTTTGAGTAGTGAAGCACAGTGGCTATCATGTCCCTAGGAGCAGGAGTCCAGCAATGTCAAGAAGAGGACTCTGAGTACAATGAATTCCAAGTCATCCCAATCCAAACAAATCTCAATCCGCCCTCCTTTTTACAATCCAGGTTAACCATTTATCCCAAAGCTCAAACTTGGAGAACGATCCATTCATAAGGCTTGAAATTTCTCAGCTGTGCATGACTCTTAGAAAAGGCAATTGTCTCTTCATGCCTAGAGTCAGTAGCTGGCAATAGCCATGCTAAAGGATTATCTGACTATGCCCACTTTCTTAGTCATCAGTAGATCACTGAACTTGGAGGAATAGCTCTTCTCAGTGAGCTCTGCAAGGTCCTAATACTGCCTTGTTCTACCAAAGAACTGTTTTGTTCTACCAAGTTAGGGTTCATGGATGTGCTCTGCTAGTCTTCTGCCTATCTGTGCTACATAATGGCTGTTACAGTCCTTACACTGTCATCTACAGAGTCATCTATCACAAAGCACAGTCACAGTCACATGATTTCCTACTTAGCAACCACTTAACTTAGCAATGGAGTTGCCGGCCTGTTGTGGTCACTAAGTGAGAACTACTGTACCTGTAATTGTTTCTTTGGTTTTTGGTTGCATTGCTACAGGCATTTTCAATCTTCCTGCTGTTTCCTATCCTCCTTGCTTTCTTCTCCAAGCTCAGTTTTTATGCCGTAGTAGAAAATCTCAAACAGATGAGGCATCCAAATTTTGCCCTACAGTGAATTTTCTAGGTAGAAGCTGTTTGAACTTATAGAGTAAGAGGGAGGCTTTCTTCCCTTCTCTTACCACCTACAGCCCTGCAGAGCAGCCTGGTTCAGATTCTGAAGGCAAATACAGGTAGTCCTTGTTTAGTGACCACAGTTGGGACCAGCAACTCAATTATTATGCAAAGTGGTCACTGAGAGAAACTATGACTGTGCTTACGATCTTACTTCAGCTTTCCTTTGCTTTACATACCTGTGAAGGTCATAAATGCAAGGACTAGTCACAAAGTTACTTCTTCATTACTACCGTAACTGCAAATGGTCACTGTATGAGGCAGTTGCTAAAGGACTACCTATAGTAGATTGGCAAGAACCTTTTGCACTAGGTTATGTAGGCTTTCAAGCATAGCCCCCATCAGATGGTTTAACCAGTCTTACTCTATTTGGGCTAAACACAGATGTGTATGTGTATGTTTACATTCATAGATTCTGCAGTGAATTCCAAGGTCCACTGTATCACATAAGGAAATCAACACTGGTTGAAAGGGTATCATTCAAGGGCCAAAATTACATGGAAGAAAGCTGCAGAAAGACTTCCCCATTATTTCAGGGGTAATGTTTAATACACGCTACATTGCATTCTATATCCCTCCCACCAGACTGGAATTTTTACAGCCATTTGGATTCTATATTTATTTATATTGTATTTTATATTTGTAACTTGTATTTACTTTTTATGGGATTTTAACATTTATTGTTATAGTATTAATTTCATTGTAAACTGCCCAGAGTCCCTCTTTTGAGGGAGATGGGCGGTAACAAAATTTGAATAATAAATAAAATAAATAAATAAATATCCCATTTGAATCATCTGGATTTTGCAAAATTGTGGTTGTTTGGGGCTTATTATTATAGGAAATTTCTGTACTCATCAGCCAGGTATCAATGATAGAAATCTAAGATGTCATTGTGCAGCAACATGGCTAATGCTTTGTTTTGCTTTTTTGAGGAGGTAGAAACCAATTGGAACTTGTTTTAACTTTAGCTTATTTCAGCAAGTTTAAGAAAGAATATCTGAATTGTTAATTTTTGATGAGAATCAAGTAATGTTTTTAGAAGAAGCTGTTATTTAGGTAAATTGCCTCTCCAGCTTTTTGATTGTTCATAGTAGCTTCACTAAATCAAAAAGCCTTCTACACCTAGAAAAAAATGTTATATGTCACTGTCTCACAGTGGTAGAAGAATGGTAGAAATTGCGTAAGAAAAACAACAGAGTTATTCAAGGGTAAGTAACCAATTATCAAACACATTTTTAAAAAATACACACACACCCATACAAGTACACATACACTAATTATCGGGTGTTACTGTTCAATGTTTTCTTCTCATCTCAAGATAATTTTGTAGAGTATTTTATAAACTAAACCTTTTAGGGGTCTTTTTCCTTTCCCTGAAGTGTTTAAAATTCAACTAGACAGTAGCAATTTTCTTTTAATCTAAGCAAACTGATGTGTCAAAGGCAATCAGAATACCAAAGCTATCTCCAGAGAATCCTAATAATCTTGATGAATAGCTGCGCTCTCTAGAAAACTCATCCACTGAACTCTTGACATTGAATATCACAAGTACTTACAGTTGTGATAGGTAGAGCAGCACAGGTCTCATACCCATAATCTGTAAGACTCACTATATATTTAAAAACTAGAGAGATTTGCTAGAGTTCTACACCAATCTAACATCAGCTTGTTTGGGGAATTCTTGCCAAAATATATTCTGTGAACTGAAGGTGCACACATGTTGACTCAGTCTTCCATGCCATATTATGGGAGTTCCCATAACATCTTTTCCTGCACTGCCCAGGTGATGGCAAAAAAACCTGGGCCATGTGGAAAGAACAGACTTTAGAACCAACATCTATTATCTGGAAATAGATGTTGGTTCTAAAGTGTTGGTTCCAGACCCCCACAGCCCCAGGCACTGAGAGAGAACAGTCACTGCATCACTTACCTCACCCGGGTGTGGAGAAGAAACCTGGTGTTAATTTCATATCAGATCCTATCCTCAGAGCATGCGCACTGGTACATCACGGATTTATTTTTCAAATTTTATCACTGCCCATCTCCCCCGAAAAGAGGGACCCTGGGCAGTTTACAATAAAACTAACATTAAAACCATGAACGCACAAAAATGCAAGTACAAATTGCCAATATAAATAGAAGATAAAAGTAAGTATAAAATCCAAGTGGTGATAAGATCTAATTCAGTGAGGGCTCTAAGGTGCCAGCCACCCCCAGGAAGAACTACTCCTCTTCCCACCCCAGGTGAGGTGGCAGAGCCAAGTTTTCAAATTCTTCCAGAAGGCCAGGAGCAAAGGGGCCTGCCTCACCTCCAGGGGCAGAGTGTTCCAGAGGGCAGGAGCCACTGCAAAGAAGGTCTGCTTCCTAGACCCCACCAAACAAAATTCTCTTACTGATGGGGTCTGTAGCATGCCCTCTGCATGATCAGGGGGGACGGGTTGATGTCATGGGGATGAGACAGTCCCTCAGGTAACCTGGACCCATGCCATGTAGTGCTTTAAAGGTCATAACCAACATCTTGAATTGGGCCAGGAAGCAAACTGGCACAGTGCAGCTCACGCAGCAGTGGTGTCACATGTGCCGATCTTGGGGCACCAATAATTGCCCATGCAGCTGCATTCTGGACCAGCTGAAGCTTTCAGGTACTCTTCAAGGGTAGCCCCATGCAGAGCACATTGCAATACTCTATATATGGGAGATGACCAGGGCATGAGTGACTGTTCAGAGGGCTTCTTGATCCAGGAACGGGCGTAGCTGGCGCACAACACGAAGTTGCACAAAGGCCCTTATGGCCATGAATGCCACCTGATCTTTGAGCAGGAGTCGTGAGTCCAGAAGAACCCCCAGATTCCACACTGGGACTGAGTGGGGCAGTGCCACCCCATCCAGAACTAAAGATGACAACTTCCTGGATGCAGAGGAGCCATCAACCCACAGCCACTCCATCTTACCAGTTCAGCTGAAGCTTGTTATTCCCCATCCAGACCCCCACAGCCCCCAGGCACTGAGAGAAGGCAGTCACCACATCACTTACCTCACCCAGGATGGAGATGAATAATTGAGTATCATCAGCATATTGATGATACCTCATCCCATTTGGTTCCCCTTGAGTCAAACAGCTCATATGAGGGGGCCCTGTAACACATTTCTAGTACCCAGAAATACAACAGTCTAATTCAAAGGGAGTCATACATATCCCGCAAGCCATGTAATTAGCTAATTACTGAACTGTATTTGATTACACAGCATGTTATTCAATTAATCACATCATTTTTTTCCTATTCTTGTTTTTACTACATTTCTCTAACCAAGTATCAACCAACAGGTGTCATAAAGATGGAGTGTTTGAAGGCTAAAGAGAGTTGGAAAAAAGATATTAGGAAAGATTGTCTAAGCTTTTATTTGGGATATAACACAGAGAATCCAAGCCCAAGCCAGTAGGCTTTAATGACTTCATCTCATGAACTGTATAAAATTTCTAGACCTTAAACAAAAAGTTAATACTTTAATGAACAAAATAAAAGTTAATTAGTCCCCATGATTTATGCTGTGACATTTTTTAATGTTTGACAAGGCAGACAGAATGTCCAACAAATAGAAAAATTGGGCAATAAAAAGAGTAACATATTATCTATCATTCCAAATAATATGCTACATCCCAAGCTATAATCTCTCAGTAGGCTTGTTATCTTAGTTGCTAATAGGATGCAGATGTTCTAAAACAGCCTTTTTTAAATACCATTACATTCTAATTCAGTAATGGGTCAAGCAGTATTGTTCTTTCATAGCTATTCACTATCCCTACAAAAAAGTATTAAAAGTATTTTTGAAATTCTAAAGACTACAAAAGAAATCTTAGTTGCCCCTTAATATCTTCCATCTCCTGGTGTGTATTTAATTAATACTTTTAGCATACATATAAATAAAAATAATAAAATAAAATAAAATAAAATAAAATAAAATTAGGTCTTTAAGAACTTTCAAGAAAACATTAACTCACCTGAATGCAGCAGTGAGCATTTAACTGAGGGAGCAGCAAAAGTAAAACTAACTGTGTGAATGTTTCCCATTTTAAGAACAGCAATGTGCAAACTTTGTTTTCCAGGAGCATCAGCATCTGAGGAACCTCTGCATGTTTCCACATCAAGGAATTGAAGCATGCTGTAGAATTTTCTGGGACATGATCTTGAATGCAATCATTCATTATTATTGTGTTTATACCAGCCTTTCCTCAACCAGCACATTAGCCAAAATCATTAGTTTACAAGGTTATCCCACATAATTTCTGAATGACTTGGAATATGCCTTCTGCTGATTCACTGTCTGCTCAGACTGACCTTACAAGTAACTTCTCCTTCCCAGAGAAACCTCCTTGGAGTTCTTGAGCCTCCTTATTAAGGATTCTCATAGTGGAGTGTCCCCCTGAAAGCCAGTGCTGCCTGCTTTGGTGAAAAGTTCTCCCAGTAGGGCATGTTGCCTAGAGTTCAAGACACGCCTATAGTATATTCAAAGGAAACGTACAGAAACCTCCTGCTTTACAAACACAAAAATCATCCTACCTAATCCATATTTTTTTGTACAGAACCTTTTTATTTATTATTGCATCTGTGGTCCATCTTTTCTTTGAGAACTCAAGGCAACTTATGTGGCAGATTCCCTTTATTTCTACAAATTACAACCCTGTGAAATAGGTTGGTCTGAGAGCAAATGACTTCCCCCAAATCACAGAGTTAGCTTCATAATACATTGAAAACATCTTTATGGATATATTCTTGGGTTACTTAGATGCCCTCTTGGGCTAGCTCTGAGAGTTAAAACATGTTGTCTTTATTGATAAAGTTCAGTATGTGGAGAAGTAGCCACTGAAATGAATGGGTGGTCCTGAACCACAAAAAGGTTGCCTGCCCTTCCCTTAGAACTATCATTGATTGGAAAGGAAATTCCACTGAGACACCTCCTGGAAAATAAGTTAAAATCAGAAGAAAGTAAGAGTGGTGAGATTAAAGGTCTCAATCTTTTTGAGGGAGGGAGAGGGAGATATGCTCCTGTAACATGGTTGCACAAAATAGGTACTTCCCAGCAGACAAGCTGGAAGAGCTTTAAAAATTAAAAGGTACCTTGCCCAACCATCTAAGTAGAGTCCGGCCTTTAAATGCCAAGCACGAGAAAATATTTATTTCACAAAGGATAAAATGGTGAAGCACAAGCACCCATCCCTACCCCCCAAAACAGGAAAGACATCTAAAAAAAATAAGCTAACCTACACACCAACACACAATAGCCCAGATTCCTTTGTAACTGCTTACTTCCGCCTCTAGCTACCTGATGCAGAGTGCTCACACCACTCATTTTAACCCTCTAGTTACCAGTTAAATACACTGATTTCTAATTTTCAAAATGAAAGGTCACTTCCAAAATAAATGGCTAAATTGCACCCATCTAAACAATTCACACTTTTTATTTTCTAAGGATACATCTGGGAACTGCACAGAGACTCTGGAAGCTGGAAGTTCCTTTTGTAACATGCCAGGATCACAATAAATAATTAATCTGGATATTAAAATTAACAGGTGCGAGTAGCTTGGCAGTCACTAAATAAAGTCAATTAGCATAATGCTGTCGAGGGCTCCAGTGCTAAATCTTAGGTATTTAGATAGGTCCAAGTGGCTTTAAAAGGAGACAGGCCTTCTCAGTTGGGGCCCCATGGGACACTCTCCTCCAGGAGGTAAGGATGATTTCTAATCTACAAGTATTCCAAAACACAGCAAAGTAATCATGTTTCAATGGGAATTGGCCATAACATTAACCAAACAGGGCCCCTGGTGCATTAGTTTTTTGTTATTGATTTTTATTATGCATATATGTTTTAGTGTATTTCTTTGGGCAGTTGTATCCCACTCACAGTCCATTTGGACTGTCTTGAGTTATAAATATTATAAAATTGAATGAATGAATAAGTAAGTAAATAAAACAGGGAAAATATATTAAACCTGTTCTACCATATAACCCATTCATATCAATCTGCTTAATTAAGTAAATGTTTATTATCTTATACTATTAGAACAAGCACAGAAAACACTGATAAACACAACTGACCAATTGTAAATTACAATAAAATATTTCACTTTAATGAATATTTTTCTCAAAGTTCAGGTACCAGAAAATGACTCCCTCCCCAATAAAGGAAAATATTCATTTGAAATAAATATACATGTTTTCAAAGGTCATGAAATTGTAAATACTTCAGCTGTGACTATGTTGTACATTTGAAATGTATAATATAGTATTTTTAATTTTTTTTATTTCCAGAAATTTAATTTTTTTGCCAATAAACCTTTTAAATACTTAGATATTAAATAACTAGAAAAATAAAAAAGTATTTATTTAAACTAAGCAGGAAAAAATAAATCACATTTGCTATTTTGCACACTAATTTTGTTCAGTGTCCCCTGGAGAAAAAAAATAAATGCATCACTTTTTTTTTTAATGCAAGATGATACATGGTCAGAGGAATACAGTATTTCTACCATGCTTAGTATTTATGTCATCTTATAGGAATGAGCAAGCCCTTGGAAGTTAAAGACAGTGATTCTCGAAGTGCAGCTCTCAGACTAATCAACGGAGCAGACTAGTATCTTCCTGCCTATATAACACTGACAACTAGTGTTATAGTGCTGGACCACAACCCTTACTAATGGTGAAGTTGGGGTGGAAAGGCAAATACTACGTTTCACATCTGTTACAACTAGAACAGCTTCAGAATGATCTGAAAAAAACAGATTAGAGAGATGGACTGGGATGTATGCCATGTTTAATGGAGAAACACCATTTAAAAACTGAGTTTCAGAATTACCTCTAGAAAAGTATCACAGGCTTAGATGGCATAGAGGAAGGAGACACACTGGATCTTTTGCAACTTGTGAAAGTCAATGCTACCTGTGGACTGCAAATCAAGACTACCACCAACTCCCTCCTGTTAACAGATTGCTAAATCATTTTTGTCACAAGGAATTGCACATCAGTAATCAGAGACATTGTCCTGCTTCGTTATGCCATTGTATACCCATAGCTTCCACAATGTAATGCCACAAGAAGTCTGTCCTTAAGGATTTCTTTCTTAGGATATTCAGGCAACTTCAGCATATTGATACTGAAATAGAAAAAAAAGAATCCCCATTAAAATATAGCATCTGAAAGTAGAGATTTGTTTTGCACGAGGTAATTAATGTGACACCACACTTTCAAATCAGCATTCAAATTCCCAACCGCCTGAAATAAGGCATATCAGAAGGAATGCACTGCAATGCAGCCCCCTTTAGTATTCCAGTTATCTAGCAAAAACAAAAAAAAATCTTTTCGGAAATGAAAAAAGCAACAGAGCAATTTTAAATGAAGGATCCTTTAGTGATTCTATACTGCTGCCCATTAATACTCTACTGTAAGAGTTACATATTTTTTTCCCAACAAAATGGAAGAGATAATTTAAGTACGTATAATTTTTGATGACAAGAATCAATTCCACATTGAAAACAACCAGAAGCATGCCTTTCATTAAGTTATGCAAAGGTGTGCCTAGGTGAATAAACTCTTGCCTGGGGCCGCAAAGGAAAAGGATTAAAGAAAAACATTCTGTTCTTAATGTATTTCAGTAACCTACCATGTACTTGATGTGGGTAGCAGATTTGGTATATATGGCACAGCAGCAATTGTGAAATTCTGCAATCCACTACCACCCATTATATGGGCAAAGCCACCATGGGGTACCCTGGAACTGAAAACATTGATAATAAGTAATTTAAGAAAAACTACAAACATTCTTAATGCATGAGCCCTGCAATTTTACGATAAGGCATAAATTGTTAAATAAATCATTACTGGCCAGGGCCCATAATCAATCAATAACAGGTGAAAGAGGCCATCATTATTTAAGAAGGATAAAGTTGGCAGCTGTCTCCTCAATATGTTGCAATTTCTTATATGAAATTGGCTGAAACTGAATTCTTTCCATTTACACAGCCTTCAAGTAGAAGTTTTCAAATGGAGCTTGTTGTGAGAGCTGTTTCTCAAATAGCTGCAAGTAAAGAACCTGATAACAGACTTTTTTTTTTTTCAATCCATTCAGTTGTGTCCTATTCTCGGAGACTGTCTGGAGAGGTCCCTGCCATTTTCTTGGCAAGGTCTTTCAGAAGTGGTTTGCCACTGCCTCCTTCCTAGGGCTGAGAGAGAGGGACTGGCCCAAGGTCCCCCAGCTGGCTTTGTGTCTAAGGCAGGACTAGAACTCATGGTCTCCCAGTTTCTAGCCAGATGCCTTAACCGCTACACCAGACTGGCTCTCTGATACCAGACTAGTTTATTGCTAAACAAGAGAGGAAGAAATGGTCAAAAGGAGAGTGGCTTCGAGCCTATTATAGCATGCAGCTGAAAGAAAGAGGCACAGGAGTTTGAACGTTGCTTTCATAAGTAGGCTTGCATTTGATACTTAGCAGCTACAGGAATTCTTTCAAAATGGCTTCCTTAGCTTTTCTACTATAAACCTATTGCCTTTCTGACATCTGCATTTTGACCACAGTTCTTTGCAACAAAACTGCAACAGGTAATTTCTCATATGTAGGAGCTCCCTGTGATTGGAATACTTCTGCAACCAGACACCTCAGTTACGATGCATGAACCATCAGAAGTATACTGGTCCTTTGTAGACAGGCATATTTAACACACCGACAACCAAAAATGGATGTTATTGAGACAGTGCTGAAGTATAGCCCTACTCCTGTTTCAAATGGGTAAAGCAATGAATACAACTTGTGTAACTACATTTCACTAGATGTTATTTTACTGCATGGAATCAAAACATCAAATCATGATAGTTCTGGTTTCTGCCTTTTTTATGGAGCAGAGTGGTGACATGAATATTCACCTTTTTTTAACCAAGGTCAAATTGAAGCATAGAAATAGTGGATAACCTTAGAGAAGTCATTCTTTTCATCTTAACCCCCTAAACCAGGATAGGACACTCTGCAAAATTATGAGGGGGGGGGGGAAGTGTCACAACTTTTTTTAAACTTAATCAGGATTACAGTGGCAAAAGGAAAACACTGTTAAAATTCATTCTACCTGTGCAAAGCCCCAATGGGCAGCTGCAGTATCACAAAGCATAAATACAGCACCCCTGTGAGATTAAAATTAATTATTAGAGGTGGCGTGTTTATTTCTTGCAAACCTAACTTCAGTGAAATAGTTAGGGGCTCACACAAATTCAGTTATTATTTGGGAGGCTTCATTATTGCAGTCTGAGAGAACCCTTGTCTCCAACTAACAAAAAAACCCACAATAATCACATGTTCTGATAAAGGGAAATACACACAACTTTTTTCCCTGCAATTTTCAATAGAAATTAAAGAGTTTTTGTAAATGCCACTCATTCAGATGAGGCACAAAAAGGTAATGCTTTCTTTCCTCTTCTCTTTCCCTAGGCAGAACCAAACATCTGCCAAATGCAACCCATTAGTGTCAGGACAAGGCCCCTTAGGGAAGATCTAGAATTGATGATAAGCTAAAATGAAACCAAAAAAAGGCAACTTTGTGCCAGTTTCCCCCCAAAGTTTTCACTGGAAGACCCACAGAATGGAGGTGTACATCATGCTCTCATCAGCTTATCTGATGGGAGAAGGGAAAAATATCACAGGATTGTTACTTCTATTAGCATCCCTGTGCTCTTTATTATGTTGTTGTTTATTCATTCAGTTGCTTCTGACTCTTCGTGACTTCATGGACCAGCCCACGCCAGAGCTTCCTGTCAGTCGTCAACACCCCCAGCTCCCCCAGGGACGAGTCCGTCACCTCTAGAATACCATCCATCCACCTTGCCCTTGGTTGGCCCCTCTTCCTTTTGCCTTCCACTCTCCCTAGCATCAGCATCTTCTCCAGGCTGTCCTGTCTTCTCATTATGTGGCCAAAGTATTTCAGTTTTGTATCTAGGTTAAATATGACATATGTTTCCACTATACAAGGGACATTTTCAGTTCTAAATCATGTAAGTAGTACATCTACATTTTTATGCAACTAACATTTTCATTTTAGCAATGAAGCTATTGAAATATGTGAAACATGCAGCTAACCACTGCAAACAAATATTGAAAATGCATTAATATGCTGCAAGGTGAAACAGTAACTAGAAAGCCATACAATGTACAAATTCTTTGAGCAACAGAAATACATTTTTAAGATTTCTATATTTCTAATATAAAGAGTAACTGCTAAAAGTTCCAACTTCTTTTAAGTAATTATAGAACTAAAGTAATGGCTTTAGGGTAAAAATGAAGTTGTCTTCCTTTCAATACTGTTCTGTGAAATAGTGTCCTTTGCAGAGCTGTATTTCAACACAAAACACCCTAAATATCAATATTAGATACAGGTTTTGCTGACAGTGTGCAGAAATGTTTTATCTTAATGGAGCCAGAAATACATGGTAAAGACAAATAATTCATTAACTATTTTACAATAGTAAGTAGTATTAAAAAGGTTTAAAAGCTATACGCTCAAAGATGGAAGGATGCACAAATCCCCTCAATGGAGGACTGGATGATTAAGTTAATGGAACTGATGCAAATGGCTAAACTGACAGCATTAATAAGAGAAAACACTGTAACTGGATTTGTTTCTCTCTGGAAGCCACTTTTGGACTATTTGATTGTAATGCAAAAAAATGAAGCTCTGATTTTGGGTTTTGATGATTAAATGGTATGATTTTAGAAAAATGTTACTAAATGTTTAATTAATAGTAAGAGATTAACTTTTATGTGTTTTTATATCT
Organism: Candoia aspera; assembly: GCF_035149785.1. Lineage (NCBI taxonomy): Eukaryota > Metazoa > Chordata > Lepidosauria > Squamata > Candoiidae > Candoia > Candoia aspera. Next base: position 107,397,340 of record NC_086153.1, on the reverse strand, counting down.
GTGTTGGAGAAGGTCAGAAGCCACCTGTCTTAGATATTTTTCTGTCTATTTCTGCACTGTTTTAGTTTTTCTTGTTTCTTTTTTAGACTTGTATTCTATCTGTCCTATATTCTGTATTTTGTGTTTTAATTATATCTTGAAAAATTAATAAAGCTTTATTTTTAAAAAAAAGCTTAAAAGCAACAATTCCATGTTTACGTTTCTTAAGAACCCAGATATATTGAGGTTTTTATTTATCAAAGCAGACTGTGAGCAAAGCTAGATTTCCGCTAAGAGAAGACACCTCTGCAAAGTCCGGCCTTCTTCCAGGGAAGGCATCCCTACATTTCAAGAACAACTTTTAGGGGAGCATGAGGAATGAGAGAAGGGAACAGCAAAAATTGGATTTCCCATCTTGTATAGCCATTGACAGAAACAACCCAACATGTCTACACTACTTTTACAAAAGTAAGGGAATCACTTTTTCATTTCACATCACAAGAACTACAGATTAAAAAGCCATATAATCAATCAACTTATTGATTTTCCAAAAGTTTTTCTTAACTCATGTATTCTGGTTTAACTCTTCAGTGTTGCCAGAAGAAAACAATGGTTTTATTGTAAATGTAGTGTAAATATACTTTGCAAAGAATACCGGGGCAAAAAAGTCGCTATATGAAAGGTCTCAGACTCTGGTAGATAGGTTGCAAGGGAATTTGTTAAAATCTTAAGCTGAAGAGGAACAGCACAGCTGCCTCTCCTGCCACACAGCATTAGATCTGGGCAGCATCTAATCTATTTTCCCTTGGGAGAAGAAAGAATTATGCCTGTCATTTGTCAGAGCCCAACGTAGCGCTACTTGGGTTTGGATTGGCAGCAGGACTGGCATGGTTCAAACTACTCCTATCTGGCCCATCATCAGCAAACTCCACCACCAGAAGAAGTGAGAGGCTCCTGATCACTCCACTCAACAGGTTAGCAGAGTTGCCTTCAGTATACTGGCATATCTCGGTCATTTTGTAAACTCTAAGCAAGGCAGGCCATAGCACTGGCTCAGATCCCAGATGGCCAGCTAAGCCTCATCAGAAGTAGCAACTCAGATGATCTTTCTCTTCCCACAAGGCAGCCTTGGGCTCTCCAAAAGGGTTTACTGAGTGCAGTCTTCAGCCGCTGCCTGCTTACTAGAAATTCCACAAAGGAAATTTATTTTCTGCCAGGAGACACTCTCAAAGACTTGGAGAGCCCATCATTATTTTCTTGACCACTTGTTAGCATGTAAAAGCAGCAAGCTGGAAGAAGGTTAAGTTAGCAAGCCTTTATCCACTGTCTTGTTTTCATGTCTGTGTTTCTGGTAGGATCTAGTGATTTGTACAATACAAAAGGTTGAAAGCCCCTGCAGCATTATATTATTATTATTATTATATATATAGTGTCTGTCTGTGTGTGTGTGTAAAATCATCATGCTGGCAACCTTTTGTATTTGTGAGGATATTCCTATTTCAAACATCCATTCAAGTCACTTTCCCAAGAATTATAAAGTGCTCCAATTCATTAAAAATATACATTTTAGGCATTCCTCTCAAAAGCAAAATAAAATAGTAATCAAACAATTTATCTAAAGAAGGAACTGATAACAATTAAGTAATAAAAGCTAATAATAATCTTTTCTTTTCTTTAAAACATAAGCAAATCAAGCTCTTCATTCCTGACAATGAAAGCAAAATGTGTTTCACCAGGACTAAAGCTCTCCATTTTGTACCATGCATCTGCTATACTCTCAGTCCATCTGTTGAACAGCTCAACTCAGTATTCTGTAATGGCTATATAAATGCTTAAATGTTGCACACTGGCATGACCAAATTCTTATCAGGTGAGGTCCCTACTGGTACACTTCTACTTGAAAGCTTTATATAAATTGTCCCTCTAGAAATATGCACACTTACCCCGTCATATATACATATCTAATGTTTAATAAATGGGCTGCAGGAAGCCAATGTCATGGGGAAATCAAAGCATCAATCAAACAGTTTGTCTCTGCATCCATTTCACAGAATCTTTCCCCGTCAACAATAAACATTAAGCATTTCCTAGTTAAAAACACGATCGTGAAGTTAGTAAACAAACTAAGGCACTCTAATACAGGTTGCCCCATTTCAACTAAGAGGTGGGAATGGAAAAGCAAACAGGGTTGGCGACACAATGCAAAAACAGAAAAGACAGCCATCGTGCTGCATAGCTGTATCCCGTGCACAAAGAGGGCAGCTGCCCCATTTCAACTCCATTCTGGTTGAGGGATCAATACATCATAATCCAATTAATTTAAAAAAAGGAAATCCAGTCGGCCAAACAAGTTGACCAAATCCAGTTGGAACATGTTGGCCAAAACGTGTTCCAGAAATTTGAACTTTATCATATCAAAGAACTTTTCCACATCCAACAAATCAAAATACTACATCATAATCCAATTAATTTTTTAAAAAAGGAAATCCAGTTGGCCAAAGAAGTTGGCTAGATCCAGTTGGAACAAGTTGGCCAAAACTTGTCCCAAAAAGTTGAATTATATCAAAGAGCTTCTCCACATCCAACAAAATAACCACTCCTGATTTGTTTTTTTCTGAATGTATAATTAAAATAATAATTAGTAATTAATATTAACTGAAATTTCTCCCATTTTATAAAACTAGATAATGCAGTATGGATAATTGAAAGTAACAGTATCTGAAGTCTACATGACAGGGTTGCTTCCAATATTTTTGCAGCCAAGTTTAACAGGGCAATCAGATGATAGTAGTCTCTTTACCAGACTTCAACATCAGCTATGTACATAAGGCTCTTTTAAACTGGAAAAACCTTACTCCAAATAATAAAGCAATGATAGTAATTCCAGGAAGCCTTTTTCATTTGTGGAGGTAAATATATCAATATTTCATCTCAGATAAAAATTGATATAAATATAGGGTTAAAAATTCATTGAGCTTATGTAGAAAAATAAGTATCACAAAAATGAATACAACAAGACTTATATACTCACTTAAAGGTATTAGCATAGGAATATCTGAAAACTTGATATAGCTATAACTATAGATGATACAGATATATATAGAAAAATCCCTCCATTTTCTTTATCTAAAGTATGGCTATGATACCATGATAGGGAGGTTTAACTTTCCTGATTTTCAGCTTTGTAATTGGGGATATATATTGACTTCAATTTCTCTATGGAATGCAATGATCAAATTAAAAAAAAATTATGCACGCAATTAGCAAGTTATGTGACCTCTCTGACCTTACAGCAGCAACTTGGCTCCATTCTTAGCTATAGCTCTATTCAATTTACTGCACTAAAGGTTACAAGGCAGATTTGGAAGATACTCTGACCACAGAATAATTTTGAGCTTTATCCATATGGCAAATTTATACTCTAAAGTAAACCTCATTTAAAAATTACAAGTAAATCTCTCTTTCTCTTATGTCATAAGCAAGTAGTGTTATTAATACTTTAAATCAGTCCATTGCCAATCAAGTTTTTAAAACATTTGCATTATTGCAAGAGGAATTCAGATTTCTAAAATTGTGAATAACAACATATTCAATAAAAACTTTTTTCTTAAATTCACAAGCTCTTGATTTCACAGTCAAGAATGGAAACCACATTGGTTTCAGGGATGTGGAGAGCACAACCACCCTCATTTTTTCAGCAAACGTGAATCATAGGCTTGGAAATGACCTTGGAGGTCTTCTAGCCCAACACCCTGTCCAGTGCAAATGGACAAATGGCTGTCCAGTCCAGTAGAAGTCCTGACTTGTGATTGGATTGCAACCCTAATGGAGGAAAACAGACTCAGACTCAACCCAAGCAAGACTGAGGGGCTCTAAATTCAAAGCTAGCTGATTCCAGGATTGTACCAACTTTAACTCTGGATGGAATTGTGTTTTCTCTGAAAGAGCAGGCCTGGAATCCAAAGATCTTTTTGCTTTGTCTGATGACCCAGATATAGCCATTGGAACAGGAGCCACAAATCAGCGTCACTCATGTTCTTATCACCTCTCAACTGGATTATTGTAATTCACTTAACTGTTATCCAGAAACTTCAACTGATATGGAATGCAGTACCTATTTGTTACATAACTGTTACGAAAGCTGAACTGGCTACCAGTTTGTTTCTAACTGCAATTCAAGGAGCTATTTATCACCTACAAAATCCCTTGTCTTTGAGTATCTTGAGTATCTTCAATTCTGACTAACCCATGTAGAACCTGGCTGTCCAATGTTTACAAGCTGGGGTCCCTACTTACTGTGACACTTATTTACCCTGCTGGGGTCCCTACACACTGTGACACTAACAGGAGAGAAGTCACAAGCAGCCATTTTTTTGTGAAAGGTCCCCTTCTATAGTAGAACTTGCCCCTGAAGGTGAGAATGGCCCCTTCCCTCATGATCTTTACAAGGGTATAAAGACCTGGCTACAGTGTCATGTATATTGTATCGGTATATCAATTGTTATTGTATTGTTTTATAATTCTTGGGTATTTATCACTGATCTGTAAATTATTTAGAGCTATTAGACTGAAGCCTCATAAAAATTGTTGCAAATAAATGCACAAACAGTATAGTCCAGATGAATTAGCCACATCAAAAGTTCCAAATTACTTTCAATACTGGACTGTGTTTTGGATTATCCTAAATCTGCAGTATTTGTAAATAAACAATTAATATAAATTATATATGAATATAAGTTATTTGCAAGGACTCTGGAACAGAGTTGGAATATCTCACATTAACAAATAAATGGCCATGGGACTAAAATGCATTAAATATGTTTCTTATGATCATAAAATGAGAATAATTCTGCAAAAGATGCTTTTCTCATGGCTACTATATACTCTTTAAAAAGGATTTGCTGGGAATTATATGTTAAAGACTTGTCCACTGTTGCCTCATTTTCATTAGATATCCGTAAGTTGGTTAATAAGGTGTTACAAAGAATAATGCAGCTTAAAGACGTGAATATACTTTTGAGTTATATACCAAAAACATGGAACTATACATACTGATCAAGCATAGGAAGAGAAGCAAAAGTTGAAAGTACAGTGCAATGCCAGATTTAGAATTCAGCTTCACTGATTAAGTGTTTGCTTATGATTTACAAACCTCCTCTCTATCAATGTAAAGGAAAGACTGATCAATATATTCCATTCAGTCAATTAAAAAGTAGCTTGATTAATTTCTTAAATATAGCGTGGTATGTTTTGTTTCCTTTTTCTTCTCTGTGTTTTCTCCTTTTTTTGCTTTCTTTCCTTTTTGTATATTAAAGCAACCGATTTTCAAAAATGCTTAAACGTGTAGAAAGTTAAATCCACATTTTTCAATGGGTAGTTATAATCTGCACAAAAAGTTTCTTCTCACAGCATTTTTCTTTCTATGTGTACATATATGTGTGTTGTGTCTGTATATGTACATGTACTGTGTATAATATCTGAGTATTATGCACAATATATGTGCATATCCATATGCATAAATCACTCTTTTGAGGAAAGAGTTGTCTTAGATTCAAGGTCATCATTCTGGTAAATCCAGCATTGTAATTATTATTGACAAGTCATGTTACCAACTGAATTTTTCATTGTAAAACAAGGAAAACTGATCAAACGAAAAAGTATTCATTAGATCCATAATCTGATTTTTTTTAAGAAAAGAAACAGAATTTGGTTAGACATCCAAGAAATCACAGTGGCTATATGATCCAGAATTCATAAGAACTATAGAAATATTGGCTGAAAACATCATGTTCTTATCTGGAATAGAGGATTTCTGAGCCATGAAGTTGACACAATAAGATGGTGAACATTTCAGACCTGGATTATTCAGAGTATCAGTTCTATATTATTGTGAATGTAACATTTTGTGGAAGAACCATTTCTGTACCACAGCCATTAATATTAGCAAGGACTGGGCATGAATTAATCTCCAACGTATCATGAATACTTTTCAACCACTAAGTAAAAACAAAATATATTCACCTGCCAGTGACAAACTGCAATAGGAGCACCCGTTCTTCTTGAGTCAGTTCTTCTACAACTTCCCAAAACCACTAGATGAAAAATAAATCAACTTGCATTTTTGCTCAGTTTTCTTCAGCTAAAATTTAGCTGGTAGATGCAAACTAAAAGATGAATCAAATTACGAACATAAACCTTCAAAACACAAGTTAATAGGTCGGTTGTCTATCCAACTGAATGGCGTTCAACCTATTCTTGAGATTTTAATTATATTAGATTCTTACGTAATTACATAATGAATATAACAATGCAATTGTATATTATATACTATATAGTTATCTTATATATCCTTTACATATTATAATTATATAATTAAGATAATATTCTTCAGGGTCATGAATTCAGTTTGGGGTGTTCCTTGAAAATTCCATATAATCATATATAGCTGCTAAGGCACTCATTCTGGTAGCCAAAGCAATTATGTGATACAGTAATTCCATAAGGCAGCACCAATTTTGAATGCAATTCAGGCCAAATTCATTGTGTTATGACTTCTTAAATCCTGAACTACTTGCAAAACGAAGTTAAGCATGTGGGCAAGAGTACTCTCTCCACTATAATGCTAAAACATTATTTAGGGAGGCATTTTCATTCTTAATTGTTCAGTTTTGATTTTAATTGCCCATATTACACTAATAAGATAGATATGTAGATATACGCACACACATATAGACACACATACTTCAATATATACACACTCTTAATTACTAACTTACACCAACACACACACACACACCCATACATAAGAAATTTCATGTTTTATTTTTTTACTATGCTATTATGGATTTCTTTCCATGTTTACTTTTTAAAAAACAGTTCTGAATTTTGTCCCAAAAACTCTCGTTAATAAGCAGATACAAATATAATAACTACATTATGAAAATTGTATTTTGATAAATTCAAACCAGTCTCACTATGCCACATTTCCACAGTACTTGAAACAGCCTGGGAAAACTGGTAATATATTTTAAAAAGAAAAAAGCAACTGGCTGAAATACACTGCGGTATCAATTCATCCAGTGGATATATACTGTACCTGAATAACTGGGTCATCTCTTTCATAGCCACTTGTATATTCTGTATTTTTAAACCAGTCATTCACATCAATTTCTGGCATGCCTGAAAGCAACAGTTCCTTTTAAAAAAGGAAGAAACCAAATTATGATTGTGAAGATGACAAGTTAAACTGTTCACATTTTTAATTGTAAAGTGGTTGTGTTTTTCTAAAGACTATTCATCTTTGGAAAGAAATCACCTTCCATGTTATTGTAAAATAGCTAACATGACCCAGAATAATAGGATTTCTAAGTCCACATGGAATCATTCAACTGTTGAACATAGAAAACTGAAAGTTACAGTACCAGCATGTAACTGGTTCTTTGGCACTTAGATTACAACAACAACAATAATAATAATAATGAAGGCATATAAAACATTCTACCCACTTTCAACAAAATAAAGTGAAAGCGTTGTCCAAATTAATAATAAATCCAACCTTTTAAAGTTGCTACATTCTGTACCACCTAATTATGGAAATTACAGGCTGCTCAATCACACAGTATAATTTTACTTACCAGTTCATATTCATCAAATAGCTGTACCAGAGAAGGAGGGATGAACATATGGAAGCCTTGCAGAAAAGCATTTATCTGAGGCTGAATAGCTCTTGTCATGCGAAGCTCAGTAACAAGTTGGACATATTCAGCCTGAAAAGAAAATTGAGAAATTATGAAATAAATGACTGTATTTAATCTGATTAAATCAAATTTTATCTTTGTCCTGGTTTCATTTACTTTTTTGTCTGGTGCCACCCACTCTGGAACTGCATCCCACTCATACCCTTATATTAAACAATTCTGGAAAAGCTTCAGAATCTAAGAAAAAATTATCAGACCGCATTCATATTATTTTGAGTTTTGAAAGCCATTGTACAAGTACTTCTAGTGGCTCTTACCAATCCAGGACTATTTGCAATCCCACAGTTCTATTGTACATTTCATGCACATACGATTCCTTGATTGAAAGCAACATTTCATCCATTTTTATTTTAATGGAAAGGAAATTGAATATACACAGAAGCCTTTAAAATATAAAAGTTATAGGAAGGAGAGATTTTCCTTGAGCACATTTTGTTCACACATCAATCTCACTTCTCAAAAGAGAAGTAAATGTCACATTTTTTAAAAAAAATATTTTTTGCAATATATACCTGTAACACTTTAACATTCATCCACATATATTTTTTGAAAATCGGCATAAAATATTTATATAAAAGGAGGATAAACCCCAACACTTCTCTCCAGTGTGGTTTCTTTTACAAAAGGAAGCTTATACTTCAATTACACAATCATGTTCCTACAAACACACTATATGTTTTTTTCTTTTTCTTTTTTCTTTTTGATGTACAGAGTAGGATGGTGTCATGTTCACTGTTTCAATGTGCACTGTACATCGTAATGTTTCACATGCCGTGGCGCTGACGCGCATTTCTGTTGGGAGAGAGCTGCTGTGAAACCTTGTGCCAAGCTCTGTATCTGTGTTCATTTCAATGGAATGTGTTTGGGTTATGTGCTTTGTTCAAGGACATTTCCCGCGGACCATCAGAAGCCGTTAGGAGCACCTGGGATTGTGAGCCTGGGAAGATTCTACGGGGGGAGGGATCTCATTTGTACCAAGGGTTTTTTAGTTTGCATTTGGCGCACTTTTTCCATTCTCAGCTTTCTTTGTGAACCTGCATACTATTCTTTAATAAATCAGATATCTTTGTGATCCTGCTTATGAGTCTGATGGTGTTTAGAATAGGCAATCATTACAGATGGGGAAATCACAGCTCCCCAAATTTATACCTAAGGACCCAAAAGTCTCCCAGCAAATTTGACAATATTTGGCAAAATAATGATTTTAGGCTGTACAATTTCTTCATTGTTTTGAAAATAATGATTTAAGCTTCCAAACAGGTGTGTTAAACTCACCTTAACACATCTGTTCGGGTAAAAAGAAAAAAAACCTCCAGAATCAAGGAAAACAGCATCACGTTTTAATCCTGCATCACCACGGCCTGCAGTACTCAGAGGCAAAAAATAGTTTTAAAAAAGCAAAGAAGGAAGTCCCCCCCCCTTCAAAGTTGCACTGTAATTCTTAAACAGCGGAAAGGGAGGCAATTCAACCAGGCTGACCTATATACTGCATCAGTACTTTGAGGAATGTCTAGATTCAAAACTACAACTGTAGTCAGTTTCTGCAATCCAAACAACTACAGAAAACAAATTCTCAGCTAAGTTTATATTAACCTACACATACAATGGAGTTGATATTAAATAAAAAGAAAATATACTAAATTCTCTTAGGAATCATATGTTCACATTGGGGCCAAGCCTTTTCTTGATGCATGCTGTAAAATCTATACTATGGATCAAGAGAGGCAATTAAGTGCCTTCCAGATGTATTGAGCTTCAGTTCCCAACACCTCCAGTGATCTTGTTGGGGGCAAGAGATTATAAGAACTGTAATTCAGCAGCTTTGAATGGTACAAGTGATCTATTTCGGTATTGATTATACTAACAATACCTGAAACCATAGAATTAGACGAGGTCTTTTAGGCAACCTCCTGCTCAGTGCATAAATCTAAATTAAACCTTCCTGGACAGATGGCTGTCTAGCAATAAAATAAAGCCAAAATAACATTTGGCTTTTTTGCAGCCATATCGTATTGCAGAACCATATTCAGTCTGTAATCAAATGCTACTCCAAAATCTCTTCCACAAATACCATTACCAAGCCAAGTGTAACACATTAACTGCTAATTGATTTTGTATTTTGTCAAGCTGAGGTGTCTTTTCTGCAATGGTCCTCTTTTCTCCTCTACTTTCCCAGGGTCTTTTAGACATCCCATCACACATTCTGAATTTGTCTCTTACATTTCATTCAGTTTGTGGTGGAGAAAATAAATGTAGCAAATAAAAATGGAGGCTGCATCCTTTTCTTCCCTGTTTTTTAGACGTGACCAGGGTCAAACCCAGCTCTTCTATCCCATCAGACTCAAACTGACCTTCCCTGCCCCCAGACAAAGCCCCCTGCAATCCCATCTAGACCAAAAAATAGAAGCCTCCTCACCAGCTCACAGTACAGCACAAGGGCAGACCTAAGAAGGGACCTGCAACCTAGAGAAACTCCAACCCTCCATCCTCCATCAGCTGATGACCTCAACATTCCATCTCCTGTAACAATGGACTTCCTCAGCTCTGTTGCCTTCTTCAAAGGCCCGTTTTGCCTAACAATAGAAATAACCCCAGGAACAAGGACCTGCCCACTTCCCCAAACTGGCCAGCAAATCAGATCCCTAGGATTTCCTGTCTTGTAGTCCCCAGTTTCTATAAAAATCTTTCCTTTCCCATTGTTTGGGTCCCTCTTTCTTGTAAAGCAGGCACCCAATGATAGTTGCAATAAACATGGTTTCTTCTCCTCAGAGTTGTGCTCTGTACTTCTGAATTTTCCACGACAAATTGTTTTTCAACCTACTTATCTATTCTGTCAAGAACATTCTGCTTATTTCTGTCTTCTAGGATACAAGCCATTCCACCCAGTTTTGTGCTATTTGTAAATACGATTAACATTCCCTCCATCATTCAAATTACTGAATCTTAGATAGTACAGGATCCAGAAAGGAAACCTATGGCATTCCACTTGATTCCTCACAGAACCGATAAGGAACAATTGATAAAACATCGTTTCAAGTACATTGCCAAGCTAGCTGTGTTTCCACTTAATGATCATGCCATCCAGCCCACACTTTACTAGCCTGTTAGTCAGAACATTATACATACACACACACACAGGTAAATAAAAAGAAAAAAGGATTTAAAAAGGAGGGCATATGTAAATAAATGGGAAATTTACAAGTATTATAGAAATTAAAGTTTTTCAGTATTTCATTAACTCACTGTAAATAACTGAGTATATTGAGTATATTGTATCACAGAAACAGTAGTTATAACAGTATAAATTATATAACAAGTTTATAAACCACAATTATAAACTGCAACAATTCTATCCATACTACTAGAAGTTTTGATTTATAAAATTGAAATATTAAGGCTTTATGTGAAGATAAATCCAAATTTTGGTTGTGGTACAAATCCATATATAAAATTGTAAATTGAGTTAAATTCTGTGTCAGATTTACTTTTAAAAGACAAAGTTATTTTAGACACTGAAGCATACTCCCACAACTTACTTAGCCATTCTTTTACAGACAGGATCAAACTCATTTTCCAATAAGAAGTGTAGAGTATCCTCACAACAGTTAGCATGTTCAACGATAGTTCAGTGTACTTAATATATGATTTAGTAACGTTTAATTTAAAAATATTGCAGATTGAAAAGGAAATTCAACTTTTAAAATTTGTTTCATTCTGGTATAAAACATTTTTCAGAACTGTTGAACTTTACAGCATTGCCAGAAAATAGGAAGGAATTATCTGGCCTGACCTACATTTCCAACAATTTTCAGAACATTAAATGTCCATTTTAGCAATCAGAACTCAAGTAATAAACCAATAATAAAACACCTTATGCCAGTTTTCTCAAAGTATGATATTCAGTATAGATTTGAGGTTATTCTATTGAAATTCCCATTTTTGCATATGTATTCCTAGTCTAAATTCTGCATCCATTTAATCATACATCCTTTAATTTGTTCAGTTCATTAGTTACTATTGTCAACAATTTGTAAATAAGGCCCAGCAAATGCTCTGAACTTACAAATTCAGTCAAGTCTTTTATGTATTCCCCCATTTCTGCTGTTCTGTTAATACTGTACTGCTTAAAGATATTAAAATCAGCAATATGTCCTTCTGTTTCAAAGGAGTTTACCCAATGGAAAAAAATGATATAAGGTTAGGCTGGGCAAGATGTGTTTTTGACAAATCCATGCTGAATTCAAATAATCACCTCATTATTTTTCAAGGTGTTTACAGAGTTGTCATTTTATTATGTTCTCTAGAAACTTTCCTGACTGATGTACAGTTTACTAGATCCTTCTTGTCCCCCTTTTTGAAGTCAGGAACAACACTTTCACTCCTTCAGTCATTTGACACCTCACACATTCTCCAGAAAATAACACATAAAGGCATCCTTCCGCACCTTAAGTGCAATTTATCTGGCCAGGTAAGCAAATATTCCCTGACCTTGATTCTACAAAAACTCAAACTTCAGTCTTGCTCCGTTCATCTTGCTCTTCATAGTTGCCTGGTAGACACATAACTCTCATCTCAGAGAAGGCTAAACCAGATTTTTTTCAAAAATCAACACCTAACTCTCCTCTGATATGAGCAGAACAATCATCTACATCCAATGAATGTATACGCTCATTCCATCTGCAAAGCTCTTTTCTGCTGCCAGTGAAATCAAATAGGATTAGCAGCAGTAAGCAGAATTATACTACATGGAAGAGTTTCACTGTGCTTTTAAATATGCTCTTGTGCCGAAAACACTTGCTACCCACACAAAATGATAACATTGTTATTTCTATTGTATAATCAGAATATGTGGCTTTACAGAATAACCTATGTATAAAAAAGCTATTGTCCAGAACTTATTATTCAAGTTCTCAACAAAACGGAAAGAAATGGAAGAAATAAAAGAATTAAGAAAAATTACATTCATATGTTCAAGATGGCCTTTTCAATACATTCAGCATATGCAACTGGGTTGTACTAGAAGGAGAAGATAGGAGCCTCTGCTTCTGCAGTCTAAACTCTAAAAGTAAATCTCCATAATTAACTTCTACAATTGCAATCGATTCCCCTTTTTTTCTGGCAGATAGGATATGTAGGCATTAGCACAAGAACAAATTTATCGCCACAAGTCACCTTTAAATTTTACTCAAGGCTAAAAAAATAATGTGAACTCAGAATTAGGGAATACTGTGGCACCATCTGAGGGTGCACACGGATAATGTGTTTTTTGCAATAGCACTGATTTGGGAATGGGATAAAATAAGTTTCATTATTTTCCTCTATTTTGGGTAGACAATCTATGAAATCTGCAGACCCTATATGGGTAGTAACCCATAAGAAGCCTGACAAATTTTGGAAAATTAGATATGGGGATCTGAATGGTAGTCTATTTAAAAATCTAATTTAAAAAAAGCATTATGTGCCAATACATTTTGATCCTCTCCAGAATTAGATTATATTTCCAAGCAAAGGATTCACCATTTTTCCTCCAAAGCCCTTTCACTGAAGAGTTCATAAGAAACTACTGTGTCCCCCACATTCCTCCCCATCTTGGAGAAGAAGTACAGCTTTCTGCACTGCTCAAAATACTTAATTGCTCACAAAGCATTATTTATTTCAGTTTCATTACATGGAGATGCCATGAAATGGAAGGATTTAACTTGGGTTTCAAATCTAATGTACTTGAATCCCAAGTTAATTCAGAAAAACCATACTGCGTGTGTGAAATCATGTAAAAACTTTTTACCCTCCTCTTTTCCAGGTTGTCATCAACTTCACCCAATGGCAACTTCCTCTGTCTCCCCTTCTTCTCCACCCATTCACTCTTGTTCCTCCTCCTCCTCCTCCTCACAATTTGATTCTCATTCATTCTCTCTATATGATCAAACCATCTAAATCATCCCTTCAGGTCACTCATTTCTTTGGTATTCAGGCCAGATTCACTCAGCAATCATATATTCTTGCCCTCTCTCTTCTTGTTTTACAAACACACATCTTAAGGAAGCAATTCAGATGGCAACTTACTTTTATGTTTCTCCCTATATACCCAACTCTCACTTCCAAAGGAAGCCGAACCAAGTACTTATATACTGTCATTTTTTGCTCCTTTCAGCAAACATTCATCCCTTTCAAGACATCACACACTACCCACAACTTTCTACCAACATTTGCACATCTTAAAAGTTCTCCAACAGTTTCCCCATTTTTAGTAAATATTCTACCAAATACACAAAATTCATCTACTTGCTCTAGCTTTTTGTCAATATGATTTGAGGTGTTTCAACAATGGTGAAAAGAGCTGGCTCTCCCTCATGAGGCAACAGCTACAATACTGAAAAAAATGTCAAAGAAAATGGAGCATCTCTACACAGATGTCGCCATTTTACAGGGAAAACAGCTATTTATAGTTGTGTATTGCAATGGAAATGTTTGAAAATTGTATCACTCTAACCACATAAATCATCAAGTAACATTTCCCTCAGAATCAAACTGGCACCAGAGATATTTCAAGGTTCCTTCAATAACTTGTCCTTGACTATAAGCCTTAAACAAATAAGGAGAGGAAAGTAAGGAGACATGTGATAAGGAAGAAGTGATTTTTCTTTTCAAATCTGTAGTTTAATGAAAGTATGCAGGAATAAAGAAATGTCTACTCATCTTTCAATGTAGAATTCCAGTTTTTTGCATACTCTAGCAATTACAAATAAGCGAAACCTGTAGAATATAAAGACAACTTTGAATTTTAGTTGTGGCTGATGCTTTCTTTTATTACATCTCACAAACCTTCACATAAACAATCAGATGCACCCTCAGGATATGCTTATTCTCCCATATGCCTATTCCAACACAGTTCTTCAATGACCTGGACCTATACTGCCATGCATAACATGCAGAATATCGAACTAGCTCCCATAAGTCACCCACAGTGATCAAGATCAACTTACAAAATGCACAAATAATAAATGCTTGTGACATTAGGAAAGTGCTAAAAGTGAGGAAATAAAAATAAAGTGACACCAAGTGGTCACCAACTAACATGACAGTTGATTATTCTACCATAATGCAGTATATACATGAAAGACAAAATGGAAAAGGGTGTTTAAAAACAGCAGACAGTGAAAGATCCTTTGCAAATACTTCATAGTAGTGCAAAGTACATTATCCCAAAAGCTTATAGAAATATAATAGTGCTAATTATCTTTAACATTTCCCCATCTACACTATTCAAAACCATACATTTCCTATACATCATTAATGAAATAAAAATAAAATGTCTGTTTTACTATACCTTTTACTCATGAAGAGAAAGCTTGGGACCAGATTAGTCAATCATAGACTCATGAATTCTACAGGGGTTTAAATTAGTTATTATTAACTTGTTCCACATCATTACGTGGGCCTAATCTAAGCAAAACTCATTCTAATTTTGACCCACTGAATTCAGATGGTATTATATGCACCTTGCTGCTAGAAATACAATGGGATTGTGGCAACTGTAATAAATGTAGATAGGAAGAGACGTATATGAAGTATATTTGATAAATTTCTATGAAAATGGAGTATGATCCATGGAATGGAATAAGTTTTTGAGCAATGCCCTCGCTGCTGAAATCAGTGCAGATAGCATTACTTTATGCACTTGCCAGAATACTTGATCTTGAATGCCAGAACCAAAGTACTGAGGATACCTCAAACCTCACTTTCTAAAGTGGACACCAGATGACCTCTGCTAATAATTTTGTAATTATTTCTACTACACTAAAGACATCCAGTTTGGTGTAGTGGTAAGGCATCAGGCTAGAAAACGGGAGACCGTCAGCTCTAGTCCTGCCTTAGGCACGAAGCCAGCTGGGTGACTTTTGGCCAGTCACTCTGCCCCTTCAGAACTTTTGCCTGAGTATGCCTGATGTATCAAATAGACTCTGTATGGTCCCCAATATTAACTGCTAGCCATGGTTGCTTCTTATTTCTGATTCACTATCACAATGCACTAGTAATAGCTGCTGAAAGCCAAATTGATTGTGCCAGAATATATAAGTAATACAGAAATAAAGAAATACCCTAATCGGAAACTGTAACCCCACTTATCTGGAAGTACATCTACATTTAGTACATACGGACATCACTACTGGGTACACTGTCATTCGCCTTGAAAGTTATTTTACACACTTGAGGTCCATTTAGGCACCATTATTGGACCAGTCTCGGCAGATCTCAAAAGAAGAAAAGTTTGGTTCACACCTGAATGGGAAGTTATCAGGAAACCCCAAAGATGTAGGCTAGACTGGGAAGTTGAAAACAGTCCCAGAAGAAAGCAATGGCAAATCTGCTTTTAAATCTGCTTAATGCTGTTAAGAAAATTACACAGATGTATCCATGAAGTCACCAGCAGTTAAGTCACCAGAAGTCAACCAGAAGAATACTCTTCCTATCCACAAGATCAATATATTTTACATGTACAGCTGTATTTACCTTGCATATAAGCTGGGGTCTCTCTCTGGACATGCTATTACAGTGACATCAGAGGAGAGATAAGATTGGAAGTTACCTGGAGTGCTCAGAGGGTTAGCACTCAGGGTAACAGATCACCTGAACAAGCTCTGGTTGGTATAAGCAAGAGTGCAAAACTCTTTTGGCTCCCCATTACAGAAATGGCTAGTAAGACTTGATAAACAGAGCAGCAACATTGGAATATATATTTATGAACTGTCAACAACATATTACATTGTGCAAAATGTCTCAGTTGGCCTTCTTATGGAAATAAACATAGACAAAGAGGTGGATTTGTCTTGCTTAAACAGCACAAAAACCATGTGGTCGTTTTCCTTTTAGTAGGAAGGAGGGAAGAATATGAATCATTCTGTAATTCCTTTTCATTGAATATTTATGATCTCGTATCTCTTCAGATTTTAAGCTGTTATTTACAGTTTCATTTAATGTAACAGCAAATACTTACTCCATTACAGGAATCATGTTCAAATGGCTTTGGTTCAGTGCTCTTATTCAACAAGTCTACATATCAGAGCACAAAATTTTGACTTGAACTCAGTTCCTCCATTGCTTCATCTTGGACAATTCATGCCATGTTCAGTCCTCTGACATGCAAGAATAATACTTGTGGCTGACCAGCAAAAGAAGGCTGGAGTATTCACCGGTGGAATGGTCAGAAACTCTGGGTGCTATTTATTTTTGTTTTCATGTTTTTCAAAGGAAGCCTAAACAAACCAGCAATGGAAATTGCTACACAGACCCTGTTTTGCAGTTAGTTTGCCAGTTGGAGGGGCTACCTTTCAGAATCACCACAGACAAACATAATCGCAAATGACTCACTTTGTTTTCCTGTGTGACAATTATGCTTGCACCACCAGGCTTCAAAGGCACTTCTTCCATTGCTCCAAATACATCCGTTTCCACAGAGAAGGTCAGCTCTAACCCCAAGTCATTGATATCATTATCTAGAATCCACTGCAAATTCTTTGCATACTCTGGATCAATAGATGCCACATCCTGATAGTTTACAGGAATACCTTGGAGACAATGCAAACAAAACTCAGTTCACCTAGGACCTGCTTTGCCGGAATGTTTTCATTCATGGTATACGTCTGCCCTCTACAGACTTTCTGAAATAACGCATGGTGAAAGAAGAAAGGAAATTGTTATGGCTGCGTAAAACACAGATTACCTTCAGGAAACTGATTTATTACAAGCTGCTCTGCTACCACGAAATGATTGTAACTGGTTGACAACTACAGCTAAACTATCTCTCTCTCTCTATGCATGCTACTGCCCTGGTGAAGAGCAAGAACACAGGAAAACACCTCCTGCCAATCCTCCCTAACCCATTCACTAAGGGTGGGGGACTTTTATAGCTAGCCTGTCACTTTCAGCTTCCAAACCCATTTGAAATAAATGAGTGATGTTAGCTAACTAGCTCAGCTGCTATAATAGCCACATAATATTTTTACATGAAAAATGTTTGTAAAAGCACTATACTAATGCTAATTGGTATCATCAGATGCTTAGCTACCATTATAGTTACACTGCAAGCCTAAAGCTTTTTTAAATAAATAAATAAAGTATTGTCACTTTTGTAACAATGCTGCAGCTCTCATTAAGCACAGTAAGAGAGTGTGGAAGAGGCTTAAATAACATGATGCAATTCACTTTTAGGGAGCTGTATTATCTACTAGACATCTCAACAAAATCGTTAACATATTAATAGAATCATACCAAGAATATGCTTGTAAAATGATCTTGTGAAGTAAATGTTGACTAGTTGTCTGTGATTAAGAGCTAAACCCAAGATTTGTCCAGCAAATCTAAAATAGTTCAAGTGATCAGGATTCACAGAAGAGTTGCTATTGGGCTGGAAAGTTGTTCCTTTAAAAAAATGTATATATATAGTTCAATTTATGGCTTTTAAAATATCAGTCATTTTAGAATACAAACTTTCGATTTGGTTTTTGAGATTCAGTATAAAGTACAAAATGAAGTGATAAAAAACTATGTTGCCATGAGGAAAAAATGTAACAAAGAAGGAAACAAATATATTTCAGATATACAATCCTGATTTCAAATAAAAATTGATTTTCACTCACTGGATTTCTAATCATCCCAGTTGTAGCAATAGAAACAGATTAATAAAACATATTATACATTCTTTTCATGCTAGTTAAAAAGGTTATAGGTAAATGGGATACAAAAAAGTATCTCACAGTGGATGACTAAATATATATAAAGTAACTAGGAAGAATTCACAAATCAATGTTGATAAACATTCTGACATAGTTAATTTATATCTATAATAGGATGAAAACCTACATCCTCAGTGCATTCCATAGACAGAAACTGAAAATTCAAATTTTTAAGGCATCACAGAATTTGTCGATTTTCTAATTTAATTTGTCACTATACAAATTATGATTGCCCCATTTCAGCATCCTAATAGTAGCAAAAGTAACTGTAGCTTGGCTGCCTTCACCTTCAAAATTACTAAAATCCAAGATTGGAAAAGGGGAATTATTCATTTAGAAAATACAATATTCTGAGACTTTTTATACAAAAATCACATCTGATTTTGTCAATACCTTCACACTAAGGAGAGACCACCCAAGAAATGTTAAGGGTTAAACTAAAGTTTGGGCTAGTAGTCTGGCAACTAGATTCTGAAACCAAAGGCCTGAAAGCAGCCATTTTTGGTGTGTGAAAAAAATGGCAGAAAGCTAAAAATCCAGTTCTATTCATCAATAGTTAAAAATTATAGAACTGGCCACTAGAGTGCATTTAAACCTTTTCTTTAGCATCAGGATCAGATCTTGTACTTCTAGAAAAAATATTACAGCAAAAACACATTTCTGGGGAGAGATCCAATTCATTATTTTAGATGAACACTAAAAGTATTGTAACCTAAAGAGAGACACCAACATACCATCAGCTGACTGAGTAAAAAGGGCATAGTCTGGGTTAACAATCTCATTGGAAAGGATATCAAACCATTCACGTACCACACCTTGACCCTAGAGGCAAAAACAAATATAATATTACATATGCCTATTCTGAAATGTGCCAAGGTGTTTGTTATCAGTATAAAATGAATTTTAACTTGTATAACAACCTCATTAAAAGCTAGGTAATCCTTCTTCATTAGTATTATTAGATTTAGAGGCTGCACAACTCCAGAACGACTTACACCCAAGTTTTTAAAGACTTCCAGAACATCATTAGGGTTGGAGCTATATGGCTCTCTGCAAGGATGTCATTCCAGAGGGCAGGCACCACAATATAGAAGGTGTACTTCCTGGCTCCTGATAGATGGCATTGGTTGAGATGTTCAACGGGATATCATCTGCATATTAATAATACTGGACTCCAGACTGGCAGATAACTTCTCTCAACAGTTTCATATAGATGCAGAGGGAGAAGAGCATCAAGCCTTGAGGCACACCACAGATGAGGGACCAATGGTGCAATTTTCCCCCTGTCAGCACTAACTGAAACCAGCCACTGAGAAAGGAGGATGATTGTAACATGGTGCCCCCCACTCCCAAACCCGTCTTGACAACCCAGGGTTAAGGACCTGAGTCTAATAAGCAGGTGGCCGAACTCACAGTTTGGAAGACCCTGTATACCTCACCAAGAGTCACAGATTCAAATTCATCCTAGATAACTCCACAAGACCATGCCCCAGGCACCTCAACTGGACTTGACCAGTTGAAATCCAACTCCAAGCGCATCTGAGTGACTTTATCCACCAGACAGAATGTTCTTCAAAGTGGCCCAGCAGATGTTCCCGTGGCCCAGCAGGAACCAGATTACCTTAAAAATAGCCACCTAGCAACTACTGGCAGAAGCAGTAAGGGCAGAGAAATATTGATATTTTGTCACCCATATCACCACAAGGTAATCCCAAATGTAAGCTCTTACCCATGTTCAATCAGATTTGCTCTTTGCCTTCTCCCGGCAGCACTCCAGGCATCTCGTCTGGCACATCATCATCCTGAGCTCCTTAGTAAATCAAAGTGTTCCCCAGGATTGGTGCACAAGGAGAGGCTGCATAGGGGCAATGCGGTCCAAGGCCCCTGCCATCTGCCCACTTCAGGCTGTGACTAAGGCCTTGGCCAAACTGCCTACCAGATCCTCAGGGAAGACTCCAGGCTCCCTCTGGAACCCCTCAGGGCCAATCAAACAGGCCCCATCTCCCCATGGAGTGTGTTTGTATGTGTGTGACACCCTTGAGCCACAGGGCAGAGAATGATCTGTCCATGGCGATGGATTGTTAGCAATGCCCTCCAAAGCCAAATCACATCGCAACTACCTCAAGACAAAAAATAGATCTAAAGTGGATTTGCCAGTATGTACTGGATCTTCAATGACTTGGGACAGGTTTATGGCTGCCACGGAGGCCATGAACTCCTGAGCCCTCTTAAGAAGTTATGGCTCAAACTTGATTAACATTCTTTCTACCCAGTGCTTTGGAATAAGAAACAAGCACTAGCACCAGATACGACTCTTTGAAAAGAAACACTAGTAAGAGGTCAGAAGTGGCACATAATTCTATTATTAGTCTTTGCTTTCAGAAACATCTTTGTTTTGCAATATCTGCTTCAACACATTTCAATAGCCAAGGAGGCTTTTCTTCTCCACTTAAGCACAAATTTTATAACAATCTTTGAACAACTTCTATCCTCAAGAAACTATGCTCCTGAAAACTGTATCTTACACATTATTCAATATATAATGTTACTCACCATGCCCTCTTCACCATGGAAACGTACAGCAATCCCTTGCTTCAACTTTACACAATTTGCTTTAGATACAACTTCACAGCTGCTCCTAAAAATAGAATCTAAATATGAAAAACAATTAATTTCTCACTTTTGTTCAGTACAGAAACATTTCATATAAAGAATATGAATCACTTGAAGTTCCCTACCTCTGTGAACCAACAGAATGTCACTTTCACTGACGGGCCTATGAACCATGTCGGAGTCTGGCTGTCCAGAATGCAAGTGCTCATAAAACCATTCACAGCGATCTTTAAAAGGCTAAGGAGAATAGGCAAGAACAAATGTTTCATTTATGAGGCAGGGTAGAATCAGAAGTAGGAACACTAAGACACAGAAGATGGGATCCACAGAACTCCATTCAAAAACTCAGTTAAATGTTTGTTTCTTAGAAGAAGAGATTCTAATAGCATATTACAAAATGCTTTGAAGGACTACCACCATTTGGAAGGGTGTATTTCATAATGCATAATGCTGTTTATGATACAAAAGCCCAAAGCTACCTTGGACATAGAGAATTAGCAAAATGGTTCTGTCCATTCATTGCACTGATTAAACAGCAGGCAACTTTTCAGCGGCCAAGGGCTACAATTAGCATCTGGCTGCAAAGTGGATGAGGCCCCATCATACAAATAGCCGTGCTTGGTTTAGGAAGGAGGCCTTTGAGCAGGTTCTTGGTTCTTTCCCTCTATATGACCATTTTAGAATTTACGGCACATTTTTAACTAGTTTCTCACTTCAGTTTTCCACAATCCCAATCAGAGGGATTCCAAAGGCTGCAAAATAGGATCTGGGGGGCAATTCCCAGTCTTGGGAATATAGATTGTCCCTCTCCTGCTTAAAATCTTTACCTAGGTGGCAAGTCATCCTTTGTCATGTGGAAAAAAATAAGTCTAACTTACTGTGGTCAATATCCTAACGCTCATGAAGAAATACAGATAGTCCTCAGTTAACTATGGCAACTGGGACCAGAATTTCCATCACTAAGTGATGCAGTCATAAAGCATGATGTCATGTGACCACACCATTTAGTGGCAGCAGTCCTGGTTACCATCATTAAGCAAATCCCACAACACTGTTAAGCACAATGTCACATGGTTGCCATTTGCAACCTTCTGCTGGCTTGTCAGAAGCTGGTAATGAAGGTCGCAAATGGCGATCACATGACTGCAGGACACTGCCACATTGTAATTGCAAGCCAGTTGCCAAGCACCCAGATCGCGATCATGTGACCACAGGGACACTGTGACGGCCAGAACTTCAAGGACCGGTCATAACCACCACTCATTTAGCACTGTCATAAGTTTGAACAGTCACTGAATGAGTGGTTGTTAAGCAAGGACCACCTATATCAGAGCGTAAAGATTTTATCTGAAGTGAATTAAACATGCCAACATCCCCTCTAAAGAAGAAGGAATATCCATTTTATCAACAGTTTCACTTCCACAAAGGAGTTACGGATGGATTCTATGCATATAACTTAAATATTAAGTCATAATATTTGTTTTACAAATATTTCTGCAACTGTTATATACTTTGTAAATTACTAGGCATCAGCAGGCAGGATTAGGTGTCCCATTCCCACACCTACCATGGCATGAATTTCTCTTTCTTTCCATTAAGCATGGTATAATATTACATATATATCAATAGTAAACAAAATTGAATTCTATGAAGTCAAGATGCAACACTTGTTCACGCATGTTATTAAAAGTGGAAAGAAAAGCAGAAAATCTTGAAATTGTAATCCAGTATAGTGCCAGATTAGGAAAAACCGATATCCAAACCCACCTTAGCTGTGAAGCTCTCTTTGCTTTGGATTAGTTACAATTTCTCAACTAATTTAAGGGATTACTTTTAAAACACTGGAGAAGTAGCATGCATATTGCCTGGTCTTCACTGAAAATAAAATATGGCATAAAGAAATAGGAAAAGAAATGCAAACTTGTGCTATGCTTATAAATATATCTGTGTTAAAGCAGTGTAGAATTACAGAAGTGCGTATGCAATTGTATTAAGCGATGGTTTGTTTAACCATGATTTACTAAATAACATGCACAATCAAATTATATTACATATTAGTGTTTTATGTGAACTTGGTTAACATAAATCTCAAATTGTTTCAGAGAAAATAAACATAAAAACTGATACTTGTTTTCCAGAATTTAAAGCACTACAGAAAACTAGATCTACATATACATTGTTAATGAAACAAAGACAAGCAAGACTCCATTTAATTTCTTTTTGAATTTCATAAAACATAAAACACAGAAGCCTATTCTTTGCTGTTATAATACTGCTTCTTGTCTCTCCTAATAGCTCTCTGAAATTCTTTAAGTTCCTTCCTGAGCTTTTTCTTTTGTGGCTTTGGCTTCTCTTCTCTTCTTGGAAATTTCTACCATTTGTTCTGACATCCAGTTTGCTTGCTTCTGTTTCTTGAGATCTGGCAGTCCCTTTTCATATTCATATTCATCCTTAACAACTTCTTTAAATTCATTCCACAGTTCCTCTGTTTCCCTATCAATGAAGTTCAGAACTTCAAAGTGACTTGGGATGTTCTCCTTGAAAACAGATACCAAGATCGTATCAAGTGATACCAAAATCATATCATGGTAATTGATTGGCTTTCTTCTTCCACTTTAGCTTAACTTGGAACCTGCACATTAGCAGTTCATGATCTATTCCACAACTGGCCACTGACCACATCTTTGCTGTTACAACCAAGATTGTCTACCTCCTTCTACCAACAAGACAATCAATTTTATTTCTGTGTATTCCATCTGGTGATGTCCATGTATATAGGCATCATTTTGGTTGTTTGAACACTGTGTTAGCAATTAAGAAATCACTGGATTGTTAGAAATTGATAAGTCATTTTCCTGCTTCGTTTTGGTTTCCTAGGCCATACAGTCCAACTACATTTTCCTCATTAATATTTCTAATTTTGGCATTCCAGTCTCCCATCACAAACAGCACATCTTGCTTGCATGTTCTGTCAATTTCAAATTGAACTTGATAAACTCCTCAATCTCCTCTTCTCCTGCATCAGTATTTAGAGTATCAACTTGGATAACCTTCATATTAAAGGATTGTCCATGAAGTCTAATTTATATTATTCCATCATTAATTGAATTTTAGTCCCCTGTTCTTGCTAAATCTTTCCTAACTATTAAAGCAATGCCATTCCTTCTTTCTTTTTCATGTCCTGAGAAATAAACAGTGTGCTCTTCTCAGGACCGCAACTAGGAGGGGAAGCAGGGCATGTGCCCCGGGCACTGCACTGGGGGGGGGTGCCAAAATGGGCACAGAATCCATGTTTGCCCCAGGTGACACAGACCCTAGTTGCAGGCCTGGCTCTTCTGACTGAAAGTGTCCAATTCCAGGCCATCTCAATTTGGTGATGCCTAAGATGTCAGTGAGTAGTAGAGCCATGTCATTTTTCATTGGGTTAAGCTTTCCCATGTTCATGCTTCTTGTGTTCCACATTTCCACTGTAATTCTGTCTTTGCAGCTTCAGATTTTCTTTTCCTGCATCAGCTAATAGACATTACAAAGGCTTTAACCTAGCGATGTCATAAACACCATTAGTATTCTAAAAGAACCTCAGCTCTTCCTCAGTAGCATGTTGAGTACCATCAACCTGAGGGGCCCATCATCCAGGACTGTATCACCAATCATTTAATATTTTCTATTATTGTGGTTTTCTTGGTAAAAATACAGGAGTGGCTTACCACTGCCTTCTCCCACACAGTATGAATGGATGCCTTTGCCATGGTCACTAAAGTGATCATCTGCCTCCAGCATCTTCCTATATTGCTGCTGCCCAATATAGGCATCTGCTTCCTTTAGCTGGGCAGCTGGTATGACCTTTATGCCTTGGGTGACCCTCCTGGGAATATACAGTCTTGGTATACACTCATGGTATTCTTCATCCATCCCTCCCAGGAGCACCCTCCCCAAGATGAGGCCTCACAGCAGAACTTGGATGGGAAGGGGAATTTTAATTGAAAAATTTGAATATTTACCTGGGCTTTTATGATGTGCATAAATCTGGACATAAGTTCAGGACATTCAAGAAGGAAATGGAAGTGATCAAATATAATTTCGGGATTTCTGGAAAAACAAGTAAAATGAAATTTAGTTCACTGATTCAGGTAGAATATGGACAAACTCAGAAGCAGACATTAGTTGTTTTAAATGCAAGAACAATTAAAGTGAACTTCAATATTTAAGTCTAAGAAGGAGCATGCATGAAATAGGAAATATGCCTCATACCAAAATTAAACAGCTCAGTTGAAAAAGTTCTGTTGTAACATTCTGAGTTGGCTGTATTTCCACAGAGCAATACTCAGAATTGCTCAGATGTTTCACCCACATAAAACAGCAGGAACTCAGAACAAGCTTCTGGCTTCCCAAGCTTTACTCCATGAGCACAAGAATAGATGGGACAGCAGTCCACAGTGACCACTTTGCTACCCAATCTACAGTGGTTCATGAGATGATTTTTAACAACCCTCTGGGAGCTCTTAAAAAGTTTTGAAAGAATAAAAATGTTTCCACACTCTTCTTAAGAATCAGATAAGCATTCCAGCTAGATACTATAACTACTTTTACTGATGCTACACACAATTTGTGAAGCATGTGAATTTCTGGTGACGTACCGGTTTACAAAGCATTTAAGAACATTGTCGTGTTTGCAGACAAACTCTATGAAGCGAGGAGATGTCATTCTGCAACAAAAATCCAAACAGTTTAACAATAATTCATTGCAATGTTTTCTTTCCAAAATACAAAAAAAAAACCCCTACTCTGAAGCAGCTTCATTAAGATCACTTGCTCTATATTAAACATTTTACCCATAAATGTTTTTAAAAGATAGTTTAAAAAATATGCACAAACTCAAATTTAAGAATGTAGATGGGGAAAAAAAGTTACAAAAGCACTCAGCGATGGAAGTGAAAAAGCACCTCCAGAGGGAGGTTGGAACACCTTCAACAATCTAACCATCTACTTTGAACACGTCTTATACAAGACGTTATTTTAAAATTCAGCCTACCATGCAAGGCTGCTGTGATAACATGAAGGCTGAGCTGATATACTGCACTTGCCCATAATTCATTTGGCTTGGTCCACTGTGGTGTGTGAACCAAGTCACTATGATGTGTACACAAAATATAGGTAAAACAACCATGTCTTAGTGGCATGTGAACCTACCCAGTGTTCACTCCATGTGGTCCTAAGAGCAGTTTGGAGGAACAGTAAATGAGTATAATCTCTACGGCATCACTCCACTGGCTATGATGTTCAGAGAATCTTATTAATCTGCACTCATTCTTCACAATTTTCCTATTCTGCCTGCCTCCTGACAATCATGTGCATTCCCAGATAAATAAATGAGAACCTGTAAATTCCTCTTTTGGTTAAATTTTATTTCTGGTCATTCTCTAGCATTCTGCTGGAATCGTATCTAATTATATATGTGCTTTGGTCACAGCACAGAAATAGAGATTTTAGACGTCTCAGTATTCACAGATTGACTATTTAACTAGGTGTATTGCCCTGCTCTTGCCTCTCTGGTAACAAGTTGAGCAAGAAACTTGTTCAGCTTTCTCCCAAAATATGAGAATGAAAAAGAACCTACATTTCCTTGGGTTAGGGCAGAACTCAGAAATCAAGTTCTTATCTAGATGTGCCTTTCATTTGCTTAATTATTTTATTTGGATTTATTTATTAAACGAAACTAACCTTTCACTAAAGGTAGCTTTTACTACTTTTAAAAACAAGTACTTGATATACATCAAATCAATTGTTTAAATTATTCACTGATATCCTTTCCTCAAAGATTCATGTTCTCTGTGAAATACAGTATTTATATGCTAAAGAACAAAAAAAAAGTTTACAACTCTTTATTTATTTATTGGCTTTCGAAAGCCACCCAATTCCATAAAACTCTGGATGGCATGCAATATTAAAAGTTAATGTAAAAAATAGTAAAACAGTAAGAAACTCAGACCATGTACTGTATGCTTGGAAAAGATAATCCTCCAAATAAATGAAACTGTATAGGGCTCAACACCCAATCTAACCTAAGGCCTGGGAGAAAGGGCAAGTTGTCAGAGACTTCTTGATTATCATCAAGGTGGGAACCAAATGAATCTCTTCAGGTATGCAGTTTCAATACAAAAAAATTCAGATTCCAGGTTCTCTAAATATCTTGCCTGGTGTCAATGCTGGGGAAAAATTATCATTAAGCAATAGCTGATCTGATGAAGAGATTAATGAGGTCCAACCTACTTGAGATGGGGCAGAACATATCAAAATTAATTGATTTACAGCATACCACCAACTCCTCAAGGACTCTCAGAAGTTTACAAGAAACTAAAACATAAAATCCATTTATAGAACATGCCCCCCTCCCCTATAAGCCAGCATCCAGTGAGTGACCTCCTTAGCTCTGCATCAATTAAAAGCTCTACAGAACTCTTTTTAACTGGGCTCCAAAAGGGTCTCAGAAGTCTCAGAAGGGTGCCATTTGGATCTCTAAAGGTACATTGTCCCAGAGTCCTGCTACAGCATCAGGTTCCAGGAAGGGCCATAACTGTGCACCAGCAAAAGCTGGCAAAAGGCCACCTAGTTATGGCTACCCTCGCCTACCTAGCAAAATTTGTGAGTCCAGGAGGACACCGAAGTCACAAGCCTGCTGTTTTAGGGGAGTGCTTCCCTGCTCAAAATTATTGTTGATGCTGGCAAAGGGTCAGATGGTTTCTGGACAAACAGCAACTCCATCTTACATGAATTCAAACTGGGTGTGTTTCTTCACAACCATACCCTAACACCCTCTGTCCAAAAGATATGGCATTCTAATGAGGGATAGGAATAAGTTCTTAGGAACCGGTGGTCCAATTAGAAAGGAAGAAACCATAAAGGTCTACAAGAACCTGTGCAAAGTAACTTACTGATATGGTATGGGTACTACACACCTTGAACATTAACTGTTCTGAAATTTACAGCATACTTTACCTTTTGGATTTTTTTTAAAGGAAAGCATACATTTGGCATTAGAAGACATAGTTTCAGTACTTTGTGACTGAAACAATGCCAGTTTATTAGGAATACTCATTCTTAGGGCTTTTCAAAGATCTAAGTAGATTTCATTCCCATTCCAAACTCTTATTTTGAAACACAATAATATGTTTGAGTTCCTATTTTTGCTTTATGGTTATAATTGCTCCAGTTTCAAAACAAACGCTATACAAATTTAACCTACAGGTTACATTCTCACCAGCACTTCTACGCAATGGAAAAGTTTAAAATGATCTCGAAGAAGGAAATGAAAAAGTCTGAAACTTACCCCTGAGGCATTTGACAAGAGCAACACATATAAAATGCTTGAATGACAGCACTCAGCCGGTTTGCTGTCACAGAAATAACATCTTGGCAATCCACATAAGCTTCCTGGGCCCTACCAACTTCATACATTTTAGATTCCTCTGTTTCTGCAGAAAGTGCTTTCTTCTCAGTTGAAGCAACTTCAAAGGTAGGTGTAGGAATGCTGTCTTCTTGCTGACTGGGTCCCTTTGGCTTCAGCAAGATAGAAGTGATGTTGGTAGAGTTCCTTTTGTCTTTCATTAATTCTGCTGATATTAGGGCTAGCCATTCACCTAATGAATGCCAGAGTAATTCCAGAGGCTATTAAACATAAGATAAGGGGATAAATTTTAGGTGAATGTATAATAGCTTATTATATGCATTTACTGAAAATATTAGTTCTAATGTTCGTTTGTTTCTTTCTTTCTTTCTTAATTAAACAAGCTGGGAAGCCATTTCCTCTGGCCTATCTGTCCATAAGGAAAATAACCTTATTAAAATGCATACTCACACACACACACGATTGCTGGCACTATGGTTTTGCCACATGTTGGTCCTACTCTGTTCTCAATAGGTACTATGCTGATAACCACTAAATAAAAGATTGAAGTGATCCCCAAAGGAGTAAATTAAGCCCTGTACTATAAAACCATGGTATAATGGAATGGGACTATAATGTTTTAAGATAACCAGATTTTGTACTATAGAAGGATATTGTTAGGATCATAGATTGTGCAAAACAGATTCTCCCACCAAACCAAACCATTTTATATATAAATTATAGTGATGCAAAAGAATTAGAAGAATGGGGCCAAGAAATAGCATTATTAAATTAACATGAAGAAAGAGCACAGCTTTGTACTAGAAGCATTATAGTACACGTCCGAAGGTTTAGCTCCTGGCATCAAGCAGCTAAAATAGTTTTCCCGAAACTGCTGCCCATCAACTTCATCTTCTACAGATCCAGCTAGCATGAAGATCAAATCCAACACATCTGGAGAACAACAGGTTTCAGATTACTAAAATAAAACAGCCTATCTTTTCCTTTATAGTTTCCATACAGTTATGGTTTCATATAAAGAATGGCAGGTTAAATTTCAAAGTAGGCTATTTTAAAAACTTTGGACTACATCCAGTTACCCATGAATGGTGTTCTCCTCTCTTCTGTACAAGTACCCCTTTATCTAATCTGGAGGCTGCCACAACCTTTCAGAGCACATCTGGGAACTGCATAGAAGGGGATCTATCTTACTGAAGATATTATGCCATCAGCAGATGGATACTACCATACTACTACCAGAAATTAAATATTAAAATATGTGTGAATGTTAACATTGCATCAATTGGCTTGCAAGGCCTTTATGAAAAAGGCCTAATAAAATCCTTCTATTTAATTTATTTTGCACTCATATTAATGCCACAGTAAGCAGCAGCTAGAATCTTAATAGATTAAACCTGTCAAGTAAGAATAACGCCTAAGTTGAAGGCACTGAATTGGTCGCTAATAGGATTCTGGGCCCAATTCCAAGTGCTGGTTATGACCTTTAAAGCCCTTCACAGTGTAGCACTAGCATATATCCTTGCCAAAATCGAATCTGCCAGTCTGGTCATCATTTAGACAGGGTCTGTTGCAGGCCCCTTCACCTTGTAAGGTCCACAGGACATGGCCCCGGTGGCTCCCATTATATGGTGGTGGCCCCCATTTTCTGAAACAGGTATGGAAGGTGTCTCTTCTATAGGCAATTTGAAAACAGGCCAAAGCAGCACTGTTCCAGCAGGTATTTGGCCCTTAGGTTAAGGAAATGGGCCTTTAATAAGTTAGTTTTTTATTGTTTATATTTATTATTTAATAATGTTTTAATGCAATTTTTGGGACTTGGTTATACCCCATCCAGAGTCTCTTAAGATTGACATGGGTTATAAAATAAATAAATGGCAGATTTTATTTTTACTCTCTAATCCCCATAAAGGGACGCGGTGGCACTGCGGGTTAAACCGCTGAGCTGCCGATCGGAAGGTCGGCGGTTCGAAACCGCGCGGCGGGGTGAGCTCCCGTTGCTAGTCCCAGCTCCTGCTCACCTAGCAGTTCGAAAACATGCAAATGTGAGTAGATCAATAGGTACCGCTTCGGCAGGAAGGTAACCGCGTTCCGAGTCGTCATGCTTCCACATGACCCGGAAGTGTCTATGACAACGCCGGCTCTAAGGCTTAGAAACGGAGATGAGCACCGCCCCCTAGAGTCGGACACGACTGGACTTTACGTCAAGGGAAACCTTTACCTTTATCTTTTAAATCCCCATAAAATATACTGCTGACCAACAATTACCTCCTCCAGCAAGCTTTACAGCCAGAAAATATTAAGGGAATCAGCTAGAAAAATCAATGCTCTAACAGAGAAATTGTGTAGAAGCTCTTAGTAGTTACTGAGCAGCTAGTTATAGAAAATTGTTTCAGTATTTCATGGTGTGTGTGTGTGTGTGTGTGTGTGTGTTTTACTATAGCTACTGTCTCAGCCTGTAAGTCTTTTCAAAACATATATAAGGAATTAATGTGGAAAGTGACATTAAATACATTTCCCTAAGAAAACAAGATAAGACAACTAAAGCTTCGCTTTCACCACTCTGAAAAGGCATTAAGATGGGTCTTAGAAGGATATCAGTTATTGTAACAAAATATTTTGGGTCTTAAAAGGATATCAGTTATTAATGTAGTATTGGCATGAGAAATATATCAAATATCAAAATATCAAAAACAAACAATATATTCTCATATTATGCAAATACTTCCTATTTATTGTAGAGACTCTACAAGAATAACCTTGACAATAGCAATGCAAGACTACAGTTTTTTAACTGACGAGAAAAAAAAAATCCGTAATTTATAGGAGAGTTTATTTTTGCCATTAAATTATCAGTACACCACCAATATATGACTCAGGCAAGTCAAGCACTCTGAAATTCAACTTCCACCAAGGGTATAGGAAGAACTGAGGGTTTATACTGTTAAAAAGGATTGTAACTGATGATTTAATAAACAGTTTTGTCAAACAATGTTACATTTCATCACCATGAAGAATTAAAACCCAGCAATGCGTTCTCTATGATGCTGGATCAACATTTTCCATTTTGGTGCCCTTCTTCAGATCTTTCCTAGCCAAATATTCTGTGCAAGCTAGCAGTTCTGAGGGTTATAGTCTTGATAGGGCTGCACTGCTGCTGAAAAAGTAGGTCCATAGTCTTGGGAGCGTTCTATGGTCCCATCACTCCCTGGTTTCCCAGGTGAAAGAGTGGCAAGAACTCTCTGGAGAATTGCATTTAGTGATTATTTTTTCACACTGGTGCACTGTGTGTTGGATAACTTTATGAAATAAATGAAACAAGGAGCAGCCTGGCATTCTTCTTTCATTCATATAATAACACAATCATGTGACAATAACAGAAGAAATGGGTAAAAAACATTACTTCAGGAAGAAAGTATCGAACACCTATTAGGCAGCAAAGCCACAAATAAGTGGAATAATTATTTAATTGCAAGAAGTGTCAGGGCATCACACAATGGAGAAACAGTTGTCATGCCTTTAGGTAGGTAAAGAGTGCGTGTATATGTATGAGAAGAGGATTGTCGTTATTGTGCAAGAGGGAGATAATGAACTAGAAACCCTCAATATTAAGCCTTGGCACCAAGACTTCGTATCTAACATATCTACCGCCTCACACACAACACAGGAATTTTCAAAGAAATAATAAAACATATAGGATTCTAACCGGAAGCACAGTATTGTGCCAGATAAATTTGGGTAGAAGTAATTAAACTAATCAAAGAAAGATAAGCAATCTGCAGAAACTTATTAACATCTTAAATAGGATGAACTTTAGAGACATAAACAGAAAACAGGTAATGGTGATTACAAGGAGAGAAAAAAATCAAGGAGGCCCAACTTAAATAGTATCAACCAAATTTAATTTTTTCTCATGTGGATTAACATACACATACTTGATCAAATTCTTCTCTTTAAGATGTATTTTTCTACTAATGTCTAGTAGTAGTATTTTTCTGACCTTGAACACTTGACTTCTCGGAGTTTTATTTCCATTGTAGCCCATGTCATTTCCATTACTGGGAGTGGATGGGCCAAGACGAAAGACATGGCAAAAAATCCTCACTATCCTCAACAGACTCTTCATTTGTGCCTCATAATTACTCGACAAACTAAAATAAAACACATGCAATTGCTTAATTTAACAAAGTATATATAGGAAAATTATACTGCAGCAATGCCAGGACTTAATAAATAGTCATAAAATAGACTGAAGGGCCCCATTCTCCACAGGCATTTACATTTGTTGGCCATATCCAAACACCAAAATACAGATGTGTTATTTTACCAATCTTCTCTACACTTTTTGGCAGAGACTTTAAATAATACATAAATACAAGCCATCCAATCAACTGCTATGCCATATTCCCTTTGCAAGTGACAAGAGGTCTATGCAGAAAATGATGCTAGTTATGTATCCATATCTTGTATCCTCCAAAATTGGTGGAACTGTAAACCAAACATGTGGATGTGTCATGAGTAAGGATGGCGAGCAGGGGGCTCCCATCCAGGCTGTAAAGCGCATGCGTAGTACTGAGGAATTAGGTAGCCATTCAAAGAGACACAGATCGGGCCCGCCTTAGCCTTTGGGGTTTATCTGTCTGGGTTTTCCCACGCTTCTTCAGTTTGTTAGGATTCCTGTTATGTAGCAGTAATAAACACTAGAGACCTGCTCCTCGTCTCAGCGTGGTTCCTGGCTGTTAGGACAGGATGTCATAGTTTGCTTATCCTCATGGACATAAATATCACTAAAGAGCTTACATATCCAACCCTTTATTTTAGCTTTACCTTGTTCTCTGGTACACAATACCATTGTGTCTCTTCAGGAAACTCAAACTGCTTAGCTATTATCTTTAAATCTATGTAAGTTCAGCCTGATGGCAATCAGAATGTCCCGGAGGAGGAGGAGGAAAAGGAAGAGGAGGAGGAGGAGGAGGAAGAACCATGTTACCTAAGCAATTTATGACCATTTGTAGTAGCCACCTCAGCAAGGCTAGTTAAGATTTTAAGGTACTGGTTCTCATTCTGCTGAGATAAGTGTTCTAGGACTTGGCGCAACTAGATATAAAAAGAAAAGTCATTAAGGTTTATTATCCCATTAGTTAACATAGGTAAGACTAACCATTTCTGCCATTAATAAGGACTAGTACCAGATTTATAGTATGAATCTGAATTGTTACCATGTGAATAATATTAATAATTCTGGAGGAAATATATTCAGAACAAGCCACCAGACTTCAGAAATAAGAGTAACATAGAAAGTTTGACACCTGTGAAATATGAAGCTTTTTAAAAAATATTAATTAAATTTGCCACCTTAGATTTCCTTTCTTGTTGGTTTTCTAGACTCACTTAAAGCAGCAAAGCAAGGAAAATTCTAGCAACAAAAGACATTACAACAAATCTTACCAATGGCCATACGGCTAGGGCTGCTGAAATTTGTAGTTAGCAATATCTGTAGAGCTAAAGGTTCCCCACTCCTATTATGGTTAAGGGAATTAAAAACAACCATGATGATAAACAGGACTATATGTCTTGATCTTCCCCAGTGATCTATCAAGATAAACAACGAAGCTTTCCTGTTTAAATCAAGCCTGAAACTAGAGAGAGTTAGATTCCACCAGTCAGTTCTATCACAAAATACCAAAGGTTTCATGAAGGACACACTTCAAGCATCTCTCCCATAAATATGATGTTTATAACCAGCCAGATGGTAAAACTGTTAGAATCCAAGGGAGGTTTCTTGGATGATATCAGAACAATCCCCCCCATATTATTTTTACATGTTCTGAGAACAGGACAACTGTTCTACTAAAAGTATAATTGCATGCATAGCTATACTGATATAAACCCCACTGAGTTTATAGGAGGTTACTTTGTACAGGTTATCAGGATAACACTACGAAAATGTACACCTACATTAGAATAAATTTCATTGTGATGACATTCCAGGTCAACATACATAGAATTTGGCTGTAAGCATGATTAATTTAGAATGTTATAGAAGAAAAAGTACATTTACTTATAAAGAAAGCACCTACACATCAATCTGTAGTACAGCACAAGAGGAAAACTGAATTTACCATGTTTTCTCTAAGATCTTCATTTTGTGTCATCTGAATAATTGTTTGAAAAAGTCTAGGGTGATGCTGTATTAGAATTTCACATGTCTCTCCGTAACCACCCTGAAAGAAAACAGTGTTTTTATGTAAGCAGACATTTTATACCTTCAGAAACTGTTTCTTGAATGCTGAAGATAACTGAAATATTTGATGTGATCACACACAGGTGCAAATTTAAAAAAGACCCATTGCCAGGAAGGCAAGGCCATTTTTTTCAAAAACTCAGCAGAACTCATTGCCATGAAAGTGTTCTAGCTCACATCTCAAAACTTAAAAACTCCTTTTTTCCAATTCTAAAATAAAGGTATATTTGCAGAGAGGAATAGCGAGGCCCAGAAAAATATAATTTCCACAATGTCACAATGTAAGATAGAGTACCCACCTCATAATGCCAATTCAGGTCAAATTACTGGGAAGAATGACAATGAATTTGGGCCTTTTCCTATGAAAAACTTAGATATAAATGGCTAACATGTCCAAAATATCTCATGGAATTTCAGCCATTTTTAATATTATTTTAGTTGAACATCTGGCAGTTACTAGTATGCTTTTGGAGGTGACATCTGAACTGTGTCCTGTAGGCACCATGTTGGTGATCTCTATAGCAATCATTCTTACATTATCCATCAGCACCTCCATAAAATCTAAAATTACACCTGTATTTACATGATTACAATGGCAATGACAGTACATTTAAGCAGTCCATATAAAGTTAAAACCAATTTATACCTGCACACAAAGATCAAGTGGAGTGACTCCATTTTTGTCTGGCAAATATTTGGCTCCTCTCATCAGAAGAATCTGTGCAGTGTCTCTTTGACCATGGCTATATAAAATATAGAAAGTTGATAAGATCTAATCAACACAGGCTTTGCTGTCACCCATTCTCTTCCACAATCCATAAAACATTTGATAAATAATCCACATCATTCTAAGAAGGTCTGACTGAAAACTGGTTAGGACATCCTTCACTGGAAGAGGCTGGAAGAAAACATCTATTGTCATTGCGTTACTGTGTAAATCACAGACAAACTTAATTATACTACCAGTATTACATAATTGGTTTCATACAAATACATAATGAAGCAAACACAAAGGCAACTGTGAGGAAAGCACTCTCACTGAATTATTTACATGTGTCTACTGTGAACAATTACTTTAATTTGGCACAAGACACTTTCTTAAGGCCAAGAATGCAGTTAGGTCAAGACAGCTGAGTAAGTTGATTAAGAACAGATGGCAGAGGGGGGGCTAAGCCAGCATTATATCCACATTGTCATTTTGTTGATTACAATTTTAACAAAGAATACATTTTGTATAATAGTTTAAACTTCAGAACAAGCCATACCTGCAAGCAAAGTAGAGGGGAGTTGCTCCTGAAACATTGGGCCTGTTAATATCCGCACCACTGTCTAAAAGACATTGAACGGTCTTTCGGAGAGGGAAAAATAGTTGAATGAAATAAATTTACAAATATGATTTAAGCTTCAATCCTATGCCCACTCACTTTGAGAGTCAGCTTCACTGAACTCAATGAAAGTTCAGTAAGTTCACTGAACTTATGAACTTACTTCCATTACATGCAGACATGTACAGGATGATGTTTCCATGTTACCAAAAACATGTTCATCAATAAAAGAGCCTTATATACAGAAAAAATATTTAAAAATTAAACTTATTTTCCTACTCATCTCTACATTTTGAATTTATCACAACAGACACAGTGCCTAAGGCCCATGATTTTTTTTAATCAAAAAGAATAAAAATGAAGTAGAAATTATTTATTTTCACGCCTTTTAATAAAACAGGCAAGAAATGCACAAAATTTGAACATCAGACCAATGATCTTATTTGTAACCTATAAGCACAGCAAGAATACTAACATTTAGTAATTTTGATAATATGCGACAGATTATTATTATTACAAAATAATGCATATATTATTTACTATTCCTATTTCTCTGTAAAAGTACTAAGAAAAATTGAAAATCATATCAAATATAATTTTTAATTGTTGTTTATTCGTTCAGTCGCTTCCGACTCTTCGTGACTTCATGGACCAGCCCACGCCAGAGCTTCCTG